>NC_137169.1:15509690-16181729 GCF_951394435.1 Stenella coeruleoalba | reverse complement strand
TTGTGTCTTCGTTGCTGCATGCCGGCTTTTCTCTAGTTGCGGCGAGTGGGGGCTACTCTTCGTTGTGGTGCACAGAGTTATTGCTGTGGCTTCTTTTGTTGTGGAGCATGGGCTTTAGACACACGGGCTTCGGTAGTTGTGGCACGCGGGCTCAGTAGTTGTGGCACGTGGGCTTAGTTGCTCTGCGGCATGTGGGATCTTCCTGGACCAGGGCTTGAACCTATGTCTCCTGCATTGGCAGGCGGATACTTAACCACTGCGCCACCAGGGAAGCCCAGGAAGGGCTTTTAGAAGTGTGTTTAGGAGATGATAAACTTTCATTTGAATGTTAAGGAAAATGTCTGAATATTATGGAAAACAACCTCTCAATATTTTAACACCATTTCAAGTGCAAAGACACTTTTTACCATGTTTATTGCATTTCAAGTAAAAATATCTAGCAGTCTTTATCTTCAGTTTGCCATGGAGAACATTGTTTAGGTTGATAGTGATCTTTGCCTTCATGATGCAAAATAATTTTCCTGCATACAGAATTCTGGGTTGACAAATTTTTTCTTTTACAGCATTGAAGTAGTGAAAAACACTGTCTTCTGGCTTGCATAGTTTCTGATAAGATCTACTGTAATTCTTATCTTTGTTCTTGATTATGTATGCAGTATTTTTTACCCCCTCTGTTTGCCTTCAGGCTGTTTGATGAGGCTAGGCAGGTATGTGTTGTTTTATTGTATCCTGGTTGGGATTTCTTTAAGCTTCTTGCATCTGTTTGGTATCTTTTATTATTTCTGGAAAATTCTTGGCCTTTATCTTTTCAAGTATTTCTTCTGCCTTAGTCTCCTTTTTCCTTCTGAGACCTCATTTACATGTTAGACCATTTGATAGTCCCTCAACATTGGATCTTCTGTTGTTCTTTTTTTCTCCCTGTGTTTCACTTCTGATAATTTCTATTGGTGTCTTCATCTATTTTCCAAGTTCATTGATTCTTTCATCAGCTGAGTCCAGTCTGCTGCTGAATCTGTAGAAGGAATTCTTTATTTCTGACATTGTAATTTTTATTTCTAGCATTTATATTTAACGTATAGAAAAATTTTCATCTCTTTGCTGATATTATCTAATCTGTTCATGTATGTTGTCCACCTTTTTCATTAAGTCCTTTAACATATTAATCACAGTTTAAAAAAATATCCTTCTCTGATAGTTCTAGCATCTGAATCATCCCTGAGTCTACTTGTATTGATTGCTTTTTCTCTTGACCATAGGCTGTTTCTTTTTTTGTGTGTCTCATAATTTTTGTTTAGGTGTTGGGCATGGTGTATAGAACAGCAGTTGAGACTGAGGTAAATTGTATTTATGTTTGGAAATGGGTACACCCCACTTCTGTTGGGCTGTCAGTGTGTGGTGTTAAGCCAAACTAGTCGTGAATTGAGCTAGTTTGGGGTTTCATTGTCATTATCATTACTTTCAGTGCACCGCAGTCTTCATAGTCTTGTAGTGGTGGCTACTGTTACCCCTGGTGGTAGAATGCTGTTGCTTGCTCCTTGGTGTTATGATTATGTTGGAGGCAGTTATCTCAGTTCAGCTTCAGTCTTTTGCAGACCCTGTTCATCTGGGCCTTATAAATAGGACTTTGTTCCCTCTCCTCCTTGTGGCAGCCATTGTTTGCCTTGTGTTTGTACTTATTCTTGGATAGGGTTTCCTGCCCCTCTCCCAGCATTAGGAGGCTCCTGGGTGGTGTATTTGTGTGGGATCCTAGGCACAAGATGGTTACTTACCCCTCCCCACAGGGATAGAGGGATTTGCTTATATCTTTATCGCAGCAACAACAGATGTTTGCCAGTGTCCTAGGACAGAAGGGGTTTGCTGCCCCTACTCCAGTGGCCTAACACCTTTGCTTCATAGGAGAAAAGGATATGGGGAATCAAGTGCGGCTTTGTGCCTCTTCCCAGCAATGACTGGTCACCTCCTGAATTCCTGTGCCATTGAGTGGGACTCTCTCTGGTCTTCTGCCGTGAAACCAATCTTTTTCATGAGCGCCCTGTGGAGGCCAGTGGAGAAGAGCAAGTGAGTGCAGACTCCTGTTGTGGATAGGGCACCCAGTTGGGAAATTGGCATGCTAGCCTACACCTTTTAGGAATTCAGTAAGTATTTAGCAGATCTTCTTTTTATTCACTGTATTATGATTACCCCTTTCTCTTCTCGTCTACCATATATGTTCTTTATTGGAGGGTCTTGTTCCTCTTTGGAATTCAGGTTATTTGGTTGCCTTGCAACTTCAGGAGTCTGATGGGCTCAAGAAAGGTTGTGGTGTTTCAGGTAATCTGGTCTTTTCTTCTATTAGAGAGGGTACCATGTTTTTGTAGTTTTCTGTATCTTAAGCAGAAACAGAAATTTAATAGTAATGTGTAGCGTTAAATAATCTATGCTAAACTTCATTCAAAGAAGGATTCAAAGTGGTTTACAAAAATACTTGAAATAATAATAGATGATAAAATTAGGTAAAGATGGCCTTAGCAATATCTTTTTAGATCTGTCTTCTCAGGCAAGGGAAACAAGGGCAAAAAATGAACAAATGGCGTTACGTCAAACTAAAAAGCTTCTGCACAGCAAAGGAAATCAGCAGTAAAATGAAAAGACAACCTACGGAATGGGAGAAGATATTTGCAAATGCTATATCTGATAAGGGGTTACTATCTAACATATATAAAGAACTCATAAAACTCAGCAACAGCAACATGATTAAAAAATGGGCAGAGTAGCTGAATAGACATTTTTCCAAAGAAGACATACAGATGGCCAACAGGCACAGGAAAAGATGTTCAACATTGCTGATTATTAGGGAACTGCAAGTCAAAACCACTATGAAATATCACCTCACACCTGCCAGAATGGTTATTATCAATAAAACAAGTGGGACTTCCCTGGCGGTGCAGTGGTTAAGAATCTGCCTGCCAGTGCAGGGGACACGGGTTCGAGCCCTGGTCTGGGAAGATCCCACATGCCATGGAGCAACTAAGCCCGTGTGCCACAACTACTGAGCCTGCGCTCTAGAGCCCATGAGCCACAACTACTGAAGCCCACGTGCCAGAACTACTGAAGCCTGTGCGCCTAGAGCCCGTGCTCCACAAGAGAAGCCACTGGAATGAGAAGTCTGCGCACCGCAACGAAGAGTAGCCCCTGCTCACCGCAACTAGAGAAAGCCCACGTGCAGCAATGAAGACCCAACACAGCCAAAAATAGAGATAGATAAAAAAACAAGCAATGACAAGTGTTGGCGAGGATGTGGAGAAAAGGGAATCCTTATACACTGTTGGTAGGCGTGTAAATTTGTACAGCCACTATGGAAGGCAGTATTGGACATTCCTCAGAAAAGCTAAGTATAGAACTACCATATGATCCAGCTGTCCCACTTCTGGGTATTTATCCAAAAAATACAAAAACACTTTGAAAAGATATATGCACCCCTGTGTTCATTGCAGCACTATTTACAATAGCCAAGCTATGAAAACCACCTAAACGCCCATCAGTGGGTGAATAGATAAAGAAGATGTGGTGTATAGACACACACACACACACACACACACACACACACACAGTGGAATACTACTCACCCATAAAAAGGTGAAATCTTGCCATTTGTGACAACATTGATGGACCTTGAGGGTATCATGCTAAGTGAAATAAATCAGACAAAGATGAATATTGTGTGATTTCATTCATAAGTGGAATATAAAAACGAATAAGCAAACAAAATAAAAGAACAACCAAACTAAACAAAACCAAATATAGTTACAGAGAACACAGTAGTGGTTACCAGAGGGGGAGGGCAAGATGGGTAAAGGGAATCAACTGTATGGTGACAGATGGAAACCAGATTTTTGGTGGTGAGCATGCTGTAGGGTATACAGAAGTAGAAACATAATGTTGTACAAATGAAGCTTATACAATGTTATAAATCAGTGTTACTTCAATAAAAAATAAAACCAGATAAAGAAATCAAAGCAAAGGGAAAATAAGGATGGGGATTAAAAAAGTACCAACAAACAGACAGATAGGTAGAGCATGAGTATTATATAGAAATGAATGCCAAAGACGCTGGATGGTTGTTGGTTGTGGGTTACAGATTTGAATCTCAGCTTCATCATGACAAAAGCAAAGTTACATGACTGACATTGCTCAAACTTAAGTTCTGTTCATTGGTGCTTTTTAAATTGTACGAAGAAATTTTTTTTTTACTTTTACTGGCAGAGCTGGTGAAAAGAATTATGTAATATGTAAGACATTATATATTTTATTGAAATATAGTTGATTTACAATATGATGTTAGTTTCAGGTGTACAGCACAGTGATTCAGTTATATGTATATATATATTCTTTTTCAGATTGTTTTCCCATGTAGGTTATTATAGAATATTGAGTATAGTTCCTTGTGCTATACAGTAGGTTCTTGTTGACTATCTATTTTATATATAGTAGTGTGTATATGTTAATCCCAATCTCCCAGTTTATTCCTCCCCCCCCTTTCCCCTTTGGTAACCATAAGTTTGTTTTCTATGTCTGTGAGTCTCTTTCTGTTTTGCAAATAAGTTCATTTGTATCTTTTTGTTTTTTTTTTTAGATTCCACATATAAACGGTATCATATGATGTTTGTCTTTCTCTGACTGGCTTACTTCACTTAGTATTATAATCTCTAGGTCCATCCACGTTGCTGCAAATGGCATTATTTCATTCTTTTTTGTGGCTGAGTAATATTCCGTGTGTGTGTGTGTGTGTGTGTGTGTGTGTGTGTGTGTGTGTGTGTGTGTGTGTATCACATCTTCTTTACCATTCATCTGTTGATGGATATCTAGGTTGCTTCCATGTCTTGGATATTGTAAAGAGTTCTGCACTGAACATTGCGGTGCATGTGTCTTTTCGAATTATAGTTTTCTCCAGATATGTGCCCAGGAGTGGGATTGCAGGATCATATGATAACTCCATTTAAAATTTTTTAAGGAACCTTCATACTGTTCTCTATAGTGGCTGTACCAATTTATATTCCTACCAGCTGTGTAGGAGGGTTCCTTTTGCTCCACACGCTCTCCAGCATTTATTATTTGTAGACTTTTTGATCATGGCCATTCTCACTGCTGTGAGGTGTTACCTCTTTGTAGTTTTGATTTGCATTTCTCTAATAATTAGCGATATTAAGAATCTTTTCATGTGCGTGTTGGCCATCTGTATATCTTCTTTGGAGAAATGTTTATTTAGATCTTCTGCCCATTTTTTTGATTGAAGACATTATATTTTTAATACAGATACTTGATTTTTTTTTACCCATACTATTTCTTTCATTTGTTGTATGTACTTTTCTCACATTCTCTCCTGGAGGATCTGGGTAATTCCATGAATATTAGTGCCTGATGATCAATGTAAGATGCTAGCTCTGTGGCAAATGGTTTATGAGGTAGTTGCTGTTTGAATCTCTGAGTCCTCAAAACAAGCTGTTAACATACTGTTGCTAGGAAGCCAGGATGGCCTTAATGCATAGGTGGGGTTAGATCTCTGAGGTTGTCCCATGTACATACATTTGAAGCAGCTAAAGGTGGCCAGTGTAGTTGGAGATGAGGAAGTGGGGAGCAAGTTCATGTAGGCCCATGTAGGAAATGGTAAGAATTTTATTTTGATATGGGAAGCCTTTGGAGGGTTTAGAGCTGAGACATGATATTTTATATGACTTGTAAGAATTACTCTGATTTTACATATACCTACCCACCTAAAATCTGTAATATCTTACTACGCTGCATTACCATATCATTCCATTTGTCTACAGAGATCAGGATGACCCTGTTTTCTTCCAAAATATTTGTGCAGTTTCCTAGGTAGTATCTTAAATTTTACTTTTAGAACATTTTTCTCTGAGCTTAAGGAACCTATTCTTGTGATAAAATAGGAATACTTCCAGAAGTCTCTAAACTGTATTTGGTCATCTGTCTATGAAGGCATGTTATTTGTGATTGAGATCCAGTCTTTTGCTATTTTAAGTGATGCTAAAGACACTTGATGCCTATCAAGGAGGGGGAATGCCACTAACTGGGGAAAGTAGATTGGAATACAGAGGTGAGAGTTCCAAGGGCAAACTCAACTACTACTTCATCAGTTGAAATAGAGCCAACTTTCTTAATATGGTAACTCTGGTACCTGATGCCTTTGTTTCCCTTATCTTGACAAATGTTTGTTTCTTTAAGTCTCTTCAGCTTAAATCTTATTTAATACTTTATATAAATGCAGTGTAGTATTATGGTTAAGAGTATGGACTCTGGAGTTAGAATATTTAGGAAGCTTGGAAAAGTTTTGTTTTTGTTTTTTTTGGCCTTTTCTGTGCTTCAGTTGTCTCATCCTGAAATGGAGCAAAATAGTAGAACTTTTCTCCTAGGTTTGCTGTAAATGAATTAATGTGCTAGAACAGGGCCTGGCTTAGTAAGTGCCTAATAATGTTAGCTATTCTTATTATATGGAATATGTAACCATTAGACTTTCTTTATAAGGGCCCTTTGTCATTGACAAAGTGAGGTCACTATTTCAACAGTGTTTAAGCACTGTTTCTAGGCCTTCCCTATTTATTTTTGTTTCACAGTAACTTAGTCAACAATTGAATGATCTTGATGGAATGTGCTAACTCCAGAAGATCATCATCAAGATATGCCTGGTTCATTTTTCTATTTTGAAATAAACTGGTGACTATTAAAATCTTCAGTGTTACTGTCTCCCTGAAATTGATCTGATACTGGGTATACAGAGATAATTTGTGCTTAAGTAACTAATCTGGTTATATTTATAGGCTAATGGAGCATCTTAATTAAAACTCTTGTTCTTGTTTTATCATATTAACCTGACTTCTGAGAATTGCTCATATATGTTAACGTGATATACTATTATATATTAATGTTAGAGCTTTAATACCAGTAAAAAAACCTTTAAATTAGATCTGTAATTATCAGAAGTTTTTGCTTTCCAAGCTCAGTTCTCCAGGCATGAAGAATTGTCATGTTTTCTTGTTTTATGCTAAGGTGATCATATTATACTGTCTAATTGTGTTTCCTCTTTTAAAAAGCTGTTTTTTATATCTCATAAGCTCCATATACATAAGCCAGATTTGATCTTTTACATAATGGCATTGTATTGGGTACACAGTTATTGAGAAATCAGTGGATTTAAGTGGATATATAATTACATTTCTTGCCTCTTGTTCATATTTGTAGTAGTTGATATTGCCTGGGTACAGTTTTTGGTAATGTGTGTCACTTTAAATGTGGTCTTGTAGAACTTGTTTCTTAACCTGAGTAAGTTGAAACAGTTAACTGCTGTGGAGGTAATCTTAGATCTACTTGGTGTTGAAGAAGGACAAAACCAGAAAACACCATAGTAACAGAAAATCATGACTGATGTGTTATCCTCTCCCTCTGTTTTTGGTTAGCAATTGAGAAAAGGAGCTCCTTGGCATATGTTTTCATAAAAATGAAGGTCTTTAGTGTGACCAGTTTAAAATGGTTAGTATTACTCTTATTCAAAGAATTAAGCTATTTAACTTTTTAGGAATATACCTTGTTGTCAGACTGAAATGAATGCCATTTTATGCTTCTTTTAAAAAGGGCTGTACAGAATGGAGTTTCCTCAAAAAGCTAAAAATAGATCTGCCATATGATCAGGCAGTCCCACTCCTGAGTATATATTTGAGGAGAAAAACACTGATTCAAAAAGATACATGCACCCCAATGTTCATAGCAGCATTATTTACAGTAGCCAAGATACAGAAGCAATGTAAACGGCCATTGACAGATGAATGGAGAAAGAAGATGTGGTACATATATACAATGGAATACTACTCATACATAAAAAAGAATGAAATTTTGCCATTTACAGCAACATGGATGAACTTGGAGGGCATTATGCTAAGTGAAATAAATCAGACAGAGAAAGACATACTGTATGATATCACTTATATGTAGAATCTAAAAATTGAAACAAATTAGTGAATATAACAAAAAAGAAACAGACTCAGCTATAGAGAACAAACTAGTGGTTACCAGTGGGGGAAAGGGAAGTGGGGAGGGACAAGATAGGGGTAAGGGATTAAGAGGAACAAACTACTATGTATAAAATAAATAAGCTACAGGGATATACAGGGAATATAGCCAATGTTTTATATAATAACTATAAATGGAACCTAACCTTTAAAAATTGTGAATCACTGTTGTACACCTGAAATTTATATAATATTGTAAATCAACTCTACCTCAGTAGAAAATTAAATAAAAATATACTGTCAAAAAAAGGACTTTACAGAAAAACGAGAAAGCCAGCATATTGAGATTTCAACAAATTTTGGGTATTACAGTTTGAGAAGATTTCAGAATTCTGAAGAATCTTTCTACTGTAGGCAGTCAAACCTTCCTCTCTGTACATGGCTCAGTGAGTTGGCCTTCTATAGAAGCAAAATAAAACCTACCCCAATACAGGCATACCTTGTTTTATTGCACTTTATTGTGTTTCACAGACTGAGTTATCAGATAATGGTTAGCATTTTTTAGCAATAAAGTATTTTTTAATTAAGGTATGTACAGTTTTTTTTTTTAAAACAATGCTATTGCACACTTAATAGACTACAGTATAGTGTAAACATAACTTTTATGTGCCCTAGGAAACCAAAAAACTTGTGTGGCTCACTTTATTGTGATACTCACTGTATTGTGGTGGTCTGGAACTGAACCTGCAGTATCTCCTAGGTCTGCGTGTATCAGATTTGCTGGCTTTCTGGTGTTTGAAGCCAGTAGTGCCCCTATAACAAGCAATAGCACATCTTTACTATGGGTTCTTGGATGGCAGTTTGAATGTTTGCATTTGGAGTACATTTGTCTAAAGCTCTGTCATACACCTTGAGTATTTGGAAGAGATATATAATATTTGAGATATTTAAGGAAGAGAATATGTATTTTTAATCCCTGAGTTGATCCCTTGACCATCAAAAAGATAACTGTCTATGCCATAGCATTTCTATGTCATAGAAATGCCTTCACTATATTGTCATTTAATGCATGCTTTTTGTTATCACTGGAATTTTAAAAAATAATATTTTGTATGTTTTTCATGGGACCTTTGTGATAAAACCTTACTTGATTATAATCTAGGAAAGAAGCTGTTTTTTTGCAATAAGTTTTCTACTGTTTAAAAAATTGTCCAATGCAATCTGTCTCCAGCTCCCTTCTTTTTTTTTTTTTACTTTAGTGCCATTAAGTTTTAAGCCAGTTTTGACCCAAATGCTGTAAATTACTTCAGTTTAGGTACTGAAAGTATCATTTCCGTTTTTGATTGATTCCTTTTGTTTCCCCCTCAAGTGTCTTATATTATTTAAGCTCACTGATATCTCACAGTCATTGGGACTAGGGCAGATAAAAAGAATTGCAGATCTTTTGAGACTAGATAGATGTCTTCCAACCTTCAGATATTTTGATAATTTACCATTAAGAGAGAATGAGGGGCTTCCCAGGTAGCACAGTGGTTGAGAATCCACCTGCCAATTCAGGGGACACGGGTTCGAGCCCTGGTCCGGGAAGATCCCACATGTCGCAGAGCAACTAAGCCTGTGCGCCACAACTACTGGAGCCCATGTGCCCCAACTACTGAAGTCCGCACGCCTAGAGCACATGCTCCACAACAAGAGAAGCCACCGCAATGAGAAGACCGTGCACTGCAATGAAGAGTAGCTCCCACTTGCCGCAACTAGAGAAAGCCCACGGGCAGGAACTAAGACCCAACACAGCCAAAAATTAAAAAAAAATAAAAAAAGGGCTTCCCTGGTGGCGCAGTGTTTGAGAGTCCGCCTGCCGATGCAGGGGACACGGGTTCGTGCCCCGGTCCGGGAAGATCTCACATGCCGCGGAGTGGCTGGGCCCGTGAGCCATGGCCGCTGAGCCTGCACGTCCGGAGCTTGTGCTCTGCAACGGAAGAGGCCACAACAGTGAGAGGCCCGTGTACCGCAAAAAAAAAAGAAAAAAAAGAAAAAAAAAAGAGAATGAGGAGGATCATGAAGACATCTCTTAAGAGAAAAGCTTTGCCATCAAAAAGAACAGCAATTTCCAGAGGATTTTATTTTTAATTAGGATTGGGTTATATTACTCTTAAATTTACCCTCATATTTCCAACTGTGTAGTTTTGCCTGTATACATGATCTTGTCTTGTAAATAAACACAATACGTAGTCTCCAAAATCGTCATGATTCAGGTCTTGCCTGAGTCTGAATCTGTAGTTATTTGAAACTCAGCATTGCTACTTGTGTAAATGCAATAACACATCATTCACATGTGTAATGCAGACTGGCAGACTAAACCCCCAGCTGATGTGTTAAATGCACTGTAAAGAAGTTTTTCACACATTTAAATTGTGTTATTTTCTTACAAGAAAATGCTCAGTATTACTGGCCTGGACTATAGTAATTGAATCACAGTTGAACTTGAATTAGGCCAAACTGAAAAAAATCTATTGGTTGACCTGGCAGGAATTTGTTCTGTATCTGTGTGCTAACTGTGGAAAGTATTGAAACATTAGGTATGTGAAAGCATATTAAATAATGAGATGTTTATTTAAAAAGCAGCAAGTCTAAATTTGTAACTAATTTTCCAACTAACTTAGGACATTCAAAAAAGTGTCATTCTCCTCTCTTACCTTGTACTTCATAACTGAAAATAAATCAACAGAAAAATAAGTTACATGGTTTGAATTAGTCATTTAGCTTTTCGGTTCCCAATATATGGTAAAATAGAAATTATTTGGCCCCTTAAAATATTTACATGATTTTGTTTTTAATTAATGATTGCAATTTGTTCTTTGGCATAAAGGAATTTTCATATAATGTGGAAGAGGTACTCTATTGAGAGCTCATCTGAATTCCTTTATTCTTTCAAATTTAAGTATAGCTTTGTTAAAGCTTCTCCGTGGTCCTTAAGTTCATTGTTTAAAAATACATGAATTCATGCCAGAGGGGAAATAGAGGATGGTGGCCATAGGCTTCACTGGAACTAGAGCTCAGGTGACCTGGGTCGAATCTCTGCTCTAGCTGTGTGACCTTGGGAAAGACACCTAACTTCTCTGTTCCTCAGCTTCCTAATCTGTAAAATCGGTTTAATAACAGCACCTACTTCACAGGTTGTTTTGAGTCTTAAATGACAAGTGCATGTGCATGTAAGTGCAGGTGCATGTGCAAGTAAGTTTTTTTCCCCACTTTTCTCTTTAAAAACAAGCAATAAAGAATTTTATGAAGATAAGTACAGTATGATCTCACTTATATGTGGAATCTTAAAAAACGAAAACAAAAACCAAAAGAAGACCAAGCTGATAGATACAGTGAACAGATCGGTGGTGGCCAGAGGTGGCGGGGGTGAGGGTTGGGTGAAATGGGTGAAGGGAGTCAAATGGTACCAAATTCCAATTATGAAAACATAAGTTATGGGGATATAATGTACAGCATGGTGACTATAGTTGATAATACCTGAATTGTGTATTTGAAAGTTGTAAATCTTAAAAGTTTTCATCACACAAAAAAAACCTGTATTGTGACAGGTGTTAACTAGACTTAGTGTGGTGATCATTTTGCAATACATGCAAATAGTGAATCATGATGTTCTACACCTGAAACTAATGTTGTATGTCAATTATACCTCAAGTAGAAATAAAATAATTTTATGAAGGCGGAAAATGAACTTTTTGAAGTAGTACAGGGGAATAATTAGGTTCAGTGCTGATCTGAGCTGAGGTGGAAAATCTCAGAGTGAGATTTACTTATTATTTTTTTAAAAATAATTGGTTTTTGGCTACATTGGGTCTTCATTGCTGCACGCGGGCTTTCTCTAGTTGCGGTGCGCAGGCTTCTCATTCGGTGGCTTCTCTTGTTGCGGAGCACAGGCTCTAGGCGTGTGGGCTTCGGTAGTTGCAGCACGCGGGCACTAGGATGCTTGGGCTTCAGTAGTTGTGGCCCGGGGGCTTAGTTGCTACACGGCATGTGGGATTTTCCTGGGCCAGGGCTTGAACCCATGTCGCCTGCGTTGGCAGGTGGATTCTTAACCACTGTGCCTCCAGAAAAGCCCTTCAGGGTGAGATTTGAATTAACTTCATCCTAAGCCAGACAAAGACTACCAAAATGGTCGTTTTATGTATGCTATGAGTGAATGATTCTCAGCTAGCTTGGTCTAGGAGCCACAGACTGCCTATTTAAAAGTGTATTTTTTTTCCTGCCACAGATGTGTGTGGATGGTGCCAAGCTTTAGAGTAATGTAGTTGATGCCGTTTGATGACTTTTGCTAAAAAATGAGAAGTGAGAGTAACCGTAGGTGGAAGGGCACATACCTTATCATTATTATTTAAAAAAAAATACATGTGGCTGGGAAATCAGTGGTAGAGAGCACAGCAAAGGGAAGGAAACTTTGCAATATCTCCTCCTCCTCTGTTTCCTACATTAAGACATTTTACATATACTTCAGGCTTTTAGTTTCTTCTCCATAGTTCTTCCTCTGTTTCTTACCAGTACAGATAATTTCCTTGACTTAGCTGAGAAGAGTAAAGCTGTGAGAATGTAAGATAAGGAAATAAGTGTTCTCGTTCTGCTTCCTAGTTTTTCATGAAAATACTTCTATGTTTATATCTTCGCTCGGACTCCTTTGTAAGTTGTCCTTTCTTTTACAGAGCTCCCCCCGTTATCTTCTTTTGGTCCTATTTCCATTCCCTTTCACTTCTGTCAAGCTTCCTGCTCCATTACTTACCTCGGCCTTCCTCTGTTGCATGCGCACGTTCTTGACTGCCACTGAATCCTTCCCCTGTGCCCATAACCTATTCAGAACTTCTCTACACTAAAGTACCTTTCTCAAGCTGCTGCTACTTGAATGGCATTTTGGCCAAGTACGTTTGTTTCAGTGTTTTTGTTTTGCTTTGCTTTTTTATTTACTTTATTTATTTATTTACATCTTTATTGGAGTATAATTGCTTTACAATGGTGTGTTAGTTTCTGCTTTATAACAAAGTGAATCAGTTATACATATACATATGTTCCCATATCTCTAGCCTCTTGCATCTCCCTCCCTCACCCTCCCTATCCCACCCATCCAGGTGGTCACAGAGCACCGAGCTGATCCCCCTGTGCTATGCGGCTGCTTCCCACCAGCTATCTATTTTACATTTGGTAGTGTATATATGTCCATGGCACTCTCTCACTTTGTCACAGCTTACCCTTCCCCCTCCCCATATCCTCAAGTCTGTTCTCTAGTAGGTCTGTGCCTTTATTCCCGTCTTACCCCGAGGTTCTTCATGACATTTTTTTTTTTCTTATTTTAACTACAAAATTGCTAAAAGATTGGTTTCTACTTAATGTTTCCAAGTTTCTCATCACTCATTCAGATACCTTACTCTGTACCGTTTGGCTTCTCCTCTTGTTTTACTTCAGTTGTTCTTAACCTTGGCTGTGCATTAGAATTACTTGGAAGGAGTTTAAAACCTTAATATCACTTTTAGATTTAGTTCTGATTTAGTTCTGGAGTGCAGCCTAAGCATTGGGAGTTTTGAAAGCTCTACAGCTGTTTCTAATGTGTAGCTAAGGTTGAGAACCAGTACCTTGATTGAAATCAGTAGACATCAAATTAACTCCCTTATCAAGTCAATTCTTAGAACCTGAAGGAGTATATTTTTGGTTCTATTGGCAAGAAGCCTTCTGTGCTTCTCTTCAGCCTCAGGTGAGAACAGGGTTAATTATTTGAAGGTCTTTTGACATCAGTGGTCCTTCTCTTGCACACTCTGTATTCTGCTGGTTAGCTGGGTAGGTAAATGTCTGTTCTTCTGACCCAACTGTCCTCAGGTACAAGTCCCAAGGTCTTAGGTCAGATGGAGTAGGACGCCCATTTTGTTCTTGGGCACAAGCTGAATTCTCTGGTCTAGCTTTTATCAGTAGTAAAGCTGACATTTTAATTATTTTCTGGCATCTCTTTCTTTCTCTCCTGCTTAGAACTTTGAAGGGGTAGGAGTATGATTACGTGAGCTCCCTCAGATTCCAACACATGCTGCTGCTTCATGCCTTCTATACCTTTTTTGGGTTGAACAGAGTTAAGAGTCAGCAGCAGAACTTGGGACACTTTCAGTCTAGGACAGGGCTTGTCTTGCAAGGCTTACTGCTTGGAGGAGAGGAAACAAAAATAACTTGCATATGCACAGTGATACAATTTCAGATCCAGTAATGTGAAAAATGGCAGCAGTATCCATTCTGTGGGCTAAGACAGGAATGTGGGGGAACAGAGCTTGACCCCCATATTGTTTCTCAGATTTGGTCTTTGGCTCTCGTTTTCTTCCATATACTTCTTTGGGATATCATCTGCTCCTATAACTTTAAACCTTATCCTAAGATGACAACAGATCTATACTATTTCTTCTCCTGGACCTTTGCCTGATTGCCTGCTGCATATTTTCTCTTGGAACATTCTGCAAGTAACTCAGACTCAATAAGGAGATAGTGTTCAGTCGTAAGCATTAGCAAAACCTGGGTTATAATCTTGGTTTTGCCATCGACTTACTTTGTGGCCTTATTTGGTGACTCTCCTGAGTCTTACTTTTCTTATCCGTGGAAGGATGTGGTAGAATTGGAGTCCTTTCTAGCTCTGACATCACATGACTTTCTAATCTCGTGTAGGCCTCCTGTGTACTTGCCCTACCCATGCTGGTCACAATGTGTAGCCTATTCCAGGTACATTCTTGTTTCCCTGACTTAGAATGCCTCTTGGTCTTCTACTTCTCAGTCTTAATCTTCCTCGGCAATCCATTTCAGTCCTTTTATTTCTTGTAGAATGGTTCCTGATCATCTCAGTCCACAAATATTTCTTTGTTTTCTGAATTCCTACAAAGTCATTGACATCACTGATTGGCATTCCTCAAAAAATTTCTTGAATGGTTATTTGTTATACACATATCTTACTTACTACCCAAATTGTAAGCTCTCTGAGGATGCTGTAGTATAATGCCTTGCACTGATGGGCATTTAATGAATACTTTTTGCCCTGTTGTACCCTAGTTGCCTAGTATATGCATTGCCCATGATCTGCACTGTTAAGTCCTTGCAGATTACTTTGTGGTCACTTTTGCTAACATTTAGAATAGATGTGTTTCACGTTTCCACATGAGATTGTGATTTGATAGCCTCTAAATGGAAAAACATATATATATATATATTTTTTTTTTTCCAGAATGTAATAAGTGTGAATATTTTGCTTGCAGACTACTTTGTGACTCTGTTCACATCATTTAACAAAAACATCTGCACCTTCTTTTTTTTTAAGCTTTTGTTTTATAATTTTTCATTTGTTTAGTATTTGGATATATGATGATTAAAGCCACAGGATGAAGGTGTCATTTACTGATATGATGACATATTGTTAACTGGTTATATATAGGCTCCAAGAGGGTGGGAACTTTGTGTTGTTAATCACTATCTCCTATTCCTAAAAATTGATGTCTGAAATGTACTAGGCTCTTAATAAATATTTGTTGAGTATATGAGCGAGTGAATGAATGAATAAATCTTAACAGAACTGGAAGTATTTATGCTCTTCTCTGTATCTCTGTATTGCATTTGAGTATTCTGTATGCTAAGGAATGTCTTATTGTGTCTGTTTTCTCATTCCGTGGTGGGGGAAAACCAGATGAGTTGTGGGTTTTGACCCACAGAACCCAAAATTCGGCTTGTGTCCTCTTTTCTGATAGTGTGATGGATGGGACTGAAGTTCAGATAGGGTAATCTGGGGTGGTGATTCCAATGGTGTTGTCATTTAAATGGGATTGACAAAGAGGATTGAAGGTAGTAATAGGGGCAAAATGGAGGTGGGAGGAGGTAGTGTCAAAGAACTAGGAAAGTTGACAGCAAGTAATGGAGTGGGCAGGTCATAGCTGGTCTGGAGGTGTTTTGGAGATGAGATGTGGATAACCTGTGGTGACTTTTTCCTGGGCTCCGTAGCAGACTTGAAGGATCAGGTCATGATCTGTGAAAGGGGTAACATTTTTCTTTTTACATTAGGGTCACAGAGTACACACCAACAAGAAGGAAGCAATAATAAAGAGGAATATGTCTCGTGTTATTTTGACCTTAGACTTAGAGTTGTGTTTTAGAATTCATCTCATCAGTTTTTCAAACTTTGAAGTTTCACTTTTGTCTTCTAGCTACACATGTTCCCTTGAGAAGCAAAATAATTCTGTATGATCTTTGTATCTTTTTTTTTTAGAGAGAGTTCTAGTCTTTGCCAAGACTTATATATCGTTTGTATGAAAGGATGATTAGAGTTATTCTTCTGGTTTGGTAGAAATTAATTTTCTTTCAATTTGATAGGCTTTCAGTGATGCTCTTTGCCTTTAGGAAGTTATTCCTGGACTGCTGCATGCTAGGGATTGCTGTCTTGAAGATGTACAAATGATGAGCAAAGACTTCTGAAAGTCAGCATGGTATTTTGGACTAATAACCTGACTAGGGCCAAAGTTGGTTCAGGTCATTATTAGGAAAATGCCATATTCTATCAGAGTTTCATTAGCAATACAGAATTGAAATCAAACAGTTAATTCTTAGGACTGGAAGGAAGTATACTAAATTGTTAGTGGTGATTGTCACTGGCTTGTGGTTGAATGATTTTTAATTTCTTGATAGTCTTGTATTTAAAATAATTTCAGCAAAGCATATATATTTATAATGAAGTTATTTGTCAAATGTAATAATGAATACAGTTGATCCTCCGTATCTTTGTCTTCCGTGTCTGCTGATTGAACCAACCACACAGTTGGAAAATATTCAGGAAAAAAAAAATTACACAAAGTTCCAGAAGCAAAACTTGAATTTGCACTGACACTGGCAACTGTTTACATAGCATTTACATTGTATTTACAGCTCTTTACTAGCAATTCCATTGTATTCGGTATTATAAGCAGTCTGTAGATGATTTAAAGTATATTGGAGGGTGCGAATACTACACCATTTTATACAAAAGACTTGAGCATCTATGGATTTTAGTATCTGTAGGAGGTCCTGGAACCAATCTGTCAGGGATACTGAGGGACGGTTGTACTAGGAAAATACATGATTTAATGAGTAGTCATTGTATTGTACACTACATTAACTTCCTAAGAAAATGCATATATAGGAGAAAGGACTGTAAGAAAATATAGATAGAAGTGCTAGGAGTGGCCTAGGGAGATAGAATCGTGGGTAGTTTAAAAATTTCCTATTTTACAAAGTTTTGGTAATATGCTTATGACAATCATAAAAGAATCAGTGGCCACTTATCTTTCTTAGGTAGTATATTTTGAAGCAGTGGTTTAGTTGACAAAATTGACAGCAATTCAAGAAGCTTAATCAAATGTCATAATTTAAGGCATAGTGGTGGATCTTTCCCATTTCCTATGTGGTTGTGAAGCATAGATGATGTTTAGGGTAAGGGAGTAGAAGTTAAGATTGATCGCTGCTGCTTCATTGGGCTTCTGGACAGATGACAGTGCTATAAACAGTGAGTAACAGGAGGAGGGAAGTGCTTTAGGGGTAAATAGTAGAGTTGTGATAGAAAATGGCCATGTGTGCATGTGGGACATTTCAGGAGGACATGATTAGCAGAGAGTAAGACATTTTATCACTTAGAACAGTCTGAGTTTAAGTTACAGCTTTGTGAGTCATAATTGTAAGGACAGCAAGTTGAAGCATGGTAAGTGCTAACTGCATTCAGAATCAAAGAATTTTGGTATATGAGCAGTGAGGAGAGGAACCGCTGCTCACAAATTGTTTTCATCAAAACCTTTGTGTCTCACGATTGCTCTTCATAGTGACAGCGTAAAGGTTGGAAAACAATGAAATGGCTAATGTGCATGTGTGTTATAGTTGGGACCCATTGAAAAAGAAGCTAAAAGTTTCCCCTACTAACTTGTTGGGTTGGGGTAAAAGTTGTTTTACAAGGCAAAATGGAAAATTGAAAGTGTGCTCAGTTGGTATTTTTGATCCTTTATGTCAGATATTGGGTCCAAGGCTAAGTTCTCACATTTCTTGAAATTTAACTGTATCATAGCATGTGTGTGCATTCATAAACTGAGGAAATGGAATGTATATTTATATGTACATTTTTCAGTTATGCTAGGAACTCTGCTTTGTCAGTAGTTTTGTTTGTGAAATATTACTATATAGGAAGCATTTGCATTTATTATAATGTATGAAAGGTCTTCTTTAAATGCTACTATTACTAGTAGTAATAATAATTGCTCCCATTTGTTGAATGTTTACTAGGTGCCAGACTTGTTAAGAATACCATTTTACATGATAGAAAACTAAGCTTGGTGGTAGATGTGGGATTCTAGCTCAAGTCTGATTTTAAAGTTGATACTATTGCTCTTGTACTGAGATGTGTGTTGGGTACGGTGAGTTGCTGAGATTCATATTCATTAGCATAGTACACCTCCATCAGTTGGAATATACATATTAGAAACTGGCATCTTGAATTTCAGATCTATTAGGACATATTTACTGAAGACTTCATGTATAGTGTATTAGATTTTTGTTCTTTGATTTTTTTCATCAGAACTCGGAGTGCTGTTGTTAGTTTATGATTTGACCTAATTTAATTTTAAAGGAGTGATTACTGGATTGTCACAGGTTTAATAAGATGTAATGGAAAAGAAATGGGGGAAATGAAGATGGAATACACTGAGAAATAGCTGTAAAGATTAATAGATGATGTAACTTGTCAAGTGACAGTGTCATTTATCTAGTATGTATATTTTAATTGGCTCCATTGTGTGAAATTAAATGTTAAAAATGGTCTTAACAGACAGAATATTAGATCAAATAGATTTGTCAACACTTCATACATTTATTTTGTCTGTTTTATAACTTTAACAGTCTTCATCATTATGTTTTCATAATGTAAATGACCCATATTTAGAAATTTTACTCTTCTTTCTTAAACCTATAGTGATCTGACATTTTGGGGAGCTGTGCTGCACGGCTTGCGGGATCTTAGTTTCCCGACCTGGGATTGAACCCAGGGTCCGGGCAATGAAAGTGCCGTGTCCTAGCCCCTGGACAGCCAGGGAATCCCTGACGTCTTAGATAATTTTAGAGCAATCATAATGATTAATTTTAGAAACAATTTTTAAGAGTCAAAAATGATAATGTATGTATTTGTTTAGAAAATTTCTGGAAAGATGCGTAAGAAACTCGACAGTGGTTACCTTTAGGAGAAAAATATTGGATGACGGAAGGTATTTTCTATCTTACATCCTTCCGTGCTAGTACTCTCTGCTTTGTATCCTTTTTACCATTTGATATTTTTTTAATAGTGATTACGTGATCTTAAAACTCGTTATAGTTAATAGCACAGGCAACCATAGATCTGTAGACTGTGAATGCAGCTATAGTTTTCTCTGTCTTATTTTCAAAGTATGTAATATTTACTTCTTCCTTTTATTTACCAAATAAATTTAGCTGCTGTTCTTTGTTTTTATTATATCCCTTTATTCTCACGAAAACACTGTTTTATTTCAGAAGTCAGTATGGTTTCCAGAAAATTGTTTAGAGGTCCTTTGGGAACAGTAGACGATTTATTCATTTGCAGATTATAACCCAGTAAAACTGAGGTTGTAAACTTACACAAATTTGGCTTTTCATTTTCTACTCTCATTATAAAGGAAATTTAGTTGTGTGACCTTCAGCACATTGCTTAATTTCTGAGTCTTTTTCTCTTCATTTAGTTAGACATTCATTTTTGTAAGATTATCTTCCGTGACTCTTCGAAATCTCTGATTTTATAATTTCATAACCATTTCAACTCAAAAGATATAATTCAGTAATTCTTAAAGTATTTTACAAGCAAAATTTCTAGTTAACCAAAATCTGCATAACCTCAGAATCAACTTTAATTGTTTAAGTGCATTTGCAGTCTGATCTGACTCATGAGTGAATTCTAATGTAGTGCTACATAGTCAGCCATAAGCATATGTAAAATCTTAGTCATGGAGTGGGATTTTGAAATGAAAATTTCCAGTAATGAGGACATATTAACTTTCTGTGTGTGTGTGTGGGGGGGGTATGTGTGTGGATATGTGTGCATTTTTAAAACAAATTAACATTTCTATTTTTAATCTTAATTCTAGAGAATGAGCCTTTTCTTTGTTTAGAACCTTAAAGGAAATGGTGTCTTATGCCAACTGTAGCTTCATGGATAATTATACAATGGGTTATCAATCAAATTTAATTAAGCTATGACAGCTTCCTTCACTAACTTTCCTTCAGTTGGTTAAGTTATGGCACTGAGGAAAATGGTTATGAACCACACCCTGAGGGCTTGCTATTTTCAAAGCAAGTATAGTGTACTGAAATGTGAACCTGTGTTAAACATTGAACTGCTGCCTTCATTAGGGAACCTCCTTTGGTTACTTGGCCTTTGAAAAACATTTGAACAACAAAATAAGATTAATTTAAACTTTTCTGATGTCTCTTCAAGCAAGAGGATTATCTTTACTGAAGTCTAAATTGGAAGCCAGATGACTTTATTTCCCCTGTAGCTTTCTGAATGAACTAGATTGAAAGGGTCAATGTGTTTTAGAAATTTTGTTTAATGGTAAGGTGAGTTGTGATGGAAGCAGGGCACATGAGTCTTGTTTGCTGGCTTGTGTTAATAGACGAAAGACTGGGTAGCTACATGCTTGGAAAGCTTTTCTGTGTCCTTGCACTCTTGATCCTTACTGTAGCCAGGCAGCTGAGGAGATATCCCCTGAAGTGGCAGAACTCCCCATCCTCCCTATTCTCCTGCCTTTTTTTTTTTTTTTTTCCTTTACTATATACTGGGACATTCAATGGCCTTGCATTGACCAGAAAGACAAAGAGTGCTTTCATACTCAGGCTTAGCCATGGCCGGTGTGCTGGGCCTTTGTTAGGACTTGCAGTAGTAGCCTTTTCTCTTTCACCACCCCCAGTCTCATTGCTCATACTTGGCAACAGCAACAGTGTCATTTTTAGAATTTTACCTCCTTACTTACAAATAAATACTTGCAAAAGAAAAATCCACTTTCTCTTAATGAAAAATGCAAAGAAAAGCAGAGCTTAACTTCCTCTTGTGGTTTTTTGATAAAAGAGTGCCCTGTTACAGCTAAGTACCATAGTGCGAGACTTGATCTTATTGAAATTAGTCTCTGTCATTTAAAAAGTAAAAATGGACTTTATTTCCTTTTAGTGTGGCTGTATCGCATCTAACTTATTGTGGATGCTCGATATTCATTCATAAAGTATAGACGAAAATCTTTTTAACCAGCGTCAGATGGTTTTTAAATTATTTAATGTTTTTATGGTTTATTAGATCATGTGAAGTGGAGAATTTAGACAGTTATGTTGATTATTTAAAGAATGTCTTTTGCCTCAGTTAACAGGCACAAGTTAATAGTGTTGTTTTTGTCCTACATTTTGCTTATATAGAAGTAAATCATCAAGATGAAATAAGCAAAAGTTATTTTTTAAAACATGTTACATTTGGATATGTAAACGTTATCAGATAGGGCTGGACTATATTTTAAATATTTATTCAATTTTATTTTAGTTTACTCAAGAGCTCTCTGTTTTTTACACGTGATTCGTCTTTTAATGAATATTTTTTGTATATAGAAAATTATAGAGAATAATGTAACAGACAGTAGTGCATATACCCCCAGCTTTATTGTATTTGTATTCTTGAGAGATTTTAGAGGATTTTGTTGAACCCTAGAAGTCTTAATCTGTGTCTTGTGAAAGTTTATGATTTTTCATTTCCTCATCTGTCACAACTTTTTTTCCTAGACAAGTCATTTGTTAAGGTAAACCTAATGAGTGCCACAGTTCATTACCCTTAGACACAACACAGTAACTGCTTGAAAGTGTTCGTGACCAATTTAAATTATATTTAATAACCTCAGTATTAAACAAGTATATGTACTAAATTTTTAGATGCTAAAGCTAGGTTGTCACATTCTAAGAAGGGACTATTATATTAAACAATGGCGAAAATGTATTCATAGTTATGTTATATAAGCTGGTATATATATTGGTCTCCAGGCAATGGAAAGCCATGGGGCTCCCACGCCAGTTCTTTTTTTTTTTTTTTGCGGTACACGGGCCTCTCACTGTTGTGGGCTCTCCCGTTGCGGAGCGCAGGCTCAGCGGCCATGGCTCAGGGGCCTAGCCACTCCACGGCATGTGGGATCTTCCTGGACCGGGGCATGAACCCGTGTCCCCTGCATTGGCAGGCGGACTCTCAACCACTGCGCCACCAGGGAAGCCCTGGTACTTCATTTTGACCTTTACACTAGAAAGAAGAATTGCTCTTAGAGGTCTTGATATTAGCAGTGGTTTATTGTATGCCTACTGTATATCTGGCGCTGGGCTAAGTACCCTAAATAAACTATGTTTCAATTCTGTGAAGTAGGTACTATTATTGTCCTCATTTTTCAGGTGGAGACCCCAGTGCTTAGAGATGTTAAATGTAACTACCCCAGAAATCAAACAGGTAGTAAGTGGAAGAATTGGAATGCTAAAATCAGATTTGTATTCGAGATCACTGATGTGAATAAACTGCCTCGTGAGGTCAGTGTTTTTAAAGTTGTAAGAAATCTCTTTGACAGTCTGAATTTGATCTGTTTCAGTTAAAATTCTGGGCTTCAGGTTGAGGTATATTCAAGTTTTTCGAAACCTAGGTGTTGGCTGGAATCATTGGCTCTAGTTTATAGATTAAAGGGCTTGTGTGGGGTGTGTTTGATTCAACCCAGAGCTCTTAGACTGAATTGTTGCCACTGGCACTGTTGTCTCTGTTGCTGTACCCATTCCAGACAGATATGTCACGAGCTGAGGTGCTTAGCTACCTACACCTGAAGCTAGAGAAAAGGAAAAGAGGGTTGGGAGAAAGGAACAAAAGGAGCCTTTGTTTTTCTAGTGGTTGAACTACATTGATGAGTGAGGGTCATTTTGGAAGGGCCTAGAGTGTGAGATCCAAAGGGTGAGGTGGAGAAGGAAAATGACTTGACCATGGGTTGAGGCAGTGGGGACACAGTAGAGAAAGCTGCCATTGCTACATCTATTTAAGATTTTACTAAATATGGGCTAACAGGATATATATATATATTCCAGCATACATACCAGTTCTTTTTTTCTGAAAGAACATTAATTAATGAGTTCTCTGTATGAATGAAAAGCCCTTTGGAATTTTTTCATGACCATTTTTGTATTAATTTAGCATAACTACATTTATAGGGTTCTCTGGTGCCCTTACTTACTTGGAGCTCTGCTTCTGGCTTGCTTACCTAGATTTACTCTGCTCTAGGAATTTTATTCTGGATGTTAGTAGTGTTGAAATTCTGTTCCTGCCATCAGGGGGCGCTGTGAGAGTATGATTTTCTTAGGGTAACTTACTATGTAGAGGTAGAGGTCAGAACTGTTTTAATAATTGTTCTAAGATATTTCTTGCCTTTTTCATTTCATTGACATATTCACTGATGGTGCCCAATCAGTGGTGTGGGTTAAACTGCTGGCGCCATAGCATGAATCAGTGTAGAAGTACCAGCTGAACTAGTAATGATTGTTTTTTTCACCAACATGCATTCTCCAAAAAAAAAAAAGCTCCAGTTTCACTTAATATCGTTGATGAAACAGTAAAACTTATTCATTTTATTAAATCTTTACCTTTGAGTGTACATTTTTAAATATTCTGTGTGATGGAATGGGAGGTATGCATAGAGTACTTCTGTTGCATAGTTGTCCAATAACGGCTTTAATGAAAACCACTTGTGGGAGTGAGTTGCAGGCAGAATTAACTGTTTTTTTTTCATGTAGCCATTTTTATTTGAAAGAATGATGAACTATGGTTATTCAGACTTGCATATTTAGCAGACATGTTTTCAAAAATAAACCACTGTGCCTGCCTCTTTGAGGAAAGCTGTTACCAATGATAAAATTAGAGGTTTCAAGTGAAAGTTAGAATATTGGACTTGTATCTGCCACCGTGAGTTTGACAGCTTCCCAGTATTTAATAGACTTTTCTGATGAGATCAATGATGATATTAACAGATTTCATTTTTATTTATTTATTGAACAGATTTGATTTTTAATACTGTGCAGTGAAATGTGTCAATATCTGGAAGCTCTGCAGAAGTTAATGTGCCAATATTTCCAGATGATCAGTACATGATATTACAAAATCATGCATAGGTGAAAGATCCATTTAAAAAGCGATCTGGAACAACTAATTTTTTTTTTTTTTTTTTTTTGCGGTACGCGGGCTTCTCACTGCTGCGGCCTCTCCCGTTGCGGAGCACAGGCTCCGGACGCGCAGGCTCAGCGGCCATGGCTCACGGGCCCAGCCGCTCCGTGGCATGTGGGATCCTCCCGGACCGGGGCACGAACCCATGTCCCCTGCATCGGCAGGTGGACTCTCAACCACTGCGCCACCAGGGAAGCCCTGGAACAACTAATTTTAATGTAACTGTGTATGAAAAGTTAATTAACATGGTTTTTAGATTCCAGATTTCACATAACCTTTAAAAACTACCACTTATCAAGTTTTGGTGTAATAACAAAAAAGAATATGCACAATTATCAAGAAAGGCTATTAACATACTTCTCCGTTTTCCAACCACACATCTGTGTGAGACCAGCTTTTCTTCACAGACTTCAAAATAACATGTTGCAACAGATTGAATGCAGAGCACATATTAAGGTTTTAGCTGATCGTCTATTAAACTAGACGTTAAAGAGATTTGCAAAGATGTAAAACAGTGCCACTCTTCTCCCTAAATTAAAAGAAAAGAATTTTATGGCTATTTTTTAAAATAAAATTTTTACTTATGTTTCCATATAACTGGTTTATTATTGCTATCTGTAAATAACTTAGTAGATATTCAACATTTTTCTTAGTTTTAATTTCTAATGTGGTAAACATAGTTAGATATCATCCATTTAAGCAAAAGCTCTTTAGGTTCCTCAATAATTTTTAAGTGTAAAAGAGTTCTGAGACCATAAAGTTTAGAAACCCAAATTTTATGATCTCGACAATTAAAGCTATCATTTCTTTGTTCTCGTTATTTTAATAATTATTTTAAAGAAGAAATAAACTTTTTGTTATAATTTACTAATAATTTAGTTGCTATAGTGCAGTTATATCAAACACCTATGTATTATTTTATTTTCGCCAGAATCCTATAAAGTATAAGTACTGTTATTCCGTTTGCACATAAGAAAATTGAGTCTCAAAAAGCTTAAGTAACTTGCCCAAGAGCGCACAACTAGTAAGGAAGTGGTGGAGCCAGGATGTGAATCTGGCATCTTGACATCAGAGTTCATATTCTTAATCACATGAAATGTTTGTCAAAATGGCCTGCTTTTCTGTTAGTTTTTTTTTTTTTTTTTTTTAATATTTATTTATTTATTTGGCTGAGCCGGGTCTTTAGTTGCGGCATGTGGGATCTAGTTCCCTGCCCAGGGATCGAACCTGTGCCCCCTGCATTGGGAGCATGGAGTCTTAGCCGCTGGACCACCAGGGAAGTCTCTCTGTTAGATTTAATGTCAGTCAATATTAACAGTTGTATCTAAGATGGTATTTACTTATATAATATCTTAAATATTCTTTCATCTTTTTCCTCTTTCATTAAGTTTTTCTTCCTCTTGTTTATTTTTTCTTTTCTAAGTATAGCATAGAAGTCAAAGACATAGGGGACAGAAACTATCAGTTGAGTGTCTGCCACGTTTTAGGTACATCCTACTTCATCTTCATAATAATTCTGTGAAACAGCTGTTATCATTTATGAGAAAACTGAGGTTTGGAGAGGTGAAGTGACTTTCCTAAGTTAAGACGTAGAGAAATCAAGATTCAAAGTCAGGTCTTATTTTTCCAAGTGCTTGTTCACTTTCCATTCTTAATCTGCTTGCTCCCAAGCAACATGAGTGGGTAGGGAAAAATGGGGGAATCAGCACTTATTTCTTTGTCCAGTTCTTTCTTTTCTGTTTTTCCTTTCCTTTCCTTTTCTTTTCTTCTTTCTGTCTCTCTCTCCCTCCCTCCCTCCCTTTCTTTCTCTCTCTCTCTTGCCCTCCCTCCCTCCCTTCCTTCCTTCCTTCCCCTATATCCTTTTCCCTGCATACCTACGGAGCCTTTCTCTCTTGAACCTGGGTCCTCTGTGTTGTTGGTGCCTCTCTTGACGGTTATCTGTGATGACTGCTGCTAGGCTGGCTGGAAGAGAGGCAAGGTATTTAGGATTTAGGAACTTTGATTTAGTATTTAGGTACATTGATTTGATGTTTGAAGTAATATCTGTACTCTTTTGGGAGATGCTTGGGCTGGCTTGAGTGCCACATCCTTTTTTCCAGTCTTCATGTGAGAAAGTGATCCTTTTGGTCATTTGGACCAAGACTTATTTTGGCAGGGTAATCCCTACCCTAAAAGCTTTTATCAAGACAAAAAGAGAAGCAAACAGCATTGGATTCTAATTAGCTTTGGGACTAATTTGCTTGTGTGAATTATTCCATCAGGGATTCTTATAAAGATGTCTTTTGTCTAGTTGGAGAAAGGATGTTAACATAAGGAATAATGAGAAAGTGTCTGAAGTGTTCTCTCAAAAAGGATACCATTTATTAAACACCTACTATGTACTAAATTCTTTATAAGGATTATTTATTTAACCCTTACAGTAGTTCCTGAAGTTATTATTTCTTGTCTCCTTTTACAAATAATAAATAGGATAACTGAGGCTAAGTGAAAAGAAGCAACATACGATCTCTTATTACAAAGTAGGGAAGCCTGGAATTTAATCCAGGTAGTAATTGGGAGTTGAAAGGGTTTAGATTAGTGGAGGAAAGAAGGGAAGGCATTCAGGCATTGGGAGTTGCAAGATCAAACAGTCAGGAAAGAGCCTAACATTTGTTATTTAGGAGAGGTTTTATTTTAGGGAATGGGAAATAAAAATTATATAGGAGAGCTCCTAGGTAGTGGTGGTAATCAAATTACAGGATTTGGACTTGGAGGTAAAAAAAACAATTGGGGGGGCTTCCCTGGTGGCGCAGTGGTTGAGAGTCCGCCTGCCGATGCAGGGGACACGGGTTCGTGCCCCGGTCCGGGAAGATCCCACATGCCGCGGAGCGGCTGGGCCCGTGAGCCATGGCCGATGAGCCTGCGCATCTGGAGCCTGTGCTCCGCGACGGGAGAGGCCACAACAGTGAGAGGCCCGCGTACCGAAAAAGAAAAAAAAGAAACAATTGGGGAGCCATTTACTGTTCATTGATGACCACAGTATTGTCCAGGAAGATTGATCTGATACCATTCTGTATGAATTGAAGAGGAAGAGGCTCTCCTCAGGAAACCTGGGCAGCTACTGCAACTAGAAAGTGAAGATCTGAATTGAAGTGGTAGCCATGGCTTTGGGAAAGGGGAGGTTGAGGATGGCGTCTAGAAAAATTACAAAAGTAGTATAGAGAGGAAATTGAATGAATTTATAGGCTAAAATTGTATACCAGCAGTTAGCCTGCGCATTAGTTAATAATTGGACTGCTGCTGCATCGAAGTAGAGGTAGTATAGATCGACCCGTTTTACTTTTTTTTTCTTGGGCCATGCCACACGGCTTGCGAGATCTTATTTCCCCGACGAGGGATTGAACCTGGGGCCACGGCAGTGAAAGCACAGTGTCCTAAACACTGGACCACCAGGGAATTCCCCGACCCATTTTAGCCAGTAGAATTTTTTTCTTGAATAAAAAAATGCTTAATGCAGTAGAATTTCGTGATATGTAACAGATTGACTTTGGTATAGAATAATTATGTGCGTCTCTGCAGAGATTACTAATAAGAATATAATGGATATGTTGCTGTAACAGTTGGAAATTGAGTAATAGGAGAGAGTGATTGGGATGTTTTGTACACAGTGGTGTACCAGTGGTGGTGAGATGGTGGTGGCTGCATAGTCAAATGACTTTTAAAAATCTGTTTTAAAGGAATCATGTCAGATATCACCGTACTGTGTCTCAATAAATTCAGCACAGTAAAATTTTCTTCCAGGTTGTATTTCTTCCCTGTTTGAGCACAGGATAATTCACTGTTAAATAGAGTCCAGATTATATAGCAATACATACTCAACATTAGAGTAACACTTAGGACTTTGAGAACCAAGGAAACTAGTTGGTTTAGATCTCAAGTCTCATGCTGGCTCTGGAGCATCGGCTCCTTGAGTGGAATGGCAAGAGTCAGCACTGTTCACATTTCCCTGCATCTCTCTTCCTTCCTCTCTACCTTCCTTGTGGCATGGTTACTTTTGTGTAAATTAAATGCAGGTGCAACGAGACTCTATATAAGTACATACTCACACCTATCGTATTTTATTTATATATGATAAGAAACTTTGCAACTACTGATTTCAACGGCATCAGTTCTAAAAGGAATGTTTCTTTTTATGTTATGTAGATAGGAGTTACTTAAATTTGAATTAAAAAGTAATTTGTCACTTTTGCATAGTCTTACTATCTTTTTAAAATTTATTTATTTTATTTATTTTCTGGCTGCGTTGGATCTTCGTTTCTACACGCGGGCTTTCTCTAGTTGCAGCGAGCGGGGGCTACTCTTTGTTGTGGTGCGTGGGCTTCTCATTGCGGTGGCTTCTCTTGTTGTGGAGTACGGGCTCTAGGCGCGCGGGCATCAGTAGTTGTGGCATGCGGGCTCAGTAGTTGTGGCTTGTGGGCTCTAGAGTGCAGGCTCAGTAGTTGTGGCACACGGGCTTAATTGCTCCACAGCATGTGGGATCTTCCCGGACCAGGGATCAAATCTGTGTCCCCTGAATTGGTAGGGGAATTCTTAACCGCTGTGCCACCAGGGAAGCCCCAGTCTTACTGTATACCTATCCATACCTTGAAACCCAGTCTTACTTACTTGAGTCCACTTCTTCCTCCTTCCGGTTAAGTTGAGTAATAACTATTATGATGAAATGTTATATTTGGGGCAAAGCATATTTATAGTTCTCAGAGTAGACACTTTATACCTATTTATAAAAGTGAAAACTATAATGTTTCTGTTAACTTTTACGTTCATCAAGCCTGTGGTAAGCATCTTTTAACTTACCTGTTTTTAAGTTGTGTGTTAAAAACAATATTTGCAAATGATAAAAAATTCAAACAGGACAAAAGGCGATATACAGTGAAAACAAAATCTCCTTCCCACCCTCAGGGCCCTAGTTGTCTTTCTCAGAGGCAGCCACTGTTGTCAGTTTCTTATGTGTTCTTTCAGAGATGTTTTGTGTGTATGCAATCGTGTAATAAAGCTTTACAGACATTTAAAATTTGCAAAGCCATCAAATTTATTAAATATTTCTAGGAACTAAGCAATAGAAGAAATTGTTCCTAGTCCTTAAAAAATATAACAGGAATAAATTTTAATGATGAGCCAGGTTATAGATTTTACCTCTGATTTTATGGTTTCTGAGTTATGTAAGCTAGGACAAGCTGAATTTCAACTTTTACCTGTATATAATTAATATTTTTTTGAGGCCTATCATGTATTTAGAATTATATGCAACTTTATTTTTTTTTAATAGACGGAGAAACCATATGTAACATTGTTAGTTAAATAGTTACAGACAGTAAATTCTGAGCATCTAGATTGCTGTTTTCATAAGACTTCTGTTTACATTTAATTAGCAGAGCTAGAAAATATGTAGAATCCTTAATTGATTCAGTCATCAAGCTTAGCGGGAGGCTGACTCTGCTTGAGCTTGGCTTGGATTTGTATTGGTCTGGAACCTTGATGTAAATGGTGGGGATACTGAGAGAGATGGAGCAGTGGGACAGAATAGTAGCAGCTTTTGTGAATTAAATATTCATAAAGTGGCATTGTTTGATTTGAAGCATTATGTAAGGTTAGAATTTCTATATACCTATACATGCTTGAAAACCAAAATTTACTAGAACCAACTAGAAGTTACTTTTTATTAAGTATCCTTTGATCTCTTATGCTAAGGTTTACTACTTGTGGATAAAGAAAAGTTTATCTGTTAAATTCTAGCACCCAGTATTTGGATACTCTTCTTGGATTTAGGTTTATTTAATACCATCAAATGCATGTCATAACAAGGGAACTCATTTGATTTGGGAACATTGCCATTAGAAAGATAAGAGCAGAAGGTTATTGGTATGTTTTATATTGTATTTCAAATCATTCTCTCCTTTGATCTTTTTGTTCTTTTTCAATTTTCCAAATATTTGTATCTTTCTGATTTTACCACTCAAATTTATTTTAAAATAAAATATCAAATCACTCTAAAAATAAAAAAATCAGGGACTTCCCTGGTGGTGCAGTGGTTAAGAATTCACCTGCCAATGCAGGGGACACGGGTTCAAGCCCTGGTCCGGGAAGATCCCACATGCCGCGGAGCAACTCAGCCCGTGCGCCACAACTACTGAGCCTGTGCTCTAGAGCACGCGTGCCACAACTACTGAAGCCCGCGCACCTAGAGCCCATGCTCTGCAACAAGAGAAGCTACCGCAATGAGAAGCCCGCGTACCACAATGAAGAAAGAGTAGCCCCGGCTTGCCACAACTAGAGATAGCCCACGTGCAGCAACGAAGACCCGACTCAGCCCCCCCCCCCCAAAAAAAATCACTTTATAAGCCTGCCGTCTTTGAAGAATGTGATTGTTTTTAAAACAATTTTTTGGAAGACTGTTAAATTTAAACATGTGACACTGGATACATAGTAATTACTTTGGGCCGGAATTTATGGAAGAAAGTCATCTTGGCTATGTCCATTCTACATAAGCATGCGAAACCTTCTGAAAAACTTTGTTTGATAGTTTTCATTATAACATTCTTTCCTTTCAGAATTTTATGTTGAAAACAAATGCTGCTGTTTTAAGAAAGAAAACATCTTTCTTAAATGTTTCTTAAGAAACATTCCATCTTTCTTAAGTGGAATCAGGCGTGTCTAGAATGCGACAGGAAAACATTGCCTGTAGTTATTGCCGTACCTCACAGTCAACAAATAAAATAACAGTGACTTCATATGGGTCTAATATCCTAAGAAATTATGTTTAGAGTTGTGAAAGTTTGTAAGATTCTTTTCTCTGTCAGGACATTTTTTTTGTTTTTTTTTGGCTGTGCTGTGTAGCATGAGGAATTTTAGTTCCCAAACCAGGGATTGAACCCATGCCCTCTGCAGTGGAAGTGCTGCGTCTTAACCACTGGACCACTAGGGAAGTCCCTTTGTCAGGACATTTTTATTGAATATTGAAAGTAAGTTATAATGATGTAAAAGTTTATATTCTTCTTGTTGGTGTTATTTATAATCCATTTTTTGGCTTTGTGATTGAAAGTTGACTTGTCATCTTTATTTGTTCATTAGGTATCGCTAGGGGACCTGCTCTCTTGGGTGGCTCTGAGTAGGGTGAGACAGAGTTGCAGAATGCTTTGCAGCTATTGTTGGCTATGTATTTGCAAGTAGATGGAGTGATGAAAAAAGTTTCCAGTGTACTTTGACATTATTAAAGATGATGACTACAGAAAAAGGAGAATTATTTATTTTCTGAGCGGTGGTGGTTGGTGTTTTGTATTGCCATTGATGTTTGTGAGATCATGTTTTTAAGGAGAAAATTAGAAAATTACTCAAAAAATTTCAAGTGGGCGGTTGACTTTGAAGGTAAGTTTTGCTAGTAAAAGGGTATTGATTTCTCCCATAAGCCTCTTTAATAGCTGGCATGGTGGGAACAAGTATTTTCAGTAATATGACTTCTGGCATGTGACAGTTGGGTGAATTTATTTGGCTAATGACACGGGTTGTTTAGACGTAAATAAGAAAAGCAGTTTCCTGTTTCTGACACTCTTCCATATAAACTACCTTGAGCTGAGAACCGTTAAATTTATCTAATAAGCTTCTCACCTTGGGGAGAACAGTTAAGTCAGAATTAACAAGTTTCAGAGAGGAGAGAAATTCTTTGAAGAGGTGAATAAATGTCTGTGTAAAAGTTCACTATCCAAAGTAGCATAACTCAATCAGTATCTTTCAGAATTTTGTCAGGTATGGAACAGATTGCATAATTTTTAGCTTCTTTTTTCGTATGTCATGGTATCCGTCAGATGCTCCCAAAGTCCTTTTCTTCACCACATCTTTCATTCTAGCTTTTCTAAGCTCTAAAGAATGCAGTAGGAAGTTCTTGGTGCTGTTAGTGATTGGTAGGAATCTGGGAGAGCTATCTTAAATGCCATGTCTTCTGAATACTCAGAGAAAGGAAAATAATAATCTTTATGGAAGAACTATTTGAAATAATTAGATATTGCCTATTATGTGCCAAGCACATCACAAGCCTTGTTTTGTTAAATCTTCCCATCATTCCCACAGAGTATAGATGAGGAAACTGAGGAGATCAGATCATTTCCCACAAGGTAATCTAGTTACTGAGGAAGCTGTTAACCTTTTTTCTACATATCTATCTACTTCAGGGGTCAAAGTGAACCTTGACACGTAAGACCTAAGTTTGAGAAATGCAGATAACTTACTGTAGCTGCATATAGCTGAATAAAATTGAGCCTGACTCTGTTTTTATCCAGTTCCCCTTCTTCTGCAGTAGGAAAATACTTATCAGTCCCCTCCTTAAAAAAATTCTTAGAACTTGTATGTATAGCTGTAATAATGCTTACACTAATGGTATCACTTGTTTCATTAATAAAACTTCACACATTTGACAAACCGTTTAAGAGTATACCTATCTTGTGGAGTGCTCTGCCTCGGAGCCTGAGAACTCAGATTATCTTTTAGTCGCAGAGATTTGTGTCTGTAAACACTAAGCCATTTTCAAAATTAGAGTTTTTAAAATAACCACCATGATAGCTAATGTTTGTTGAGGTTTACTGTATCCCAGATACTGTTAAATGCCTTGAATGTATTAGTTCAATTCTAGGAGATAGTTTCCATTTATTCCTACTTTATTTTTTTAATGATGAGATTTTAGCAACGCGTTGGCTAGTGTGTAGCAGCCCATGTGGTCTAAAACTGGATTCTCAAGGCTTCCTGGAAGGCTGGCAAGTTGGTTACTCTTGTTCTGGTGTGTCGGCAGTTAGAGTATAAAGAGAATGTTATAGATGCAATATTCACTTCACTTCCCTGAATAATGATGTGGTCCTTTGGTACCCCAGTACTACTGCTACTGCATCTGTTGATTTTCCTCCTACCTGGGCAGGGTCCTTTGCTGATGCCTCCTTTGTCTCACCCTCAGGGCTGTGGTACTTTGCTTCTTTATTTCTCTTGGGTTTAAATACTATTTTTATGTTGATGACTTTTAAATTTTTGTAGTTTTAGATCAGATTTTTAGCCAGACCTAAATATTCATTTATCCAATTTGTGTATTTACTTCTCCTCCTGGATTTCCAACTGGCATTTCAGACCTTTTGATTTCCTTCTCACCCCTACTTCAACCTGTTCCTTCCCAGTTTTGCTAAATAATATTGCTGTCTACCTAGCTGCTCAAGGTAAAACATCTGTAAGCCTTTCTTTGATTATTCTTTTCCTTCACCCCTCTACTCTTAGGCAGTAGCAAACCCTGTTGCTTTTACTGTTTAAACTTGGCCTTTTCTCCATTTATTTCTACTGTCCTACTCTCTTCCAGGCCACAATCATCTCTGACCTAGACAGCTGCTACAGTCTCCTAACTAGTCTCCTTATTTCCTTCCCTACCCTTCTCCAATTCATTTTTTCATAAACATTCAGAATGGTCTTTAAAAAATACTATTAATCTTAATGCTCCTCCTCCATTTAAGCTCTACTGTTGTTGCTGTTGATCTTAGATTTCGTATTGTTTACCAGGGCCTACACAGCTTCAGATGACGTAGCTCCTGCTTGAGTTTCTGAACTCTGTGATGACCACTCCCTACATGCTCCCTTCACTCTAGTCTCATGATCATTTTTTAAAAAAAATTATTTTATTGAAGTATAGTTGATTTACAATGTTGTGTTAATTTCTGCTGTACAGCAGTGATTCAGTTATACATGAATATGTATATTCGTTTTTGTAATCTTTTCCATTATGGTTTAATATAGGATATTGAATATATCCTGTGCTATACAGTATGACTTTTTGTTTATCCGTTCTTTATATATAATAGTTTGCATCTGCTAATCCCGAACTCCCAATCCATTCCTCCCCTACCCCCCTCTAGTTTCATGATCTTTGAACACAGCCCTTTTCCACTTCTGGCCTTTGCATTTGATGCCCCCTTCCTAGAATGCTCTTTCCCTTGCTTTTTGTAGAATGGATAATTTGCACCCTTCAGATCCCAATTTAGAAGTTATCTCGTCTGTCTTATCCAGAATACTATTACTCACTTCTTATATCATTCTTTTTACTTTCATGCCATTTTCACCATTTTAATTATCTGGTTTACGTTTTGTCTCTCTGCCCCCAATAGAATGTAAGCACCATGAGTTTGGTGACTTGCTTATTTTATTCACTACTTTGTAGCTACTTATAAAATATTTGTTGAAAATGAATGAATGAAGTGACTAGCTGCTTAAAAGCCGACTGCTTGCATTTGTCCTTCTAATGCCACTTCCCAAACCACGGTTGTATCATATTCTAATTTGGGGGCTAGAAGAGGGAATTAACAGGGATTGAATGACAAATACCCGGCAGGCATCATGCAGAGAGTACTTAGTCTAGTGACTTAGTTAATCCTCAGAGCAATTTATGAATGTTTTATGTTACCATTTTACAATTGAGGAAGCTGCTGTTTAGAGATTAACTATGACTACACAGTGTACTAAAGGCTAAAGCTAGGAATGGAACCCAAGATTGTCTGACTCCAATCCAGAGCCTCTAGAGCACAAAGCATTAGGAAATTCTGTGGTGAGTATGCTTTTACTCAGGAAAGTAGGATTTTGGTCACTTAAAAAAAGGGGAGATGGGGCTTCCCTGGTGGTGCAGTGGTTGAGAGTCCGCCTGCCGATGCAGGGGACACGGGTTCGTGCCCCGGTCCGGGAGGATCCCACATGCCGCGGAGTGGCTGGGTCCGTGAGCCGTGGCTGCTGAGCCTGCGCGTCCGGAGCCTGTGCTCCGCAACGGGAGAGGCCACAGCAGTGAGAGGCCCGCGTACTGCAAAAAAAAAAAAAAAAAAAGGTGTGGGGGGAGATGGATCTTATTTCTTCATTCTTCTTTCCTCTTCTTTTTCACCCTTTCACTACTGTTAGCCAATCCTTATAGTCACCATTCACTCATCCTGCTCTAGGTGAAATGAATCACATTCACTATTCTCTTGGGAATTCTTTATAACTTTCTACAGTCTTCTTAAAACAGGATTTTCCAAAGTTGAGCAATAGTTAGGGAGCAGGGAGGATTTAACATTCCTTTTTGGCTGCCTCGTTGCTATTTAAATAGTGAATATTTGGTGTAGGGGACTGGGTAACTGATAGTAGTCAGAGTTTAGAAGGGGACAGGGATGGTGAATAGAAGGCAACATAGGAGCAGAGTGCAGCTAGCCATATGGACTGGGCTACTGGACTACTGTACTTCAGAATGTTGTTATAGCACATTAAATCAAATAAACCACAACAATGTTTGTCTCAGAACAATAGGGAGGGACTTGCCTGGCAGTCCAGTGGTTAAGACTCCGCAATTCCTCTGCAGTGGGCAGAGGTTCGATCCCTGGTCGGGGAACTAAGATCCTGCAGGCTGCGAGGCGCGGCCAAAAAGCAAAACAAAACAAAATAAAAAACAACATTAGGGAGCATTAGTGAGTCAGTATACTATAGGGAGATCAGTGTGTTTTTATAAATACAAATTTTTAAGAAACGCGCAAATATTTTTTCTTTAGAACAGTAAATTTGTCAGAATGAAAAGGACAGTATGAGATAGTTGACTTTAATATTAATTTTTAGTATTATTGAAGGTGGTTTAATAGGAAAGAGAATTGAAACAAGATATGTCTTCCTGTTTCTTTTAATATGGGTGGATATGTTAAAATTATTTTTTCTCCTGACATTTATTTCTTTTGTTTTTATTTTTATTACTACTACTGCTACTACTACTGCTGCTACTACTACTACTAGTACTACTACTTGAGATTGTGGAGTAAAATTACTTAAGGATTCACTGTCATTGTTACTGAATTAACATTTATACGTGATTATTGGCATATCAGAATTTGTCTTAGTTATTAAAAACTAGTCTGAATTTAAGCCATATGTACACTCTTAATTTTTTCAGATAATACTATTGTTTTATTAATGATAATTTCAAGAATCTCACTAGTATCAGTCTATTGACATAGTACTATAACTCTTCCATCTACCTCATGGATGAATTTAATTACTGTTTGGAAACATAAGGTTTGTGTTACCAGATATTGTATAACTGAGCATTTATAATCTTAAGTGGGTAGTGTTGTACAAAGTATTGGGGAAAACTCTTTTATTAGGTTAAATTAAGGGTAGGCAACCTATGGCCCACTAGCCAGCTGCCTATTTTTGTAAATGAGTTTTATTGGAACATACCATATGCATTCATTTTACATGTTATCTGTAGCTTCTTTTGCATTACAGCAGTGTAGGCGAGTAATTGTGACAGAGACCATATGGCTTGCAGACTCATACAAATACCATGAATGCACAAATATTTACTATCTAGCCTCTTGAGAAAAAGTTTGCTGACCCACGGGTTACATTAACAACTTATAACTTACCGTTGCAAACTTCCATATTATGTAGTTTTCCACCTTCACCTCCTTATCTCCTTGTTATTTTTAGTAATTGTTTTTCTTTCTTTATTTTCATTGATCTATTTTCTGATTCACTGACTCTTTCCTCTGTCATCTCCATTTTGTTACTGATACCACCCAGTGAATTTTTTAAAGATGTTGTATCATTCAGTTCCAAAATTTCCACTTGGTTCTTTTTTACAGTTTGTATCAGTCTGTTGAGGATTTCTATCTTTCCATTCATTTCAAATGTGTTTACCTTTACCTCTTGGAGCATAGTTATAATAGTTGCTTTATGTTCTATGCCTGATAATTCTAATATCTGAGTCTTTTCAAGGTTGGCATGTGTTGATTGTCTTTTCTCCTGAGAATTGGTTACATTTTCTTGGTTCTTTGTATGTCACGTAATTTTGGATTGTGTCCTAGATGCTGTAAATGTTAAGCTTTATAAATTCTGAGTCATTTGGAGAATATTTTTTAAGCAATCAACCTTGTTAGATTTGACTGCTAGTTCTTGAGAATTGGTTACATTTTACTATATTTGTATGCCGAGTAATTTCAGATTGTATCCTGGACATTTAAAATTTTATGTTTTGTATTTTTTTTTAAGTTTTTTTTTTGATGTGGACCATTTTTAAAATCTTTATTGAATTTGTTATGATATTACTTCTGTTCTATGTTTTTTGGGGGTTTTTTGGCCCCAAGGCATGTGGGATCTTAGCTCCCTGACCAGGGATTGAACCCTCACCCCCTGCATTGGAAGGTGAAGGCTTAACCACTGGACCACCAGCGAAGTCCCAAAATTTTATGTTTTATAGATTCTGGGTCCTGTTATAATCCTTGGAGAATTGTGATTAAAAAAATTTTTTTTAAGCAGACAATCAACTTGATTAGGCTCAGGGCTCAAGTTTTGTCTCTCTATGGGGGGTGGTTCTAATCTTCGTTTATTTTCAGAGCTTTTAATACGCTGCTTTGGATCTGTCCCATTTATGTACAACTTTGAGGGTGAGCCTGAACTTATGTAGGTTCATATAAAGAAATAGGGATCCTCCTCCTCTACTTTTCTTCTTTGGAATTCCCCTAATACTCTGGCCCACAAGGACTCTTTCCTCCATTTCCTCTGGCCAAGAAGAAGGGGTTTCTGGAGTATCACAGTGCTCTTTCTTTAATTCTGACCTGTTTAGTATTTTTTACCCCAGTGATTTAAATTAAAATGAAATTCTTATCCTTGTAAAAACTACTGGGAAATTTAGGTGAAAAAATTCAGTGTAAGATTAGATTTCAAAATGAAATGAATGAGAATCTGCATGATGAAATTAAATAGGTGCAAATGTATTCTGTTTACATTCAAATGATTGATTACTTATAGTTATGCCCAGAATGAATCAGACATGACTTTGTGACTATTTTATTTTATTTTATTTTTATTTATTTATTTTGCCGTACGCGGGCCTCTCACTGTTGTGGCCTCTTCCGTTGCGGAGCACAGGCTCCAGACGCTCAGGCTCAGCGGCCATGGCTCACGGGCCTAGCCGCTCTGCTGCATGTGGGATCTTTCCGGACTGGGGCACGAACCCGTGTCCCCTGCATCGGCAGGCGGACTCTCAACCACTGCGCCACCAGGGAAGCCCTGTGACAATTTTAGATGGAAAGAAAACACACATGGACAAAAGTTTATTACAGACAACATGAATGTATTAATAAGCAGAGGTAAAGAGAGCTCACACAATCTTTGTTTGCATTGATAATAAGAAAATTGTGTCCCTTCCACTTTACTCTGATAGGATTATACCACATTTGCCTCTCCACGAGTGGTCAAAAGGAAGTGAGTATTTCACCTAAAAGATAAAGACTAAATAATAAAGATTTAATAAAGGCTAAAAGATTTATTAATATTAACAGTACTCAGATATTTGAAGAGTTTTCCTGTGGAGTAGAGCATACTAGGTATATGGAATTCCTGCATTTGTTGTTAGGTTGACTAGAGCAATGTGGACCTTCCAAGTATAATTTGGTGTGGTTTTCATTGTTGATGAATTAACCATGATTCTTTATTTTGTGAAGTTTTTTCTTCTGTTAAATGTGGTTTTCTTTGTTACCGTTTTTCTAGTGTACAGAAATACTTTGACTCATTTCTAGATACTGTAATTAATCTCCCCTTTGGTATATTGACAAGCAGTATTGATCCACTGGTTTAGTGTAAGTGTCCTTTGGCTTGGGTTTGTTGGCTGTGGATAGAGAAGGATCTTTTCCAGATATTACTGAAGAGAAAAGTTTGTCGGGAGTAGTGTCAAGAAGCTGGCTGGGCAAGTTTCCATGTTGCAAGGTCATTAGGCAGACTTTCAGGAGAGTATAAGATCCTGTATTTCTTTCTGCCATTGAAAGAAATTCAGTTCACTGCATAAATCCAGCTACCCATTTTCCTGTGGGGCACCTGTTTCGCTATTACTGTTGCATAAAACTTCTCTTTGTTTGCTATGTAGATTCTTAAGATGAGCCATACTTCTTTTAAGTCTAGTGGACTACGGGAATTCCCTGGCGGTCCAGTGGTTAGGACTCGGTGCTTTCACTGGCAGGGTCTGGGTTCAATCCCTGGTTGGAGAACTAAGATCCCATAAGCTGTGTGGCATAGCCAAAAAAGAAAAAAAAAAAAATCACTTATCTTAAAAAATAAGTCTATTGGACTAGACCATGATGATGAAGCATTTTGAGTTTATGACTCTTTTTAGCAATATTCTAGTGTCTGGGGATAGAGTAGTAGACAAAGTGCTTGCCCCACCATGAAGTTTTAATATTATTATTTAAAAAATTTGTTTAAAAATTACCTACAATGTTATTCACTTTTTTGATAACAGCTTTATTGAGATATAATTCACATAACATAAAATTCACCCATTTAAAATGTATAGTTTATTGGTTTTCAGTATATTTACAGACTAGTGTAACTATCACCATAGGTTTAGAACCTAATTTTAGATTACTTCAAAAAGAAACCCATATTCTTTAGCAGTCATCCCTCCTTCCTCCATTTCCACCCATCCCCTCAGGCCTAAGCATCCACTAGTCTTTTTCTTTTATACTTTTTGTCTGTGGATTTGCCTGTTCTGGTCATTTCGTATAAGTGGAATTACACAAAATGTGGTCTTTTGTGACTGGCTTTTTTCACTTAGCATTGTGTTTTCAAGGTTCATCCATGTTGTAGCATGTATCAGGACTTCCATTTCTTTTCATTGCCAAATAAAATTCATTGTATGGATATACTTCATTTTGTTTATCCATTCATCAGTTGATGAAAACATTGTTTCTACTTTTTGGCTATTGCAAATAATGCTGATTATGAACATTCGTTTATTAGGTTTGTGTGCACATGTTTTTATTTCTCTTGGATGTATACCTAGGAGTGAGTATTGCTGAGTCATTTAGTGACTTTATTGCTTAACCTTTGGAGAAACTCAGAACTCACTTATTTGAGATATCTAGTTTTCTTTATTCCGATAAATGCAGAGTTTTGCAGCCCCACCATACTGAAGATACGGAAAAGTTCCATCACCTAATTACAGTCCTTCAGTGCCATCTGTCTTTTTAAAAAATTTTATTGAAGTATAGTTGATTTACAATGTTGTGTTAGTTTCTGCTGTACAACAAAGTGGTTCAGTTATACATACGTATCTTTTTCATATTCTTTTCCATTATGGTTTATTATAGGATTTTGAATATGGTTCCCTGTCCTATATAGTAGATATTCTATATATAATTCTATATATAATAGTTGCATTCTATATGTAATAGTTTGCATCTGCTAATCCCAGACTCCCAGTCCATCCCCCACCCCCACCCTTGGCAACCACAAGTCTGTTCTGTATATCTGTGAGTCATTTTCCATTTCGTAGGTAAGTTCATGTGTGTCATATTTTAGATTCCACATGAAGTGATATCATATGGTATTTGTCTTTCTCTTTCTGACTTATTTCACTTAGTATGATAATCTCTAGTTACATGCATGTTGCTGCAAATGGCATTATTTGTTCTTTTTTATGGCTGAGTAGTATTCTATTGTATATATATGTACCACATCATCTTTATCCATTCATCTGTCAGTGGACATTTAGGTTGCTTCCATGTCTTGGCTGTTGGAAACAGTGTTGCTGTGAACATAGGGGTGCATGTATGTTTTTGAATTATAGTTTTGTCTGTATATATGCCCAAGAGTGTGATTGCTGGATCATAGTGCTGTCTCTCTTTAGGTAAACTCTTCCCCAGGCCCTAGCCACTATAATTTTGCCTTTGCCGGAGTGGTACATAAATGGACTCATAGCCATTTTGAGTCTAGCTTCTTTCGCTTAACTTAATTAGCATTTGAGATTCACTCATGTTGTTGTATCAGTAATTCATTACTTTTTGGAACCCTCCTACACTGTTGGTTGGTGCAGCCACTGTGATAAACAGTATGGAGGTTCTTCAGAAACTAAAAATAGAATTACAAAATATTAACAGCATGGTCAGCAGCCATTTTCTTTGTCAATATTGGTCTTTTAAAAAAAAAACAAAACACAAAACCTAAGCAGAGTATGTTTCTGGGTAAATTTAAATGCGACTGTCAGGAAATCAATTTGTAATATGTGATGAGTTGTGTTCTGAGTTAGAAAACCAGAGTCAGAACAAAGGCATTTCTGGCTAAGTGCTTGGAGACTAACGTTTCTGGATTTGTTTAAAAAAAAGAAAAGAAAAGAAAAGAAAGCAATATAATAGTTCTTAGTTGTTAACATTCAAATGGTGATTTCCAGAGACTTTTAGAGCTAAAACACAATGGGAAAGAAGGTATAGGCTTGCAATTCTAAGATCAAAAGAGCTTGGGGAAACGAATTGTTTTCTGAAATTGGCAAAAACTCTGGACAGAAATTTCAATATTCATATATTTTACAGTAGAGATATTAATGTATTTGATTAAGGAGTGCTGCCTTATTAACTTTCTAACAGTGGAAAAATTCTGAATTCCAATAAAGGATTTTGGACCTGAATTAACAGCTCAACATGAAATTGAATTGAAACAAATATTAAAATTGGCTAGTTTTATTTCTGTGAAGTTTTAGTGGCAAAAGATAAGCAGCAATGAAGAAAAAATTATTTATTTATTTATTTATTTATTTATTGTGGTACGCGGGCCTCTCACTGCTGCGGCTTCTCCCGTTGCAGAGCACAGGCTCTGGATGCACACGCAGGCTCAGCGGCCACGGCTCACGGGCCCAGCCGCTCCGCGGCATGTGGGATCCTCCTGGACCGGGGCACGAACCCGTGTCCCCTGCATCGGCAGGCGGACCCTCAACCACTGCGCCACCAGGGAAGCCCTGAAAAAATAATTTTTTAACATATTCTGTTACAGATTCCAAGGTTAAAGTAGGAGTAGATATGTCATAGTGTTTAGTTTTGAGAATACAATTTGTTTTGCTTTTGTCCATACAGAATGACTAAAGTTGTGACCCCTGAGATTTCTGTAGTTGCTAGGTCGGGTCATTCAGGATGTTCTGCTTTTTGGGACATTTTACATGCTTGGTGCCTACATTTGACAGCTTCAAACTCTTGATTTATTCCTGTCCGTTTCATCTTTCATAATAACATGCATTAATCTTACCAGTATAGTTTCATACTTGAGTTTGAGGATGGGCTCTGTCTTTGGTGCCATTTAGGTAAGTAGAAATTAGCTGGATGCTTTACTGTTATCCGCTGAAGGCTCCATTCTGGAATTTGCTTCTCTTACTTATCTACAGTCTCTGGTAGTACAGCTCTAGCCCTTATCTTTTACGAAGCTTTTCCGAGTGTAGGAAAGGGTTAATTTTTTTTAATTTAAATTTTTGGCTGCGCTGGGTCTTCGTTGTGGCACACAGGCTCTTCATTGCAGCGTGTGGGCTTCTCTAGTTGCGGCACATGGGCTTCTCTAGTTGTGGCGTGTGGGCTCCAGAGTGCCCGGGTTCACTAGTTGTGGCGCGCCAGCTTAGTTGCCCTGCGGCATGTGGGATCTTTGTTCCCCGACCAGGGATCGAACCCGTGTCCCCTGCATTGGAAGGTGGATTCTTAACCCCTGGACCACCAGGGAAGTCCCTCACTACTTGTTTTCACTACTTGTTTTCTAATTTGTCAAAATCTACCTTTTGAGGAGGTACTGAGTATATGTCAAACCCAGGGTCAGATATGATTGCCATAGATGAAGAAGTTTCATCCTGGTGGGAGTTCATCATCCTTGAAATGTCGGTAAACATCTGTGCTCAAAAAATTATAGGTCTCCTCTTTCCTTCATGGTGTAAGTAGGAAATGTTCAGATCATTATGTAATGTCCTCATAGATCCTTGGATTTCTCTGACGAATATCTGCCTAATTGACATTTAGTGGAGAGTATGTAGTGAGTACTATAATAATCAGAGTCTACCGTGTTTTACTACTCTTATTTAACCCTCAAATTTTGTTTCTGAAGTTTGTCTTTTAATTTTTTATTAGAAAGAAGGTGGGGAATTAGAATTTTTTTGCATTTATAGTTCTATTTTGGGTTGGCCATAAAGTTCGTTTGGATTTTTTCCATAACATGTTATGGAAAAACGCAAACGAACTTTATGGCCAACCCAATACTTGAGTCTTATTAATTCGGTTCTTACATAGCAGCTGTCTAATCTTGCTAGCGATTATGCTTGTATTTCCTGATGACATAATATAAATCATAGCAGTTTGAAGTACAGAAGTGTCAAGTGGGTGTGCTACTGTATTTCAGTCATGAGATTTGAAAAATAAAAACATTGTGGTCTGGAGCACTGCACATGCATATTACGCTGCTCATTGTTTGAATTAGAATTTTAAGTGGTATTATGAGAAGCTGTTTTCTTGTCATGTTGAGCTGAAAGGGAGGTAAGCATCCGGTGATGTATGCTGGAGATACAGAGCTTGGTGAGAGCTGGTAATCTTAATGACAGGCAGAATTAGGAAGTATGTAGTGTAAGAGCTTTACATGTGTGCCATTTCTTTGAAATTCACCTGTTTCTGGAGAAAATGCCTAGCAGTGCTTATCTCATACTGATTTATCTAGGCTTTTTTAGTGGAAGGAGGGGATGCTAAACAGCCTAGTTGCAAATTACTAAAATACCATTAAAAAAATTGAGATATAATTCACATACCATAAAATTCACAATTTTACACAATTTTACAATTCAGTGGGGTTTTTTTTTAAACCATATTTATGAAGATATGCAACCATCACCACTATGAATTAAGGAGAAAATTGCTCCGTAAAATAAGTTCCCTTGGTTTCATGCATTACGTGCCCAGTCTGCAGTAGTGTGTTCATTTGCCATTGGGCAGGTGATTCAGCCTGGGCCAAGAATTTGGGACTTCTTAGAAGTTTTAGAGTGACACTCCATTGACTCTTTTATGAGATGAACTACTAATTTAATTCTGTCCGGAAGATAGGGGTAACCATATTTTGACCAGGTTGTGATAATGCTTTTTTACTATGCTATAAAGTATTCTGCCCATGGGCGCGTCGATGTAATAGGAAGAGCACTGTCTTTAGAATACAGAAGAAACCTGACCTGGCCTTAGTTAGCCTTGTTAACTTGGGCAAATTACTTCATCTTGCTGCGACTAAGTTTATAGGAGATACTGTAAAATGGTTCATTGAGGACAACATGGTTGGTTAGGCTTGCCGCATGCTCTAGATTCAGATCTCCTGACTTTGTTTTTCAGTTTTCTTTTATAGAGCTATGTTTTTGTCTTAAATATTTTTATCCAAATGGTCTTTTAAGAAACAATTTATTAATCCACAATATTCTGTTGGTAGTTTTCAGAGAGGGGAATAAATGACGTCAATATTCTTTATGTGAAAAAGAAGGAAAAAAGAATGTTTGTTACTGGAATATTGACCAAATATATGATTGCCTCTTTAGAAGTCTTGTAGTTAACAGTAATATTGTTAGCCAGTAAAGTTACTAATAGAAATCAGGAGCCTTAACCTTTCCTAGTAAGGTTAAATGGTATGGCTCAGCTCTTGGGGCCTACTACCGGTGACTCATTTGAGAACTTATTCCCACCTAGTGACAGTTGGCCCTAGCTCGAAAAACTACTAGCAGTTGGCTTTGTAGAAGAAAGAACAGTCTCATATTTTCTACCATTCATGTAACCACAATGCAGAACCATAATTCAAAGAAAGTTTTATTTTGGCTAGGGGTAATCTTCATTCTGAAAGAATTGACAAACTAATATAAAGGACTTTTGTCCTGAAACTTGTTAGGCTTACGTTTTCTACATTGCAAACATATATACAGTTTCTTTGGATGAAGCAGTTCCTTTATGAAATGTTTCAGCTTTGTTATTTCTCAGTGCAGCATTTTAAATCAGTTCTTTGTGTGTAGGGGATGATGGCAACGCATGGAACTGTTGTCTGAGGTTGCTAGTTTGAAGAACTAACTAGAGACTGGTACAGTGTTACTAATTTTGAATGACTAAAGCGTTGGGATTTTGGGTTTTGTTTTGTTTTGTTTTCCCTCTCCACCTCAGTCAACTTTTGCTACTTGGATATAAAGAATTTTACTTCTAAAGATTCTCTTAGACCTCTGCAACTTGTGGTCATGCATATAAAATTATTATTTGCAGCTGTCACTTTTTCTTCCTTACTGTTTCATTAAATTAGAAAGGAACATGATGTGAGAACTATTAAATATTTGTTAGGTTGAAGAAATAATTCTGTCTTATTTTGGGTTTATTATATTTGTAGTCTTTCTTTTAAAATACATTTAAATTATAGAAATACTTCATATTTATGGTAGAAAAGGCAGTTATGTAATCCTGTCATCCAGAGATAATTGCTGTTAATCTTCTGTGCCAAGTCTCTTGGTTGTCATTCTTACAGAGGTAAAATACCACCTTACCAGGGAGAAGAGCTTATGTCTTCCAGTTTTGAAGCTGAATAAAATGATAGCCTTTTGTCTTTTGAAGAATATCCTGACATGTTGAAATATTTTAAACTAAATTACAGTGGAGAGCCTCTTTCATAAAAATGAGGAGTTGGTGGGTAGATATTGGGAAAATAACAGCTAAAAAAGAAAAACAAGGAAACAGTTGTATTCGCAGAACAGACTAGGTCTTTGTCAGCAATTTCCACGTTGATGAATTAGTCTTATCTTTCTGAATATCCTGCTTATACTTCCTTAGTCTTTTTCTCTAGAAAGTAAAGGTAGTAGACTCTCATCATGGGCCTAAAGTTAGGAGGCTTGTTGTATGATTTTTATTTGTTTTGAGTTTCCATGGAATGTTTATCACGGGAATCACTTTTGGAGAGACTGATCTAATCACATTAGGAAATTTGAAATACTTTGTTTTCTAGTTTCTCTGGAGAAATAAGTGTATAACTCCACTAACTGGATGACAAAGCTTGGGTCATTGACAGAATTTTGTAGTCGTAATTTGCTCTTACTGCTAAAGCAGTTCATTTTTGAGTTCTCTTATCCTTAACTCGCTCTTCTAGAATTCCTAGAGGACCTGTGCAGCAGCCTCTCGAGGATCGAATCTTCACTCCTACTGTCTCGGCAGTGTACAGCACGGTGAGTACCTCAGGGTTGTTTGTCAGATTGTGTGTGTTTTTTGCACATGAACCTTTGATATTATAGGCAGTGTTTGTTAGATTGGTACATAATAGGCTTTTGACAGAAAAGTTCAATCAAATCTCGAACAGAATTAGATGTATATAATATAATAAGGTGAATAGGTCTTTTCCCCTGTCATCTTAATTTAAGAAGTAGACATGAAAGAAACATTCTGTTAAGGTAGATTGACTTGTACACCTTTGTTCTTTTTCCTCCCTTTTCCTCCTTCCATAAATATTGTGATTCTTCTAGGACACTGAGTTTTAATTTTCTTTTGGATATTTTTTCTTAAATTTTAATAAATTTTACACTTTTAACTTAAATTTTTTATTTTACTTTTTTCCTTCTTTGACTACATATAAAAATGCAGAAAGTTTAGAAAAGAGAACAGTGGTTAATGGGAGTAAATTTAAATATTTATGTTAAATGATAGATTCAAATTCATAAATGAAGGGAAATTTAAAAGTTAGAGGATGAAGATAATAAAATTAGAAGCAGATTACAGGGGTATTACAGTGAGCCTAAGGGAATTTAGGGGAGAATCGAGGAGTTGGACATGTCTTTTTTTTGGGCTGTGCCATGTAGCTTGCGAGATCTTAGTCCCCCCAGTCAGGGATTGAACCCAGGCCCTCGGCAGTGAAAGCACGGAGTCCTAACCACTGGACTGCCAGGGAATTCCTGGACATACCTTTATTTTTTAAATTAAAAAAAAATTTTTTTTTCTAAGGGAGGGGGGATCTCTCCCCTTATTTTCTCTTTCTTTTTTTAAGAATTTATTTATTTTATTTATTTTTGGCTGTGTTGGGTCTTTGTTGCTGTGCATGGGCTTTCTCTAGTTGCGGTGAGCGGGGGCTACTCTTCTTTGTGGTGTGTGGGCTTCTCATTGTGGTGGCTTCTCTTGTTGTGGAGCATGGGCTCTAGGCACGCAGGCTTCAGTAGTTGTGGAACACGGGCTCAGTAGTTGTGGCTCTAGAGCACAGGTTCAGTAGTTTTGGTGCATGGGCTTAGTTACCCCACAGCATGTGGGGTCTTTCCGGACCAGGGATTGAACCTGTGTCCCCTGCATTGGCAGGAGGTTTCTTAACCACTGAACCACCAGAGAAGCCCTAAAATTTTTTTATATTTATTTATTTGGTTGTGTGGGGTCTTAGTTGCAGCAGGTGAGCTCCTTAGTTGTGGCTCGCGGGCTCCTTAGTTGCGGCTCCAGGGCTCCTTAGTTGTGGCATGAGAACTCGCAGTTGCAGCATGCATGTGGGATCTAGTTCCCTGACCAGGGATTGAACCTGTGCCCCCTGCATTGGGTGCTCAGAGTTTTATCCATTGAGCCACCAGGGAAGTCCCTGGACATGTCTTTTTTAAAAAAATTTATTTATTTTTATTTATTTATTATTTTTGGCTGTGTTGGGTCTCCTTTGCTGCACGCAGGCTTTCCCTAGTTGCAGTGAGCGGAGGCTACTCTTGGTTGCGGTGCGCGGGCCTCTCATTGCAGTGGCATCTCTTGTTGTGGAGCGTGGGCTCTAGAGCATGTGGGCTTCAGTAGATGCAGCGCGTGGGCTCAGTAGTTGTGGCTTGTGGGCTCTGGAGTGTAGGCTCAGTAGTTGTGGCGCACAGGCATAGTTGCTCCGCGGCACGTGGCATCTTCCCGGACCAGGGCTCGAACCCGTGTCCCCTGCATTGGCAGGCGGATTCTCAATCACTGCGCCACCAAGGAAGCCCTGGACATAGCTTTTAATGTTTCATTTCATCATACCATTCATCCTTGGAAATAGGGTGCTTTAAAGAAACTCACAGTATAGTGAGAGAGATGAGTAAATAAATAATTGTAATCCAAGTGATATGATAAAGCAATAATTCTTATCCTTTTGGGTTATAAATTACTTGTAGAATCTGAAAATAGTCGCAGTGCTTTCTCCTCAAAAAAGAGCATATACCAAGTGTTTACCTATAATTTCAGAACTTCACAGATGTCCATCAGGCCATTCATAAGGCTCGGGTTGAGAACCTTTGATTAGAGATATGACCATGCTATTATATGGGAAAGGGAGAAGTTGCTTCATTGAGGAAGTGACACTAAGCTGGAAGGTATAAGACTTCTAAGCAGGGCTTCCCTGGTGGCGCAGTGGTTGAGAGTCCGCCTGCTGATGCAGGGGACATGGGTTCATGCCCCGGTCCAGGAAGATCCCACATGCCGTGGAGCGGCTGGGCCCGTAAGCCATGGCTGCTGAGCCTGCGTGTCCGGAGCCTGTGCTCTGCAACGGGAGAGGCCACAAGAGTGAGAGACCCGCGTACCGCAAAAAAAAAAAAAGGACTTCTAAGCAGAAAAGGGACGAAGAGGTCTCTAGGAAGTGAAAAATTAGAGGCATGGTTAATGGAATGGTCAGTAGTCAGAAGTGTGGCATGTGTGCTAGGTTTTGTAGCCAAAGTAGAGATGAGAAAAGTGAGTTTTGCAGGTTTTAAGGTTGTCCTAAAGAGATAGAAGTTTATCATGCAGGTAATGGGTAAGGTAATTTTTTTTCTTGGTTTGCTTAAAACAAGTCTCAGTTTACACCTATTGTAGATCAACTAAACACCTGTTAATTACTTTTTGAATCCTCTGTAACTCTTAAAATGGTCCCAGTTTGGATGATAAACTATCTGCTCAGTGTACTAATTGGGAACCTTCAATTTACATTAAAAAAATAACCTTTAATTTTTTTCTGGCGCAAACTTCCTCCAGGCCAGAGTTGTTTGTTTGTTTAAAGTACTGAGGTTGGGGACTTCCCTGGCAGTCCAGTGGATAAGACTCTGTGCTTCCACTGCAGGGACACGGGTTCGATCCCTGGTTAGGGAACTAAGATCCCGCATACTGTGTGGCATGGCCAAAAAAAAAAGTACTGAGCTTAAAGGCTGTAGAATTTTATCAGGCATAACTCTTAAAAAATGTAATTTTTGCTAATTATGAAAGTATACCTTCAACATTAAATTATTTTCAAAATTAGGATAGGAAAAAGAAGATGAAAATTTCTAGTAATCTTGACTGATTTCTAGAGGTATCTACTATAACTGTTTTTTGGTATAGTTCCTTTGTCTCTTTTTCTGTGTTGTAGGCTCTGTATAAGAGTTTTTTTTTTTTCTTATGTGGTACACGGGCCTCTCACTGTTGCGGCCTCTCCCGTTGCGGAGCACAGGCTCCGGACGCGCAGGCCCAGCGGCCATGGCTCACGGGCCCAGCCGCTCCGCGGCATGTGGGATCTTCCCGGACCAGGGCACGAACCCGTGTCCCCTGCATCGGCAGGCGGACTCTCAACCACTGCGCCACCAGGGAAGCCCTTGTATAAGATATTTTATTCTCATTTTTCACTGTATTAATGTTAGCTTTTCCTATGCTACTTGAAACATGTCTGAAATAATAAATTGTTGTATGCTGATTTGTTATAAGAATTTAGCATTCACTTAACATTTGACAGATTATTTCTTAAGTTTTTTTTTTTTTTGCGGTACGCGGGCCTCTCACTGTTGTGACCTCTCCCATTGCGGAGCACAGGCTCCGACGCGCAGGCTCAGTGGCCATGGCTCACGGGCCCAGCCGCTCCGCGGCATGTGGGATCCTCCCAGACCGGGGCACGAACCCGTGTCCCCTGCATCGGCAGGCGGACTCTCAACCAGTGCGCCACCAGGGAAGCCCTATCTCTTAAGCTTTTAATGTGTGTCAGATACTGTTCTAGATGTTGGGAATATAGTAGTGAGCAAACTAAACCTGCAGTCCTCATGGAGCTTACTTTTTTGTGAGATAGAAAGATAGTTAAATAAAAAAAAATGTGTGTGCAATATGCTATTAGGTGGTAATAAATGCCGTGATGAAAACGAGGCGAGATAAAGGGATAAGGAATGACTGGACATCCTACTTTAGCTAGGGCTCCCAGGGAAGTTTTATCTGAAAAAATGGCATTTAAGTAGAAACTTAAGAAGTAAGGGAGTGAGATTGTAGATGTTAGGGAAAGAGCACTTCTGGTAGAAGAAGGAGCAGTGCAGAGGCCCAGAGATAGAATCTGGAGCATCAGATGATATAGGGTACTATAGACCATGGTGAAGATTTTGGATTTTAATCTAGGTGTGATGGAAAGCCATTGGAAATGTAAGAACGGAAGATCTGATTTTTTTTTTAAGGTGACTGTACCTGCTGTATAGAGGATAGACTGATGAGGGTAGGTGGTTGTCGTTGTGAGGTGGAAAGCAAGACCAGTGGGCGGTTATTGTAGTAATATAGGCAGATGATGGTGGCTTGCTCTAAGCTGGTAACAGTCAAAGAGAGGAGATGGGGTTTGCTATATATTTTGAAAATGGAGTCAATAGGATATGATGATAGCTTGGATGTGGAATGTGAGAGAAAGAAGAGTAAAGGAAGATGTTGTGGATCCTCGCTTGAGCAACTGAGTGGATGAACATGGTACTATTTATAGGAAGGAACACTGGGTGAGGAACAGGGTCTTTGTTGAGAAAAATTTATATATGTGAACATTATTTTTGTGAGGAGTTAAGCATTAGGTTGTTTCCTGTCGTGAATAACCTACTGAATTTTAACCCTTTTTTGTATTTTGGATTATTTTATAGAGTAACTTTCTAGAAATGCAATTCCTGAGTTAAAGTGTAGGCATGTTATTAAGATTCCTCATAAATGAGGACATGTGACTTCGTAAACTTAGTACTTTAGAGAGGAGATAATCAAAATCCTGTGAGTAACACAGTGCCTGCTACACAGTTTATGTGAATTGTTTTGCATCTAAAGTTTTGAATTTATTTTTGAGTTAGACCAAATTTGACTTTTACTATTAAAAGCTACTGCCATATTTGTGGTCCTTCAGTTAATTTAAAAATTGGGTGTGTCAGTTAAATGTGATGCCTATTCTGGAAGGACCAGGGGTTTTAGACAGTAAAAAGTTACCTTAAAATACGATGTCTCTACTTTTTGATCACTTATTTCCATTCTTAGTAATTTAAGTCTCTTCCCCACTTTCACAATGCTGTTGTGCCCATTAACGATGAGTAGGAGGGTAGTTGACCAGGTGCTTAGTCTCCCTTTTTCTCAGCCCCAAGGTTATGTATTGGTCATTATTCTCTAGTGTCTAGGTCCATTAGCATCATTTATGGCATTTAGTGTCATAAAATAAAGGCTAACCTTCAATTCACTTCCTCCTGGCTCCTCATATGGTGCCCATATGTCACTGTAATTGAGTTGGTTAAATTCCTTGAAAGGCAGAAAGACACCTGGATAGTCTTTAAAAATTATACAAAGATTTTGCTTTTTAATGTCTGATATGGAGGCTATATGCCCTTTTGTCAGCCAATTTAGGTAAGTTCTCTGCTGCTAATCAAAGAGGTATCAGAAGTAGGGCTCAGCTTTTATAATGCCTTCATTTTACATTTTAGCATGCTTATTATTTATTTATTATAGTCTGGTTTATCTAAGTTTCTCCTTGGAATATTTATCAGGGATGAGAGGGATACTTTTGTCATTATTCTTCATTAACCATAATTAGGGTGATTCGTCATATGAACAAAAAAAGAATAAAGCCAGTATTTTTTTAATGCTAGTAAGAGCAGTATATACTGTGGTAGAGAGGAAATGGCAAAACTAAAGAGGCATGAGCTAATCTGAAGTATATTCATTAATAACTGTCTTATTGGCATGCTTCTGAAGAACAAAATGTGAAATTTCACCATGTTGTATATTTTTGGCTTATATAGTCAGCCCTCCGTATCCAGGGGTTCCTCATCCTCGGATTCAACCAACCGTGGATCGAAATGTTTGGAAAAAAAGATTGCAGAAAGTTCCAAAAAGCAAAACTTGAATTTGCTGTTTGCTGGCAGCTATCTACATAGCATTTACATTGTTTTAGGTATTAGTGTAATCTAGAGATGATTTAAAGTATAGGAGAGGATGTGTGTAGATCATATGCAAACACTAAGCCATTTTATATAAGAGACTTGAGCATCCTCGGATTTTGGTATCTGTGGGGGGAGTGGGTCTACGAACCAATCCCTCTCAGATACCTAGGGATAACTGTATATCTTATTTAGAGAAATTAGATTTTATGACTATTAAACCAGTATTTTTAACATAATTACAGAGATAAACTTAATAAATTTTTTTTCTGGAATAGTGACTTTACTACAAGAAGCAGCAGTCTATATTCTAGGGGATTGGAAGGGCTGTGTTATTAACTACTTACGAAAAATTCCTTTCAATAAATTATTTAATTTGAATAAATTACTCCTTAATGTCATAACATTTCACAATACTTTTTTTTTTTTTTTTTTCCTGTACGTGGGCCTCTCGCTGTTGTGGCCTCTACTGTTGCGGAGCACAGGCTCCGGACGTGCAGGCTCAGCGGCCGTGGCTCACGGGCCCAGCCGCTCCGCGGCATGTGGGATCTTCCCGGACCGGGGCACGAACCCGCATCCCCTGCATCGGCAGGCGGACTCTCAACCACTGCGCCACTAGGGAAGCCCCCACAATCCTTTTTAGTCAGCTTATACTTTATAAAGTTTTGATTCTGTCATCCTGTAGCTCTGTGTCATGTAATTAGAAAGTCAGCTGATATATATTAAGTAGGCCAGCATGTCAATGGAGACCTCTGCACAGAGAAAATTTAGCTTGGGTTGATCGACACTCTTTAAGCAGTTGTGTCCAGCCAGATGTAAATCCACTTAATTGCCCCATAATCCAGCACAGATTAACAATCCATTTTTTCCCCCCAATGGTAAAACACCAGCTGAACTCATTATTTGTTGGTTTATTTATACTTTTTTTTTGCGGTACGTCTCACTGCTGTGGCCTCTCATGTTGCGGAGCACAGGCTCCGGATGCGCAGGCTCAGTGGCCATGGCTCACGGGCCCAGCCGCTCCGCGGCATGCGGGATCCTCCCGGACCGGGGCACGAACCTGTGTTCCCTGCATCAGCAGGCGGACTCTCAAACACTGCGCCACCAGGGAAGCCCTATACTTTATTTTTAAGAACAGCGTTGTTGAGTGTATTTGATATATAGGATATGTAGTGCCTGTGATTTAAATATATCTGAAGTGTAGTATTTAAAGTGTATAATTTGGTAAGTTTTATTATAAGTTTATAGCAATAAAAACCTCTACCACAATCAAGAAAATTAACATACCCATCACTTCCAAAAGTTTCCTCATGGCTTTGTCATGTTTCTACCTTACCCCACCGCTGGTCCGCTTTCTGTCATTATGGATTCATTTGCATTTTCTAGACTTCGTTTTTTCACTCAGGTTAATTATTCTGAGATTTATCCATGTTGCTGTGTTTATCATTAGTTTATTCCTGGAAAAAATGTAAACTATGGGCTTAAAATTTAGAGTTGTCATAATCATGTTTCATATATTATTTTTTCCTCCTAATAATAGAGTTTGGTTTTTGTTAAACATAATGTAAATCATAATGATTATACAATTTGGCAGTTTTCTTTTTTAATACAACATTGCATTGTAAATAATTGTCATGCTGTTACATAGCATTAATAAACATTATGTTAACAGCTTAAGTAAGTAGCATGTCAATGAGATGAACCATAATTTACATAATCAGTTAATTTACAAGCTAGTGTTTGGTTTAAAGATCCTTCTTCTTTATTTTCTATTTTAAATAACTTTGTGATACATACATGTATAAAATACATATTCATATATTATATATGTGTATATATTTTTTCTGTTTAAACAGGGTTATTTCCTGTGGCTAACATACCCAAAAGCAGCTTTACTAGGTTAAAATATTGGGTTGGCCAGAAGTTGCATTGTTTTTTTTCCGTAAGATGGCTCTAGTAGCGCTTAGTGGTCTTTAACTTCATTCGAAACAGTTTTCTTAGATTCTATTGTGACAGCTGTCCTATCAGCATGCATTAAAAAAGAAGAAACATCAAAATTGGTGAATTTTTTATAGCCATTTTAATATTGAAGATGGAAAAAAAAAGCAACATTTTTGGCATATTATGTTTTATTATTTCAAGAATGGTAAAAATGCAACTGAAATACAAAAAAAAGATTTGTGCAGTGTATGGAGAAGGTGCTGTGACTGATCAAATATGTCAAAAGTGGTTTGCGAAGTTTCGTGCTGGAGATTTCTCGCTGGACGATGCTCTGTAGTCGGGTAGACCAGTTGAAATTGATAGCGATCAAATCGAGACATTAATTGAGAACAATCAACGTTATACCACATGGGAGATAGCCAACATACTCAAAATATCCAAATCAAGTGTTGAGAGCCATTTGCACTAGCTTGGTTGTGTTAATAGCTTTGATGTTTGGGTTCCACATAAGTTAAGCAAAAAAACCCTTCTTGACTGTATTTCCGCATGCGATTCTCTACTTAAACATAAGGAAAATGTTCTGTTTTTAAAAAAATTATGGGGCTTCCCTGGTGGCGCAGTAGTTAAGAATCCTGCTGTCAATGCAGGGGACACAGGTTCGATCCCTGGTCCGGCAAGATCCCACGTGCCGCAGAGCAACTAATCCCATGCACCACAACTCCCGAACCTGCACTCTGGAGCCCGCGAGCCACAACTACTGAGCCCGCGTGCTACAACTATTGAAGCCTATGCGCCTAGAGCCCGTGCTCTGCAACAAGACAAGCCACTGCAATGAGAAGCCCGCGCACCGCAATGAAGAGTAGCCCCTGCTCACCGCAACTAGAGAAAGCCCGCACGCAGCAACGAAGATCCAATGCAGCCAAAAATAAATAAATCAAACAAGTAAATTTAAAAAATAAAAAAAACAAGTTGTGACGGCGATGAAAAGTGGATACTGTACAGTAACGAGGAATGGAAGAGTTGGTGGGGCAAGCGAAATGAACCACCACCAACCACACCAAAGGCTGGTCTTCATCCCAAGAAGGTGATGTTGTATATATGATGGGATTGGAAGGGAGTCCTCTATTATGACCTCCTTCTGGAGAACCAAACGGTTAATTCCAACAAGTACTGCTCCCAGTTAGACCACCTGAAAGCAGCACTCGATGAAAAGCATCTGGAATTAGTCAACAGAAAATGCATAGTCTTCCATCAGGATAACAAACGCAAGACCTCATGTTTCTTTAATGACCAGGCAAAAACTGTTACAGCTTGGCTAGGAAGTTGCGATTCATCCGCTGTATTCACCAGACATTGCACCTTCGGATTTCCATTTATTTCAGTCTTTACAAAATTCTCTTAATGGAAAAAATTTCAATTCCCTGGAAGATGGTAAAAGACACCTGGAACAGTTCTTTGCTCAAAAAGATTAAAAGTTTTGGGAATTATAAAGTTGCCTGAAAAATGGCAGAAGGTAGTGGAACAAAACGGTGAATACATTGTTCAATAATGTTCTTGGTGAAAATGAAAAATGTGTCTTTTAGTTTCACTTAAAAACCTAAGGAACTTTTTGGCCAATCCAATACACACACTATAAAGACGATACTCTTCACATACTGTAAAGTTACGGGCCTTTATGTTGCTGCAAGCAGTATGGGAGTCTATCCATTTCATTTTATCTTGATAGTTTCAGGTCTTCTCATTTTCAAACATCTTTGCTAATTCGATAGGTCAAAAGTGCTATTTAACAATTCACAGGAGAGGAAATTGGCAGGTTAAGTGACTGTGGAAGGTTTACATTGATAAAATAATGATGTCATATTTTGGTTGTAAAATTAACAAAGGTTTAATTATATACCCAATTCTCAGTTGTAGGAACGTACTATTTAGGAATTTTTAGGACGTTTTTCTTAGCTTTTTTTTCCTGTTTAATATTTTTGAATTACTGGGTATAGAAAAGGATGAAATTTTCCTGTTGTGGCAAGAAGGTTGTAAGGAAGATTGTAGTTTTAAAATTATTATTGTCGCTTTTCTCCAGTGGCATTGCTGAGTGATATTCAACTACAGTTGGAAATCCAAATTTTTGTATTTGGAATTTAATAAAAGATGAAAATCACGGTTAGCGATACATGTACATACATATATTTAAATTGTGTAAAATACACCTAACATAAAATTTACCACCTTAATCAGTTTTAAGTGTACACTTAAGTTGTACTAAATATATTCACGTTGTTGTGCAAATACCATTACCATCCATTCCCAGAACTCTTATCATCTTGTAAAACTGTACCTATTAAATAACAACTTCATTCTTCTCTCTCCCCAGTCCCTGGAAACCACCACTCTGCTTTCTTTCCCTATGATTTTGACTACTTTAAGTACCTCACATAAATGCAATCATACGGTATTTGTCTTTTTTTGTGACTGTCTTATTTCACTTAGCATAATGTCCTGAGTGTTAATCCACATTGTTGCATGTGTCAGAATTTTCTTTCTTTTTCGGGCTGAATAATGTCCCAATGTATGTGTATTGCACATTTTTGCTTATCCATTCCTCTGTCAACGGACACTTGGTTTGCTTCATCATTATAGCTATTGTGAAGAATGCTGCCATGATACCTCTTTGAAACCCTGCTTTCAGTTCTTCTGGGTATATGCCTGGAAGTAGAATTGCTGGATCATATGATAATTTTATTTTTAATATTTTGATGAATCATTGTACTATTTTCCACAGTGACTCTGCCATTTTACATTCCCACCAATAGTGTACGAGGATTCCAATTTCTCCACATCCACTCCAACCCTTGTTGTTTTCTGTTTCTATGGGTTTTTTTTTTTTTTTTTTTTTTTTGCTGTACACAGGCCTCTCACTGTTGTGGCCTCTCCCGTTGCGGAGCACAGGCTCCGGACGCGCAGGCTCAGCGGCCATGGCTCACGGGCCCAGCCGCTCTGCGGCATGTGGGGTCTTCCCGGACCGGGGCACGAACCCGTGTCCCCTGCCTCGGCAGGCAGACTCTCAACCACTGCGCCACCAGGGAAGTCCCCTAAGACATCTTTGAAGTTACTTTTCTGTGGCATTTTTAAATACAACTGAAAAGCCTCTGGCCTCTTGGAGCTTGCGTTCAGGGCTTAAACACTGAAGATGTGGCAGAGTTATTAAGGATATTGAGACATACTTAATTCAGTAAATGTTTATTGAATGATAGCTGTGTGCAAGTTTTTGTGTCAGATAATATGGGATAACAGTAGTAGATAATATGATCCTTGTCTTTAAGAGTTTTCATTTTATCAGGTGAGATGGTAATACATTATTTTAAGTATGTATTGGAAAATGAGGAGGACACGTTAGTGACTATATAAATTAGAACAAGTATATGTAAATAAGAAGTAAGATTTATTGGTATAGGTATCAAGGATTCTCATTAGGCAGAAGTACTTGGAGGAGTGAAGCATGGTTGTAATTGTTCACCAGAGAAAGAAGATGACTAGATAAACTCTAAGAAGCCATAAAATGGGGACAATGTTTGGACTGTATCTTAGTGGAAGTGGGGATAGGTGAACATATTCCAGTTAAATCCTTTGAGGTGGATGATGAGAATACTGCTCCGTAGTGTAATGAGTCATGAAATGTACAGTTGACCCTTTAACAAATGGGGGTTAAACTCTCTGCATGTATAACCTAGGTATATAAAAATTGAGCAAATCTGGTCAGAGCAGTTCATCAAGAGGAAACTGACAGGATACTTCATAGAATATTTTCTTCACTATCATCACTAACACTTACTGAGCACTGACTATGCACCAGGCACTATTCTAAGCACTTCACTTGTATTAATTCATTTAATCCTTATAACAAAGGTATGAGGTAAGTATAATTATATCCCCTTTTTTAGTTGGGGAAACAGATACAGAGGTGAAGTATCTTGACTAATTTCATCCACCTAGTAAGTTAGAGGCTGGATTTGAACTCACATGGATCTTTAACATTTATTGAGTGGTTGTTGTACCCCAGGCACTGTGCTAAGTACTGTAATACAGTGTATTGTTTAATCATATGACAACCTTCATTTACAGATACTGAAATGGGACTCTCTGAAGTTATGTAATTTGAGTACAGGTCTATCTGACTTTACAGCCCTTGTGAAGTACTACATTTTACCGTGTGGAAAGCTGCCTTCCTTTTGTTGAACTCTCAAAAGTAGGGTGTAAAAAGCAATACTCCGTTTTTTGGGGAATGGGGGCTCTTGATCATCTGATGAAAGCTATGGATCTGCTTTGCAGAACAGCGAACGTACAAAGATAATTTTTACTGCAGTTTTAGGAGAGTTCAAGTATCCTTTGAACCTAGCTAAAGAATCCTAACTCTGATAAGATTCCTTGCTCTAGGCTAGACCAAGTTTCCCCTTGCAAGGATGCTGTGTTGCACTCTTTTCATGATTCTCAGTATAGGGAAATAGCTCAATTGATACTTTGTACATTGTGGGTTAAACTGACAGATACCTTATTAAGATTTTACCAACTTGTCCATCTTGAGGTACCTTTTTCATTTTTTAAATTATTTTTTAAAAAATTATTTATTTTTTATTTTTGGCCGTGTTGGGTCTTCATTGCTGCACGTGGGCTCTCTCTAGATGCAGGGAGCGGGGGCTACTCTTCGTTGCAGTGCACGAGCTTCTCACTACAGTGGCTCCTCTTGTTGTGGAGCATGGGCTGTAGGCGTGCAGGCTCAGTAGTTGTGGCTCATGGGCTTGGTTGCTCCGCGGCATGTGGGATCTTCCCGGACCAGGGCTGGAACCCGCGTCCCCTGCATTGGCAGGCGGATTCTTAACCACTGCGCCACCAGGGAAGCCCCTTGAGGTACCTTTTTTAAAGCATTTGTATATGTGGAGCTCATTTATATCCTGGTTATTAAAAATTCTGGGTCTGTTTTGCTGCCTATCTTAGTATCTGCTGAGTAATGACATTTATGAAAGTTAGGATTCCTTGCTGTTAGTATTTAACGTGGATTTGCTCATTAAATGTTAAATCACATACCTAATTAAAATGATATTTAATATATATTCACTGATTTTTCTCCTTCAGAAGGAGGATTAACTTTAAAGATACAAAGCGTGTTCTGTTGTTAAATGTCAGTTATAAACGGCTTTTGAGTTTCGCAGATAAGAAAATAGTAGAAACAGTAATCAAGTCCTTTAACGTTAGAGAACTTTGAAAATGTGTTTATTTAAACTCTGGGGTATTCCCTGTAGGGCCATTTTATAAAGTATTATTATTTTTATTATCTAAAAATAACAACTGATGGGGACCAATTTAAAATAAAATGAGTCATAGGAAATTGGACTGTCGTAAGTAAATTGTGTGGTAAATGGAGTTGAATTATTTTAAGGAAAAAGAAACAAAGAACATTATTATTTCAAGATACGAATTTATTATTGCCATGAAGTTGGTGGTATGAATAGAGAGGTCATTTTTTCCTGTATGTTTTTGATAGACATGGAAGCATTTAACTTCACTTCATATAGTTTCTTTTTTTATCTTTTAATAGCACATTCTGGCTGTCAGGGGAATCTTGTAGGCAAGAGACTGTGAAGGATTAGAATCTTTGTCTATTGTGTCATTCTGTGGTTGCTTAATTGCCATATAGAGTACAGAATGTTCCATAGAAGGGTGTTTAGTTTCTTTAGCTGTTACAAATACCAAAGAACCTTTGATTGTGTTATTAATTTTTAGGTTTGTTAAGTCGGCAGTATATTTTTAGTCTTTATTTGTTTGATATGTTGCAGGAAGGGGGACTCCTTCCAGGGCCCAAGAGTGGGCTCTTGTCTAACACTCAGAAATGAATTGTCCGAGGAGACACGCGTGGTGACAAAAAGCAAGAGAATTTATTGGGAAGGGACGCCCAGGCAGAGAGCAGCAGGGTAAGGGAACCCAGGAGAATTGCTCTGCCACATGGCTCTCCGTCTCGGGTTTTATGGTGATGGGGTTAGTTTCCGGGTTCTCTCTGGCCAGTCATTCTGACTCAGGCTCTTTCCTGGTGGCGTGTGCATCGCTCAGCCAAGATGGATTACAGTGAGAAGGATTCGGGGAGGTTGTTAGGACATGTGGACTGGCGTCTCCTCTCTTCTTTTGACCTTTCCTGAATTCCTCTGGTTGGTGGTAGCTTGTTAGGTCTGTGTTCCTTACCCAGACCTACTGTTGTAAGATAACTCATGCAAATGGTTACTATAGGGTCTGGCCAGGGCAGGCGGTTTCTGTCAGTGGTTCCCCTAACAAATAAGCATTCGCTTAGTAACCTTTTTGTTTGGCTGCGCCTCGCGTCATGTGGGATCGTAATTCCCCTACCAGGAATTGAACCTGTGCCCCCTGCATTGGAAGCACAGAATCCCAACCACTGGACTGCCAGGGAAGTCCCTGCTTAGTACCCTTTTTAAAACATTCAGAAAAACTAATTAAGAGCGTGTGTCAAATATTTATTTCAAACTTTTAAAGGCCAATTAAGAGAGGTGTCTCTTGGTGAAGACATTTATAGAAAAAGGAAAGAGGTGTAATAGTGAAATGTATGACTAAAGATTATTAGACCCTGATAGTGAGCTGGGTTGGGTTGGAAGCTTTCTGGGAGAGGTCTTCATCTCATTAATATCTTTCTGAATATTAGTCATGCATTTTATCAGGAGTGCTAATTGTTTTCAGAAGAAGCTGATAAATTACATCACACAAAAAAGTTTGACCCAGACCAGGTTTGGGGTGTATTTCTTTCTTTGTGTTTATTATGTGTTGGGCTAAGTTCTATGGGAGAAAAATAGTAGGAGAGAGAGGTTTCACTTAGTTTTTTTTTTTTTTTCCACTTAGTTTGTATGCTTACACTTTGGCTGGAAAGACAAAATGTACTCACAGAAAATGAACTGTTAAAAGAATTAGAGGAAAGGAATTGTTTAACATTTCAGTGGAAGTGAAGAAAGCCAAAACCAAACAGTAACATTAAACAAAAGCAAACTCCTCAAACTTTGACGACGCAGAGATTATCAGTGCACCAAGGTCTTTGTGCTTTTCTGTTTATTTAAAAAAATTAATTACTTAATTTTTTCTGCATGGGGTCTTCGTTGCTGCGCGCGGGCTTTGTGAGCAGGGGCTACTCTTCATTGTGGTGCAGGCTTCTCATTGCGGTGGCTTCTCATTGTTGCAGAGCACAGGCTCTAGGTGTGCAGACTTCAGTAGTTGTGGCACGTGGGCTCAGTAGTTGTGGCTTGTGGCTCTAGAGCGCAGGCTCAGTAGTTGTGGCACACAGGCTTAGTTGCATGTGGGATCTTCCCGGACCAGGGCTCGAACCTGTGTCCCCTGCATTGGCAGGTGGATTCTTAACCACTACGTCACCACAGAATTCCCTGTGCTTTCCTCTTAAGGGATTTTTTTTCAAACCCTAACCTGTTCATTCATCATTTTTTTGAGTATCTGCCTGTGGGGCATTGTGCGCAGAACAAGGGATACAATGCTCCTTGTCCTGAAGATGCGTACAACCTAGTGGGAAAGTTGAAAGTGATCGATAGTTTAAGTGCAAGTGTGATAAATGCTGATTCGAGTTAGGCAGAGAATGTCTTGCCATTCTTGCAAGTGTGGAGCAGCAGTGTGAAACCCAGCCACAGAGACAGGGTGTTGAGAAATATATCTCAGGAGAGGTGAAATTTGGGTTGAGTTTCTAAGGATAAGGAAAAAGGTATGTAAGTGAAGAAGTGGTGTACACTTGTGTAGTTGGAGAGATGCTGGAGAACTACAAAAAAAAAAAGTATTGGAATGTTGGCTATTGAGTTTTGAAGCCCATCTAAGATTATTAGAAAGAGTTAATTACAAGATACTAAGATTGCAGCTTTAGGCTGGAATGCTGTAGTAGCTAGAAGTCATAGCTAACTACACGACAGCAATCGTAGATGCAGAAAAGTGTGCAGATTGTTTAAGGGCTTACTGACACTCCATTAATCTTAAGTATACTTTGGTGTAAAACTTGATGTTCATAATGATGAATTTGTGTGACAAGAAAAAGTTTAGCCTACGTTCAGTGTGCTAAAGATTTCCATCCAAAATAGTTACAAGAGAAAAATACTGCTTTTTTAAAGAGATTCATTCCTAGCTGTCCGGAAAATCTGGCACTGTAGAATGAATGACTTACTCTTCAGGGATTCTAAGAAGTTGAGGTTGTATCATAACCTAGTATAAAATGTTCATTAAGTGTGTTTGGAATGGAGGGTAAAGGAAAGAACAGAATGGGTTGGTTAAGTCAAGAAAGCGATTTTTACTTGTACTGGGAAGAAAGCACATTTTAGGGATGAAGATATTTATTAACGATAGTGTTTCTTTGTACTATCATGCTCAGCAGTAATATAGCATAGGCATATATATGTCCAATAGTCTGCCTTCTAATTTCTGTTGTAACTCGGTGGACTAAATACACAAAACCAGGTGTAACATACAGGTGCTGAGAATGTTGGTGAAAACTTGCCAGTGTTGTATTTAGGTCAGTGGTTCTTAAACTTCAGTTACATCAGCATCACCTTATGGGGCCCAGATTGGACTTACCAAATCAGTAGGTCTGGAGTGAGGCCTACAAATGTGAATTTTCAGCAAGTTGCCAGGTGATGCTGAGGCCCCTGGTCCAGGGACCACACGTTGAGAACCACTGCTTTAGGTTCAGTGCAATTCCTGCTTGTTCCCCTCTTCCATTTGTACAATGAAAATCGAGGTAGGAATCATTTGAACCCAGAACTGTTTGTTTTACACTTACATGCCTAATACTAAGATTTTAGTTTAAATAAGTTGAAATATTTTTAAACAGTGAAATACTACAATAGCTACCATTTTGGGAACACGTTTTATATAATAGGCATTATGGTGCATTGTGTCCCATTTAGCGTGTTCAGTGAATCTTGAGGGTAGTCCTTTTATAGAGGAAGAAAGTGAATTTAAGTAATTTGCTTGTATAGCTTCTGTGTGGTGGAGCCAGAATTTAAACCCAGGTCTTGGTATGAAAAACCCATGCTCTTTTATTAATGCTGTTGGGCCTACTTGTAAGATAACTTGAATCAGTTTACCCTCTGCTTGTGTTCTTTGTTTTAAGCTTTTTCTCCAGAAAGTGATGATCTTTCACTCATCCTCAGTATGGAAACATATATCACGTTTCATGTGACTTGGTCTGTGCCAGAGCAGCTTAATATTGGGACTTTGATAATGTAACTGAATTTATGTTTGTTTATAGTTAAATACCAAGTTCTAATATCTTGGACTTAAAAGCAGAATTCACTTACCTTGGGCAGTTAGATAAATGGTTCATTATCAATAAATGAAGATCAGGAGAAAGAAATAAAGAGCATAAGTTGTACAGTGGGAAATGGCTGCTACTATTGCAGTTGTAAAATCTATACCAGTAATGTCCCTACTCACATACAGCCATGTCCATGGTGGAAAGTTAAGAGCTTTGATAATGGGGTTTTTGAACATATAAAAGCCATCACTCCTCAGGTCAGTTTTCAGTGGTTCCTCTTCTGAGAACAAGGACAGCAAATGGCCTACAAAGTATATATTTCTTGAAAAAGTAAGGAGTTAATTTCTCATGATTATGTAGAGTGTTATTTTTTGCCTGTAAAGGTAGTTTAATAAATGATTGGAATAGGGAGGATGGGAGGGAGATGCAGGAGGGAGATGCAAGAGGGAGGGGATATGGGGATATATGTAAACATATAGTTGATTCACTTTGTTATACAGCAGAAACTAACACAACATTGTAAAGCAATTATACTCCAATAAAGATGTTAAAGAAAAAAAAAGATTGGACTTAACAGAATTCCTTATCACTCTGTTCCTTTTCCCAAGACCGTCATCTCTAATTGGCTAACGTTTTATTACTGAATCAGGAAAGGACCTTGGAATCTTAAGACAGTTTTCTGGGCTACTATTAGCAATGAAAGAAATAAAAATCTATTTACTGTCTTGGCCCTATCCCTTTATACCAATGGAAGGCAGCTCTGGCCACCGGAGTTACTCCTGGTGTTTATGAGTTGATATTCTAAATCAGTTTTGTTGTTTTAAAATTTAACTTAATTTATTTTTTATACAGCAGGTTCTTATTAATTATCTATTTTATACATATTAGTGTATATATGTCAACCCTGGTCTCTCAATTCATCACTCCCACCACACACACACACACACTCTCCCTCCTTGGTGTCTATACGTTTGTTCTCTACATCTGTGTCTTTATTTCTGCCTTGCAAACCGATTCATCTGTACCATTTTTCTAGATTCCACATATATGCGTTAATATACAATATTTGTTTTTCTCTTTCTGACTTCATTCTGTATGACAGTCTCTAGGTCCATCCATGTCTCTACAAATGACCCAATTTCGTTCCTTTTTGTGGCTGAGTGATATTCCATTGTATATATATGTACAACATCTTCTTTATCCATTCGTCTGTCTGTGGGCATTTAGGTTGCTTCCATGACCTGGCTATTGTAAATAATGCTGCAATGAACATTGGGGTGCATGTGTCTTTTTGAATTATGGTTTTCTCTGGGTATATACCCAGTAGTGGGATTGTTGGATCATATGGTAATTCTATTTTTAGTTTTTTAAGGAACCTCCATACTGTTCTCCATAGTGGCTGTATCAATTTACATTCCCACCAACAGTGTAAGAGGGTTCCCTTTTCTCTACACCCTCTCCAGCATTTGTTGTTTGTAGATTTTCTGATGATGCCCATTCTAACCGGTGTGAGGTGATACCTCATTGTACTTTTGATTTGCATTTCTCTAATATTAGTGATGTTGAGCAGCTTTTCATGTGCCTCTTGGCCATCTGTATGTCTTCTTTGGAGAGATGTCTATTTAGGTGCTCTGCCCATTTTTGGATTGGGTTGTTTGTTCTTTTAATATTGAGCTGCATGAGCTGTTTATATATTTTGGAGATTAATCCTTTGTGATTCATTTGCAAATATTTTCTCCCATTCTGGGAGTTGTCTTTTTGTCTTGTTTATAGTTTCCTTTGCTGTTGAAAAGCTTTTAAGTTTCATTAGGTCCCATTTGTTTATTTTTGTTTTTATTTCCATCACTCTAGGAGGTGGGTCAAAAAAGATATTGCTGTGATTTATGTCAAAGGGTGTTCTGTGTTTTCCTCTAAGAGTTTTATAGTGTCTGGTCTTATGTTTAGGTCTTTAATCCATTTTGAGTTTATTTTTGTGTATGGTGTTAGGTAGTGTTCTGATTTCATTCTTTTACATGTAGCTGTCGTGTTTTCCAAGCACCGCTTATTGAAGAAACTGTCCTTTCTCCATTGTATATCCTTGCCTCCTTTGTCATAGATTAATTGACCATAGGTGTGTGGGTTTATCTCTGGGCTTTCTATTCTGTTCCATTGATCTATATTTCTGTTTTTGTGCCAGTACCATATTGTCTTGATTACTGTAGCTTTGTAGTATAGTCTGGAGTCAGGGAATCTGATTCCTCCAGCTCCATTTTTTTCCCTCAAGATTGCTTTGGCTATTCAGGGTCTTCTCTGTCTCCATACATGTTTTAAGATTTTTTGTTCTAGTTCTGTAAGAAATGCCAATGGTAATTTGATAGGGATTGCATTGAATCTGTAGATTGCTTTGGGTAGTATAGTCATTTTCACAATATTGATTCTTCCAATCCACAAACATGGTATATCTCTACATCTGTTTGTGTCATCTTTGATTTCTTTTATCAGTGTCTTATAGTTTTCTGAGTACAGGTCTTTTGCCTCCTTAGGTAGGTTTATTCCTAGGTATTTTATTCTGTTTGTTGCAGTGGTGAATGGGATTGTTTCCTTAATTTCTCCTGATCTTTAGTTGTTAGTGTATAGGAATGCAAGAGATTTCTGTGCGTAAATTTTGTATCCTGCAACTTTACCAAACACATTGATTAGCTCTAGTAGTTTTCTGGTGGCATCTTTAGGATTCTCTATGTATAGTATCATGTCATCTGCAAACAGCGACAGTTTTACTTCTTCTTTTCCAAGTTGTATTCCTTATTATGATTTTTTTAAATTTTTTTGCTGTATGTGGGCCTCTCACTGTTGTGGCCTCTCCCGTTGCGGAGCACAGGCTCCGGACGCACAGCCTCAGCGGACATGGCTCACGGGCCCAGCCGCTCAGCGGCATGTGGGATCTTCCCGAACCGGGACATGAACCTGTGTCCCCTGCGTCGGCAGGCGGACTCTCAACCAGTGCGCCACCAGGGAAGCCCCCTTATTTTTTTTTTTCCTTCTCTGATTGCCGTGGCTAGCACTTTCAAAACTGTGTTCAATAATAGTGGCGAGAGTGGACATCCGTGTCTTATTCCTAATCTTAGAGGAAATGCTTTCAGTTTGCACCATTGAGAATGATGTTTGTGTGGGTTTGTCATATATGGGCTTTATGATGTTGAGGTAGGTTCCTTCTGTGCCCACTTTCTGGAGAGTTTCTATCATAAATGGGTGTTGAATTTTGTCAAAAGCTTTTTCTGCATCTATTGAGATGAGCATATGGTTTTTCTCCTTCAGTTTGTTAATATGGTTTATCACATTGATTGATTTACATATATTGAAGAATCCTTGCATCCCTGGGATAAATCGCACCTGATCATGGTGTATGATCCTTTTAATGTGTTGCTGGATTCTGTTTGCTAGTATTTTGTTGAGGATTTTTGCACCTATATTCATCAGTGATGTTGGTCTGTAATTTTCTTTTTTGGTCTGTAATTCTCTTTTTCTGTAGTGTCTCTGTCTGGTTTTGGTATTAGGGTGGTGTTGGCCTCGTAGAATGAGTTTGGGAGTGTTCCTTCCTCTTCAATTTTTTGGAAGAGTTTGGGAAGGATGGGTGTTAGCTCTTCTCTAAATGTTTGATAGAATTCACCGGTAAAGCCATCTGGTCCTGGACTTTTGTTTGTTGGAAGACTTTTTTTTTTTTTGAATTTTTGAATTTATTATTTTATACAGTAGGTTCTTATTAGTTCTCCATTTTATACATATTAGTGTATATGTGTCAATCCCAATCTCCCAATTGTTGGAAGATTTTTAGTCACAGTTTCAATTTCATTACTTGTGATTGGTCTGTTCATATTTTCTATTTCTTCCTGGTTCAGTCTTGGAAGATTATACCTTTCTAAGAATTTGTCCATTTCTTCCAGGTTGTCCATTTTATGGGCATAGAGTTGCTTGTAGTAGTCTCTTAGGATGCTTTGTATTTCTGCGGTGTCTGTTGTAACTTCTCCTTTTTCATTTCTAATTTTATTGATTTGAGTCCTCTCTCTTTTTCCTTGATGAGTCTGGCTAAAGGTTTATCAATTTTGTTTATCTTCTCAGAAAACCAGCTTTTAGTTTTATTGATCCTTGCTATTGTTTTCTTTGTTTCTATTTCATTTATTTCCGCTCTGATCTTTATGATTTCTTTCCTTCTACTAACTTTGGGTTTTGTTTGTTCTTTCTCTAGTTCCTTTAGGTGTAAGGTTAGATGGGTTATTTGAGTTTTTTCTTGTTTCTTGAGGTAGGATTGTATTGCTGTAAACTTCCCTCTTAGAACTGCTTTTGCTGCATCGCATAGGTTTTGCGTGGTCACGTTTTTGTTGTCATTTGTCTCTAGGTATTTTTTGATTTCCTCTCTGATTTCTTCAGTGATCTCTTGGTTATTTAGTAACATATTGTTTAGCCTCCATGTGTTTGTGTGTTTTACGTTTTTTTCCCCCTGTAATTGATTTCTAATCTCATAGTGTTGTAGTTGGAAAAGGCGCTTGGTATCGTTTGAATTTTCTTAAATTTACCAAGACTTGATTTGTGACCCAAGATGTGTTCAATCCTGGAGAATGTTCCGTGCGCACTTGAGAAGAAAGTGTAATCTGTTTTTGGATGGAATGTCCTATAAATATCAATTAAATCTATCTGGTCTATTGTGTCATTTAAAGGTTCTGTTTCTTTATTTATTTTCATTTTGGATGATCTGTCCATTGGTGTAAGTGAGGTGTTAAAGTCCCCCACTATTATTGTGTTACTGTCAATTTCCTCTTTTATAGCTGTTAGCAGTTGCCTTATGTATTGAGGTGCTCCTATGTTGGGTGCATAAATATTTACAGTAGTTGTCTCTTCTTCTTGGATTGATCCCTTGATCATTATGTAGTGTCCTTCCTTGTCTCTTTCTTTATGTTAAAGTCAATTTTATCTGATATGAGTATTGCTACTCCAGCTTTCTTTTGATTTCCATTTGCATGGAATATCTTTTTCCATCCCCTCACTTTCAGTCAGTACGTGTCCCTAGGTCTGAAGTGGGTCTCTTGTAGACAGCATATATATGGGTCTTGTTTTTGTATACATTCAGCGAACCTGTGTTTTGGTTGGAGTATTTAATCCTTTCACATTTAAGGTAATTATGGATATGTATGTTCCTGTTACCATTTTCTTAATTCGTTTGGGTTAGTTTTTGTAGGTCCTTTTCTTCTCTTGTGTTTCCTTTAGCATTTGTTGTAGAGCTGGTTTGGTGGTGCTGAATTCTCTTAGCTTTTGCTTGTCTGTAAAGCTTTTGATTTCTCCATCCAATCTGAATGAGATCCTTGCCAGGTAGAGTAATCTTTGTTGTAGGTTCTTCCCTTTCATCATTTTAAATATATTGTGCCACTCCCTTGTGGCTTGTAGAATTTCTGCTGAGAAATCAACTGTTAACCTTATGGGAGTTCCCTTGTATGTTTTTTGTCATTTTTTTCCGTTGTTGCTTTTAATAATTTTTCTTTGTCTTTCATTTTTGCCAACTTGATTACTATGTGTCTTGGCGTGTTTCTCCTTGGGTTTATCCTGCCTGGGACTCTCTGTGCTCCTTGAACTTGGGTGGCTATTTTCTTTCCCATGTTAGGGAAGTTTTCAACTATAATCTCTTCAAATATTTTCTCAGGTCCTTTATCTCTATCTTCTCCTTCTGGGACCCCTATAATGTGAATGTTGTTCTATTTAATGTTGTTCCAGAGGTCTCTTAGGCTGTCTTCATTTCTTTGCATTCTTTTTTCTTTATTCTGTTCCATGGCAGTGAATTCCACCACTCTGTCTTCCAGGTCACTTATCCGTTCTTCTGCCTCAGTTATTGTGCTATTGATTCCTTCTAGTGCAGTTTTCATTTCAGTTATTATATTGTTCATCTTGTTTGTTTGTTCCTTAATTCTTCTCGGTGTTTGTTCTTTAATTCTTCTAGGTCTTTGTTAAATATTTCTTGCATCTTCTCGATCTTTGCCTCCATTCTTTTTCCAAGGTCCTGGATCATCTTCACTATCATTATTCTGAATTCTTTTTCTGGAAGGTTGCCTGTCTCCATTTAGTTGTTTTTCTGGGGTTTTATCTTGTTTGCTCATCTTACATAGTCCTCTGTCTTTTCATTTTGTCTATCTTTCTGTGAATGTGGTTTTTTCCCCACAGTCTGCAGGATTGTAGTTCTTGCTTCTGCTGTCTGCCCTCTGGTGGATGAGGCTATGTAAGAGCTTTCTGCAAGCTTCCTGATGGGAGGGACTGGTTGTGGGTAGAGCTGTCTGTTGCTCTGGTGGGCAGAGATCAGTAAAACTTAAATCTGCTTGTCTGCTGATGGGTGGGGCTGGGTTCCCTCCCTGTTGGTTGTTTAGCCTGAGGCACTCCAGCACTGGAGTTGACCAGTGGAGCTCTTTGGTTGGGTTAATGGTGGACTCTGGGAGGGCTCACGCCAAGGAGTACTTCCCAGAACTTCCGCTGCCAGTGTCCTTGTGCCTGCGGTGAGCCACAGCAACCCCCCACCTCTGCAGGAGACCCTCCAACACTAGCAGGTAGGTCCGGTTCAGTCTCCCATGGCGTCACCGGTCCCTCCCCTGGGTCCTGATGTGCACACTACTTTGTGCGTGCCCTCCAAGCATGGAGTCTTTGCTTCCCCCAGTCCTGTGAAGTCCTGCAATCAAATCCTACCAGCCTTCAAAGTCTGATTCTCTAGGAATTCCTCCTTCTGTTGCCAGACCCTCAGGTTGGGAAGCCTGACGTGGGGCTCAGAATCTTCACTCCAGTGGGTGGGCTTCTGTGGTATAAGTGTTCTCCAGTTTGTGAGTCACCTACCCAGCAGCCGTGGGATTTGATTTTATTGTGATTCAGCCCCTCCTGCCGTCTCATTGCAGCTTCTCCCTTGTTCTTGCATGTGGGGAATCTTTTTTGGTGAGTTCAGCAGTTAGCTGTGATTCCGGTGCTCTCGCAAGAAGAGTAAGCATATGTCCTTCTACTCTGCGCTCTTGAAGCAGTCTCCTCAGTCAGTTTTACTGCTACATAGCCATATTATAAATAGTGAGAGTCTTGGAATTAACAATATAGTGTAATATTTATTGTTAAATGTCTGAAGGGGCACGTGTCTGCAAACATTGTTGTAAGTACTCCTTAAGTCCTGTCCCTGTGTAGATAATGAGGCAAACAGATAAGAGAGTGATGATAACAGTGATGATTGCTCTGAGTGGCTGCAGGGAGAGAGAGGATAATGTGAGCCTTGTCTTCTTCAGCTACATCATTGGCTTAAGTAGGATTTTATAGGCCAATCCGGAAACCTAACTAGCGAGTTCCAAAAGCAGGTTTGCTCACTGTAAAATTTATGTGTGCCTGCTAGAAGAAAAAAAAAAACTCAAAGAAAAGTGTAATAGGAAACAAAACCCCATTATCTTGCTACCTAAAGGGCCATGCCACTCATTTTAAACATGTTTCTTCCAGTTGTTTTGCTTTGTACTTAAGAAAAAAATACTTTTGATTTAGTATTCCCCTTAAAATTATAAACAACTTCTTATTAACAAGTCTTTCTAATATGGGGATATATGTATATGTATAACTGATTCATTTTGTTATAAAGCAGAAACTAACACCATTGTAAAACCATTATATTCCTATAAAGATGTTAAAAAAAAGTATTTCTAAATATATATTTTAAGGATGCAATTACCCATTCCCCGCGGCGTTATGTATTTTTTACTGTTATAAACATGGTTAAACAGGTGACTCATAGCTTTACTTTTTTTCTGACTAAATAACACCAGTTAAGAAAAAAAATCAGAAAGTAAAATTGTAGGGCTTTCCTGGTGGCGCAGTGGTTGAGAGTCCACGTGCCGATGCAGGGGACGCGGGTTCGTGCCCCGGTCCGGGAAGATCCCACATGCCCTGGAGCGGCTTGGCCCATGAGCCATGGCCGTGAGCCTGCGTGTCTGGAGCCTGTGCTCTGCAATGGGAGAGGCCACAACAGTGAGAGGCCCGCGTACCGCAAAAAAAAAAAAAATTGTAAAGAGAAGGAGAATCAGCCATTATTTTCCAGAGAAACCTTTATATGTATTGGGAATTCTTTATATGCTTTTTACTTTTATAGACATATATACAATATACACATACAACTTTAAAAGTTATACACATGTAAGTTAAAAAAGATTTTTGTTCATACTTATATGTATTCCTCGAAGTTAAATTTTTATCCTAACATATCATGTGTATCATTTCATGTCAGGGTAGAATTACGCATCATTTTAGTGGCCCATGATTTGTGTCGTTAAATACAGAACTACGTCATAAGAGTTTTGGCTATATTGGGAAGAAGGCACTTTTAGGAATGGAGGTGTTTACATAGAAGAGTATTTCTTTTGTACTGTGATTTATATAACTAGTCATTTGTTTTTTTTTGTTGTTATTTTAATTTATTTATTTAATTAATTTATTTTGGCCTCACTGTGCAGCATGTGGGATCTTAGTTCACTGACCAGGGATCAAACCCACACCCTCTGCATGGGAGTGTGGAGTCTTAACCACTGGATCACGAGGGAGGTCCCTATAACTAGTCCTTTGTTGATGGATATTTGTGTTATTTCTCTATTCTTGCTTTTATAAATAATACTCTGATTAACAGCTATACCTTTTTGATCTTTGTTATCTTGGTAATTTCTTCATGATGATTCTTAAATAACTGATTAACATTTATCCATCTATTCAACGAAAACAGAGCAGTAGAATACATATGGCTTTTAAAAAGCAAATAATATAGAAAGGTTTATTATGAAAAGAAACAACCCGTTGCCTACTCTTCACCTTCTGGTCTTACCTGTCAGAGGCAGCCACTTTTTACTAGTTTTGCTTTTAGTTCCTCTGGCATTACCTCTGTATCTGTAAGTAAAATACTTTTTTTTAACCATTGATTTTCGTTATCAGTTGACTCTTTGCTTTGATAGGTGGTGTTTCAGTTCTTTCACAGTCCTCCTTTCTCTTCTATGTTTCCTCTCAATATAGTTAGATTCTTGGTCCCCTAACAAATAACTAAGCAAATTTTTAGAACAATTTGGACACTTGATGAATCAAATCGTACTCAAAGGTGAAACAGAACAGTGTTGTTTGTTTATAAATTCTGTTTCCTTCTTAACTCTTGCTTTGTGATCTCTGCTCTTTTTTCATCTGATTTTTTTCCCCAGTTTTACTGGTAAGAGAATTTATATTGTCAACTCTTACATTAAAGGAGAATGATAATCTCCATGAATCTTTCCTGTGAGATTCTCCAGAGCTCCCATGTGGCCTGTAAATAAAAGAGACTAAGTCTTAGGGAAACCATTTCTGTACCTAACCCAAATGTAGAGTTTTAGGTATGGTGTCAGTCTTGTCTCAGGTTTTTTCCTTTGTACTGTCTGAACCTGAATTATATTAAGAATATTAAAAATCTAGTTCTAAAGAGGATGGGGGTTCCTTTTGGAATCAGTAATCCTTTCCTTAAAGAATATATCAGAGGACAGGAATTTATTTTATTATGCAGTCAATGTATTAGTTATTCTTTTAGTCAGTGATTCAGTGTTACATTTTAATTTTGTTTTGTTTTTGATGGGGTTTCATGATCTGCTCTTAGTTCTCCTGTACTTTTTGCTAATTTGTTTTTGTGGGCATATCAACAACAGATATAAGTGAATTAAAGAGCTTTGTTACCTCATGCTTATGCCTCAGCTGCTGAAATCTCTGATGTTATAACTAATGGAAAATGACCTAAAACTCATTTATTTCATCTTAATTTAATACGTTTATATTCTAAGAATAGTTATCTATCTTGCACATATATAAATACAAACTCATGATATCCATGTTTAAAGATGCCCTAGATATCAAGTTAAACTGTATATTTTAAAAATAAGTTGTATGTTCCTATAAAGGTCTTCATGAACCTCATGTTTAATTTGTAAGTAGAAATATTAGTAGCTTCCAATTTTTGTGTATCATGCAGTATCTTAGGTACTCTCCAAAGTGTATCTGTAGTCTTTCATTACATGCCTCTTAAGATTTCCTTATTTTTTTACAAGGTAAGAAAGTGAAACTCTGAGTTCTTTGCCCATAGTAACACAGCTATTAAATAATAGAGCTGAAGTGAGGTATGGTCATGTTTTCTCCTACTGTATTTTCAGTGCCTCAGTTTCTAACATATGGAAGAAGAATAGATAAAACCAAAATGAATAGTAACTAAGATAGAAATTTTGAACATGCAGTTTGCTATTGTGTCACCAAAGCCAATCATGTGAAGTTCAGGTTAGGTGAATAGGATAAAATACTTCTAGATCTGCCATGTCTTTTCCTAGTCAGACGTGAATCTTCATAAGTTGCCTGTTGATGCCTTTGGATATTGTGATGTATTGCATGTAGAAACCATAAGTTATCTCTGCAGCTCTTGATTAACGTTGTTATTTCTCAAATTGGTCCTTTGAAATTGATTCCCATATGAAAATCATCTTCTTTCCCATTACTATTCAGTTTGCTTCCTCAGCTCTAGATTCTATCTCTGTCTCTCTCATCTTTAGACAACATTTGAATATCATGTAATTCACCCATTTAAATGTACAGTTACTGGATCTTAGCATATTCAGAGCTGTATAGCCCTCACCAAAATCAATTTTGGGACATTTTCATTACCCGGAAAAGAAACCTGGTGTCCCTTATTAGCCCATTACTCCCCAGTCACCCAGCTCTAGGCAACCACTAATCTACTTTCTGTTTCTGATAGATCTGCCCATTCTGAACATTTCATGTAAGTGGAATCATACAATATCTGGTCCTTTTGATGACTGACTTCTCTTAGCATAATGTTTTTGTGGCTGAATAGTATCTATTGTGTGGATATACCTTATTTTATTTATCTCTTCATCAGTTAATAGGTACTTGCGTCATTTCCACTTTTTGGGTATTTTGAATAAGGAACGTTCGTATACAGATATTTTTGGTGGACATTCTAGCCTCTCTTTTATCCTTATAATATAAATGAGGTAAGATTACATAATCATTTAAAAAATCAGTGGCTCCTCTTTGCTGACAGCAAAAAATTAAAATATCTTGGCAAAGAATATGTAGTTTTTCTACAGTCTGGCTATAATCAGGCTACAGTTGTACCAGCTTCATTCCACTTACCTCTCTTTCCCCCAACCCTTTCTAAAGAGAACCCCTTACCTAAAACATGTGGAACATGTTTTACCTTCTTACCCTCTGTACTCAGTAAATTTCTTTTAAAAATAATATCTCTAATTCTTGGTCTGAACTCAAGCTTTTTACTTCTCAAGGTGCAACTCAGATTTTACTAAGCCTTCCCCAGTTTCAGACCTAGTTACTTCTGGTTTTTAATCAATGCTTTAAATACATATCCTTATAGGATTTATCACATGATTTGTTTCTTTACTTACTGTGATTTTCTTTCTATTGGAACTTCTAAGGACAAGGGCTATTTCATTTTTAAAGCTTAATACAGTGCCTGACAGAGCACTGATGCTTAGTCAGTGTTGACTGTATGTCAGAGGAGGTAAAATTAGGAATCATATCAAATTGGTTTGTATTACGGTTATCTGTCCTGTCCTTTATATTCTGTCCTAACATTAGCAGACCCATTATTAAACAAAACAAAACAACTTTTGTTATATGTCAGTTATACCTCAGTTAAAAAAAATAATTAACCAGTCTAAAAAAATATCTGTTTTGGGCCGCCTTCTGTGTGGTGCTAGGTCTGTATTGATCCTAGGACTGCTGAAATTAGGTTGTTTGTCTTAAAGGTCTTAAAGACCTTCTGTCTTTAAAATTCTGAGATTCTTACTTTGGTTTAGTTTTAGTTTAGGACATTACTGATTCATCTTATGATAATCTTGTTTGTTCTTTTATAATTCTGAGCAGAGAAATTAGCCATATGGATTCCATTGAGAGGGTGAGCACTGTCTTGAATATGCAACAATTAACACTGACCAAATAGATCCAGAAATAAATTTAGCTATGGTTTTTGCCCCTGGTTTATAAATTCAGACTTTTTCATATTTTCATTTACTAGTTTTCAGAATTAGCTTAGAGACTACCTGAAACTTTGATATGAACCTACTTCTAAATTTATCTTCTCTAGCCCTGACTCCTCTTCTGAGCTTAGATTCAGATATTGAACTGGCTACTTATCACTTCCATTTGGATATCTAATAGGCATATATTGCTTTTGATTACCCTTTCCCCTAAATCTGCTCTCCCTATCTCACATGAATATCTCCACCCACTGAATATTTCAAGCCATAGACTTAAAAGCCATCCTGTATTTCCATAATAGTTATCACTTTAAAATATATATTTAAAAAATTATTAAATCTGTTACGATTATCTTATTACCTTCAGCTAGGATGTAAACTCCATGAAGACAGAGATTTTAGAGCCTTATTCACCTAATTTTGTATCCCATGTACCAGTGCATAGCATACAATTTGTTCTCAATAAATGTATATTAAATAAGTGAATCAGTCAATCCTCATTCCCTTCTGTCCCTTCCGTTCAGTCAAATCAGTAGCAATTCTGTTTGGCTCTGCCTCTAATATATAACCCAAATTGGTCCACTTCTTTTCATCTTTATTTTTACTGTTCTAAGCTATCATCAGTTTTGGCCTAGCTTATTGTGATAGCTTTTAAATGAATCTGTTTCCATTCTTGTACTCTTCAATTCTTTCTTTTCACAAAGCAACCAAAATGATCTTTGGAAAGCATCAGATCTGGTCATGCTCCTGCTTAAAATTTCCAGTAGTGGGACTTCCCTGGTGGTCCAGTGGTTAAGAATCCGCCTTCCAATGCAGAGGTTGTGGGTTCGATCCCTGGTCGGGGAACTAAGATCCCACATGCCGTGGGGCAACTAAGCCTGCGTGCCGCAACTAATGAGGCTTTACATGCCACCACTAGAGAAGACCGTGCGCTGCAATGAAGACCCAGCGCAGCCAAAAAAAAAAAAGAAAAATTTCCATTAGCTTTCTATTCCACTTAGAATAATATCCCAAGTCCTTACCATGCCTACAAGTCCTTAAGTAATATTGCCTCTGCTGCCATCTCCTCTTAGCCTCATGATGGGGGGACTACCCCGGACCCCCTACTTGTAACAGTTTAATCACTCCCATTTCTTGACCTTGTCAAGATCTCAGGGTCTTATGTTATACCTGTTGTTTCTGTGCCATGTGAGGTCTTTTCCTAGTTTTTGTTATTACTATGTAACAAATCACCACAGAATTAACAGCTTAAAATAGCACCCATTTATTACTTCACAGATTCTGTGGGTCTGGGCTAGCAGGGTCCTCTGCTCAGGACCATGCTGAAATTAAAGTGTTGGCAAGGACTGGAATCTCATGTAAGGCTTGGGGTTCACTTCCATACACATTAGGATAGTTGGAAGAATTTATTTCCTTGTAGTTGTTGGACTGAGGTCCCTGTTTTCTTGCTGGCTATTGGCTAGGGATTGCTCTCAGCTCCTAGAGGCTACCTTTGGGTCCTTGCTATGTGGTCCTTGCATAACCTGTAAGTCAGCTTAGTCTTTAAGAAGGCAGGAGAGGGGCTTCCCTGGTGGCGCAGTGGTTGAGAATCTGCCTGCCAATATAGGGGACAGGGGTTCGAGCCCTGGTCCGGGAAGATCCCACATGCTGTGGAGCAGCTGGGCCTGTGCGCCACAACTATAGAGCCTGCGCGTCTGGAGCCTGTGCTCCGCAGCAAGAGAGGCCGCGATAGTGAGAGGCCCGCGCACCGCGATGAAGAGTGGCCCCCGCTTGCCGCAACTAGAGAAAGCCCTCGCACAGAAACGAAGACCCAACACAGCCAAAAATAAATATAAAAAATAAATTAGAAAAAGAAAACAGGAGAGTACCTTTTTGATTCACTGTGCTTTAAAGAGCTCACCTAGTAAGTTCATACCCACCCAGGATAATCTTTTTCTTGATTAACTTGAAGTCAGCTGTGTAGTTACCTAGTCATAGGAGTGATATTCCATCATATTCACTGGTATATTAAGGGGAAGGAATTATACAGGGTATGAGCACCAGAGACAGGAATATTGAGAACCATCTTAGAATTCTGCTTGCAACAATTTGTCCTCTGGCCCCGAAGGATTCACACTTGGTGTGCTGTTTGTTACCTTTTATACCTAGACATGCTTGGAGGCCAGGTGTTTTTTTTTTTTTTGCAGTACGCGGGCCTCTCACTGCTGTGGCCTCTCCCGTTGTGGAGCACAGGCTCTGGACGCGCAGGCACAGCAGCCATGGCTCCTGGGCCCAGCCGCTCCGCGGCATGTGGGATCCTCCCGGACCGGGGCACGAACCCGTGTCCCCTGCATCGGCAGCGGACTCTCAACCACTGCACCACCAGGGAAGTCCCAGGTGTTTTTTTCTTAGTTTTATTCTATTGTTACTGATCTGTGGTAGGTACTCAACTGTTAACATTGAAAAAGCAGCTAATCTGCTTTTCTTTCTCTTGTTTCCATTGCCAATTAATAAATATGAAAAGAAACAATCTTCAGAGTTGAACCCACTACTACAGAGTCCATGATAGAACTGATGACTTAAAAAAAAAGCACAACATGAGAGTTGCGAGTTAAGTTTTATTTGGGGCAAAAATGCAGACTGCAGTTCGGGAGACAGCATTTCAGATAGTTCTGAGAGACTGCTCCAGAGAGGTGATGGCGGGAGCCAGGTAATATTGAAGTTTTGTAACAAAGGGCAGATAGTCTGAACGTCAAAAGATTATTGTTAATTAAAGAAAACCAGATCCCTCAAGTTAAGGAATTTAGCGCTTTTCTATGTATGGGAGGATGCAAGAGACTGGGCTCACTGAAATCATTCCTTTGGTATGCACCTCAGCTTTCTGGGGCCAGTATCCTGTGTTTTCACATCCTGAGTTTCCTCAGGGCTCATGGTAGGGAGAGGTTACAGTCTGATGGCTGCTAGGTGGCAGGTATATATATATATATTTTAAAATATTTATTTATTTATTTGGCTGCATTGGGTATTGGTTTGCGGCACGTGGGATCTTGGGTGTAACGTGTGGGATCTTTTGTTGTGGTGCATGGGCTTTTCGTTGTAGCACATGTGCTTCTCGCTAGTTGTGGTGAGCAGGCTCCAGAGCTCACGGGCTTGGTAGTTGCGGCACAAGGGTCCTCTCTCTCTCTCTCTTTTTTTAAAAAAAGATTTATTTATTTATTTTATTTGGTTGCGCCGGGTCTTAGTTGCGGCAGGCAGCCTCCTTAGTTGTGGCATTCGAACTCTTGGTTGTGGCATGCATGTGCGGGTTTAGTTGCCCCGTGGCATGTGGGATCTTAGTTCCCTGACCAGGGCTCGAACCCGCGTCTGCTGCATTGGAAGGGGGATTCTTAACCACTGGATCACCAGGGAAGTCCCGGCAGGTAGTCTTTTCAGAGCTGAGTTTCCTCAGGGCTCACCAGCTCACATTGGAGGGCTGCAGATGTTGATGACTGTGACATCCTTTGTTTAAATATTACATTTATCAGAACTGTCCAGGATAGCATCTGTTTGCTTGAGTATTTAAGTATTACTGGAATCATGAAATTGCCTTTTTTTTTAATGTGAAAAACAACTTGAATATCTGAAGTTCCATATGGTTCAACCTAATAAGTGTAGCTAAGAGTAGAACAAAGAGGAAAGTCACTTACTTTCTCTTTTTCTTGGTTATGGGAGGGGATTGGCAGTGGTAATGTCAGAGAGACTTTGAAAAATGTCATGATACGTATCTAGTATCCACTGTAAAGTTCCTTTTTAGTTGACTAAACCAGCTTCTATTTATTTCCCAATATCTGTAATTAAAAATATCTCTAGATATTGGGAAATAAATGACCTGAAGGAAGAACTAGGATGATATACATGAAAAACTAATCAGAATGAGAAACTGCTTATCCATTCAGCTGCTAGAGGATCTCATAGAGTGTTGAAATTAACCAAGTAAGAAAAGCTTTGGAATCTTTCCAGTCTACCAGAAATTGAACTTGGTCATTTCCATGTGGGAATTGCAGCTGTTGGAATGCTTTTATTTATTTTATTTTTATTTTTTTGCGGTACGCGGGCCTCTCAGTGCTGTGGCCTCTCCCGCTGCGGAGCGCAGGCTCAGCGGCCATGGCTCACGGGCCCAGCCGCTCCGCGGCATGTGGGATCTTCCCGGACCCGGGCACGAACCCGCGTCCCCTGCATTGGCAGGCGGACTCTCAACCACTGCGCCATCAGGGAAGCCCTGGAATGCTTTTAGATGACTTCACTAAATAAACTTCATCTTGGGCTAAAAAGTTACGGGGTGGCTTCTCAGACATAAACCTTTTAACCTTTATATTAGTCATTTTTTGCTGAAAACATTAATATTTCTTGATAGGAATCCTTTGTAATTCTTTTAATAAAGATTTAATTATTGTGTGTTTTTAAGTGCTATGTTTTTATTGCATATATTGTGCAATATATACATATATTATGTAGATGCAATGAATAAAGATATACTACTTTATATATGTGTCTATAACGTTTAACAATATATCTGTATTCATTCAATGACTGTTTGTCTAGAATTCAGTCACAGGTCTATACGTGAGTACTTCCTTTAAACAAAGTTTATTCTCTCTAGATTTGCTGATTGGAATATTCTGAATAAATTCATCAGTGCTTTACTGTTCTCATTTTTTTTCTTTACCCTATTACTCTCTTGGTACATAAAGTGGCAGAGGTGGAAGAACACCATGGCGGTGTGTAAGACATTCAGAGGAAATGTGCGTGCCTGCTTATTGTATAATAAAGATAATGTCTCTTTCTGGAGCAAAAGGCAGCATGCTTACTGCCCATTATAAAAGATTCAAGTTCCTAAGTGCAGTGTTCTTTCAGGTAATGCAAGTCACCATATGTGCACTTGTCACCTGGCCCTCTTTGTGTTGCCCTGGGACTCAGGTTCAAAGTGTGGCGCAAAAATGCTCATACTCTGGCTACTGCTGTTGTTGAAAGTAATAAATAGTCCTTTGTTTTGTCAAAAAAAAAAAAAAACCCAGAAAGTTCATATTTGGTGATGATCATGAGGTGCCCCTAGAGCCAGATTCACACACTGGCTGCCTGTGTACTTTTTTTTTTAATGCCTGTGTACTTAATCTATAGATGTGCTTTATTTGGCTTGTACAGTGTTTTGGAGGTCAGGAAAATTTCATGTAAAAATCTTTATTTTTAGTTTTTCTTGAAAACTTGGAAGATACTGCATGGCTTATTTGGAATTCCTGAATGGCAGCACTTGGCTACAGCTGAGTATCTGAGTATCTACTGCCCTATGGGGGATGGGTATTCTGTCCAGTTCTCCATAGTCCCTACTTCCTGTTGCTTAAACCTGGCCATTTTTCCCCCACATCTGTTTCCCACATAGTATTTTCATTGCTCTGGGGTCATGAGAGAATGATCATGTTCAGGAAACTTTAATTTTTAAATTACTATTATTTGAAAATTGTAGTTTATGTATTATAGCCTTTAATTGACCAGAATATTTTTTCAAATCAGGTAATATAGTGCTAAATAAAGCAACTTTAAAAAAAATTATTATTATTTATTTTATTTATTTATTTTTGGCTGTGTGGGGGTCCTCATTGCTGCACGTGGGCTTTCTCTAGTTGCATCGAGCGGCGGCTGCTCTTCATTGCGGTGCATGGGCTTCTCATTGCGGTGGCTTCTCTTGTTGCGGAGCATGAGTTCTAGGGCGCCTGGGCTTCAGTAGTTGTGGTGCACAGACTCAGTAGTTGTGGCTCTTGGGCTCTATAGCGCAGGTTCAGTAGTTGTGGTGCACGGGTTTAGTTGCTCTGCAGCATGTGGGATCTTCCCGGACCAGGGCTCAAACCCGTGTGCCCTGCATTGGCAGACGGATTCTTAACCACTGCGCCAACAAGGAGGCCCTCAACTTTATGCTTACTGACTCATCTTAGTTTCCATGGCCTTTATGGTTTAGCTTTAAACTCTCAAAAGATTCTTCAAGTTACATTTGGTCAGCAACCACAAAGTATCATTGATTTTATAGGAGATGATTTTAGGTAGAACTCTTTTTTTTTTTTTTTTTTGCTGTACGCGGACCTCTCACTGCTGTGGCCTCTCCCGTTGCGGAGCACAGGCTCCGGACGCGCAGGCTCAGTGGCCATGGCTCACAGGCCAAGCCGCTCCGCCGCATGTGGGATCTTCCCAGAGTGGGGCACGAACCCGTGTCCCCCACATCGGCAGGCGGACTCGCAACCACCGCGCCACCAGGGAGGCCCCTAGGTAGAACTCTTGAATGAAAATTTACTAGCTAGCTGAAGTTTCCACCAAGATAAAAATTTTAGAGGTTTTCTTTTAATTTATTTTCTTTTCATATTCTTACTCCTTGTAGAGCAGCAGTATAACTAGTACCAGTGTAACTAGTATTTTACCCCAGGTCCTAAGTAATTTGCTTGTTTTGGTCTGTAAACTGTTTTAGGGAGTGGAAGAGGATTATAACATTCGTGCATAGAAGTGCATAAAACATAAAAGTAGAGTTTAACAAATAATTGTAAAGCAAAATCTATGTCTCACCCCTCAGGTGTGAAAAAATAAAACATAATGTGGCCTTACCTGATCTTAACTCCTTGTCTTCCCAATATATCTGCCTTAAAAAAAAATTCCTGCTCTTATTTACAGTGTTGCCATCCATTTATGCATTTCTAAATTAGTATAGTCAAGTTTTGTTTGTTTTGGAACTTTTTTGGAATCATACTCTGTAGTCTTCTGTGTTCTCTTTCACTCAGTATCATTAATGAGTGTCATTCAAGTTGTGATGTGTCGCTGTAGTTTTAAATTTGATGTCCACATAGGAAAATATTTCATTATTGATCCATTCTCCTGCTAATGAATGGCTGTGTTATTTCCAGTTTTGGGTAGTAAGAACAATGCAACTATGGACATTTTTGTACACGTACCTTGGTGCACATTTTCCTGTTTCTCGCAAATGTATACCTAGGAAGAACTAGGTTACAGGGTATACTTGTTTTCAACGTTACTAACTAATGCCAAATTCTTTTCCAAAGAGCTTATACCAATTTACATTTCCACCAGCATATGAATGAGAATTCTGGATGCTCTACATTATTGCCAATGCAAAACTATAATATCTATAAAAAGTAAATGTTTCTTGGGCATATAATCTTTTAAACTTAAATACAGGACACACACACACACTGCATACCGCACAATGTTTGATTAATTTTGCTTAAGATGAATATTACATAAAAGACAAAAATATTCTAGCTTTGGAGGTGGTTAAGTAGTTGCCATAATTAGCTCCTTTATACTTCTACTCCCAGCCTCCATAGTTGAGACGGTACTAATAATAAATAATGGGAAAACATGGTTTTTTCCCCTTTACATGAGAACCTCTTGTCACTACCTTCAAAGGACATGGATTATAACAGTATGATCTGAAATGGAATAAGTTAGCCAGAGAGGAGAAGAAACTGTAGCCAGAGACTAGAAAATTCAATAATCATTCATCTAGGAATATTTTGAAAGAAGATATTCAAAGTTTCATGTAATTTTGAATTTTATCCTCAACAACTTCATTAGACCTTGTGCCATTTCCTTGGGATAGGGTTGTGTTACCTACTTATATTTTGTATAATTTCTAATTGAAGGTGGTATACCTTTTTCCTGGGCAAAGATAGTAAGCTCTATAGTACACTGAAAGCAAACATGTAGTACATAATGCAGTATGACAGTTGTAATAGGGGGTCTTTTTGAATTAAATAGATCACAGTGACGGCCAGAGATTTATTGCATGTAGTAGCTTTTTTTGGGAGAATTTTTAAGAATGACATGATTCTCCTATTATTTTGATACAGATTTATTTTCTTTGGTTTGCTTTTATTAGTAGAAACCTCCAAATTTGGGAGGGAATACTCTACTAGAATATACAATACCAAAGGATTCCTGCAATTTGCCTACCTCTTTAGGAACAGCAGAGAATGCATACTTCAGGGATATTTGCCTATGAAGGTTGTTTTTCACTGGTGCTTGCTTTAAGGAAAATTTTAATGTTAGCAGTGGCATGTGCTTTGGCTAAATGCCTTTTCTCCTTTTGTCAAACATCTGTATTTCATGGGGTGATAACAATATTCTAAAAAGTGCACTTAAGCAGTTTTCAGGGAAACATGAACACTAATCTTTTTTTTTTAAAATATTTGTGTATTTATTTTTTTTTATCTTTGGCTGTGTCGGGTCTTAGTTGTGGCACGCGGGATCTTCGTCGTGGCATACAGGATCTTTTGTTGCAGCACGCAGGCTCTTCCTTGCGGTGCATGGGCTTCTCTCTAGTTATGTATGGCGCATGGGCTCCAGAGCCTGTGGGCTCTGTAGTTTGTGGCACGCGGGCACTGAACACTAATCTTTATCTGAAATCATTGATTTAGTTATTCTGGTCTTTGTCAGTAGAACATAGAAGAATCTCTTTGTAGTTCTAAAGGGTGTATCTTTTCTTTTTTACTCTTGATTATTTCACATATTCATTTCAATTGGTGGCAGTTCACATCTATGTATTTCTTATGTCTTCAGTTATGTTACTTTATTTTCTCATTATTTGCTATTTTTACCTTTTTTTGCTCTCATATATTTAAGTTCCTAGTTTTTGAGGTAAGATTATTTCTTCAGGGTATGTATTCCAAAATGGAATCATTCTTTGGGTGTGGTTTTAAGGCAGCTGTGATGCATTGCTCTGTAGTTTTGGGGACATGGTAAACGCATTCACAGTATCCTGTCTACGTCCTGTTTCCTTAGTTCCTTGGCAATATTGGGGTGAAGTTTTTTAAAAAAAACTTATTGTGTTATTTGTGATATGCATGTAGTAATATATTTTATTTATTTTTAAATTTTATTGAAGGATAGTTGATTTATAATGTATTAATTTCTGCTGTATAGCAAAGTGATTCAGTTATACATTCTTTTTCGTATTCTTTTCCATTGTGGTTTATCACAGGATATTGAATATGCTTCCCTGTGCCATATAGTAGGACCTTGTTTATCCATTGTATATATAATAATTCGCATCTGCTAACCCCAAACTCCTACTCCATCCCTCCCCAACCCCCCTCCCTCTTGGCAACCACAAGTCAGTTTATATCTGTGAGTCTGTTTCTCTTTCATAGATATGTTCATGTGTGTTGTATTTTAGGTTCCGCATATAAGTGATATCATATTGTATTTGTCTTTCTCTTTCTGACTTACTTCACTTAGTATGATAGTCTCTAGGTTCGTCCGTGTTGCTGCAAATGGCATTATTTCATTCTTTTTAATGGCTGAGTAATATTCCAGTGTGTGTGTGTGTGTGTGTGTGTGTGTGTGTGTGTGTGTGTGTGTACACCACATCTTCTTTATTTCCATGTCTTGGCTGTAGTAAATAGTGCTGCTATGAACATAGGGGTGCACGTATTTTTTTGAATTATAGTTTTATCTGGGTATATTCCCAGGAATGGGATTGCTGGATCATATGGCAACTCTATTTTTAGTTTCTGAAGGAACTTACATACTTATTTCCATAGTGGCTGCACCAGTTTACATTCCCAGCAACAGTGTAGGAAGGTTCCCTTTTCTCCACACCCCCTCCAGCATTTGTTATTTGTAGACTTTTTAATGATGACTATTCTGACTGGTGTGAGGTGATACCTCATTGTAGTTTTGGTTTGCATTTCTCTAATAATGAGCAATGTTGAGCATCTTTCCATGTGCCTATGAGCCATCTGTATGTCTTCTTTGGAAAAATGTCTATTTAGGTCTTATGCCCACTTTTCAATTTTTTTTTTTTTTTTTTGGTTATTGAGTTGTATGAGCTGTTTTTATATTTTGGAAATTAAGCCCTTGTTGGTTGCATCATTTGCAAATATTTTCTCCCAGCCTGTAGGTTATCCATTTTGTTTATGGTTTCCTTTGTTGTGCAAAAACTTATAAGTTTGATTATATCCCATTTGTTAATTTTTGCTTTTATTTCTATTGCCTTTGGTGGACTGACCTAAGAAAACATTGGTACGGTTTATGGCAGAAAATGTTTTGCTTGTGTTTTCTTCTAGGAGTTTTGTGATGTTGTGTCTTATATTTAAGTCTTTAAGCCATTTTGAGTTTATTTTTGTGTATGGTATGAGGGTGTGTTCTAACTTCATTGATTTACATGCGGCTGTTCAACTTTCCAACACCACTCTTGCTAAAGAGACTGTCTTTTCTCCATTGTTATATTCTTGTCCCCTTTGTTGAAGATTAACTGACCATAGGTGTGTGAGTTTATTTCTGGCTCTCTATTCTGTTCCATTCGTCCATATATCTGTTTTTTGTTCCAATACCACACTGTTTTGATTACTGTAGCTTTGTAGTGTTGTCCAAAGTCCCGAGGGTTATGCCTCCTGCTTTGTTCTGTTTCCTCAGGGTTGCTTTGGCACTTCTGGGTCTTTTATGGTTCCATATAAATTTTAGGATTATTTGTTTTAGTTATGTGAAAAGTGTCATGGGTAGTTTGATAGGGATCAAACTAAGTCTGTAGATCACTTTGGGTAGTATGGCCATGTAATAGTATCTTTTAATATTAATTTATTCTTAATAGCAGTTTGAAAAACATTTTTCCATATTATGATTTTTTGCCCTGGGTAAATTTAATCTTTGATTGTTTTATCAGAATGAATTGGAGAATTGACTTGACATTTTATATAGCTAACTTCTTTCACTTTGTTTCATTGTGCAAATTTTTTTCCTAATGTTAAAAATATGTGTCCATTTTGATGCTTTGCTTTAGTAGAATATCAAAATAATTTATTCTAGAGTGTGTGAAACAAGAATATGAATTTATAAAGCCTTGTTGGTGAGAAATTTGCTTGTAAGAACTCTTCATTTCTGGTTATTAATTTTCTAAAGTAGATGTTTAGATAGCATTCTGACTTGTATCCTTTGAAAAATTGCCCTGATGAGATTTATAAATGCTGTAACATTTCATGGTAAACCTCATGCCCTTTTAAATGTAATTTTCACTCCAAATTGGAAACAAAGTTTTTCAAGGAAATCATAAAGCTATTTAAAAAGCAGGGAAGAAATTAAATACAATTAATTTCAGTTTTAAACTTTGGTCACATTTTAGCATTTTCGTGTCTCTTACTAGCCTGTAAGCTTTTGACTGTAGTTAGTTCTCCGTAAGTCCATTTTATTTCAGCTTTGGGAACAGGTAGCTGAGTCTTTAGGCATTTATTTCTGTTTTAGATAGACATAATGGATTCTAGGGTTAGATTATCAAGGAGTAGACTTTCTTCAGAGCCTCTGACTGATTGATTGAATTCCAGGAAAATCTAATGTCATTTGGAGACCACTTTCATTTCTCCCTGGGTAGAGTTTTTAACTCTATGGTAGAATTCAGAGGATCTAAGAACTTGGGTAAAATAGCTAATTGACTGTTGAACTATATTAGAAAATAAAAATGATAGGAAAAAAAAGAAACGCCTACATGCTTTCTTTTAAGATCTTTGTGTATCTTCTTACAGATCTTTTTAATGTGACATGTATACTTGTGAGTATATTATATATATGCACACATATGTAGATGTAGATACACATATAGAAATATATATACATGTACATGTGCATGTACATGTATATTTAGATGTACTTTTTTAAAAACAAAAATGAGATTATGCTCTATAAGTAACTTTTTTTGGTTCAGGTTTATTGAGGTATAATTTACCTAAAGTAAAATTCACCTTTTTTAGTATACAGTTCTGTTAGTTTTGACAAGCACAAAGAGATGTAATCTGCACTACAGACATGATACAGAACAGTTATGTCATCCCCCCAGAATCTCCCTGTGCCCCTTTCGTAGTTATCCTCTTCCCTTGTAATAATTTATTTCTTTTTCATTCCTTTTACAAAATATCATATAAATGGCATCGTACAGTATGTAGTTTCTAGTCTGGCTTTTTTCATTTAGCATAGTTTTTCCTTTAAGATTTTTAGTTTTAGGTATGTTTCAAGAATCTTTTATCGAATGGATGAAAATATTCATGTCTTTTTTTCTAGGAATTTCATTTGTTCAATTTTGAAATTTTAAGCCTTTAGTCAGTCTGGCACTTACTTTAGTATAAAGTGTGAGACAGATACTTCCATATTTAAAAAATTAGCTACTTTGGCAATATTTATGAAGATTGAGTTACTAATACTCTTACTAAATTGATTTCCTCACAGGTAACACAAGTAGCAAGACAGCCGGGACCCCCAACCCCTTCCCCTTACTCAGCACATGAAATAAACAAGGGGCATCCAAATCTAGCGGCAACGCCCCCGGGACATGCATCGTCCCCTGGACTCTCTCAAGTAAGAAAAACCTTTTTTTTCCTAAAAGAAATTTCCATGTCAGAGCTGAATTTCTATTTTTCTTTTTTTAAAAAAATTATTTATTTATTTAGTTATTATTTATTTTTGGTTGCATTGGGTCTTTGTTGCTGTGCCTGGGCTTTCTCTAGTTGTGGCGAGCGGGGGCTACTCTTAATTGCGGTGCGCAGGCTTCTCATTGCGGTGGCTTCTCTTGCTGTGGAGCATGGGCTCTAGGTGCGCGGGCTTCAGTAGTTGTGGCTCACGGGCTCTAGAGTACAGGCTCAGTAGTTGTGGTACATGGGCTTAGTTGCTGCGCGGCATGTGGGATCTTTCCGGACCAGGGCTGGAACCCGTGTCCCCTGCATTGGCAGGCAGGTTCTTAACCACTGTGCCACCAGGGAAGCCTGAATTTCTATTTTTCTAAAGCAAACTTTTAAGCAAACATACAACATTACTTGAAGAGTAATTTCTATTTTCTCTTATACATTTTTTTAGACACACCTCCCATGATAGTGACTACTAACAGTTTTACACATTTCATTTATGGAGTAATTCAAAATAAACTGTCAGTGATATTTAGTTTTCCTTTTTGTTGTTTTAGAAATTAGAGTATGACTCTATAAAGTTCATTAAAAATCTCGTAAAGCACTTGTTTGCCTTTCAATGTGTAATCCGTTAGTCTCCCTTTTCACTTTTTGGTGGAGTGTTGGTGGTTATTTTCTACTTTCGTAAAAGATATGGCTGTCTTTCCCTCTTAGTATTGATAATTTTACAGGGCTTTTTTGTTTGTTTGGTTTTATAAATAGATTATTGGAATTTGTTAGGCTTAAAATTTTGTTGAACTGTTAAAGAATAGTGAACTCCTTAGTTTATTTCCAAGTAACAGGCACAGGAGACACAAACTGTTTTAAGATGTCGCTGTGGGTCCCCTGCATTTTAAGCCATTTCCCAAGAAATCTTTCAGCTTGTACCAACTCACCATTACATGCTTATTTGGTCTTCCTTGTGGTTAAGAGTGGGGTAGAGTTAAGAAGTCTCTTACTGGAATGTAGAGAGAGTCAAGCCAATAACCTTGAACCAAGCTGTTTTGAGATTGTCAGTATTTACATGTAAGAAACATTCCTTTTAATAATAAAAATTAATATTATAACATTATTTTCAATTGGGCTTTTATATTTTAGGCCTTTAAGAGCTTGAATAATAAGAGGAAGAATTACTGAAAATAATGCTAAAAGCTGGTGGTTATAAGTGTTGATTAATGATAGTTCAAACTATAGAATGTTTGGAGAAGGAATGTACAACTTGCCAAAGCATGATTGAAATAGCGCTATTCAGGAATATGTAAATTAATTTGGGCTTAGTACTATACTTAAACTCGGTCTAAATCATTCTTGTTTAACTTTGAGTTTTAAAAGTAAAATATGTCAAAATGAATTCTTAATTGTTTAGGATGAGTTTCTAGTGTTGGTTTTCATGGCACTGAACAGAACCACCCACGCTATTAATCAGGTATGTTGGTCTGAGTCTCAGGAGCAAAGAAAAACTGTAGTAAGTTGAATAGGGAAAGTTTAATATAAAGGATTATTAAATATAATAAGGGATTGGAGTACAGAGGGATTGGCTAGTAAGAAAGAGAACTCTAAATGATATAAAAATTACAAATATAAGGAGTAGCTGCTTCTCCTGGGGCCAAGATGGAGTCCCCATGGAAGAGCCTTCTTCTCCACCCTGTTACCAGAGAGTGTGTGGCTGTGGCATAACCTTATAGTAGAGAAGTCATTGTAGTGTCATACCAGTAGAACGTGCTAGAAATCCTTCTTCTGGAATTTGCTGGAAATTCATCTTACGGAGTGTTGAGGAAAGCTGGCTTTTCTAGCACCGGTTCCTTTAGCAAAGAGCTGCTGCAGTGCACAATGGCTACAGGCTCCTTACAGCATCTCTGCCACAGGCACTTCAGATAACCTTGAATCTGCTGGATCACAGGTCCCATGTGGTAGAGCAGCTTGTGTTGCAGCCTAAACTTACTGCAGAGCCTCCTTTTGTTCTTTCCCTCAATCAAAATTAGAAACCTCCCAGATGACTTTGTAGGTAGGTCGAGGTGTATCACACTCATATGTAATGTATGTCCTCTCCAAAATCTAAAAAAGCCCTGTCCAACCTTGTGCCTCTATTTCATGCTACTGTTAGGAGACTGCTCCCCCCACCTTGGGCTGAGATCTGGCATGATGTGGTTCTCTGAATGGTAGAGAAGTTGCTGTGGTGCCACATCAGTGGAACTTACTAGAAATCCACCCTCTGGAACTTTCCAGAATTCTGCCTTCTAAGGTGCTGAGGGAAAACTCTTCACAGGGCTGTTTTTTCTAGGAGGCACTCTGCTGCAGAATGGCTTCAGAGGGTACCAGGGGTAGCTGTTAGTCACTGGGTACTGCTGGCTGCTGCACATTGCAGCAGAATCCTGACACTGAAGAAGCTGCGCCCTGTAGAGCCGCTGGGCACTGGGGAAGTCAGGTTCTGGAGAAGCTGTGTGTTCTGCAGGAGCCTGCTGTGCATGCCCACAGGAACCAGGAAGCAAAACCCTTTCCTCCTGCAATATCTTTACAGTGCCCTCTACTGACAAGCTTTACATTGTGCCAGATCCATTTTCACTGTACTGGCAGACAAGTTGAATTTTGAGCTGAAAGGCAAGCAGTCGATAACTGGCACACAAGGGGAATAGCTTAGTTTTCCATTTCAGATTTTTACTGTTTCCAGTTGTGATTTGACCCTAGCAGTTGGCCCAAAGCCCTTAAGTGTTCTGAAAGACGGTGCTGCTTGCAAATGCATAGTTTGCATTTAAGAAAGGATGATCTAGCAGTGCTCTCAGTTGTCAAGCCCACAAATGCCTTTCTGTATGCCATTTGATTCGTTTCTTTTAGAAGTCAGAGTACATGAATTCCAGGGAGAAGGGTCACCAAATATTTTCTTGCTTCCCTTCGTGGTCTGTTTTGTTGTCATCTTCCTAATCTGATGGATGAACCCAGTAACTCATATCTGATTTATTACCCCCCCTTTTATCCCCTGCCTTTCAGAGACAGCCTTATATGGATTCATTTGTCTCCCAACAATATCTTAACATCTGTTTACAGAGTGAGGAAGTTTTTCTAAATTGGCATACCTGGAAAAATGGGGAGTTCTGTAGGAAACTCAGTCTCCTTAGATTTATATATATTTTTAAATTAATTAATTAATTAATTTTTGGCTGCGTTGGGTCTTTGTTGCTGCGCGTGGGCTTTCTCTAGTTGCGTCGAGCGGGGGCTACTCTTCGTTCAGGTGCGCAGGCTTCTCATTGTGGTGGCTTCTCTTGTTGCGGAGCACGGCCTCTGGGTGCATGGGCTTTGGTAGTTGTGGCACGCGGGCTCAGTAGTTGTGGCTCATGGGCTCTAGAGCGCAGGCTCAGTAGCTGTGGCGCACAGACTTGCTCCGCGGCATGTGGGATCTTCCTGGGCCAGGGCTTGAACCCGTGCCCCCTGCGTTGGCAGGCAGATTCTTAACCACTGCGCCACCAGGGAAGTCCCTCCTTAGGTTTAATAGTTGACATGTTTGTAGATCATTATGGAAAGTAGAACCTTCAAAATAGAGGGAAAAGAATTATAGGCTTGGAGTCAAAACAGACTCCAGGTTCTGGGACTTGGTCTGTCACTTTCTGGTTATATGATGTTGGGTAAATTATTTGATATCTCTAGAACTTGGTTTCTTCTTCTGCTATATAGGAGAGAATTAGAATTGTACCACTCTTTCAGAGGATTGTTATGAAGACTATATAAAATTCTGCCTCAGAACAGGACATGCTAATGCTTTCAATAAGTGACATTTGTTATTTTCGTGCCTACTTGGTTCTCTTCAGGATATTGTGTGTGTGTGTGTGTGTGTGTGTGTGTGTGTGTGTGTGTGTGTGTCTAATTTGCTTACCTGTCTGGTATTAGTGTGAAATTTAGAAGCTCTCTCCAGGAGTTTGAGATGTCTTCCAGGTCTTTGCTTATCCCTTCCAGGATAAAAGTAGAGGCCAGGCTTGGTCATTTTCTGTTGGAAATAGTGTGGTTTATTCTTACACACAGAACTATTAGATTCAAATCAACTGCAGAAAAGATTAAAGAAACTTCTTTAACCACATGTCCTTTTTTTAAAAAAAATACTTATTTATTTATGTTTTGGCTGCGTTGGGTCCTCGTTGCTGCGTGCCAGCTTTCTCTGTTTGCGGCGAGCGGGGCTACTCTTCCTTGCGGTGCGCGTGCTCCTCATTGCTGTGGCTTCTCTTGTTGCAGAGCACGGGCTCTAGGCATGCGGGCTTTAGTAGTTGTGACACTCGGGCTCAGTGGTTGTGGCTTGTGGGCTTTAGAGCACAGGCCCAGTAGTTGTGGCGCGCGGGCTTAGTTGCTCCACGGCCTGTGGGATCTTCTCGAACCAGGGCTTGAACCCATGTCCCCTGCATTGGCAGGCGGATTCTTAACCACTGTGCCACCAGGCAAGTCCCATGAAAACATTATGAATTCTATATTTTATACTTAAAATTAGGCAAACTTTGCATTGTTTCATTTTATGTCTTTTAAAAAATACCGCAAGTTTGTTACTTGAATTATCTTAAATTACTTAAGCAAAACAAAAGTGTTTCATGCTTGTTGCTTGATTGTTGGTACACATTTGTTTTAACTCAGTTAATTTTCTCATAATGGAGCTAAATTACAAACTAAGGAGTCCAAACTGGCACTGATTATCAGGTTCAGTGCCTAGTCCTTTTCATTTTTCTCTCGGTATCCCTGTCTAAACTCTTAAGCTATGTTCACAGTAATCATTGAGAAGACATGCTCAGAATAATGCCAAAGAAGTGGAGTGGTACATGTTTTCCACCCACTGTTCTTGTTCATTTGGTTCCTCTCTTTTTCTGAGAGATCAACTTGGTCATGTTAAGTAGTGGACTGAGATGGTGATGGTGTGTGATCCACTGGTTAGATTCTTTATTGTCTCTGGAAATGCTAAGCAAAGGACTTCTTCACTGAGGAGTAGTTATTGATCATGGCACTTATTTTAACATTATTATTTTCATTATTACAAAAGAATATGATTAAACAACTCATGGTCCCTACAATCATTTTACTTTATCCAACTTCCAGACTTCGTTTTCCTTTCAGAGGTCTTGTTTTACTAAGGAAAAATACTCACTATTGCCTCACAGTTGTTGATTGATGGATTGTTTCAGACTTTGCAAACTGCTTTATCTTTCTTATTAAGTTAAACAGTGATTTTATTTACTGCAAGCAAGTTTTTATACTTTTTTTGATTTTTAAAATGTCTTTCATGAAGAAAATAAATTCTGAGTTTGGCAACTCTGACGGTCAGTGTTGCTAACCAGGATAAGTAGAGGAGGCTTTGAAAATGTTTTTCACATTTCATTGTTGAAATAGATGAATGTTGACATTCCTTAAAAAAAAGAAAGCAAAGCAAAATTTATTGTTTTTTATACTTGCCTTCTCCCCCATGGAACATATTATGGCTGTCTAAAGCAGTCTTTGAAGTGACTGGTGTTTGGAAGCTGCATTCATGGCACATAAAGATTTGATGTAGCCTCCAGAAACTGCAGTACTGACTGCATTTAGTTGGTCCTGTTGCCAAATCTTCTGTTTTGTTTTCTTCAGTTGATAATATATGTACGTACTTAAAAATTTATACCTATTGAAAATTTCATCAGTATATAGTGTCATTAAGCAGTTTACAAATTAACATGCCTTTACAAGTGTCATTAGTATAAAAATAAGGCTTATAAAAATTTAAATCATTTATATCTGTGGTTTCATCTAATATATGCTAAATAATTGTGGTAAGCTCTTTTCTCTCATTGTTGAGATTTATCTTAATGTGGTCATATTTGATAGAGAATTTTAGCTCTTTTGTCTTTTTCTTTATTAACAAAAACAGTTGCAACCATATTTATAAAGTAGGACTCCACCAGATGTTTTCCGAATTTCATCTTTTATGCAGTCTTATAGCTTACCATGAAATATGCCTAAAGGCATATTTGTTTGATTATGCTTCTCTTTGCATTGCATGTAACTAGAAAAAAATTCCCAGTGATTTTCTTTCAAGATATTTGTGGTTAGTTTTTAAGTTTTGTTGTAAGAATGATAGTTAAATGCAACTATTATTCAGACTTTCCGTACCCTAAAACACCAAGTTTCAGATTCTGTTTGGGAAATCTATAAGACTAGAACCTATATTTTGAAATCTTTAAGTGTGAAGGGTGAAAGTTTTAAAAATGAATTCTACATTAATTCAACACCGTTTTAAAAACCAAAGATGGGACTTCCCTGGTGGCACAGTGGTTAAGAATCCGCCTGCCAGTGCAGGGGCACGGGTTTGATCCCTGGTCCGGGAAGATCCCACATGTCGTGAAGCAGCTAAGCCCATATGCCACAACTAATGAACCTGTGCTATAGAGCCTGTGGGCCACAACTACTGAGCCCGAGTGCCACAACTACTGAAGCCTGCACACCTAGAGCCCATGCTCTGCCACAAGAGAAGCCACCGCAGTGAGAAGCCCATGCACTGCAACGAAGAGTTGCACCCGCTCGCCGCAACTAGAGAAAGCCCATGTGCAGCAACGAAGACCCAATGCAGCCAAAAATTAATTAATTAATAAGTTAATTAAAAAAAGAAAAAGAATTTTCTAAGAACCAATCTGTAAGAACTGAGTGCTTTCACAAGCATTTTTTTCATTGTCTTTGGTGTAAGCTCAGTTTTTTGTTGATGATGTTGTTTATTTCCATCTCAGTTCTGTCAGGGGGAAAAAGGTTTAGGATTTTATCTGTTTCACGTTTAAGGAGTTATTTCCTCTGGACACGTCCTGGGAGGCGCTTCTTGATTTCTCTAGCTACCACTCATCTGTTATAATAGGTAGTGCAAAACCTCTTCCAGAGTTTCCCTTGCAGGTTTACCTCTTTACTTCACTTACTTCCCATAGTTTTAGAAGAGAAACTCATTTCAGCTCCACCAGTCTGTTTTTTACCTAGCTGTGACATAATTTTTCAGATTTTTATGGTTTTGAAAATTGCAGCCTCAGTTCACCTACAGAAATTAGCATGTGCCAGTAAATCAGGGGATGGGAAATAGAACAGAGAATTAGGAATTGGAGTGGTTTGACTATTCAATTCAGAGTGCTTGTGATTTTTCCTGCAAAAATTTATACTCCAGTTGTCTTAGTTAGCTCAGGCTACCAAAACAAAATACCGTAGGCTGAGTGGCTTAAACAACAGACATTTCTCACATTTTTGGATGCTAGGAAGTCCAAGATCAGGTGCTGGCTGACTGATTTGGTTCCTGGTGAGAACTTCCTTCTTGGATTGTAGAAGGCTGCCTTGCCTCCTTACTATGTCCCCATATGGCGGGGGGTGGGGGGGGCGGGTGGGGGGGGGAGAGAGAGAGAGAGAGAGACAAGCAAGCTCTCTGGTGTCTCTTACAAAGGCACTAATTCCATCATGAGGGCCCCACCCCCATGACCTCATCTAAATGTAATTGTCTCCTGAAGTCCCCATCTCCAAATACCATCACATTGTGGGGTTAGGGCTCCAGTTTATGAATTTTTTGCAGGGGGCGAGGGAGGCACCTCCATCCATAGCACCATTTATGTGATTCAGAGAGCTATGGGGGAAGTGGGCAGATAGGACTACTGGGAGAAAGGTCAGCAGAGGGGATAAGTACCATAGACATGTAGAATAGTGTCCTGAGCTTAATCAGACATATAGGTAAATGTTCTTATCCAGATTAATTGAGGGGGTGGATTCAATTTGCATGGACGTGGGAGAAGGGACAGGATGAGCTTAATACAGGCTTATTTGTTTTTATCAGTGATCAAATGAGAAAGTTTACTTGAAGTATAAGAAAGCTAGCATCTTTGGGACTTCCCTGGCGGTCCAACGGTTAGGACTACACACTTTCACTGTTGAGGGCTGGGGTTCAATCCCTGGTCAGGGAACTAAGATCCCACAAACCTCACAGCATGCCTCTCCCCCCTCCCCCCCAAAAAAGAAAGCTAGCATCTTTATAGAACTAAGAGTCTTGAATTTCAGTGACTCCATACTCAGTGAAAAGCAGACAACACACACATCATGTATAATAGCCTTGTGGTAGGTCATCTTAAATTCTGTCAAAGAAGAGTTAAGGAGTTAAGAGTTAAGTTAAGGAGAGTTAAGAGTTAAGGAGGTTTAAAACAAGTAGAATTGATTAACTATAAACAAGGAAGATTATAGATTGATTGTTAAGAAAATAAAGTGTTCTAATTTACTTACCAAACTAACAAACTTTTTCCTTAATACATATATTAATTTACTGTCCTTTTTTCCTCAAATTTCCAGTGATGCTGATAATTAAGTAACAGGAAGAGCTTGATCTGATTGTAAAGTTTTCATTGGTTGATGAACCCTCATTTTTTTCCTCTCTGAAGAATGATAAACTCTCAGGCTACCTGAATTCTCTCACTCTTGTATGGTATCTTTACTGTCTGCGAAGTGTTTTGTTCCATAGGTACCTAAGTAGGTGATATGTAGAAGAAAGAATTTATGTTGCCAATATTTTGTTGTATTTCACTGGCAACGTAAATCTCCTTTTCAGTTTCCTGTCAGTGATACTCCATTTTCAGGTACTACTCTATATTACTCAAGACTGTTTATTACTTCAAATTTTATTACTCCTCATCACCATTAAAATTGGGCATCTTCTTTTACAGTTTAGCTCCAAAATTTTGACCTGTTTAGTATAGTTGACAACATGACAGCCTAATTAGCTTAGCAGTACAGCTGTTAAAGTATTGTCAGGAAAAAAAAGAAACGGCACTATTTCAAATAGAGGGGCTCTAATACATGAATTTTGTTGAACTAGCTGATTGATTCTCAAAGGGACACTGAAGTAATCCAGAGATTAATAACTACAGGAAGCAGCTAACGTCCCTGGAGCTGAGGGAATGAAAAAGGAGACATGGTGGTGTTGTGAGAACCTAGGAGCTTAGAGGAAGTGTCCTTTAGGGCAGCGGTCCCCAACCTTTTTGGCACTAGGGACCAGTTTCGTGGAAGACAGTTGTTCTATGGACCCGTGTGTGTTGGGGGGGGGGTGAGGGGGATGGTTCAGGTGGTAATGCAAGCGATGGAGAGTGGCAGATGAAGCTTCCCTTGCTCGCAGCTCACCTCCTGCTGTGTGGCCCGGTTCCTAAGAAGCAGCGGACCGGTACCAGTCTGCAGCCCGGGTGTTGGGGACCCCTGTTTTAGGGGATTGTTGGTCAAACTTGTCAGAAGGGAGTTTTACTGCAGCTTGGCCGTCAGAAACTCAGTAGGTGAGAGAGCAAGGTGAAGCTAGTACTTTGAATATCAGGTGTGCACACCTGTCTGCTGCTGGATCTCTAAATGGCTTTCAGAGACTAGAGATCTGAATGGAGTTGGTGTCTGGAGCCATACTGACAGGAGGTGAAAGCACCCTTCTACTTACAGGGTGGATTAGAGCTGAAAGACAATAGGTAAGTAATGGGCACAAATAATGGTAAAAGGTTATATAGTTACCTTAATAATAAAGGATAAGCTAGGACCGTAAATCCCATGAATTTAAAAGGAAAAGTAAATGTGGTAAAACAACATTGTTGGTAACTGTAATAATAATGACATTAAATTCCTCTATTAAATAGTCACTCAGTTTGTCAGAAACTGAAATCTAGATATATGCATTTAAACATGACAGAGATTAAAAACAAAAGCAGGGAAACATTAAAAGGAAAATGCTAATAAAAAGAAAGCAGGTATAAGCAGCCTTTAGAAGTCAACATAGAATGCAAGGCAAAAAACCATATGGGAGAGAGAGAATTCCTACAATATAGAATTTTAATTTCTAGAAGATGTAACTTTACAAATTCTTATATACTTAATAATTGGTTCAGAATATGTATAAAGCAAATGTAAACGTTGAAATTGACAAATTCATTATCAGTGTGCGAGATTGACATCTCAGAAAAATGGACAGATTAGTTAGTAACCATATACTAGATCATGGGCTGGCAGACTGTGACCCAAGGGCCAAATCTGACCCCTCTCATGTTTTTGGTAAGTTTTACTAGAATACATCCATACTAATTTATTTATGAAATTCTGCTTTTGTGCTACAATTGACAAGTTGAATAGTTGCTACAGAGTTTATGCCCTACAAAGTCTAAGATATTTTCTGTCTGGACCCTTACAGAATAAATTTGCCGCCCCCTGATGTAGATTAGCAAACTAGAAAGACCAGATAGTAAATATTTTGGGGCCAGATGATCTTTTGCTGCTGCTGCTTCTTTTTTAACCCTTTAAATATGTAAAACCCTTTCTTAGGTGCTAAGGGCCATTCTTTGCCAGCCCCTGATACAGATAAATGACACAGATAGTAAACTTGTTTTTATATAAATATATATTAGCACAAGAATGTATATATATTTCAAATATATGTATGAAAGAGAAATTTTGTACTCAATCAACCAAGATAAAAATAATTGAGGATATCAGTGATTTGAACATCATAATTATCAAACTTTAAAAAAAATAGAGAAGGTGTTTTACCAATTCAAATTAGAGAAACTATTACAAAGGCTGTGAATAATTTGCATGAAATAATAATTAATAAATCTGTTTTAATTTAATTTTTTCTCATTCAATTAAGACTATGCTTTTTTTTCAGCTACTCAAGGAGTATTTATAAAATTTAATCATGTTAGGCTACAGAGAAAAATGTTACATTCCAATCATATTTATATTTTTTTCTAAATATACTTCTACAGAATTTAGAGCTTAACAACAAAAGAAAGACAAAATCTAAATTATGTTTAAGTTGACACTCTACAGAATATAATTGCTGTTTTTAAAAAAGCTTGTCAGATTTATAATTTATTTTAGTTGAACATAATTATTCATAATGTTTTTCATAATCTTAAACATAATGTTGGAGTAAAAATAATAACAAAATCAGTTTATTTGGAAATTTAAAAAACCATTGACAGAGATAAAATAGAAAACATTATCTTTAGAAATGAATGACAAACAGCACTTCGTATCAGAATTTGTGCGATGTGCATAAAGTGTTACTTAGAGGAAAATGTGTAGACTTAAAGGCATATATTAGAAGATAGGAAAAGTTGAAAATAACTGGTGATCTCAATGGAAGAGTGTACCGATGAAAAATTAATCAATCTAAGAAAGAAACGGAAAATTTTATTTGAACCAAAATTCAGGATTACAACCCGGGAACAGCATCTCAGAAGGCTCTGAGAACTGTTCCACCTGTTAGAAGTCAAGGGACAGTTAATGTTTTTTTTTTTCTGCGGTACGCGGGCCTAATATGTTTTTTGAGACAAAGGGCTGGCTGTACATCAAATGCCCTATTACTGACAGTTAAAATAATCCAGAACCTCATCGTGGTGGGTCATGTGACCCCTTACAAGATCAAGAAGGAATGCTGTCTCTTAAGGTGTTGTCTTGTTGATGCTAAGAGAATGTTGCTCTTTATGGCTGATGGGAAAGGTTTGGTGATGCAGATACACAATGCACAGTGAGGGGAGAGAGGAGGCCAAAGGGCAGAGAAGATCTTTGGTTTAAATTTCTCGTCTTGCCATAAAAATACGACTTTTTATTTCACAGCTGTTATGTTGTAATTTAAGGATTGTAGGTTTTATTTTCAGATGTATATGTAGTGTACCTCGTTCTGATGTTGTTGACTGTAAACAGTAGCTATAAATTGCCACATTGCTTTATCTGTTTTAATACCAGGGATCAAGAGCTTTTATATAGTAGTAACTAACTCTCCTTATAGTATTTCTAGTTTTGAATGGCCAACTTGTGTCTGCTGTCATTCAGAATATGCTCCTTTTGATAACAGCAAACTTGATGATGGTGTCAGGAAATTTGTGTGTGTGTGTGTGTGTGTGTGTGTGTGTGTGTGTGTGTGTGTCTGTCTGTGTCTGTTAAACATTTGCATGTCATTAGTGATTAGTGATGTTGAGTATCTTTTCATGTGCTTATTGGCAATTTATATGTATTCTTTGGAGAAAATGTCTGAATCCTTTGCCCATTTTTTTTTTAATTTATTTTGTTTTTGGCTGCATTGGGTCTTCATTGCTGCGCACAGGCTTTCTCTAGTTGTGGCGAGCGGGGGCTTCTCTTGTTGTGGAGCACGGGCTCTAGGCGCGCAGGCTTCAACAGTTGTGGCACACGGGCTTAGTTGCTCCATGGCATGTGGGATCTTCCTGGACCAGGGCTCGAACCTGTGTCCCCTGCATTGGCAGGCGGATTCTTAACCACTGCGCCACCAGGGAAGCCCCACTCATTTTTTAATTGGATTTTTTTTTTTTTGCTGTTGAGTGGTAGGAATTCTTTATACATTCTGGATCTCAATTCCCTATCAGATAAATGATTTGCAAATATTTTCTCTCATCAGTTGCCTTTTCACTCTGTTGATAGTGTCCTTTGCACAAATGTTTTTAATTTTGATGAAGTCTAATTTATGTTTTTTCTCTTGTCCTTGTCTTTGATGACATATTCAAGAAACCATTGCCAAATCAGCAGTTACTTCTTTACACTAAATGCAGTGTAGACTATTGCATTTCTTCTTAGCTTTTAAAATTTTACACACATGGAGATTTTCAGGAAATGGTAGCATGTTTAGAGAAAAATGTATTGAGTTATCAGGAGGACAGGCGTGTTTGGAAGGAACGATGGAAATACTTACTAGTAGGTGACGAACAGCTGCCAATAATAACCCCACTGGAGTGAGAAAAATCACTGGAAGTCCAGCTGCCATGTTCAAAAAGACACTGAAAAATTCCAAGGGCTGTTAAGGGTTCAAAGAATGTATCAAGGTTCACTTTGGGAGTTAGAGAAGTTGAATACAAAAGTGGTGACTCAGAAGCCAGCTGGCTTATTTACATAACCATTTGGCAACCTTTAAGAAGGGAGGGAAGTAGCAAAAGGACAGACAGCTGGCCAACAGGCAAAGAAATAAGTATCAAGGACCTGGAAGGCATTATTCTACTATCTTCTCCTCGATTTTGAGTGATTGTCTCTTAACTTCAGCAGCAATGAAATTAGGAAGTATAAAACCAAAGGAGGAAAAACACTGTTGAAGTGCATATTAGAAAAGGGGACTATAAAACTTTGTATAATTCATAGAGAAGATGAAAGCTGTCAGAAAGCTGGATGCATACAAAAGGCATCCTTCACCAAATCTTTGTGTTCTGCTTAGTTTGAATTACTCCAAAAAACCTTAAGGAATATAGGTTTCTTGAAGAATGACCATCCCTAGAGGGTCTTTGAAGAAGACAGTCTCGCACTAGAAGCTATTGCTGTAACAAGCTCTAAAAGTAGATCTAATGCTGTAGGAATCAGATGGACAGATTCTCCTAAAAAATATCAACTCTTGAGTAGATAAGGGACAGTGAGTGTATGAGGATCTTGACTGTTGGAAACATTTAGAAATAATTTTAACTAAAAGCTGTCCTTCCTAATATAACTTGAATTATAACAGTGTGAACTAGTATTTATTGTGTACTCCTATTATCAGATTATGTATTTGAGGATAATATCTTGATGGTAGATTACCTTATAGGTTAGAGTTTTCAGGGCATTTCTCAGTTACTCACTGTACCTATTTTATCATTACAGTAACCCTGTAGATAGATATGATTATCTGCATTTTGTAGATTGGGAACGTTGAGTGTGAAAAGTGAAATGATTTGCTTCATATACTACAGGTAGCAGTGTTGCAGGAAGGGGGGACCCCTTCCAGGGCCCCAGCGTGGGCTCTTGTCTAACGTTCGGAAATGAACTGTCCGAGGAGGCACATGTGCTGACAAAGCAAGAGACTTTATTGGAAAGGGGCGCCTGGGCGGAGAGCAGCAGGGTAAGGGAACCCAGGAGGACTGCTCTGCCACGTGGCTCACAGTCTCAGGTTTTATGGTAATGGGGTTAGTTTCCATGTTGTCTCTGGCCAGTTATCTTGCTTGGCCCATAGTGCGACTCAGGGTCCTTCCTGGTGCTGTGCGCATCTCTCAGCCAAGATAGATTCCAGTGAGAAGGATTCTGGGAGGTTGGTTGTCTGCTCCCTCTTTTGCCCCCTCCTGAATTCTCCCAGTTAGTTTTCAGCTGCAGCACCATGTTCTTTATCAGGACCTCCTTTATGAGACAGCTCAGGCAGGTGGGCCTGGCCAAGGCAGGTGGTTTCCATCAGCAGTTCCCTAACAGCACAGTTTGTAAAGGATTGAGTCTAGATCTCCAGGTCCCAACTCTTGACATTCTTCCTAGCTTTCTCATAATTCATCATAGTACTTTATTTCAGGTTCGTTTTAGACAAAATAGGCTTTAATAATTTTGGGAATACAGCCACCACTTATAACATTGTTTTTATGAAATAGTATGATGTGACTTTTTAAAAACATTCAACATGAAACATCTTTGGGGGAACATAAATTTGCAAAATTGGGCTTTATAAAAATTCAGCCACACAGTATTTAAACTTCTGGTTCTTAAATGTTGAGACACATGTCTAAATCTGAAATTAAAGAATTAGTGGGAGAGGGACTTCCCTGGTGGCGCAGTGGTTAAGAATCCGCCTGCTGCTGCAGGGGACACAGGTTCAAGCCCTGGTCCGGGAAGATCCCACGTGCCGTGGAGCAACTAAGCCCGTGAGCCACAACTACTGAGCCTGCATTCCAGAGCCCGTGAGCCACAACTACTAAAGCCCACGCACCTAGAGCCTGTGCTCCGCAGCAAAGAGAAGCCACCACAGTGAGAAGCGCTGCAACGAAGAGTAGCCCCCACTCGCCACAACTAGAGAAAGCCGGCATGCAGCAATGAAGAGCCAATGCAGCCAAAAAAAAAAAAACAAAACCAAAAAGGGGAGGAGGAGGTGGTCATAACGGGAGCAGCAGAACCTAGAGTGAAGATTATGCCCAGTGTGACAAATGAGGGGAATGGGAACTCTAGCTGAGGATGTTTTAGATGAGAAGTACAAGAAGAAACTGTCAGGAAACCAGAGAGTAAGTAAACGTGAGGCTAATGGGGGGAGGAAAGTTGGAGAAATGATAGTGGTAGTTAGCAGTAGAAGGTACAGGAGATGTGATGAGTAGCAGATATTGACTTTGGAAGCAGAGAACCAGCAGTGCACAGAGTATAGAATACCTTTGGTACCTGGGAATTCAGTGAACCAGGCACTGAATTCTCCTTTAGGCAGGTCAGTACTTTTAGCCCAGTAGCCTTGGGAGAACTGGTACTAGGGTTGGGGAGAGAACTGGCTTTTATTATGCTGTGTAGGGAAGAGCTGAACTTTGAATAGTATAGTTACTATTGTGGGAACACAAGTAGCATGTTAGATCTAGGTATATTGTGAAAGCCATCCTATTATATGAGCCCCTCGTTGTCCTGTGAAAGGCAAAAACCATAGCGTTTAAATGTCGAACTAAGTGTAAAGAATAGAAGTGGTGGTAAACTTAGTACAGTATTTTTCTGTACTAAGATAACGTCACTGCTTAGAAATGGAAAAGAGATCAGTGGCTCTCAATCCTCACTGCCACTAGAATCTTCTGATGCCTGAGTCCCATTCTCCAGAGGTTCTCTAATTGCTTGGGATGAGGCCTAGGTAATTCTGATGTTGAGAACAGAGCTGTGGAACAGGGAACCCACTGCCTAAGTGAGACTTCCTAGGTCTTCTTTGCTGGAAGTGCTTTTCAGTGAAAGGAGCAGAAAGCATCCCCATTTTTTAGACCACATACAAACATAATGATTTTCTTAACTTAGGGGAAGTGGCTCTGGTGATTGAGAAGCCATTTCTATCTAGTACCTACAGGGAACTGTTAACTTTTTACAGATAATATACTTTACATTACAGTCTGTACTCAAATAGTTTTTACTGTATTGATAATATATACCAGTTAATTTTGAGGATTGAATCAAATTCTCTCCTGACAGGTGCGGTATAATTGACCATTCTAATATAAGCAGAGTATGAGCAGGTGCTTTTGGCTTCAATAGATCAAATCTTTCTGGATTTAAAGCTGCAGTACAGTGTTTTTCAAATTTTTTAAGACAGTAAGAATTTATTCTCCCATGTACAGTGCCTGAATGTAAGAAACTTCCTAAATCTTTGGGATGGAAATGGCTCTAAATGAAATTTTCTAAAAGTGTAACTTTGTGGCTGTTTGCAGTGCTTTATTTGGGTAAACAGAAGTTTTTGTCTGGCTGGTGCTCTTAACTGTTTTGTATACTTCAGTAGAGGTTTATTTTACTGGTACAAGCGTAACTAAACAAGAGCCAAATACTCCATTGTTACATCCTTCGAGAGCTTGTTCTAAGGAAGGCTTATATTGAGGAGGGGTCTGTGAATCTTTTCTCAATGGTACTGTTATCATGAATTAAATAATTAAGATTCAATTCCGAAGCCAGAAAAAGTCTTTTGTGGATATTGTGGCAGGGATTTAGATTTTTAAAAACCAGTTCAGTACTCTATTGATATAGAATTTATTGCCTTTTCTGGCAGGTGATCTCATTTTCTGGTCTGAATTTTATCATAATGTAATCCACAAATAAACTTTTGTTTTTAAGAAAAAGTTTATTTGGTTGCGCTGGGTATTAGTTGCAGCAGGTGGGCTCTTTAGTTGTGGCTCGCAGGCTCCTTAGTTGTGACATGTGAACTCTTAGTTGCGGCATGCATGTGACTCTAGTTCCCTGACCAGGGATCGAACTCAGGCCTCCTGCATTGGGAGCGTGGAGTCTGAACCATTGCGCCACCAGGGAAGTCCCCACAAATAAGCTTTTTTATAGAGTCATGGTGGTGGTTAGGTACAAAGAAATACTGTCCCTGGTATTTAAAGAAATGTAATGTGAGATGTTAAGGTTCATTTTTGTATTAAATATTTCATTTTACAGAGTATGATGTGAAATCAGTTTACTTGTCAAAATTGTCTCATTTTAAAATTCTGTTTATTATGGTAAATATTTCTAGAGTTGGATTGAAGAAAGAGTGGCCTGACAAGTACGGCTATTGAGATGGGTGATGAGTGACATTAAAGTGCACTCCAGCTCTTAATAGGGTAGTGCTCATTAAATATCTGTTTTTGAGGTAACAAAGAGTAAGAGTAATTGGGTGGTCCTAATGCAGAATAAAACACATATTATGACTTAATGAATGGTTGAGTTGCCTAAAACATTCTTTTAAAAAAGTCCAAAGCCATAATTATGTAAGAGCAGTATTTGTGTTAGATAACATTTAAAATACAGCCCTTTTAATTTTCTAGCAGCCATGTTTCTGGGGCTGAAAAGAGATTCCTTTCAGAAATGAATAATGTCTCTTTGGGAGTACATCTTGAAGAGGCCTTGAGAACAGCCCAGCAACTGAACTGTGATAAAGTACCAAAAAATATTTTCTATTCATCTACCTTAAAACAGAGATTGATCATATAGTCTTCACTTTTTTTTTTTGAGGAAGAGTTCCACTCCCACATCCAAAATATAAGCCGTGGAAAAGAATTCTTAGTTTGCTAGAGTACAAAGGCTGCATTATCGAAAGTGAAGTTTCTTTTTAAAAAGAGAGACCTGGCTGTGAATCCCAGTTCTACCAGTTATTAATTATGAGATCTTGGTAAGTTAAACCTCCTTCCAAGTGGAATTTTGCCATCTAAGTGGAAATAACAATACCTACATCACAGGATGGTATGAGGATTAAATCAAAAAACAGATGCAAAGGCCCTGGCACATGCTGGATGCTTAATAAATGTCCATTGCTTTTCCTGTGCTACAGTAGCTTTGCAATATCTACCTTTTTTTAAAAAAAATTTATTTGTTTTTGTCTGTGTTGGATCTTTGTTGCTGCACGCAGGCTTCCTCTAGTTGCGGTGAGTGGGGGCTACTGTTTGTTGCGGTGCGCGGCCTTCTCATTGTGGTGGCTTCTCTTGTTGCGGAGCACAGGCTCTAGGCATGCGGGCTTTAGTAGTTGTGGCACGCGGCCTCAGTAGTTGTGGTGTGCAGGCTCAGTAGTTGTGGCGCACGGGCTTAGTTGCTCTGCGGCATGTGGGATCTTCCCGGACCAGGGCTTGAACCTGTGTCCCCTGCCTTGCCAGGCGGATTCTTAACCACTGTGCCACCAGGGAAGTCCTAACATTTTTTTTTTTTTTAAGTTGGGAATTAATTTTAGGTAATGAATTCTTATCTACCCTGGCATTGTATTTCAGTATCATACGTTTCTGGGACTTCTTCTAAAATCTTTCATACCAGTTTACAGCTGTATTCATCATTACTGAAATCCCGGCCTTGTTACATAGGTATTTTAATATTATCACTTAATGTTGTTAAGTGATAATATTAGTTTGACTAATATTAGTTTCACTGTCACTGTATTTATTACCCCAGTAAAATTGTTTAAAAAAAAACACCTCACATCTCAAGGCAAAGCTGATACATAGAGTGGTTTAGAAATCCCAGGTTAATCACTCAGAAAGCCATGGTCATAACCTTGATGCTGTCTAGAAACACAGACAGGTTCATCTGTGAACTTTTCCAAAAGTCATTCAGCGGTGTGAACTCTCAAGCAAACATTATAGTACACAAAAAGGAAAAATTCTGTTCAGTAGGCACCTCTGTTATTTGCTTCTTTGAGAAGCAGTCCTCATTGTGTTATGATGTATTTGGAAGAAAGTCCAAGTGCTAAAACAGGTTATTAGTTTTTGGTTTAGGTATACCATCTTTTATTTTGCCTCTTACTAATACTTCTCTACAACCTTCTAACTCTTCTTTTGACCATTTGTTCATTGCTCTGTAGAATACTCAGCAAAAGAAATTAAAGGTGACATCTGATCGATGGGTGTTACTTTTTGATGGTAACTCTTTTAATATCAATAGATTTCAAGATGAAAGTGTTTGAAAATCATACCAGATATGATGACCTGGAATTTCTGCAAAGGTTATTATTTTTGTGGTGTCTTACTGTAATCAGTATCATAAGACATTTATTTCAACAGTTGAAATGTTTTTTCTGACTAAATCAAATAAAACAAGAATTGTTCTGCTTCAAGACAAGACTGGGAGAAGGGGGTGGAGGAGAGATGGTGTACTATCTATTAGTATTTGGGTAGATTAGTTGTATTTTGTTTTAGCCAAAGCTTGATTCAGATTTATCCCAAATCATCTATTAGAGCCATGCTTTGATTTAGACTTACAATGTGCATTTTAAAAGTTTATCAGATGAGCCATGACATCAGGAATGAACAGTTCTGCCAACGATTAACTAGTAATAAGACAAACCTAATGAGAATTTGTCTGGGGAGACATTATTGTTTTTCATCTTTCATGTCTATCATCTTGCTGGAATTTTATGAAAATGAAAAATTATAGGAAATTGTATGATCTGCAGAAAAATGCCTGTGCTATATTCCCAGTGTTATGGCTGACAGAAAAAAAATTGGAGCTAATAAATAAGATCTAGTAGTCCATATAGATTTGTTGTGGTAAATAGCATTTATGTAGTTTGATTTCTTCTCAAACCTATTTGTAAAGCAATTTTATTGAATATACTTTTTCCTACTTACCAGTTTTACTGTTACGATGATCTGTTTGAATCAATAGCTAGATTTTCTTAGAAGGCCATTCTTCCCATACATATTTGGGTGCCAGATATTTGTAGAGTGCATACCGTGTGCTAGGCACAAATGGGCTTATTTGGAAAAGACCCCCTCACAAAGTTTAAGCAAGATAGTCTCCTTATAAACTTCCAACTCTGTATTTAAGCCATTTATTTCTCTGAGACGATTAAATAGTCCAGTTTAGTGACTATGTATTCTAAGCTCCAGAAGAAGCTTATTAGTCCTAGAATCAGGAAACGTGCCTTCTGCTATTTATTTGCTTATCTGCATATATTTTTATTCCATAGTAGTTAGAGTGCTTGTAGAATCTCTGCTAACATCCTGTTACCGGACCTTCTGGAACGGTCTAGTTATCAGGTTTCTTCCTTAGCACCCTTTCCATGTGCTCACCCACCATCCCTCTGTCTTCTTACTCTCTAGAAATCCTTTCAAGTAGATGTTATTAGTTTTAAAATTTTCTTTAAGGCAGGCTCAGCATTGCTCTGGCCCTTCATTACTCTGTCTAGGTCCTTGACCTATGACCCATGTGTAGCATATGTGTATACTGCTTTCCTTATTGCTATCATCGCTAATTTTCCAGAGCAAATTTCCACACTCTTTAAGGATTTTAGCATTTGGCGCACAATTTACTTTTCCATTTTACTTTCTGCCATTTACCATGAGGATATCTAACATTCATTTGTTGTCCCATTAGACTGTTGCTGTGGGCTCCTGGATTCATCCTCTGTTTTTCCCTTTTTTCACTTTCCCAGAACAATCGTATATGAACACATATTCAGCAACCCATATGTACATAGTCTAGACCTGCACTGTTCACTATAATAGCCACTAGAGTCACCTGTGGCTTTTGAGCACTTGAAACAATTAGTACAAATTGAGATGTGCTATAAAATGTAAAACACAATTGTCTCTTGGTATCTGCATGGGATTGTTTCACAGGACCACCCTCCACAGATAATAGCAAAATCTGCTGATGCTTACTTCTGCTATATAAAATGGTATAGTATTTGCATATAATCTATGCACATCCTTACGTATAAGGCATACTTTGGAGATACTGCAGGTTCAGTTCTGGATCACTGGAATAAAATGAATATCACAATAAAGCAGGTTGCATAAATTTTTTGATTTCTCAGTGCACGTAAAGGTTATGTTTAGGGACTTCCCTGGTGGCGCAGTGGTTAAGAATCCTCCTGCCATTGCAGGGGACACAGGGTCGAGTCCTGATCTGGGAAGATCCCACATGCCACGGAGCAACTAAGCCCGTGTTCCACATCTACTGAGCCTGTGCTGTAGAGCCCGTGAGCCACAACTACTGAGCCCACGTGCCACAACTACTGAAGCCCGGGCACCTAGAACCCATGCTCTGCAACAAGAGAAGCCACCGCAATGAGAAGCCCACGCGGCACAACGAAGAGTAGCCCCCGCTCGCGCAACTAGAAAAAAGCCCGTGTGCAGCAATGAAGACCTAACGCAGCCAAAAATAAATAAATAAAATAAAAAACGTTATGTTTACACTATACAGTAGTCTTATTAAATATGCAAAAACATTATATCTAAAAAAGTGTACATACCTTAATTCAAAAATACTTTATTACTAAAAAATGTTAACCATTGTCTGACAATGAAGGATTGCCACCGTCAATTTTAATAATATAATAGCCAGTTATTTTACCAGCAAAGGCAGACTTATTCAGGAATAGCCAGAGGAATCCCGATTTGGAAAATGCAGGTCATGGTGTACCGTAGGCAAATCCAAAAAACAAGGAAAGGAAACTTGCTTTTGTACGGGAAAAAGGAGAGTTGGGAAGGGCTGTGAGAACCACAGAGTCCATTGGAAGAATCTAGGAGTCCAAAGTATAGAGGCTTCTCATTGGCTGGGCTGTCGTGGAGTGGAGAGATGTTTTCTTCTTTCTGCGGGATAGTAAAGTAGAGGCAGAGTCCTACTGGAGATGGAGGCCTGTGGTTCTTCTATGTGGAGCAATTGATGATGCATGGCAGGGCGTGAGAGCTCCTCCCTACAGGTCTGTTCTGACTCCAGTTTTGGCTGAGGTTTCTTTAATTTCACGTTTCCCCTTTTGATCAAGATCTTTCCTCAAAAACATCACTAATCAAGAGTCAGAATTTCCACATGTAGTTGTTTGTTTTTCAGTGCCAGGAAGGCCCTTCCCTGGTTGTAATGTCCCCTGTTGAAGGGGAAGTATTATACACAAATCAGAACCCTCATCAGGTTGCCTTTGAGTAACAGGAAAAGGTACTAGGGAGAACTCTCAGGCATTTCTTGTTAAAAGTTCATATTTAGTCAAGGTTGTAAGCAGTAGAATTTATCTTGAAGGCTGAGCTAGCATTATTTTACTAGGCATGCCACTTTTACAAAGGTTCAACAAGTAATAGGTACCAAACTTAAAAAACAGTATATAAAGCAGAATTAAAGACAACATTCTAAGACCAGTTTGCAGGAGGGTTCTAAACCAGGAGCCTAGACCTGAAGGTATCCAGCTGAATAAATGACAGTTGGTTGTCAGGTGAAATTTGCTGTAACCAATGTGCTTGCTCTTTAATTTTATGTAAACTGGGTCTCTACTTCCCCAGAGGTATTTATCCATGTACAACAAAAGGTGTTTGCTGTTGCACAGAGGCCTCCTTGCTCAGCAAGTAGGTAATCAAGGGCTCTGAAGTTATCCAAAACCACCTTGGCCAGTGAGTTTAGTGATTGTTCCTGAGTTGAAACTGAATTGGCTGTGGGGTCAGCTAAATCACCTAGTGTCAGGAAGAAATTCCTGATACTTGTTCATTGGCACTCAGTCTGATCTGTGGGAAGAAAGCTCTCCCTATGAGGGCAAAGCCAGAATCACATACACTTCCTGTAAGTTCTTGCTTAGTGCAGTTATAGATGATTAATGGGATGGACCAATGAGAGGCTTCTGTTTGGTATGTAGGGAGAATAGGACAGTGAATATAACACAGGCACACTGTCCTTGTATTCTCCAGCTATCAAGGCAATGAGTTGCCCACGCCTAAAAGCCATTCCCTAAACTTCCAGATCTGAAAGTGTAACCAGAGGGAGTACATAAGCCCCCCACATAAGTATCTGTGGATAGTATCTGTGGATTCATTCATTGGTATAGAGGCATTAGCATTACTTACCAAGGCTCAGATATTACATTGTTACACACTGAGAGGGTTACCTCCATAGAACTTTTTATGCAAATATTGAAAAGATCTTCTTTTCTTATCCCAGGGCTTGATCAAAATGAAGCAAGGAATACGTTTAGGCGGGTTTAGTGCCCTGACTCTATGAAATGGTACTGTGGAACAATTTGGACAAACAACAGCATCTGGAACCCCAGTGAAATCACTTATAGGGTGAACCAAAGGGCCATTGCTGTCTTGGAGGGACTGAAGTTTCCTTTTTTTTTTTTTTTTTCGGTACGCGGGCCTCTCACTGCCGTGGCCTCTCCCGTTGCGGAGCACAGGCTCTGGATGCGCAGGCTCAGCGGCCATGGCTCACGGGCCTAGCTGCTCCCCGGCATGTGGGATCTTCCCGGACCGGGGCATGAACCCCTGTCCCCTGCATCGGCAGACGGACTCTCAACCACTGCGCCACCAGGGAAGCCCCTGAAGTTTCCTTTTTCAAAAAAATTTTAAATGGATTTAAATATATATATATATATATTTATTTATTTGGCTGTGCTGGGTCTTAGTTGCTGCATGTGGGATATAGTTCCCTGACCAGGGATCGAACCTGGGCCCCCTGCATTGGAAGTGCAGAGTCTAAACCACTAAATCACCAGGGAAGGCCGGGGACTGAGGTTTCTGATGGCAAATCCAGCAACCAGAGAGGTTTCCGCCTTGCGCAAGGGATTGGGAAATTCGGATGAGGGCACTGTCATTCCATGGAAGGGAGGGAGAAAAACGTGTAAGAAACAGTATTGAAAGAAAGCTATATAGGCCTAGTCCAGACATGTTGGGAAAGCTGTCACCCTCGGATGTCATCTGATTCAGATCCTAGTGAGCTTTATATTTAGGTTGTCAGATGGTGTGCAGATCGAGTTGGGGTTCACTGTCTTCTTCTGGTGAAACATATGGATCCAGGAGTCTGCTCCCTGGAGTTTGGCAGCATGAGGATTAGTCAGCAGTATCTGATAGGGGTCCTTCTAGTGAGGCTGGAGAGAGTCCTTTAGGAGGTGTCTTTTCCAGTACACAAAATCTCCAGGATGTAGAGTGTGATATATTTTTCTTCTCTCGTGATTGCACTGTGAAACGAGTTATCTACCAGAGCATAGTTATTTTTAATGGAAGCAATTAGACCTTTATAATATGGAACTATGTCTCCCTTTATCAATTGTGGATCAAAAGAAGCGGGACCCAGGTGCTTCAGGCATCCTGTTACAAGAATAGACTCCTGTAAAACCGATGCAAATATGTATACATTTTATCTATGCAAATATATACATGAAAAACAGGAGTATTTAATGAGAGTTTCAGAATTTGGGGGGAACCAGATAGAAAAAAATAAATTCTTCAACCTTTGCTGTGAAGATAACACTTTACCAAATTGCTGTAAGTTATAGATAGCTTAAAGGAGAAGAAGAAAAAGGACCCTTTACATGTGGAAAGCAAAACATTAAAGCAGTCGATTTTCAACTGGAGTTTTAGAAATCCTTACCCAGTTCAGTATTATGATTTTAAAGTTATCAAAAAACTGTGCTCCAGAATACCCATCAGAGTCCTGAATTTCTTTAAAGATGAAACATATTTACAAAAGCATTAGAATAAAGCAGTAACTGCCTATAAATGGCAAAGACTTGAAAATGCCCATTTAAAGATCTGATGAGAGTTCACTATAATGGGACTGAGAAGGGAATCTGCCTATTTCTGTGACATACATTTAAAAATTATGACTAATATTATATCAGGACATCTTGGAATTTGAGGAATTTGATACAGTTTTGAACACTTATATTAACATACACCTATACAAATAAGGTAAAAAAGATTCAGTAATCCTTCTTACATGACAAGCCTCATATGTAATTTAATATATCAAATAAGACTGATTCATTCAACGTTTTACCAGGTGAGAGACAAATCTTTTTAGATTCTCCATGGGCCCTCTGGGAGAACCCAAAGTTAGTTCAAGGAAAAAAAGAAAAAAAAGATTTCATTTAGAACCTGATTTTTGGGAAGTTTGTCAAAAATATCAAAAGATTTTGGACATTTGATCCAGTGGGACCACAGATTACTATGAAATGATAATTATCTATTTGACTAAAGTAATAAAAGATTACAAAGACAAATACAAAAGGTTATGTGGTTGTAAGGGAAACTTACAACTTTTAATATTGAGATTTAGTTTTCTTTAATAATCAAAGACTTGGTTAAGACAACATGAAACACAAAAGAATTTTGGTAAACTACAAATTTTTGTTTCTAAGGAGACTAATTAAAGATAAGGAAAAGACTTCCACAGTCTTTTATCAGGAGCAGACCACTATTCTAAGAAGACTTTGTTCTTTTAGCAAATGAAAGTAAGTTAAGTTTTAGTTTTATATAAGTACACCACTGATTTTAAACCTTATTTTTAAAGTCCTTATAATATTTAGCCAGCTTGACCACACATAAAGCTCCTTTTTTCAAAGATTCCTTTTCCACAAATCTTCTGCAACTTACTATTTACATTCAGTTTTTGTCCTGTCTTTCCACTTTCCTATTCTGAAACAATCAGTCTCGCTTTAAAACAAAATTACTTTCTTTTCCTCCACAAAATGTATTTCCCTTCCTCATACCTTTTCTTATCAAAAAAACACATCCAACTTTTCCCTTATTTCTTGTAGCATTAAACAATTATGAATGGTCTGTTACTGGAAAATTTTATGAATATGCTTCATAATTCCTAAAAGCATATTTTCTTCATAGTAAGTTTTCCAATGTGGCATGTTTACCAAGAGACCCAAGTATCTTTTTAATTTTTAAAAATTTTTATTGATTGTATGGAAACACAAAAGACCCCGAATAGCCAAAGCAGTCTTGAGAACGAAAGAAGGAACTGGAGGAATCAGGCTCCCTGACTTCAGACTATACTACAAAGCTACAGTTATCAAGATGGTATGGTACTGGCACAAAAACAGAAAGATAGATCAATGGAACAGGATAGAAAGCCCAGAGATAAACCCACGCACATATGGTCACCTTATCTTTGATAAAGGCGGCAGGAATGTACAGTGGAGAAAGGACAGCCTCTTCAATAAGTGGTGCTGGGAAAACTGGACAGGTACATGTAAAAGTATGAGATTAGATCACTCCCTAACACCATACACAAAAATAAGCTCAAAATGGATTAAAGACCTAAATGTAAGGCCAGAAACTATCAAACTCTTAGAGGAAAACATAGGCAGGACACTCTATGACATAAATCACAGCAAGATCCTTTTTGACCCACCTCCTAGAGAAATGGAAATAAAAACAAAAATAAACAAATGGGACCTAATGAAACTTCAAAGCTTTTGCACAGCAAAGGAAACCATAAACAAGACCAAAAGACAACCCTCAGAATGGGAGAAAATATTTGCAAATGAAGCAACTGACAAAGGATTAATCTCCAAAATTTACAAGCAGCTCATGCAGCTCAATAACAAGAAAACAAACAACCCAATCCAAAAATGGGCAGAAGACCTAAATAGACATTTCTCCAAAGAAGATATACAGACTGCCAACACACACATGAAAGAATGCTCAACATCATTAATCATTAGAGAAATGCAAATCAAAACTACAATGAGATATCATCTCACACCAGTCAGAATGGCCATCATCAAAAAATCTAGAAACAATAAATGCTGGAGAGGGTGTGGAGAAAAGGGAACACTCTTGCACTGTTGGTGGGAATGTGAATTGGTTCAGCCACTCTGGAGAACAGTATGGAGGTTCCTTCAAAAACTACAAATAGAACTACCATATGACCCAGCAATCCCACTACTGGGCATATACCCTGAGAAAACCAAAATTCAAAAAGAGTCATGTACCAAAATGTTCATTGCAGCTCTATTTACAATAGCCTGGAGATGGAAACACCGTAAGTGCTCATCATTGGATGAATGGATAAAGAAGATGTGGCACATATATACAATGGAATATTACTCAGCCATAAAAAGAAACGAAATTGGGCTATTTGTAATGAGGTGGATAGACCTAGAGTCTGTCATACAGAGTGAAGTAAGTCAGAAAGAGAAAAACAAGTACCGTATGCTAACACATATATATGGAATTTAAGAAAAAAAATGTCATGAAGAACCTAGGGGTAAAGCAGGAATAAAGACGCAGACCTCCTAGAGAACGGACTTGAGGTTATGGGGAGGGGGAAGGGTGAGCTGTGACAGGGCGAGAGAGAGTCATGGGCATATACACACTAACAAACGTAGCAAGGTAGATAGCTAGTGGGAAGCAGCCACATGGCACAGGGATATTGGCTCGGTGCTTTGTGACAGCCTGGAGGGGTGGGATAGGGAGGGTGGGAGGGAGGGAGACGCAAGAGGGAAGACATATGGGAACGTATGTATATGTATAACTGATTCACTTTGTTATAAAGCAGAAACTAACACACCATTGTAAAGCAATTATACCCCAATAAAGATGTTTAAAAAAAAAACAAAAAAACAAAAAAAAATTTTTATTGAAGTATAGTTGATTTACAGTGTTGTGTTTCTGATGTACATCAAAGTGATTCAGTTACTTTTATATATATATACACACATATATATATGAATGTATATATATTTTTTCATAATCTTTTCCATTATGGTTTATTATAGGGTATTGAATGTAGTTCCCTGTACTATACAGTAGAACCTTGTTGTTTATCTATTTTATATATGGTAGTTTGTATCTACTAATTCCAAACTCCTGATTTATCCCTTGTCCACCCCCTTTCTCCTTTGGTAACCTTAAGTTTGTTTTCTGTGTCTGTGAGTCTGTTTCCGTTTTGTAAATAAGTTCATTTGTGTCATATTTTAGATTCCACATATAAGTGATATCATATGGTATTTGTCTTTCTCTTTCTGATTTACTTCATTTAATATGATAATCTCTGGGTCCATCCATGTTGCTGCAAATGGCATTATTACATTCTTTTTTATGGCTGAGCAGTATTCCATTGGTATATATACCACATCTTCTTTATCCATTTATCTATTGATGGACATTTAGGTTGCTTCCATGTCTTGTCTATTGTAAATAGTGCTGCTATGAACATTGGGGTGCATGTATCTTTCCGAATTATAGTTTTCTCCATATATATGTCCAGGAGTGGGATTGCTGGATCATATGGCAAGTCTATTTTTGGTTTTTTGAGGACCCTCCGTACTTTTTCCGTAGTGGCTGCACCAGTTTACCTTCCCAGCAACAGTGTAGGAGAGTTCCCTTTTCTCCACACCCTCTCCAGCATTTAATATTTGTAGACTTTTTAATGATGACCATTCTGACTGGTATGAGGTGATACCTCATTGTAGTTTTGATTTGCATTTCTCTAATAATTAGAGATGTTGAGTATCTTTTCATGTCCCTGTTGGCCATCTGTATGTCTTCTTTGGAGAAATGTCTTATGTCTGTTTTTCCGTTGGGTTGTTTGTTTTTTTTGTTATTGAGTTGTATGAGCTGTTTGTATATTTTGGAAATTAAGCCCTTGTCGGTTGCAAATATTTTCTCCCAGTTCGTAGTTTTAAACTCAAATATCGTTAGTTCCTTTGTAAAGGAAGCCCAAAATGGATGAGCTTATTTTCAGTAATGTTTCAGTATTTTATGTTATTTGGGAATGATCTAGATATTTAATGACTACCCATCATTTAATTGAACTTAGCAAAACTGTAAGGTTTCAGGTTGCCAAAAAATTTGGGGAAACTACTTAAAAGGTTTATCTAGGGACTTCCCTGTTGGCGCAGTGGCTGAGAGTCCGCCTGCCGATGCAGGGGACGTGGGTTCGTGCCCTGGTCTGGGAAGATCCCACATGCCGCTGAGCGGCTGGGCCCGTAAGCCGTGGCCGCTGAGCCTGCGCGTCCAGAGCCTGTGCTCCGCAGTGGGAGAGGCCACAACAGTGAGAGGCCCGCATACTGCAAAGAAAAAAAAAAAAAAAAAAGGTTTATCTAGAACCATTTATCTATCCATATCCCTTCAATTCACTTTTTTTTAATTTAATTTTTTTTTATTGGAGTAAAATTGCTTTACATTGTTGTTAGTTTCTGCTGTACATCAATTCACTTGTTTTTAACAGCCATGTTTATTTAGACCACTCATGAAAAATTTTATCTTACCAAGTTATTTTTCTTGCTGACAAATTTTTTCTAGCACCATGAACTTATTTGACCTGAAGTAAGATAACATGAACTAATCTGACCAATAAACCCAACTAGAATGAAAATTGTATGCCTGCATTATTTTCAGTCTTGATAACTCCAAAGACATGCCTGTTGTAATTAAAACAACAACCTTAAGCTAGCTTTCATTTACTAAAATTTAAACCTAGATAGCGTGAACCTGAAAAGCATTTTGGGTTAGTTTATGTAATATTTCTTTAACTCACATAAGCACTTGTTTATTTTTAAGAACTCTCTTACAGATTTAATTTTGGCAGTACCACTTGGAAATACAAAAGTAAGAAAAAACAACCCACACATCTACAACACAGATATACACATGAACAAAGACACATGAAAATACAGACAGATGCAAAGGGACCTTATGGTTTCATTTTAAATTTTAGCTAAGTCTCAGATACAAACTCAAAAGAATACTTAGATCCAAATTGTGTTTGCATGCTATCAGGTTCCATGCTTTCAGGTTCCTTTTAAGATCTGTTTTTCAAGTCAGTTTGTCTTTTAGAAGACAAATTGCATACCAAAGAATACATTACTTTGTCTCCTAAGAGGTTTAGAATCCTCTTTTAAGGTACTCCTTAAGGTGGGTTTATCTAAAACAAATGTTCCTCCTTTTGAACATGATGGGTGACTTACCAGAAGTCTCAACAAAAACAGAAACAGAAAGTAAGATGTCTCCTAGGAGTTTTGCAGTGTATTTGTCTGTTATCAAAATCTGGGGCAATTGCTGTTTAAATCTTTTCTTCTAGTTATTTGCTGAAGTTAACTTAGAAACAGTAAACAGGGATTTAGCATTTGGATCCTCAGAGGTTCCAATTTTAAAAGTATATAGGTTTTCACAGAGGAGGAGAGAGGAAGATGGCATGGGGGCACAGCTTGAGCACAAGGTGGCTGCTGGGGTGGAGTCTGAGACAGGGGTCAGAGAAGACAAAGATGATGATGCCTGAGACAAAGAAATTGGAGGAGAGGAACCCAAGGAGCATGAAGCTTTGGAAGCCATTTTGTTCTTTTCTAGTATTTTTTGTTTTGGTTAATTTAGAAACGCAATCTTGCAAAGAGGCAATTTTAGGGTTTTGCACATGTTTGGAAACCTCCAGGTATCAACAAAAATAAATACACCATTTGTTTTGTTTAATTTTAGAACTGTGTTCCTCCAATTTAGCCTTAAGAAAAATGAGTTCAAAGAGATGGAAAGTTTCCCATAATGGTCATTGTAATTCTGAATTTCTTTTAGTTTGTTTGGACCACTTAGTTAAAAATGTGAACGGGGGGCCCATAGTTTTTAAACATGAAACCCCCCAAAGAAGGGCCTCCCTCAGAGCATTTAGATGACTGGGATCCCATTTCCCAAAGTTCTCCTGGAAACCCAAGAAAGTTGCTACAGTCCTACTCTGGATTCCAAAAGTCATAAAACAAATTCTTGGATCCCAGTTAGCTCCATCTCCCAAAGAACCTTGCTGCCACGTAGTCCAGAAAACAACTCTGAGTACATACCAAGGATGAAGACTTGGACCAGAAAGGATGAAACCTTTCTCCTGAAAGAGCAAAACCGTTCCGGTTCCTGAATAAAGTTGGAGAGCTCAAAATGAAAAAAGACCAAAGTTCAGGAATCTGAGAGGAGACTCACCAAACCAAAAGCAGGCAGTGACTCACAGAAGCAGTGAGCACAAGGGGCTCAGTGCGGGTACCTCGCTCATTTCCACAAACCGTCATCTCTCAGGGTTCACCTCCTTCAGATCCTACTTCTGACATCAGATAAGTCAACTTTAATAATTTAAGTTACCTTACCAGCAAAAGCAGGTTTATTCAGGAATAGCCAGAGGAATTCCAGTTCAGGAAATGCAAGCTGTGGCGCAGACCATAGGCAAATCCAAGAAACAAGGAAGGGGAGCTTGGGCAAAGGGGGAGTTGGGAAGGGCTGTGAGAACCAGAGAGTCCATTGAAGGAAGCTGGGAGTCCAAAGTACAGAGGCTTTTCATTGGTTGGGCTGCTACAGCCTCTGCCTGGACTGTCGTGGAGTAGAGAGATCTTTTCTTTTTTCTGCCGGAGAGTAGAGGTACCTTCCTATTGGAGATGGTGGCTGTGGCTCTTCCTATTTGGAGCAATTGATGATGCTTGGCAGGGCATGAGAGCTCCCCCTACAGGTCTGTCCTGACTCCAGTTTTAGCTGAGGTTTCTTTAATTAATTCCATACTGCAAACCTTCAATTTGTTAAAACCTTCAATTTGTTAAATTTGTTTCACAATATCTATGAAGTGCAGTAAAGTGAAGCACAATAAAACGAGGTATGCCTATACTTTAAATAATCTCTAGGTTACTTATGATACCTGATACAATGTAAATGCTATGTAGATAGTTGCCAGCGCAAGGCAAATTCAAGTTTTGCTTTTTGGAACTTTCTGAAATCTTTTTTTCCAAGTATTTTTGACCCACAGTTAGTCAAATCTGTGGATATAGAATCCATAGATACTGAGAGCTGACCTTACACCAAATGTCTCCGTTTTTATATTGACTACAAGTTGAAATTTTGAGTATATTGGGTTAAATAACATATATTACTAAAATTAATTTTACATGTTTATTTTTACTTTTTCTAATGTGGATACCAGAAATTTAAAAATTACTTATGTGACTTGTATGTGTGTTCAAGAGCACTAGTTTACCTCTGGTTTCTACCTAGAACTGCCCTTCCTTTGAACTTGACATCTGCATTTTCTTTGACCTCAGCCGCCTACATCTCCCTTTCCCATGGTTAGTCCTGTTGTACCTGTTTTGCAGCCTATGCGCTTTAATTCTGTCATCCCTTTCTATTGTCAATATGACAAGCCCCTTCCCGCCTTCACATTCCATTTGTTTAGCTTTGATCTTATCATTAATCATTATTAACCCTTAGTTCCCTTTCTTTCCTCAATTTCTGTATTTTGCCAGTTTCCATCCCTGACTCAATCTAACCAAGCAAGTGTTTTCCTCTATTCTGGCTCCCTGGATGAAGGTTTCTGCTGTAGAGATTAAAATACCTTTTTGCAGATATACTTTATTAAGAATTTATGATTTCTTAGTACAGCTAGACTAAGCTGTAACTGCGCTGTTGGGTAATCCTACTAGTCATCATTAACTGATTTCTGGTTATGTCCTGCATTGTACTTTCATCGGCAACAGGCTGGCCACCAACAGCCTGATACACTGTACAGCTCCTGAAGTTATGCATTGTGTCAGTCCTGCTTCTCCATTTCTATCCTTCTACTTACTTATTTTTGAAGCACCTACAGTTTTAATAATTATCATGAAATATATAATTGTATAAAAGAATATATTACATGTTCAGTTTGAAAGAATAATAAAATAACTGACCACCACTCACCTTAAAAAAATAAGTTATCAATATCTTTGAAGCCCTCCTGTACTTCTCCTTTAACCCACCCCACTCCTTTGTCTTTACAGGTAACCATTATCCTGAATATTATGTTAATTGATATTTTGTTTCATCTCTTGTGTTCGTTTCTCTCTGCTTTCATTGGTATCAGCAGATTGAGATTCACATTCTGAATTAGCCATTGTGTAGGTGACCTTGGGCAAGTTACTTTATTTCCTCTGAACATGTTTTCTGTTTTAAAAAAGATTTACTTCATAGAGGTTTTGTATAATTAATGTAGATATGTGCCTGGCTGAAGAGACTCTCCATAAAGGGAGCTTGCATTTCATCCTTCAGAAACTACATCTTCCTACTTTAAAGATTCATTTTCTTTTCTCTGTCTCATGAAATTTGGTCCTGTACCTTAGGTGAACTCATCTACTCGTGTGGCAAGGAGTTAGTTTTATGCTGCTGATCACACCTGTGTTCTATACATGTCTAATAACTCTGTACACCTTTATACCTGGGGTTTTCTTTGACAGTTAAAACTCAACATAATACAGTTGAATTGATCACTTTTTCATCCAAAGCAGAGAAAACAGCTAATGCAAAGACATTAGGAGAAAATAAACTTGGTATGTTTGAGGGAAATAAGTGAGGCCAGTGTGGCAGAAGAGTAATGGGATGTGAGATGAGGTCCAAGAGGTGGCCTGATCATTTTTAGCTCTTTATGCATCCTGAGCTACCCAATCCTCAAACCTTGGTGCTTCCTTACCACTTATATCTAGTGACTTAGAAGTCCTGCTATTTCAGTATATACCAGTTATTTTGAAATATGCCTCCTTTGTCTAGGTTCATCATGGTAGACCAGACCCTTATCATCATGTACCTAGACTATAACAAAGCTACCTAACTGGTAACCCTGATGTGGATCCTTTTCTCCAGGACTCCATATTATTGTAATAGTCCTTCTCATTAAACAAATCCAATGATATTGCTGCCCTGTTCAAAATATCCTGGGGTTCCTTTTAAGATAAAGTCCTTACATATCTTGACATATCTTTTTAATTCAGCCCTAATCTAATTCTGTGGCCACACTGGCTCACCCACCCCTATGCGCTGGCATCACTGACCTTTTCAGAGTTCAGCAGACTTCTCCATTTTCCAGGTTTTTGTGCTTCTGTTACACTTTTTGTTTTGCTTACACATTGTGCTCCTCTCCTCATATGGCCGACTGCTCCCCTACATTCCCATCCCTTGTTGAACTGTGGTGACCGGTGGAGGCTCTCTGGAAATCTTCTTCCAGGAGGAATTAATCAGGTTTTGCTTTGCTTCTTGATATGTTATTCACACTCTTTAAAGCACTTTCTGTATTATTTTACAGTTGAGTTAGGTAAGTTGTCAATTCCTTGAGCACAGGAACCGTGTCTTTTCAACTTTATCCTCAGGACTTCTGTTGGTGCTGGGGAAAATAAATTGAGTTGCTGCATTTTAAAAAATGTATGGTGTGAGAGTTTATTTCATTCAAAAAAAAGTTTTTGTGTGCTTAATGTTTTTCATTGACGATACTATTAAATAGCATCCTCAAGGAAAGAAAATCTAAAGCAATTTTACTTTGAGGCCTTATTAACTGTAGTTGAGGTCAAGAATGTAGACTGTGTCATTCAGGGATACTTCGGAAGGAAAACCTAGGGGATGTATCGGTCATGTCCAAAAAAGCATAAGCTGTGTGAACAGTGCAGTGGTTAAGTACCTCCATGTCAACTGGAAAGACATGTTTTTCTCCAGAGTAGACTGGCCTAATTGAGATGTTCGCCAGCCTAATTAGCCTCCTGTTTTTGCTTGTCTTTGTTTTTGTATTGTCAGGAACACTGGTGTGTTAATTGTGGTGGGGGGAGAGCTATGTGATTCTTAAAATGAGCTTTCTCATAAACTGGTCCATATTATTGAGGGAAGGATTTAAGGGAATTGTAACTTATTAGTGGGAAGGGGAGAAGCCAAGTGTTGTGAGACAGAAATTTCCACTGAGTTACTGGGAGCAGGAAGGCTATTGGTGGGTGACTCAGCTGTTTTCTAAACCTGTCTCATGTGATAGAGTGTGCATGATGTCTGTTTATTATCGGCAGAGTAAGTACTAAGGGAGTCACATTACACAGCAGGCATAATATTTATTTAACCAGCTCAGTGATGATCTAAAAATAGCCTGTGGGGGATTTTTATTTTCTTACTACATTTAGCATGCCAAGATAGAAGAATCATAATGCAGACCCACTGATGAGTGTTCTCCCTTGTAGATAACTTTGAAATTATAGTTGGCCAGTACTATTTCACTTCTTTCAATGTAAATATGAAAGCTTTGATATTTACATAAAAGGTTAGGAAAAGAAGATAGCCTTCTAATTATCCAGAAAATAATTCTGCACAATTACACTTTAGCTTGTATTCTGGACAAATACTCCTTTTGGGTGCTTCAGGGTCATCATTGAGGTATTTATGTATGAAATTTTTATGTACGAACTTTTCCTTTTTGTGAAGTTAAAGCACATGCTTTTTTTTTTTTTTTTTGCGGTACGCGGGCCTCTCACTGCTGTGGCCTCTCCCGTTGCGGAGCACAGGCTCCGGACGCGCAGGCTCAGCGGCCATGGCTCACGGGCCCAGCCGCTCCGCGGCATGTGGGATCTTCCCGGACCGGGGCACGAACCCGTGTCCCCTGCATCGGCAGGCGGACTCTTAACCACTGCGCCACCAGGGAAGCCCGCACATGCTTTTTTGAAATAGAAATGTTAGTGATGTATATTTGCTGGATTTTATTAATATTAACTTAGGATGTTTGTAGTGTTACTCTGATTTTCTTGATTTACTCACCTTGTACTCAGGGCTGGCACCAATGGGTACTGTAATTAAGTCTTTCAGTGTGTCAAAATGTGATTATTATTACCCTGTGTACCTGTTTACATGCTTGGATCTGAAAGAGAAAGCACTTGGAAGCCTGAGCATATCTAGTAATCATAATCTTCTTATTTGTCTGGGAGGCAGTGAGTCACTGATTAGTTCTTTTTGACATTTGAGTGTTGCTTTTCGAGGTACAGCATATGAACTTGAGTCTGAGATTATTTCGAAAGGGAAAGGAAAAATGGATTCATTAGGAGGAAATAATGCCAGCATTCTGTTTACAGTAATGTTTAAGTGGGAATATTTAATTAGTCTAGTAGTCTATAAAATTACATTACTTACAGTGCTTGATACTGTGGGAAATACATACCTTTTTATGGTGGATGAAAAAAATGACTTGTGCATTAAACAGTTATTGCACTGTTTTAATTTGCTTCATTCTCTGTTTCAAAAAAATATTAAGGAAACATGAGAGGATTTGTTTTTATTTTGAATATTTACTGGGATTTCTCTTTTAGCATCTTTTTACTTGGTGCAGTCATTAGGAATTTAATATACCTGGAAGGACATACCTTCTAATTCACTCCATGTAAGTGGTACTGACTTGAACACCATTTGAAAGTAATTCCAGCAATTGCACTGGCTATTTGTGGTTCCATATCTGACCTGTTGCAATAGATAAATGAAAAAATTGGTTGTTTCTCAGTGTTAAAATTGTCTGGGCCTGAAAATCTAAGGTTCAGCCATGGTGCTTGGGCATGTTCCAGAGAAGAAGTTACAAAAGGATATCAAGTAAACTCAGCTATTCCACAGCAGATAAATTCAGATTTGGGAAAAGAGAAAGTGGTTCTCCACTTCTTGTAAGATTGACAGTTAGTTGCAACAGATGTCTCACTGAACCCTGAATGACATGCAGAAACAATGTTTTCCTCTGTAATGGAGGAATTATTTCTGTTTCCTATGGTCATTTGTAGTGTTTCTTTGATGATGTCCAGTGTGGTGAGGGGGAATTTTTTTTTGTTTTCATTTAAAACCTCTTTATGAGGTAGTTGAATATATATTCTGCCTGGGTCTGATTCTCTGTTACTCTTCTTCCTTGGAAATAAAAGATAAGAACTTGGCTTTTCCCTTCACTGAAATATATAAAAGGCATTGTGTGTTGTGCAGATCGTTAAATGATGATTCTAAAGACTGTATTAGGTGATTTTTTATATTTAGCTACCATTTATGAGTTTCAGGTGGATTACAGTGACATATCAAGTTGTCATTGTTTAGAGAGGTCTAATTAATCAAGTACTGCTTAAAATTCAATGAGATATAAATAAGCAAGTATATATGTGTATATACAGTTATGTATTAGTCTGACAGCTAATTGATGGAGTTGAATAAATGCTGTCAAAACAAAGTTGTTTGTGACCAGACCTTGTGATAATGTGTGTTGATACTTTAAAATTTTTTAAAATGTGGTAAATACATATAAAATTTGCTGTCTTAACCATTTAAAACTGTATAGTTCAGTGATATTAAGTACATCCACATATTTGTGCAACCGTCACTACCATCTGTCTCTAAAACTCTTTTCATCTCATACAACTGAAACTCTGTACCCATTAAATGATAACACCCACCCCCTCTTCCCCTACCATGTGGCAACAACCATTCTGTTTTCTGTCTTTAAATTTGACTAGTCTAAGTACCTCATAAGTGGAATCATACACTGTTTGTCTTTTTGTGACTGGGTTACTTCACTTAGCATAATGTCTTCAAGGTTCATTCATGTTGTTGCATGTATCAGAATTTCCTTACTTTTTATGACTGAATAATACTCCATTATATGTATATACATTTTGTTTGTCCATTCACCTGTCCTTGGACACTTGAGTTGCTTCCACCTTTTGGCTATTGTGAATACTTCTGTGAACATAGGTATATAAACATCCCTTCAAGGCTGTGCTTTTAAATCTTTTGCATATATACCAGAAATAGAATTGCTCAACTACCTGACAATTCTATTTTCCATTTTTTGGAGAACTGTCATTCTGTGTTCCATACTGGCTGCACTGTTTTACATGTGTACCAGCAACACACAAGGGGTTCCAGTTTCTCCACATCCTAACCAAACATTTGTTATTTTCTGTATTTTCTTTCTTTTTTTCTTTAGTAGCCATCCTAATGGGTGTGAGTTAGTATATCATTGTAGTTTTGATTTGCATTTTTCTGCAGTGATTAGCAATGTTGAATATCTTTTCATGTGCTTACTGGCTATTTGCGTACCTTCTTTGGAGAAATGTCTATTCAAATTCTTTACCCATTTTTCAATCAGGTCTTTTTTTGTTGTTGAATTGTAGGATTTCTGTATATTAACTTGTTTTCAGATACATGATTTACAAATATTTTCTCCAATTTTGTGAGTTTTTCCCTCATTGTGTCCTTTGATGCCTAGTAGTTTTTAGTTTTGATATAGTCCAGTGTATCTTTCTTTCTTTTGTTTCTTGTATTCTTGGTGTCATATCCAAAAATCATTGCTAAATCCAGTATCATAAAACTTTCTCCCTATATTATCTCCTAAGATTTTTATACTCTTAGCGCTTAGGATTTGGTTTTTTATACATTTTGAGTTAATTTTTGTATATGGTGAAAGGTAAGGGTCCAGCTTCCTTCTTTTGCATGTGGATATCCAGTTTTTCTAATACCATTTGTTTTAAAAGACTGTCCTTTCCCCATTGAGTAGTTTTGGTACCCTTGTCAAAAATAATTTGGTCATACATACGAGGGTTTACTTCTGGAGTCTTTTTTCTCTTCCATTTGTTTATACGTCTATCTTTATGCCAGTATCACATTGTTTTGATTTCTGTAGACTTGTAATAAGTTTTGAAATCAGGATGTTTGAGATCTCCAACTTTGTTCTTCTTTTCCAAGATTATTTTGGCTTTTCAGAGTCCCTTGAGATTCCATGTGAACTTTAGGATGGAGTTTTCTATAGCTGCAAAACATGTCATTGGGATTTGATAGGGATTGTATTGAATCTGTAAATTACTTTGTGAAGTATTGACATCTTAACAATATTAAGTATTCCAGTTCATGAACATGGAATCTCTTTCCATTTATTTATGTCTTCTTTAATTTCATTAAGCAACATTTTGTAGTTTTCAGTGTACAAGTCTTTCACTTCCTTGGTTAATTTTATTTCAAAGTATTTTATTCTTTTGATTCTATTATAAATGGAATTTTCTTTTTATAAAATGATTGAAGTATAATTAATTTTCAATGTGTTAATTTCTGCTGTACAGCGAAGTGATTCAGTTACAGATATATATATATATATATCTCTCTACATTCTTTTTCATAGTCTTTAGCATTATGGTTTATCACAGGATATTGACTGTAGTTCCCTGTGCTATACAGTAGGACCTTGTTGTTTATCCATTCTATATATAATAGTTTGCATCTGCTAATCCCAAACTCCCAATCTAAATGGAATTGTTTTCCTAATTTCCTTTTCAGATTTATTGTTAATGTATAGAAAGAACTAGTTTTTATGTATTTATTATTTATACTGTAATTTCGGTGAATTTGCTTATCACTTCTAACAGACTTATGAAATCCTTAGGGCTCTCTGCATAGATTATGCTATCTATAAACAGAGATAATCTTTTTTTTTTTTCTAATTTGGATTCTTTTTTGTTGTTGTTGTCGTCTAATTACTCTGGATAGAATTTCCAGTACTATGTTGAATAGTTGTGGTGTAAGCAGGCATCTTTGTCCTATTCCTGATCGTAAAGGAAAAGCTTGCAGTCTTTCATCAATGAGTATGATATTAGATGTGAGCTTCTCATGTATGGCCTCTATTATATTGAAGTAGTTTTCTCCTATTCCTAGTATGTTGAGTATTTTTATCATGAAAGGGTGTTGAAGTTTATCAGATGGTTTTTCTGCATCAGTTCAAATGATCTTGTTTTCTCTTCATTTTGTTAGTGTGGGGGTATTATATTGATTGATTTTTGTTTGTTGAATCAACCTTGCATTTCAGGAATAAATCTCACTTGGTTATGGTGTATAATCCTTTTGATGTGCTATTGAATTCTGTTTGCTAGTATTTTGTTGTGGATATTTACATTAGGAATATTAGTCTGTACTTTTCTTGTATTGTTTTTATCTGTCTTTAGTATCAGGATAATGTTAGACTCACAGTATGAGTTTGGAAGTGTTCTCTCTTCTTCAGTTTTTTGGAAGAATTTCAGGAGGATTGTTGTTAATTCTTTAAATGTTTGGTAAAATTCACCAGTGAAACCATGCGGTCCTGGGCTTGTCTTTGTTGCAAGGTTTTTGACGAGTAATTCTGTCTCCTTTCCAGTTATAGGTCCGTTTAGTTTTTCTATTTTTTCATGATTCCGTTTTCATAGGTTGTGTGCTTCTAGGACTTTGTCCATTTCATATAGGTTATCTAGATTTTGGTGTATAATTATTTATGGCATTCTCTTTATAATCCTTTTTATTTCTGTAAAATCAGTTAAAATGTCCCCTTGTTGATTTCTGATTTCATTTATTTATCTCTCTTATTTTTCTTTCTCTTATTCAGTCTAGCTAAAGTTTTGTCAGTTTTGTTGACCTTGGTTTCATTGCTTTTTTCCCCTATGGTTCTATTCTGTATTTTTTTTTCTAATTTTCATTTTATATTGGAGTATAGTTGATTAACAATGTTGTGTTAGTTTCAGGGGTACAGAAAAGTGATTCAGTTATACATATACTGTATTTTTTTAACATCTTTATTGGAATACAGTTGCTTTACAATGGTGTGTTAGTTTCTGATTTATAACAAAGTGAATCAGTTATACATATACAAATGTCCCCATATCTATTCCCTCTTGCATCTCCCTCCCTATCCCACCCCTCTAGGCGGTCACAAACCACCTAGCTGATCTCCCTGTGCTATGCGGCTACTTCCCACTAGCTATCTATTTTACGTTTGATAGTGTATATATGTCCATGCCACTCTTACTTTGTCACAGCTTACCCTTCCCCCTCCCCATATCCTCAGTTCCATGTTCTAGTAGGTCTGTGTCTTTATTCCTGTCTTACCCCTAGGTTCTTCATGACCTTTTTTTTTTTTTTCTTAGGTTCCATATATATGTGTTAGCATACGGTACTTGTTTTTCTCTTTCTGACTTACTTCACTCTGTATGACAGACTCTAGGTCTATCCACCTCATTACAAATAGCCCAATTTCGTTTCTTTTTATGGCTGAGTAATATTCCATTGTGTATATTTGCCACATCTTCTTTATCCATTCATCCGATGATGGACACTTAGGTTGCTTCCATCTCCTGGCTATTGTAAATAGAGCTGCAATGAACATTTTGGTACATGACTCTTTTTGAATTATGGTTTTCTCAGGGTATATGCCCAGTAGTGGGATTGCTGGGTCATATGGTAGTTCTATTTGTAGTTTTTTAAGGAACCTCCATACTGTTCTCCATAGTGGCTGTCCCAGTTCACATTCCCACCAGCAGTGCAAGAGGGTTCCCTTTTCTCCACACCCTCTCCAGCATTTATTGTTTCTAGATTTTTTGATGATGGCCATTCTGACTGGTATGAGATGATATCTCATTGTAGTTTTGATTTGCATTTCTCTAATGATTAATGATGTTGAGCATTCTTTCATGTGTTTGTTGGCAGTCTGTATATCTTCTTTGGAGAAGTGTCTATGTAGGTCTTCTGCCCATTTTTGGATTGGGTTGTTTCTTTTTTTGTTATTGAGCTGTATGAGCTGCTTATAAATTTTGGAGATTAATCCATTGTCAGTTGCTTTATTTGCAAATATTTTCTCCCATACTGAGGGTTGTCTTTTGGTCTTGTTTATGGTTTCCTTTGCTGTGCAAAAGCTTTGAAGTTTCATTAGGTCCCGTTTGTTTATTTTTGTTTTTATTTCCATTTCTCTAGGAGGTGGGTCAAAAAGGATCTTGCTGTGATTTATGTCAGAGTGTCCTGCCTATGATTTCCTCTAAGAGTTTGATAGTGTCTGGCCTTACATTTAGGTCTTTAATCCATTTTGAGTTTATTTTTGTGTATGGTGTTAGAGAGTGTTCTAATTTCATTGTTTTACATGTAGCTGTCCAGTGTTCCCAGCACCACTTATTGAAGAGGCTGTCTTTTCTCCATTCTATATTCTTGCCTCCTTTATCAAAGATAAGGTGACCATATGTGTGTGGGTTTATCTCTGGGCTTTCTATCCTGTTCCATTGATCTATATTTCTGTTTTTGTGCCAGTACATTACTGCCTTCATTACTGTAGCTTTCTAGTATAGTCTGAAGTCAGGGAGCCTGATTCCTCCAGCTCCGTTTTTCGTTCTCAAGATTGCTTTGGCTATTCAGAGTCTTTTGTGTTTCCATACAAATTGTGAAATTTTTTGTTCTGGTTCTGTGAAAAATGCCAGTGGTAGTTTGATAGGGATTGCATTGAATCTGTAGATTGCTTTGGGTAGTAGAGTCATTTTCACAATGTTGATTCTTCCAATCCAAGAACATGGTATATCTCTCCATCTGTTTGTATCATCTTTAATTTCTCTCATCAGTGTCTTATAATTTTCTGCATACAGGTCTTTTGTCTCCTTAGGTAGGTTTATTCCTAGATATTTTATTCTTTTTGTTGCAATGGTAAATGGGAGTGTTTTCTTAATTTCACTTTCATATTTTTCATCACTAGTGTATAAGAATGCCAGAGATTTCTGTGCATTAATTTTGTATCCTGCTACTTTACCAAATTCATTGATTAGCTCTAGTAGTTTTCTGGTAGCATCTTTAGGATTCTCTATGTGTGGTATCATGTCATCTGCAAACAGTGACAGCTTTACTTCTTTTCTGATTTGGATTCCTTTTATTTATTTTTCTTCTCTGATTGCTGTGGCTAAAACTTGCAAAACTATGTTGAATAAGAGTGGTGAGAGTGGGCAACCTTGTCTTGTTCCTGGTCTTAGTGGGAATGGTTTCAGTTTTTCACCATTGAGGACGATGTTGGCTGTGGATTTGTCATATATGGCTTTTATTATGTTGAGAAAAGTTTCCTCTATGCCTACTTTCTGCAGGGTTTTTATCATAAATGGGTGTTGAATTTTGTCGAAAGCTTTCTCTGCATCTATTGAGATGATCATATGGTTTTTCTCCTTCAGTTTGTTAATATGATGTATCACGTTGATTGATTTGCATGCATTGAAGAATCCTTGCATTCCTGGAATAAACCCCACTTGATCATGGTGTATGATCCTTTTAATATGTTGTTGGATTCTGTTTGCTAGTATTTTGTTGAGGATTTTTGCATCTATGTTCATCAGTGATATTGGCCTGTAGTTTTCTTTCTTTGTGACATCTTTGTCTGGTTTTGGTATCAGGGTGATGGTGGCCTCGTAGAATGAGTTTGGGAGTGTTCCTCCCTCTGTTATATTTTGGAAGAGTTTGAGAAGGATAGGTGTTAGGTCTTCTCTAAGTGTTTGATAGAATTCGCCTGTGAAGCCATCTGGTCCTGGGCTTTTGTTTGTTGGAAGATTTTTAATCACAGTTTCAGTTTCACTGCTTGTGATTGATCTGTTCATATTTTCTATTTCTTCCTGGTTCAGTCTCGGCAGGTTGTGCATTTCTAAGAATTTGTCCATTTCTTCCAGGTTATCCATTTTATTGGCATAGAGTTGCTTGTAGTAATCTCTCATGATCCTTTGTATTTCTGCAGCGTCAATTGTTACTTCTCCTTTTTCATTTCTAATTCAATTGATTTTTTTTTTTTTTTTGCGGTACGCGGGCCTCTCACCACTGTGGCCTCTTCCGTGGTGGAGTACAGGCTCTGGACGTGCAGGCCCAGCGACCATGGCTCACAGGCCCAGCTGCTCCGTGGCATGTGGTATCCTCCTGGACCGGGGAACGAACCTGCGTCCCCTGCATGGGCAGGCGGACTCTCAACCACTGCGCCACCAGGGAAGCCCCTAATTCTATTGATTTGAGTCTTCTCCCTTTTTTTCTTGATGAGTCTGGCTAATGGTTTATCAATTTTGTTTGTCTTCTCAAAGAACCAGCTTTTAGTTTTATTGATCTTTGCTATCGTTTCCTTCGTTTCTTTTTCATTTATTTCTGATCTGATCTTTCTGATTTCTTTCCTTCTGCTCACTTTGGGTTTTTTTGGTTCTTCTTTCTCTAATTGCTTTAGGTGCAAGGTTAGGTTGTTTATTTGAGATGTTTCCTGTTTCTTAAGGTAGGATTGTATTGCTATAAACTTCCCCCTTAGAAGTGCTTTTGCTGCATCCCATAGGTTTTGGATCGTCGTGTGTTCATTGTCATTTGTCTCTAGGTATTTTTTGATTTCCTCTTTGATTTCTTTAGTGATCTCTTGGTTATTTAGTAATGTATTGTTTAGCCTCCATGTGTTTGTGTTTTTTACCTTTTTTTCCCTGTAATTCATTTCTAATTTTGTAGTGTTGTGGTCAGAAAATATGCTTGATATGATTTCAGTTTTCTTAAATTTACTGAGGCTTGATGTGTGACCCAAGATGTGATCTATCCTGGAGAATGTTCCATGTGCACTTGAGAAGAAAGTGTAATCTGCTGTTTTTGGATGGAATGTCCTATAAATATCAATTAAATCTACCTGAGCTATTGTGTCATTTAAAGCTTCTGTTTATTTACTTTCATTTTAGATGATTTGTCCATTGGTGTAAGTGAGGTGTTAAAGTCCCCCACTATTATTGTGTTTTCTGTCGATTTCCTTTTTTATAGCTGTTAGCAGTTGCCTCATGTATTTAGCTGCTCCTATGTTGGGTGCATATATATTTATTATTGTTATATCTTCTTCTTGGATTGATCCCTTGATCATTATGTAGTGTCCTTTGTTGTCTCTTGTAACATTCTTTAATTTAAAGTCTATTTTATCTGATATGAGTATTGCTACTCCAGCTTTCTTGTGATTTCCATTTGAATGGAATATCTCTTTCCATCCCCTCACTTTCAGTCTGTATGTGTCTCTTGGTCTTAAGTGGGTCTCTTGTAGACAGCATATATATGGGTCTTGTTTTTGTATCCATTCAGCAAGCCTGTGTCTTTTGGTTGGAGCATTTAATCCATTCACTTTTAAGGTCATTATGGATATGTATGTTCCTGTTACCATTTTCTTAATTGTTTTGGGTTAGTTTTTGTAGGTCCTTTTCTTCTCTTGTGTTTCCCACTTAGAGAAGTTCCTTTAGCATTTGTTGTGGAGCTGGTTTGGTGGTGCTGAGTTCTCTTAGCTTTTGCTTGTCTGTAAAGCTTTTGATTTCTCCATCCAATCTGAATGAGATCCTTGCCAGGTAGAGTAATCTTGGTAGTAGGTTCTTCCCTTTCATCACTTTAAGTATATCATGCCACTCCCTTCTGGCTTGTAGAGTTTCTGCTGAGAAATCAAATGTTAACCTTATGGGAGTTCCCTTGTATGTAATTTGTCATTTTTCCCTTGCTGCTTTCAGTAATTTTTCTTTTTCTTTAATTTTTGCCAATTTGATTACTATGTGTCTTGGTGTGTTTCTCCTTGGGTTTATCCTGCCTGGGACTCTCTGTGCTCCTTGAACTTGGGTGGCTATTTCCTTTCCCATGTTAGGGAAGTTTTCAACTATAATCTCTTCAAATATTTTCTCGGGTCCTTTCTCTCTCTCTTCTCCTCCTGGGACCCCTATAATGCGAATATTGTTGCATTTAATGTTGTCCCAGAGCTCTCTTAGGCTGTCTTCATTTCTTTTCATTCCTTTTTCTTTATTCCACGGCAGTGAATTCCACCATATTCTGTCTTCTAGGTCACTTATCCATTCTTCCCGCCTCAGTTATTCTGCTACTGATTCCTTCTAGTGTAGTTTTCATTTCAGTTATTGTATTGTTCATCTCTGTCCTTTAATTCTTTTAGGTCTTTGTTAAACGTTTCTTACATCTTCTCGATCTTTGCCTCCATTCTTTTTCTGAGGTTCTGGATCATCTTCACTATCATTATTCTGAATTCTTTTTGTGGAAGGTTGCCTATCTCCACTTCATTGAGCTGTTTTTCTGGGGTTTTATCTTGTTCCTTCAACTGGTACATAGCCCTCTGCCTTTTCATCTTGTCTATCTTTCTGTGAATGTGGGTGTTTTCCACAGGCTGCAGGACTGTAGTTCTTGCTTCTGCTGTCTATCCTCTGGTGTATGACGCTGTCTAAGAGGCTTGTGTAAGTTTCCTGTTGGGAGGGACTGGTGTTTGGTAGAGCTGTCTGTTGCTCTGGTGGGCAGAGCTCAGTAAAACTTTAATCCGCCTGACTGTTGAGGGTGGGGCTGGGTTCCCTCCCTGTTGGTTTTTTGGCCTGAGGCAACCCAACACTGGAGCTTACCTGGACTCTTTGGTGGGGCTAATGACAGTCTCTGAGATGGCTCACTCCAAGGAGTACTTCCCAGAGCTTCTGCTGCCAGTGTCCTTGTCTCCACGGTGAGCCACAGCCACCCCTCGCCTCTGCAGGAGACGTCCAACACTAGCAGGTAGGTCTGGTTCAGTCTCCCCTGGGGTCACTGCTCCATCCCCTGGGTCCCGATGCGCACGCTACTTTATGTGTGCTCTCCAAGAGTGGAGTCTCTGTTTCCCCCAGTCCTGTTGAAGTCCTGCAATCAAATCCCACTAGGCTTCAAAGTCTGATTCTCTAGGAATTCCTCCTCCTGTTGCTGGACCCCCAGGTTGGGAAGCCTGACGTGGGGCTCAGAATCTTCACTCCAGTGGGTGGACTTCTGTAGTATAAGTGTTCTCCAGTCTGTGAGTCACCCACCCAGCAGTTATGGGATTTGATTTTACTGTGATTGCGTGCCTCCTACCTTCTCATTGTGGCTTCTCCTTTGTGTTTGGATGTGGAGTATCTTTTTTGGTGAGTTCCAGTGTCTTCCTGTCGATGATTGTCCAGCAGCTAGTTGTGATTCTGGCGTTCTCACAAGAGGGAGTGAGAGGGGCTTCCCTGGTGGCGCAGTGGTTGAGAGTTCGCCTGCCGGTGCAGGGGAGACGGGTTTGCGCCCCGATCCGGGGGGATCCCACATGCCGCGGAGCGGCTGTGCCCATGAGCCATGGCCACTGAGCCTGCGCGTCTGGAGCCTGTTCTCCACAACGGGAGAGGCTACAACAGTGAGAGGCCCTTGTACCGCCAACAAAACAAAACAAAAACAAAAAAGAGGGAATGAGAGCACGTCCTTCTACTCCGCCATCTTGGTTCCTCTCTCCTGGAATAAGCACGTATCGGTTTTTTGATCGGGTCCCTTATGTTCCTTAGTCTCTGTTTAGTTTTTTTTTTTTTTTTTGTGGCACGCGGGCCTCTCACTGTTGTGGCCTCTCCCGTTGCAGAGCACAGGCTCCGGATGCGCAGGCTCAGCGGCCATGGCTCATGGGCCCAGCCACTCTGCGCCATGTGGGATCCTCCCAGACCAGGGCATGAACCCGTATCCCCTGTATCAGCAGGCGAACTCTCAAACACTGCGCCACCAGGGAAGCCCTGTTTACTTTTTTATTATTATTTTTTTGATTTTCTTCTTGAACTTGATAAATTCAAAGGTTTTGTCCTCAAGGTCACCATTTTTTTTTCCTGCCTCTTTGAATCTGCTATTGAACCTTTCAAGTAAATTTTTAAAATTCAGTTATTATATTTTTCTACTCCAGAAATTGTTTGCTTGTTTTTACAATTTCTATTTCTTTGTTGATATTCTCATTTTCTTTATATATTGTTTTTCTAATTTCCTTTAGGTTTCCATGTTTTCCTGTAGTTTATTGAGCATATTCAAGACAGTTGTTTTAAAGTCTTTGTCAGGTAACTCCAAAGGCTATGTCTCTTTGAGGTCGGTTTCTAGAGATATATGGTGTTCCTTTGAATGTGCCATGTTTCCCTATTTATTTATATGCCTTGTAATCTTCTGTTGATAATTGAGCACTTGAAAAAACAGCCATACCTTCCAGTATTTGAAAACTGGCTTCTTGCAGGGGAAGACCATCAGCCATCATTTTCTGTGCATACATCTTCCCCGGGCTTGTGTGTTTGGTTTCCCCCCAATTCTACTGTATATGTGGCTCCTTTTAAATGTTGTTATTGCTCAGTCTTACCCTGGCTTCTTCTCAAGGCCTTAAATGTTCTGTTGTGTTCTCCTGCCTGTAGTCTCTTGCCCCAGGTGCCTGCAGGTCTGAAGCCTTACTGCAGCTCGCATGTAGTTCAGCAGGTGCCACTCCTTTCAGGGACCCAATCTTATATCCAAACTATGTCACTCTTCCCATCATTGGTCTGAGTCAGGTGAGACAGAAACCAACCCCTCAGCCCCCAGACAAGCCAGAATGTTACAAACAAGTTCAGCCTTTTTCTTTCTGTTCTGAAGGAGGAACTGGGAATTGTGTGTCTTCCTCCAGATTGTGCCATGCCAGGTAGGGGTTGGGGCAAGGACAGGCAAAAACACCACTACATTTCCTGTTCTTTTGAATGTGGTTATGTAGAGCTCAGGAAGACAGTTTTTGAAAGATTGAAGGTTCCTGGAAGCAGTGCGGATGGAAATTATTTTAGGTTCACAGTAAACCACATTAATGTGGAAATTTGGGAGAATGAAAACAAACTGTCGCTCAGCCATCAGGAATAGAAAGTTTTGAGGAAAAACTTAAGGATAGGGAAACAAAGTGAATGTTTAATATTTTAATAGCAATAAGTAAAGGAAGATCCCTTTCAGCTCTAGTATTAATCTAGGTCAGTGTTCTCAAAACTTTTAGATTCAGGGCTTCTTTGTACTCTTAAATAAAAATATTTGGGGTTCTCAATATTTTATCTTATATATGTTAATATTTACTGTATTAGAAATTAAAACTGAGGAATTTAAAAATATTGTTTTAAAATAAATTTAAACCTATTTTTGTAAACCTGATAATACATTTTTTTGAAAAAATATTTTCTGAAACAAAAAAAATTGATGAGAAGAATTGTATTATTCAAAGCTTTGCAAATCTTTTAATATCTGGCTTAATAGAAGTTAGCTGGAATCTTATATCTGCTTCTGCACTCGACCTGTTACAGTGTTATTTCAGTTGAAGTATATGAGGAAAATACAGTCTTACCCAGGGATGTAACTGGGAAAGGGAGGCATATTTTATACAGCCTCTTCAGAAAGTTGTGGTTATTCTTTGATACTATACCAAACTGAAAAAGTGGTAGTTTCTTAAACGTTAGTTGCAGTATGGAATCTGAATCCATATTAGTGAACTTTTGGTACTCTGTTACATTAAAATCTATTGGTCTGTCTTGCACTTGAATTAATTATATACTCTGTGTATCATCGTGCGTGGGTCATTTGGAAAATACTGCTTGACTGAGTTATGTGGATCTTTCACGTACTGTTTTATTATAGAGTATAAAAAAAATCACATTCTTAGCTGGAAAGTCTACGTGTTGGGAATATGCCAAGCTCATGGTGATAGTTACACATTTTCTAAAAGTTGAATTTTCATTTGAAAGCTTGAATTTTATCATTGGTGACAAATACTTTCAATTTTCCTCGATAAGTTCACTTTGTTCATTTTCAATAAAATGCCGTGTACCAAGGTCTGCATAAGCATAGTTTGTCTCTTATTTATTCTTTCAAGTAACATGGTGTTACATGGAGAAAGCACCTAGTTCAGCTTGTTACTTAAACAGTCTTATAAATGCTTTTTCTTGATATAACCTGCTAACCCCAATATACTGCAGAAGTGTTTCAGTTGTTTTCTCTCATTTGGTCACACAGTATATTAAAAAGACATGTTCTAAAGCTTCCTTACTTCGTGATGTCATTTTTATGACATCTCTATATGATCAGATTACAGAGATGGGCAATAGGTTAGTGGTTCCTAAAGGTTAGATGCATAAGAGGTGAAGGTAGAAAAGACGAAGGAAAGAAGGTGCCTATGGCTTTTACAGGGTAGCGCAAAGGATCTCCGTGAAGAACCTTTTCTGTATTGTGACTGTAGCAGTGGTGACAGGAACCTATAAATGTGATAAAATTGCCCAGAACTAAATATACACGAAAATGTGTGTGCACGTAGAACTGAAGAAATCTGAATAAGTTTACTGGATCATATCAATGTTATTTTTCAAGGTTTGGTATTGTACTATACTTACATAAGATTTTACCATTAAGGAAAACTAGATGAAGAGCATATGGAAACTCTTTGTATTATGTTTTAAACTCCATGTGACTCTATAATTATCTCAGAATAAAAATTAATGATTTTTACTGTCACATAAATGACATACTTAAGTACTCGCTCTTTTTTTTTTTTTTTTTTTTTTTTTTTTGTGAGCGCATGGTGAGAGTGTGGGAGTGAAGAATACAAGGACTGCCATTGGTATGGTTTTTACTAAGGCACCAGTAGTTTTACCCTTCTTGTTTTTCTGTCATTAGTGCAAATGTCAGCACAACAACATCTTGGCATTAATGTTGTGAGACTGTTTTCTCTCCCAGGCCTTCTCATCACTAGGGCTCTGCAGTCCACATTCTGAGAATCAGTGCCATAAAGTTTTAGTCTTTAGTTAGCTGAGGAAAACAAGTACATTTGGCGCTCTGTATCTGCGGGTTCTGAACCTGCGCATATGGAGGGCTTGCTGTACTGAAACTGTTTTATATGAGACTTGAGCATCTGTGGGTTTTGGTATCCATGAGGGTCTTGGAAGCAAGCCCCAGAGGGGATAGCAAGGGACAATTGTAATATGCTTAAGACTGCATGTCCAGTTCAGTGATACGTCTCTGCTTCTCTCTCCAGCGTTTTATCGTGGACTCTTGCTTATGGGATGTTACTGTACTTCTGTAAAATTAGAGTTACATTTGTAAAGATATAAAAGGTAGACATGAGAAGAGTAAAATTTTGGAATTAACAGCTTTCTGCATCTGTGCTGTATAGTATGGTAGCAACTAGCCATATCTGGTTATTTAAATTTAAATTCTAAGTGATTAAAATGTGTATAAATAAAAGTTAAATTGGACCAGTGGTTGTACAGTTTCAGTTTTGCAAGATGAAAAAGTTCATCACAGAAATTTTTATTTACACTGGTTGTGTATCTCTCAGGAAGACAATTGTAAGAGGTTGAAGGTGCTTCGAAGCATTGTGGATGCCAATATGGTCAAAGTGCTGGTCTAGACTTTAAGGTATTATCTTTACTTCTCTGGCCAGATTTAGATGTCAAACATTTATTTGATAGAAGAGTTTCTCACTATTTATATCCTCTAATAGCTAGTTAATAAGAATGAAGGAACACATTTACTCATATATATGTATATACACATATAGTTATAGAGAAAAATACTAAAATTGAGAACTTTTATAAATTTATAGTAATAGTTTATTTTAAAAAAATATTTCGTGTATCCATAGGTACTGTTTTTATTTAGATTTTAAAAGTAGGGCTTCCCTGGTGGCGCAGTGGTTAAGAATCTGCCTGCCAATGCAGGGGACAGGGGTTCGAGCCCTGGTCCGGGAAGATCCCACATGTCGTGGACCAGCTAAGCCCGTATGCCACAACTACTTAACCTGCGCTCTAGAGCCCACGAGCGACAACTACTGAAGCCCGCACGCCTAGAGCCTGTCCGTGCTCCGCAACAAGAGAAGCCACCGCAATGAGAAGCCCGCGCACTTCAACAAAGAGTAGCCCCTGCTCGCTTCAACTAGAGAAAGCCTGCGCGCAGCAACAAAGACCCAACGCAGCCAAAAATAAATAAATAAAATTAATTTATTAAAAAAAAAAGTAATTCCCAGCTCTAAGATGACAGAAATAGATTTGCCTCTGGTACCTTTAAAGTGTCATGTTTTACATTCCAACATTTTTAATCAATCTGGAATTTTTTGGTATCATGAGTTGAGCGTATATATCCTCCTTCCCCCTAGATGATTATCTAGTCATCCCAACACAATTTATTAAGTAATTTTGGTATTTCTCTAGTGACTTGAGATACTACCAACATTTTGTACATATATGTGCTTATTTCAGCATTCTCTCTCAATATCATTCTTTCCATGTCATTAAATACTCCTCTGTATCTTTTTTTAATGACTGCAAAGGATTATACTGTATGGCTGAGTAAATACTACGTACATCTATTATCTATCTCTTTATTGATTAAATTGTGGATTTCTTGAAGCTTAAAACACCAGTAAACATATATTATTGGCCTCATTTAGGCACATAGCCCACAGCATAGTGTCTTTGTGTTACATTTCCATAAATATTGTTGATTTAGTTTCCATTGTGATTTATGAGACGATATTTCAGTTGTTTTCCAGAAATATTTAAAACTTCGCAAAATACAGACCTCCTACTGGATTTTCTGGTTTGCTTTACTATTTTCTATCACATGAAGGGAAGTTGAAGGAAAGGGAAACTATCACAGAGTTTATCTTCAATGAGTTTTTATTATAAAAGTAATTAATTCTTATGAAAAAGGAAAAATACATATAGGCATACCACGGCAATATTGTGGATTTGGTTCCAGAACACTACAATAAAGCGAGTATAGCAGTGATGCAATTCACACAAATTTTTTGGTTTCCCAGTGCATATAAGAGTTATGTTAACACTATACTGTAGTGCATAAAGTGTGCGATAGCATTATGTCTAAGAAAATCAATGTACGTACCTTAATTAAAAAACACAATGGACCCTTGAACAACTTGGGAGATTGTTTCCAGGGCCCACCACACATACCAAAATCCATGGATGTTTAAGTCCCATAGTTGGCACTTTGTATCCCTGGTTCCACGTCTGCAGATTCAACCAACCACAGATTGTGTAGTACTGTAGTATTTATTTATTTCCGCTAGTTTTACTGAGGTGTAATTGACAAACAGTGCTGTATCAGTAGGGTGTACAGCATAATGATTTGATGTACATACATCATGAAGCACTGTAGTATTTATTGAAAAGTATACGCATGTAACTGGACCCACACAGATCAAACCCCTGTTTTTTGAGGGTCAACTGTACTTTATTGTTAAAAATGCTAACCATCGTCTGAGCCTTCAGCAAGTCATAATCTTTTTGCTGCTGGAGGGTCTCGCCTCGATGTTGATGCTGCTGACTGACCAGGGTCGTGGCTGCTGAAGGCTGGGGTGGCCGTGGCAATGTCTTAAAATAAAATAACATTGAAGTCTGCCGCATCAACTGACTCTTCTTTTCATGAACGACTTCCCTGTAGCAAGCAAGGCTGTTTGACAGCATTTGGCCCACAGCAGAATGTCTTTCAAAACTGAAGTCAGTCCTCTCAAAACCTGCCACTGCTTTATCAGCTAAATTTATGTAATATTCCGAATCCTCTGTTGTCATTTCAGTAGTCTTCACCAGGATTAGAGTCCATCTCAAGAAACTCTTTCTTTGCTCATCCATAAGAAGCAATTCCTCATCTGTCACAGAGTTTTATTATGAGATTGCAGCGATTCAGTCACATCTTCAGGCTCCACTTCTAATTCTAGTTCTCTTACTGTTTCTACCACATCTACAGTGACTCCTCCATTGAAGTCTGGAACCCCGCGGGGGTTTGGAATCAACTTCTTCCAAACTCCTGTTACTGTTGACATGTTGGGCTCTTCTCATGAATCACGAATGTTCTTCATGACATCCAGAATGGTGAATCCTTTCCAGAAGGTTTTCAGTTTACTTTGCCCAGATCCATCAGAGGAATCACTATCTATGGCAGCTAAATAGTCTTACGAAATGTATTCATTAAATAATAAGACCTGAAAGTTGATTCATGGGCTGCAGAATGGATGTTGTGAGAGCAGGCAGGAAAGCATCATTAATCTTGTACATCTCCTTCGGAGCCCTTGGGTGACCAGGTGCATTGTCAACGAGCTGTAATATTTTGAAAGGCATCATTTTTTCTGAGCAGTAGGTCTCAACAGTGGGCTTAAAATATTCAGTAAACCATGCTGTCAACAGATGTGTTGTCATCCAGGCTTTGTTGTTCCACGTATAGAACGCAGGCAGACTAGATTTAGCAGAATTCTTAAGGGCCCTAGGATTTTCGGAATGATAAATGAGCACAGACTTCAGCTAAAAGTCACCAGATGCATTAGCCCCTAACAAGAGAGTCAGCCAGTGTTTTGAAGCTTTGAAGCCAGACATTGACTTCTCCTCTCTAGCTATGAAAGTCCTAGATGGCATCTTCTTAAATGGAAGGCTGTTTCATCTACACTGAAAATCTGTAGTTTAGTGTAGCCACCTTCATTCCTTACCTTAGCTAGATATTATGGGTAACTTGCTGCAGCTTCAACATCAGCACTTGTGGCTTCACCTTGGATTTGTATGTCATGGAGACATACAAATACAAGCCTCTTTCCTAAAACCTCATGAACCAACCACCTCTGCTAGCGTTAAACTTTTCCTCCTGCAAATTCTTCACTTCTCTCAGCCTTCACAACCAAAGAGAGTTAGGACCTCGCTCTAGGTTAGGTTTTGGCTTAAAGGAATGTTGTTGCCGGTTTGATCTCTCCAGACCACTAAAGTTTTCTCCATATCAGCAATAAGACTGTTTTGTTTTCTTATCATTCGTGTGTCCACTGAAATAGCAGTTGTAATTTCGTTCAAGAAGTAACTTTTCCTTTGCATTCACAACTTGGCTAACTGGCGCAACAGGCCTATCTTTCTGCCCATCTCAGCTTTCGACATGCTTTCCTCACTAAGCTTAATCATTTCTAGTTTTTGATTTAAAGTGAGAGACATGGGACTCTTCCTTTCACTTGAACACTTGGAGGCCATCGCAGGGTTATTAATTGGCCTAATTTCAATACTGTTGTGTCTCAGGGAATAGGGAGGCCTGAGGAGAGTGCGAGAGATGGGGAACAGCTTGTCAGTGGAGCAGTCAGAATACACACAACATTTATGGATTAAGTTCGCCGACTTATATGGGTGCAGTTCATGGTGCCCCAAAACAATTATAATAGTAACCTTAAAGATCACTGATCACAGGTCACCATAGCAAATATAATAATAATAATGAAAAAGTTAAAAATATTGCGAGAATTACCAAAATGTGACACAGAGACATGAAGTGAGCAAGTGTTACTGGGAAAATAGAGTTGATAATCATGCTTATATAGCACAGGGAACTATATTCAATACCTTGTAATAACCTTATATTGGAAAAGAATCTGAACAAGAATATATGTAGATACATATAACTGAATCAGTTAGCTGTACATCTGAAACTAATACAACATTGTAAATCAACTATACTTAAAAAAATGACACGCTTGATGCAGGGTTCCTGCAAACCTTCAATTTGTAAAAATCAAAGTATCTGTGAAGTACAGTAACACGCAGCACAATAAAATGAGGTGTGCCCTTAATACAGAGTATATAAAATAAAACCTACAAGTTGTATCCTATATCCCCCTTTCAATTCTATTTCTGCAAAGTAGCAATTTTAGGTTTGCTATATGTCTTCCCAAGACATCTTTGAGTATACTATTAGCATATATCAAAAAGCACTACACAAATAGGATTTTTATTCTTACTAATTCTGTGATCTGCTTATGTCACTTAGTATTGTAGATACCTTTCCATGACAGTGTATGTAGATTTCCCTCATTCTTTCTTAGCTCAGAGATTACACTACATTCTCTCTTTGACTGAATATAGCTTACTTTAATCTCTCTCTTATAAATGGAGACATTTATAAGACATTTATAAGCACTCTGTATTCAGAGTGCTTCTTTATTTTTGCTATTATGAATTTATCTTTAGGGTCAATTTCTTGAAATGGAATTGTGTAATAAAAGGATAAGCTTATTTAAAATGTGGTAAGTATCACCTGATAGCTCTTTGAAAGGCTATGGCTACATAATTTCTAAATCAGATTTATGTGTGCCTGCACACCTGTGCACAATGTTGAATTTAGTCTTTACGGCAGTATTTATTTAAGGGGAAGTGAGTGTTTTAAGAAATAACCTTTCATCTCCTTGTCATATGTGAAGTGCTTAGAATGGTTTCTGAAACATATTAAGAGCTATCTAAATGCTATAATTATTTTTGTTTGCTTAATTCCCTTCTATTTTGAAAATTGAAAATCTTATCAATTTTTTCACACATCCTTATTTTGAAAACCGTCAGCATCTGGACCTAAGTTGCTGTTAGTGTGTTCTGTGTTGTAATGGGATTCACCCTCAGATTTCTATCTTTAATTGTCACAATCACTGTTTTTTAAGTAGTTATTATGGACTTAAAGGTTATGTATGCAGTACAAAGTGTGTTTTGATTGGCTTGTCTTCCTTCACTGGCATTCTGTTAACAGAGAGTCAATTACCACCATTTGCTAGTTTTTGTTGTTACCTGCAGTTAATAAAAAAAGTCAGTGACTTAAGAGAGTTCATTGAAACTTGAAAGTAATGATGAAAATGAGAATATGTCTCAACTTGTAAACTTGTACAGTGAACTGGATTGCCATTTAAATATAAAGCATTCATGTATATAGTCTTGGAGAAGTAAATCTTTGTGATAACTTTGAAAGTATTTGAAAAGGAAAGTATGAACAAAATCTATTATGACTATCAAAATGACTATCCCTGCTTCTCTATACATTTGATGTTATGAAACATGTTCATAGAATGTTCCCATTCAGGCTTTTGCAGTGTTTTTCAACAAAGTGTAATAGTATATTGAAGAAGTTACTTGAGAATAATTTAATCAGTAAACTTGGTTAATCATGTCATTAAATGCAGAGAAGAGAGGAAAAGCATAGAGGCATCTTTCACGGTTGTACTCCCTGCCTCAACAACAGGTACAAGTCAAAATCATTCCTTGAAATTTCTAAAACCATTCACAAAGAATGGACAGATTCTCTGCAAGAAAGCTGAGCGAGGTATTGGCAAAATTTCTTTATCAATGCACCTATTAACATATTGCAAAATGGGAGACTTCCCTGGTGGCACAGTGGCTAAGAATCAGCCTGCCAATGCAGGGGACACGGATTCAATCCCTGATCCGGAAAGATTCCCTCATGCTGCAGAGCAGCTAAGCCCGTGCGCCACAACTACTGAGCCTGTGCTCTAGAGCCCACACGCCACAACTACTGAAGCCCACGTGCCACAACTACTGAGCCCGCGTGCTGCAACTACTGAAGCCCATGCGCCTAGAGCCTGTGCTCTGCAACAAGAGAAGCCACCGCAATGAGAAGCCTGCTCACTGCAGTGAAGAGTAGCCTCCTCTCGCCGCAACTACAGAAAGCCCGCGCGCAGTAAGGAAGACCCAAGGCAGCCAACAATTAAAAAAATAAAATAAAAAGGACCCGAGTCCATTAACAACAACAACAACAAAAATATACATATATATTGCTAATGCCACAATGGCATACGTTGTGAGAGAGGAATCACAACCATGTGTGGCAGTCATCAGATGTTATGCTTTGCATTCAGGTGAAACTGCTTGTGTACAGAGTATGCATCAGCTCTTTTCATACATACAATTTAAATATGAGAAGTACTTGATTATTTTTTGTTTGTTTAAAAGAGTAATTCCAAGCTAAAGGAAAATAAATTCTTTGTTTTATTAATATTCATTTTGAGAGCAATGATAGAGTTTCAGTATTGATAGAGCATCAGCTATGTGTGGACAGTAAGGGTGGTATTACTGAATGAAAGAACTTGAGCCTGAATGTTAATTCACATACTTCTTTTGCAGTTAGTTGTGTGTTTACTTATATGGCTCTAGTGTTGAAGATATTGGTGAAAAGTTTGAATAAGATCAAATATGGCCAGCATGCATGTTTTCAGCGTCTTCTGTGAAAAAAATGGGCTGCTGTTCCTTTCTGTAATACACTAGTTATGAGAGGGCTAAGTTCTTATGTAACTTTCTGAAGTGTAGAAAGAGATTTCTCTGTTTTCATAAGGGGTACATCTCAATTCTGTGTGTATTATCTTGACAGCCAGAAGTTTATGCTTCAGTATAAAGTACAGTATTCCCCCCTTATCTGCAATTTCACTTTCCGAGGTTTCAGTTAACGGCAGTCAACCACAGTCTGAAAATACTACATGGAAACTTCCAGAAATAAATTATTCATAAGTTTTAAATTGCTCACCGTTCTGAGTAGTGTGATGAAATTGCTTCTCATCAGGAGATTTAAGAAAACTTCTAAAAAAGCTGCACTGATTCTGAATTGCTGGGTATTGTGATAAAAATAAGTTTTTAAAAGTAGAGCTGTAAACAACATTAATAAACACTTTCCTAAACTTTTGAACGCTTTGAATTTGAGTTACTATGCCATATTTACTCACGTTATGATATTGTTCTTGCCATTCTTTGACAGACCCCTTATCCCTCTGGACAGAATGCAGGTCCAACCACGTTGGTATACCCTCAAGCTCCTCAGACAATGAATTCACAACCTCAGACCCGTTCTCCGGTAAGTGAGCAGAAACTTGTTCTAGAGAATATTCTCCACCTAAGTTTGTGTTTGTAGTAGCTTAGGTTCTTTTGGCTAATATTTTTACTCGATTTTGGAAAATTTTTACCAAAATAATTTTTTAAATTATTATTACTATTATTATTGGATAGCATTGCATTTTCAGACCTTTCCTATAGGAATAATTTGAATTTATTAAGAACAAGAAGAAATGGAGCTTTTAATCTTCTTTTACTTTTCTGTGTCATTCAAGTTCTGGTTGCATTCAAGTTCACTTCATCTCAGCTCTTAATTTGTTATTTGTACTGTTCAAAATTCAGGAGAAGTGTAAAGCATGATTTTGAAAGTAAATTAAATTTCATTAATTGGACTCTGAAATTCCAGTGTTTTGGGAAGTAAGACTTCTGAATCGTTGTTACTAGATCAGTTCTAACTATTTGACTGTGTGGACATATGCATGACTTACACCAATAGTGTATTTATTTCTTCAGACGGTAAATAAATTGTCATACAAGTGTAAATGCTATCATCCTCTTTGCTCATCTTTTACATGGATTGCAATAAGTATTTCAGAGACTGAGAATTTACTCAAGGTTCATCCTTCTGTTTCACAAAAGTGTACAGTGGCTTCAGCTGTCCATTCCTTAGAATGTTGTTTCCTGCCCTGCATGATTAGTTTTTGCTAGAAGGTGCTTCTGTAACATCTCACATTGTCTCTCACACCCCTACTTGTATCTCAGCTCTGTGTTTTCCTCAGAATACAGGGATCTTCTTTTGGTTCTCCACCTTTGCTTTTTCGCCTGTAGTACAGGAATATTTCATTGCATTAGCTCCTGTTCATTTGGTTTTATGCATGAATTTAGGAATATTGAAATATGTGATAGAATTGCTCAAAGAACTAGGAGATCACAGACTTCACCAAAATGTAATCTCTTTCTTATCCTCCTCCTACCTTCCTTTTCCCTATTGCCCTCTTCTCCAATACTGTTCTTAGATCCTGGTTCTTCCCAGGGGGTGGAACCATTCTAAGGAGGTGGAACTTTGGTCCTAGTTGGCCGTTTGCTTGTCTGGGTTTTTTTGTTTGTTTTTTGGGTTTTTTTGCCGAAATGGTCAACAAGATGTCTGATGCAAGTTTTGTTCTGAGAGTGGTTTGGGAATGTGGACACTTGACTACTGGGAATGGGCCTGAGATCTCACCAGATTAATTTAGATAGGCCCCAGTTCTAATCATTAAACATGGAACGTTGTGGTAAGCTCTTATTGCAAAGGATTCTATGGCCCTTTTTACCCCTTTACCCCTTTTATAATTATTGGGGAAAAATAAAAGAAAATTAAATTTACATGGTTAGAACTGGCGCAAAACCTGACTGAAGAGCTGCATCTCTAAACCAGTTTTTTTGACAGCCCAGCAGAACAGTGCCAATACATTGCACAGACAACTGGAAGAGGAGGAAGGTTTTGGAACAGACTCCCGTTTACAGGTCCTTGGCTGGAAGAGGCTGGATAAAATACTGCATTGTAAGCAATATAACAAACTGTACTTCTTGCAGGCAGTGGTGCCTCTGGCACTCATTATTTTTGACCACATCCATTTATTGGCTGATGAACACAAATGCACTGATTGCTTCCTCTCTGAAAGTCTAACCTAGCATGGCAGTTTTTGCCAGGCATAGTGGGGAAAAGAATAACAAATTGGGTGGGTCTTCTCTATTGGGAATTAGACAGGAGTAATTTGGGGTTTAGATTCTTCTTTATTTTAAACTTGAAGAGGGATATCCCTTTCAGATGAATTTGATTTTAAAAGATAAATTTCAAGGCTTCTTTTTCCCTCTTTCCATTTTATAATTGAATATCAAGGGGAAAACTGTCTATAGTTGTCAGCCATTTTTCTGTGGTCATAAACTCTTCAGACACTATCCTCTATGCAATTTTTACCATCTGCTCTGCTAGTGACCATTACCACCCTCATTACTAAAAACCACACACATAACATTCCATTACATATCCCAAAACAAGTGCAAGACTAGCAGACCCCACACTACTCTTGCTTGTTGTTTTGGGTCCAGTTTTCTTTGCTTCATTTGTGTTGGTGCTGGGAGGGTGAAGTTGGGTTTGGAATTTGGCAGGGTTGCATTTCTTCTGACATCCCAAGTTGCCATAGTCTAGTCTCATCCATCCCACAGCTATCCCAACTGGTGAGGAGAGGTAAGCTGTTGCACTAAGGAAGGGACTCTCTCCATGGCTTTGTAGAGCAGCTAAAGCTTACTCCGTTCTATTTCTGCATTAATGGGCCATTGGCAATTGCACAGTTTAGGCTTCTCTGTTCTTCCCTGGACAGCTGCCTCTGCAATCCAACTGGCTTCAAGTGACCCCCCTCCCTCCTTGAGGTGATCTTTGTGCCTGTATTTCTACTTGATACTTAGTATCTTAGTTAAATTTATATTGTTGAAAGTCTTGTTTAAAAGTAAAAAAAATAGTGATAAGCTACCTATATGTTCCATTTTCTGATTGTATTGGAACTCTTTAAACTGTAATTTTTTTTTAAATAGCTTCCAAAATAGTGAAACTATTGAATGCTTAATCGGGAGAGGGGGACAGTTTGGCTTTTGCAGTAACCTGTAACCATTGGTTATTTTTATATTCTGTGGTGCTAAGTGCCAAAGCTATATCAATATATGTTGGCCATGCTCAGTTACCAACTGTGCACAGAAGAGTGAGTGGGTGGGTGGGTGAGTGGGTGGCATTAACGTTGGATCCAAGTTCACAGAAGATTGCTTTCCTTAATATCTACAGTCCTCACCATCTTAAAGACCCCTCTTTAAAAAGAAAAAAAAAAGAAAAAGAAACAAAAGTTTCTATTTTTAATATGAGCCAGCAGCGACTACAGTTTGTTCTGTTGCTTACAGTTACCCATAGGATTAAGACTATTGTCATTACAAATGAAAAACTCAATAGCCAATGGTGACTAGTGCAAAATAGACTAGGGTACTTTCCCACTAACTTTTTTTTTTTAATATATGTGTAATTTTATAAGGTACTCCTCTTGCTCATAGAAAATTCTCTTTTGACTGGAACATTCCAAATATATAAAGTTTCAACTTTTATTTTAGAGCCTTAGAAATGGGGCCTTTCTGTGGAACAGTGATAAGACAGGTACTACTGTACTAAGGTTAATTTTTTAACGTGGCCCTTCTCTCCTATTTCCTTCAAAAGTGTCATGAAGAAACATCTCACTTCTACCCTCCCACTTTAATACCACCTGGGTGGTGTTAACCTATTCTTGAAGCTTAATGTCCATAGTAGAGGTTTGATCTGTGTTCTTTTCATAGTTGGAAAACTGAAAATATAAGACATCAGTTTCTTGGAAGAGAAAATGTTCTGCAAGAACAGTAGCTGCCATTATCATCATTCTGAAAAACTATTTTACAGTGGTTGTTAGCAGATCTAATGGCTAGCTAACACACTGTAATCGTACAGGTCATGGAGAGCTCATTAAGTTGTATTGAATAACTTCAAAATATGTTAAGGTACTTTTCATTACTTAAATAATAGGTATACATTTTAGCTTCTAAGGTAAATTCTTGATAGAGCTGTCTTCAGTCATCTCCTACATTGTGGCTTGTGACCCACTGCAATTTCTTGAAAATTGTTTACATTAAGTAATGGCAGTGGAGGAAATAATTCCAAATCTCTTGCATATGCTATTGTGGGTAACTTAAATTCTGAGTATGAGGATTTGTTTCTTAGTTCATCTTCAGTCTGGATAACCCATTATAATGAGCTAACGGAAGGAAGGCTCAAACAACGGAAGGAAAATATGTATTTTAGCTTTTTAAATGTTTTAAGTAAAATCCTTTTAAGGTTTGCATTCAAAACTGCTCGCTAAATATTTTCTGTTAACTGTTAAAGAGGGTGGTTAACGTTTCAGTAGTTAATGTGTAGGTAGCCAGTACATGACTCTATGGGCCCGAATAATTCCTCTGTTCTTTTTAGTAAAATCACTTTGGAAGCCCAGTTTTGCTCTGATGAAGAATTATTTGATCTTAGAGATTTTGTATTTAAAATTTGATGGGTGAAAAAGCTTTTTCTTCCATTCTAAGTTAGTGAAAGTAAGAGTTGGAATATGTGTTACCCGCTTTCAAGTACTCTGTGATTTAGCTAAGAAGTTAGGTTTTCTTTGGCTTTTATTCTCAATATCAGATAGCAGTAGGTACATGTATACAGTCTTGTGCTGTTGTGTATAAATAGTAATTGAGAGATTTGACTTCTTTTACTCTTTTTTTCTTCTTGAGCTTATAATAGTACCGCTTTGATTACTAATGTTACAGAATGATGTTCTTTACTACTGTTCGCTTTCATATGCCTGGTATTAAACATTACTAGTTAATTGAATTTAAATATATATAATTATTTATATATTTGCATATATTTATAGATCATAAATATATTTTATATATATTTATATATGCTTATATATTTATAATAGATAAATTTTAATCTTTAACTCCAAGAAACAAAGGAAGATACTGAAATTTCCATTTCATGTGTGAGATATCCATTTAACTTAAGTAAATTTGAAATCCATCCTATTACATTCTTTATTTCCTGCTGGACATTATAATTACCTCCTGGCTATTTCTTGTAATATAAAAGCATTTCTCATTCCCTCTAGTTATATCAGTTGCATAAGCATAGTTGACTTTTCATATGTTTGTCTTAATATAACCACTTAGTGTTTCAAACTTTCTTTTGTTTTATTTTAGGGTTTAAAAAAATTCCTATCAGAGAAGCACCTTTATGTGCCTAACAGCTTAGCTGTTTCTCTCCCAGCTGATAAATGGCAAACTATTTCTGGTAGAGGTGTTAACCTCTTGACTCTCAGTACCTGTCTGTCACTGTCCTGCAGCAAAGCTTTGACTGTTTGTGTTTTTTTTTTCTTGTGGGTTTTATTTCTTTTGGCATAATGTGTGACATTTTGGTTTTTGTTGTGGTGTTTCTGACTCTTTGTGCCTTTCCTTTTGTGTTTGTTTTCCCTCCTTTTCTCAGTTTGCAGCGGGGCCTCGACCTGCCCATCATCAGGTACTGTACCCTTGCCCCTTCACTATTACCCTTAACTAATAGGTGGGGGCTTTAGTAGTTTCTGACTCTTAGAATGCTGCCATTCCATGGACCCACTCAAACCAGTCTTTTCCAGAGTAGCTTCGGTCTGAGGTAATGCAGTACTTTTTGTATTTCACAGCATTTTGTTATTAACAAACCAATTTCCTTCTGTTTATTACACAGTTTAAAAATAATAGAGTTTTTTTACTTTCCAAAAAATAATTGTTCTGAATTTAGAGGACCTTGAAAATGTTTAGATATATTAAGCCATTACAGATTTTGTGGATACCTGTATTAAGTTTAAATTTAACTGAATGGAATAGGCAACATTCTAAGGGTTTTCTGTTAACATCCTGATGTAACCTGTATTGATGTGTATAAAATAGCATTAGTATTTCTAAAACCACTTAATCTCAGTTACTAACTTAGACCTAATAACAGATTCATTAACTATAATATACATTCATTTGCTGCATAGAATTATCTTTATTCTTAGGATATATAGAAAATAGATACCTTATTTAGTTTTAATATTTTTAGCCTATTTGTTCTTTTAAATGAAGTAATTGTATAAATTAAAATTTCAAAAATGTATATGCAGACACTAGTTTATTTAGCAGGAATATACTAGAAGGGATGGTTTGGGAGAAAGAAAAAGACTTGCAGAGTTTTTTTCCCCAAAGTGTTCTGAAACATTTTCTCATTCTGTAGTAGAAAGAGCCTACTAAATTCTAAATCTGATAGATCTGGGTTTATATTACCAGTCTACTGTGTAACCTACCAGCTGAGTTAAGCAGTTCTTTTTCTGAGCCTCAGTTTCCTCATATGTAAAATGGGGTAAATACCCTTTCCATCACAGATAATATATGTAAGTCAGCTACCATAAAATAAGCAGCCAGGAAGGGTTGGCTATTTTTAATATCGTCATGCAACTTGGTATGGTTTGATAAAATGAGAGGAATATTACCAGCGTTTACCTGTGGTATCATATTTAGAATTCTTATTACTGAGTAAATGGTTATTGTTTAATTGAAGCCTTTCATTATCTAGCAGTGATTTAATACAAAGCTCTACTTCTCAAAATACAGTCTTTCCAATTTGGACGATGTAAAAGCCAAGCAGATTCTGAGGTGTTAAAGGCATTTTGCAGGAGAACTCAGAGGTGGTTGTATGAAAAGGATGGCAATTCTTTGGATTTGATAAAGAAAACTCAGGGGTATCTTTTACTCGATAGAGATAGCATAGTTAAAATACTTTAAGAGCTTGGACTTTGATGTCAGCTAGACCTAGATTTAACTCTTCCTTATTAACTGCGTGTTCTTGGGCAATCTACTTACTGCTCTCAGCCTCAGTTTTCTCATCTGTAAAATGGGGACAGTATCAATACCATCTCAGGACTAATGTGAAGAGTAAATGAGATAATACAAATAAAATGATTAGCAGAGTGACATATACTACGAATCTAGGGGATAAGATTACTAATAATTAAAAAAATAGATAATCTCTTAGGTAAAAAGATTGATTACACATTTTTTTGGTAACAGATCTAGTCAAGGGCCATAAAAAAGGCAGGGTTTACATTTCAGTCAGGGGTAAAGCCAGTTACTCCTGACAGAAAGTTGGAAGATGTCTGTTCAAGAAGCAGAGTAAAAAGAAACTAGTGATTCAGTAAAAAGTTTTCTGAGCTCCTTCATATAAGGCTGTTTCTATTACTTGGGTTCAGTTGCAGTGGTCCTCAGATAGGGAAGTTGTGTTTAAGCCTTTATATATTGTCATCTTTGGGAAAATCGTTTTTTTTTTTTTTTTTTAAGAATACCAGGTGTGCCTTTTTTTAAAAATTTATTTATTTTTGGCTGTGTTGGGTCTTCGTTTCTGTGCGAGTACTTTCTCTAGTCGCGGCAAGCAGGGGCCACTCTTCATCACGGTGCGCAGGCCTCTCACTATCGCGGCCTCTCTTGTTGCGGAGCACAGGCTCCAGACACGCAGACTCAGTAGTTGTGGCTCACAGGCCTAGTTGCTCTGCGGCATGTGGGATCCTCCCAGACCAGGGCTCGAACCCATGTCCCCTGCATTGGCAGGCAGATTCTCAACCACTGCGCCACCAGGGAAGCCCGGGAAAATCTATTTTTTAAAATTTTCTTCTGAGCCTAAAGGTTTGTGATACATTTTGTCTTTATTTAATTCCAACAACCAAGGAAAACTGTAAGAAATCTTACTGAGAAAAGGTTAATTTCTATGCTGAAATCATTTTTCACGTGTAATATGTCTCAAAGAAAAGTATTGGCAGATTATCCTTCATTAATTTGTAGGATGATGCTGTGAAATTACAGCATGTTTCAACCATTAAAAGAGTAGAACTATATATGTATATATATTTATTATTTATCTGTTAGCAAGAAACCCACACTAGTTTTTTTTTTTTTGCGGTACGCCAGCCTCTCACTGTTGTGGCCTCTCCTGTTGCGGAGCACAGGCTCTGGACACGCAGGCTCAGCGGCCATGGCTCACGGGCCCAGCCGCTCCGCGGCATGTGGGATCTTCCCGGACCGGGGCACGAACCCGTGTCCCCTGCATCGGCAGGCGGATTCTCAACCACTGCGCCACCAGGGAAGCGCCCCACGCTAGTTCTTGAAGATGGGTTCTTGAGATGCAGCATAAATCCAGAGCATTGCTTTTGGATACAAAAACTTCGGTTAGCTGGCCGCTTTTACTCTGGTATTCTTCCTTCCTAAATACAATTAAAATTTTTTTCCTTATACCTCACAGAATTGAGTGAATAAGGAAATACATAACCTTGGCTCAGGCTTCTGCAGTAGCTACCTTGGAGAAATAGAGAAGGGGAGAGTGTGGTTGAAGTGACACTGCTGAGCAGCATGTAGTTGAACCAGTGTTGTGGAACAGCATGGAGTACACTGTTAGGAAGAGTTTGCTGTCTTGTATCCATGAATGTAGGAGCCAGTTCGGCTTATTTCCCTGTGGAGTTGGTATTGGCATTTTGGATGGAATAACCAGTTATGAAAAACTGCCCTGTATATTGCAGTTCCTTTAGCAACTTCTGGGCCATACATGCCAGTGGAATTCCCCCAGTGACAATTTAAAAAACAAAACAAAATACACCTTCCTACATTTCCAGATACACTCTGTGGAGGTGATGCTATTTCCCATTTAAGAATCCCTGGCCGAAGTCTGTATTTAAGAGATCTTCCTCTCAAACCTAAGCCAGATAGAGACCTAAACCCTAAGAGGTTCATGGAGAAGCATGGATTCATGCTCATAATACAAAACAAGACATATAGAGGCTTGCATAATGAAAACAATACAGTTGATAACAAAAGTTGAGTGGTATACAGAAAATACATTTTTTAAGGGAAAACATCTTTGTCCTGGGATATTTTTAGTTTGTTGTGATTAAGACTCAAAGTTGAAGGCCCAAATGGTTTTTTCATCTACGGCTGTTTGCTTTGGCCAGAAGGAATTAAATCAAGGGTTAGAGTTAGTCTTGACTAGTTAGAATTAGTGAATAGATTTCTCATTTCTCCTTTATTAAATTATTCATCAGTGACTACCTTTCCAATCATATGTCCTTTCATGCTTTGATCTTAGTTTTTTTACAAAATAATTTGATGCTGGATGATGTTTCCTATGATTGATGATTCTAAAGTCCCATAGTAAATACATAACTTCTCGTGGATGTTTAGTAACAATTGGTTCTATAAACTGTTGACTAAATATAATGCACAAGGTGAGCGTTGTAAGTGCAGTTTTATCTGGGGCAAAATGAGGGCTGTAGCCTGGGAGACAGCATCTCAGATAGCTCTGAGAAACTCCTCCAAAGAGGTAGAGGGGGGGAAGGTCAGTTATATATGTGATTTTGGTGAAGGAGGAGTACATGTAATCAAGCACACGTTTTTCTGCAGAATGTTGCTGCTAGTCTCGTGAAGGTTACTGCTAGTCACGAGGAGCAGACGTCACCATGAATGATTTTAGTGCTTTTCTAGATATGAGGAGATGCAAGTATTGGGCTCATAAAATCTTCTCCTGAAAATATCTATCTAAAGGCCTGTTCTGCCAGTTTTTCCCCAGAGCACAGAAGGCCTCATTCCTGATCTCCACCCTGAACTCCTTTCAGTGTGTATTGAAGGTCAGCGGCTGCAGCAGCTTGTGATTTAATCCTTGTAGAGGCAGATGACAGGTGCCAATTTTTAGCTGGCAAAACGATGCAAAAAAAAAAAAAATCAGTAGTTATTTAGATGAGCTATTTGAAGGTAATTGCTTGGGAAAAGAAAACTAATAATCTAGTAATCTAGAACCTATATATTTTTTCTTTGTAAAATGAAGTTATCAGAATTGAAATGAGACAAATAACAAGATTTTAGATGGTAAACGTTTTTAGTTTAATACAACCAAGAAACTGCTATAGGATGTGTATGTTTCTTGGAACTGCTTTTATTTAGATGATCTTTATGTGTGGCCAACCGGGGCTCTTTTTGAGTCCCTCAAGTCAGGGATATCAAGTTCTAATTAGTATTATGTCAGCCACATCATCTTCCTGGTACAATTAATTTTTGGCTTTTGCAGGGTTTCTTTAGATTAATAAGGATGTTCTATTCTTTTTGCATTTTATAATCTGAAGAGAGCTTTAGCTTAGAATACAGTTTTCTTCAAAGGTAAAAGAAAGTAGTCCTAAGTTATTTTATACTAAAAGAAAGTAGTCCTAAGTTATTTTATACTATAACACTATAACTTAGTGTTGCAGAACACTCTTGGCTTTAGAAATATGTCAACTATTTTTATTCTGATATTTGAAAATCCCAAGGTAATTAGAAACTGAAAGAACAGAACGTACACCCAGAATTAAAACAAGTGACTTGGTATAATGTAGATCTGGCTTGTGTTACTAACTTCATGTCTTTGGTCATTGAAGTTTGTGTAATTGTGGTTTAAAGTTACTTATGTTCCTGTCCTTATTTTACTTTTGGATTTCACAAGAAATAGCAAGCGTTGGTTACACACTATGGCTGAATAGTCTTTGCATTATGAGGAAAACCAGGGAATTGGTATTTTAAAGTGTTTGTGGAACAAAAACATTTTGCAGTATGTTAATATGTGATTTTAGTTCACATAATGTTCGAATTAATTGGATTTAGCTTAAACAAATAATAAGCTTCTTAAAAAAACAGTGTTTGGCATCAAGGAGTATGTTACCTGGGGCAGGCATTGAAACTATGCATGTTTTCCTATTGTAGTTTGGTTCTTTTTGCAAAAAGATTTAAAAAAAAGAAACAGCTGGCTTATGTTTATCCCCTCCCTCCAATTATGACCTCTGAAGGTTTCTGTTCTCCAAGTTGTGCTGTTACATTTGAAGTCCTAGTCCTTGGTAGAGAAATATTTGTATTGCTCTAGACATTTTCTTAGATGTGGAAAATAAAATAAATGAACGCTTTGGGTTTGCCTCTGGGGCCAGACCTGGCATATCAGGACCTGGCATTTAATGGATAGGAAATCTGGCCAAGCATCTATGCAGTCTCATCACCAGAACTCTTGTATTTTTCAGAGCTTGATGTAGGCTAGTGATGGGCAGTTTTATCTGGTGCCTTTCTCACAAGGAGTTGTAGGATTGCAGCAGAGACAGTGAAGAAAATATAGGTTGGGAGTTGGCATAACTGGGATTCAGTCTAACCTTTTCTGCAGACTAACCTTGGACTTCAGCTTTCTTATCTGTGAAATGGATAAAATATGCTTACAAATGATGTTATATTGAGGTGTTATAATAACAATGTTTCCTAAGGGTATTGTGGCGAATAAAAGTACCAGCCTGTCACAGTGCCTGACACATAATAGGCCCTTGATAAGTGTCAGTTTCCTTTAGCAGTGAGACAGCCTACCTTTCCCCTTTCCCAAGCTATTTTTACCTATGAATGAAGTGTTCTCCAAGGATGCTTGTTTCCCAGACTCTGCATTATGATCTGATAGAACACTTTCTTCTTCCTGCCAGAATCCTTAAGGGTTTCTTTCCTCCATCTGACATAATCCTCTACGGTAACACTGTCTAATAGAACTTTCTGTGATGAAGAAGCTCTTCTGTATCTGTGCTGTTCACTGTAGTAGCTACTAGCCACATGTAACTATTGAGTGCTTGAATTGTGCATTGTGGCTGAAGAACTGAATTTTAAATTAAATTAAATTTAAGTAACTAAATGTGGCTAGTGGCTACCTGTTGGACAGTTCAGCTATAGGGCTTACATTTCCTAATTCTTAGTGAAACTAAATTATGTGATAATATGTGTTACATGCAGGAAAACAAAGAATTTTACATGAATAACCTTCATTATAAATTGTTGTAAGTCAGCAGAATATCTGATTGATACTTGAATGATATCCCATTATATGGACTCTTTACTACTTGTCCCTTTCTAACTTGTCAGAAAATCATAGCACTAACATTTTTCTTAAGTACTTAATTTTTTTTAAAAGATATTAACCTAAAAATTTTTCTTAAATTAATTAATTTATTTTTGGCTGCGTTGGGTCTTCTCTAGCTGCTGTGCGCGGGCTTTCTCTAGTTTTGGCGAGCGGGAGCTACTCTTCGTTGCGGTGTGCGGGCTTCTCATTGCAGTGGCTTCTCTTGTTGCGGAGCACAGGCTCTACGAGTGCGGGCTTCAGTAGCTGTGGCGCACGGGCTTAGTTGGTCTGCGGCATGTGGGATCTTCCCAGACCAGGGCTCGAACTCGTGTCCCCTGCATTGGCAGGCAGGTTCTTAACCACTGTGCCACCAGGGAATTCCCAACCTAACAAATTCTTAATTGAGGTTCTTACTGTTTACCCCTCCAGTAGGTTGAACTATATATGCAAAAAGCTAGGGATTTCAGAAACATATTTTTCATATGGTTTTTATTGCTTTGCAAATTAATAAGTACTCAGTGGTTTTTGACATAGGAAGAACTAATGTGATTGAATAAGATTTTTCCTGGTTATTGAAAATGAATAGGTGTTTTTCAAAGAATTTCTGGTTATTATATAGTTTTTTAGAGATATTTTTGTCTTTTGATGATTCGAGAGAGCAAAGTCATGAGAAAATGATATAGTCTAATTAATAGCATCTGGGTAATTCCCTGGTGGTCCAGTGGCTAGGACTAGGTGCTTTCACTGCCAGGGCCTGGATTCAGTCCCTGGTTGGGGAACTAAGATCCTGCAAGCTGCACAGCACGGCCGAAAAAAAAAAAAAAAAAAAAAATTAACAGCATCTTCATAAAGCATTTATTACCATTGTTATTGGCCAGGAAACTTTGGTAAAGCTATAATTACTACGTCTTTAGAAGAATTTTCCAAGAGGTAACTTTTTCCTTCTTGCTTCTAGAGTGTTTCTGTGAAGGTCAGCAATCTTAAGTACCCTATAAATTCACCTTCTGTTTTAAATGTATCCTAGCCCTTTGGAGCTACCCAAAGTACCACCTCAAATGAGGGCTGTCATCTTCCTCTGCTGTTTTCCTGGCATACTAGTGGACCATTGCAAGATAAAAGACTAAACAGATTGAAATCCAGTTTTGAGATGATACGTTGTACAAGGTTCTTTTCTCCTTACCTGTCCCGTTTCAGCATCTTTTATCAGTGACTTGGATTAATGCCATGCCTGTCAAATTTGCCGATAGTCATGTAGTTTTTTTTGTTTTTTGTTTTTTTTTTTTTGCGGTATGCGGGCCTCTCACCGTTGTGGCCTCTCCCGCCACAGAGCACAGGCTCCGGACGCGCAGGCTTAGCGGCCATGGCTCACGCGCCCAGCCGCTTCACGGCATGTGGGATCTTCCCGGACCAGGGCACGAACCCGAGTCCTCTGCATCGGCAGGTGGACTCTCAACCACTGCGCCACCAGGGAAGCCCGGTCATGTAGTTTTGATATTGCATGATATATTTAGAATCCAAAAAAAAAAATCTGTGTAATCTGAAGTGATGGGTTGAAATTAGCCAGATAAATTTTCAAAGGAATAAAACACTAGATTCCTATATGAACTTCAAAACACAACTATAAGAGTACACACAGAAATGAAGAGCATGACTTACTGCCAGGTTATATATAAAGAATATTAAAGAATTTTAGATGATTGTAACTCAGTACTAATTGGTAGTAAAATGTGGTTGCAAAAGAGCTCCTGTGATCCTGTGATTCTTGTTCATTAATGGAAACAGAGTTGGCCAGAATAAAAGAGATATATTGTTTCTTTACTTAGCAACAGATATTTATTGAATGAGGGCCTGGTATGGTCTGGGCAGACCTGGATATTTAGGTTTGGCTCTCTACTTTGAGAACTTTGAACAGTGGGAGAAGATTGAGAAAAAAGAGTTAGCTGGTTAGGGAATTTAAAAATCTCGGTTGGAGGGAGAGGGGGTGGAGGGTGGTGATTGGCTTGGAACAAAAAATGGTGATGTGTAAGTTGGCAGTGATGGCAGTCTTCAGATAACTCAGAGGTTTGTCACTCCTGGAGAGGAAGGATTTGACTTTGATGTGATTTTTGGGGGATAGATGTCAGACCAGAGGCTGTAGATGATACAGAGGGATAGATTTGGAGCCAGTAGAAGGAGAGACTCTTGCAGTGTCAGAACTCCATTTAACAATGAAATGGAACTGTGTCCTGAGTTGCTAAAGTCTCATAACCTCAAAGGCATGTCATATAAGAGATTCAAACTTTAGGTATATGGTTAGACTAAATGGCCTGTACTGTCCTTCCAAAACAGGATAGTTTGATTCCTTTAATGATTCTTCAGTACTCAGTGGAGAGGAAAAAGGATTCAGAAGCATTGCAAGCAGTTTGGGAAAGCCTGTTCACATCCACACACTCTTTTCAATAAGCTGTGGTTTGCTGCCGTGCCTACCAACTATTAAATCTAATTCTATATTTACAATTGAATGGTTAGGAGGGAGTACAAAAAAGAGAATCCATTTCTTTTTATTTCTTTGCATGTCCAACCGTTACACCTTTTCTAGTCCTGGAGATATTAGAACCTCGTGTGTGTGTGTGTGTGTGTGTGTGTGTGTGTGTGTGTGTGTGTGTGTGAGAGAGAGAGAGAGAGAGAGAGAGAGAGAGAGAGGGAGAGAGATGGTGTACTTTATAAAGGGAAAGACAAGCTCCAAATAGCCTGTCATAGTAAAAATCTTAGTGCAGTGAAGTTGAGTAAAAGTAGGCCTGTTAAATGTACCAAGGATAAAAAAGCATATGAACAAGTTTCAGTTACTCTAAGGGAGATAGAGAATTAGAATCTTGTAGGTAGGAGAAATTTGTTTTCCTGAATGATAAACATGAATTTCATGAGGTGACTGATGGAGTTTTCTTACCAGAAATCAATTACGATTGAGGGATCTGCTACCCATCAGTGTAGTTTGATAAACGTCCTGCCACATCCCTCAGCCTTTGAAAAGAAAAGATTTCTTCTGACTGATGTCACTTGTTTGAAATTATGAGGGGTGTTCCATTTCATGAGAGTTAGAGTGTGTAACAGTTAAAAGTACAGGCCCAGAACCTGAATATGTTTAAATTACACATGGCAGACCTTTAGCAAGTTACTTAATCTCCCTGTCCCTCAATTTCCCCATATATCTAATGGTGGTGTTAAAAATAGTACCTGCCTTAGAGGTTTGTTGTGAGGATAACTTAATATATTGATATATGTGAAGTGCTTAGAGTGGTACCTGGTAGCTTAAAGTACTATATGAATCTTCATTGTTGTTATTTAGTGTTCCTGTTTAATACAAGTTTCTACTTAGCTTCAAAGCTGAAATCTTAGTTTATAAAAAAAAAAATATGGTATGTCCACATAACCACAAATTTTGTGTTTTACTGGCTTGGCTGTATGTTGATATTAAGAGTATCATTAGAAACATTTGTTTGTTTCTCTTTCAGAGCAGCTTAAGTAAACAGTCTTATCCTATTCAGAAATCTCCTTGAATAAAATGTAATCTCAGTTATTCTAGACAGGCTGGTTAAAAATTCCAGCAGAACAGTTGGAAAATAGTGGTGAGAGAAGTATTTATGGGAAAACTTTACCCATGCCTATTTTTCTTGTTCTGCATAAGTTAATGGACTAGTTTCCTCTCTCTCTCTCCCCCTCACCTCCCCGTAACACCATGTGTCTTAAGGCAATAAGTACTCTGACAAAATTTGTTGGTAATATAACCACAGTGGATCATCACCTGTATCCGTTCAGTACTCTCCTTGTCTTGCCTGCCCTCTAGAGTTCATGGAAAAGATTCTTACAGAATTAATCTTTTTATCCACTGTGGCTCACATCTAGTAGTGCTCAGTAAGTTGAGCCAGGTGAATGACCCTCCTTTCCTTGAGTCCTGTAACAGTTTTGTGGCTCCTGTGATATATACACCGAGTTATAAAAATGGTTAAGTTCATTCCTGAAATGTGTTCACAGCTCACATTGATGAATAATAGATTCTGTCTGCTATGTAATTAGGAGAAGTGAAGTCTAGCCTGGAAAGTTTACTAGTCCAGTGTTCCTGGTTGCAAATGACAGAAATTCTTGTGTCTGTCACCAAAACTGTGTCAGTGGAGATAACTTGAAGACTATTGCTGTCATTGTGACCCAGCCCAGGTTCCTATGTTATCACCCTTGCCTCTTGTATTTTCTTTTCATCTTCACCAACTACTCTCTGTAGTTTCCCCCATCTGGTTTCCCCATTCACTTCATTCTCCTGCTATACCTTACTGTCTGTTGCTTTTCTGTGACTTATTCTCTTTAGGGCTTTCTTTCCCTTGGGGTATGAGGGCTGAATGGGGATGAGCCTTGGGCACTGGATCCCAATTCTTGCAATTCAGCACAAGATGACAAGTTACTTCCTACCACCTGTGGGTAGCTTGATGCTTAGGAGTAGGACATGATAAGACCTGAGTGGACCCAAAGGTCAAACTTGCAGTTATTTGGACCAATAGCAACACTCATGTCTGGAATTGTGAGACAACTCAAGAGACTTTGGAGCTAGACAGCATTTTTAGAGTATTACTATATTTCCCCATTTTAAAGCTATAAGTGGCCTCTTATATACCTGGTTAACTGAAAAGAGCAAGTTTCTGTCATGTGGAGTCTGGTAAAAGTTGAAAGGTTTAGGTATTTCTTAGGACTTTTGCAAACTTAAAAGCAACAAATGGCACTTCTCCTGTTAACTCTCATCTCCATTGAAGATGGAGAGCAGATCATAGAGATGCTTAATAACTAATGCTGAGTCATATCATGGGGGAGAGCCAAGAGTAGGAATCAGTAGTTCCAATGGTACTTGTCCACTAAGCATACATTTCCTTTCAAGCTGTTAATACTTTTGGCTACTATTAGAATATTTTTGCCACTGGATTTATTTACTTTTGATTAAATGTCATTCGATTCTTCAGTTTCTTGTGCCCTTGAATTCTCAAGTAGAGAATTGTCATTCTGATTTTCTAATCTTCTTTCTTCTCCTATTATTACTAAATAGAAAGATATTTTTGTTGAGCTGCATGCTATGTCCTACCCCTTCCTACTGATCTATAAGCTTTTCCATTGGCTTTCTTTCTGTTTCCTGCTGCTTTCTTGCTTCATAATTGAAGGGAGGATTCAGACCCATCCAGGTAACAAACTACTGGTTCTGCATGGCCTCTTTATTTCTCTATTCTCTTATTATTATTATTAGAGTGAGATTGATTGTCTGCTGGTGAATACACGCATTCACGGTGGGAATTTACTATTGGTATATTGTTTCAAGGCTTTTAAGCCTGCAGTGAAAACCATAAACAACCACAAGTACTGGTTACCATTTGAAAGATTTGAGATGTGCTCCTTCCAGACCATTCTCAAGCCCGTCTAGATTTTCCACTTCTATTGCAAACTATTTGAGAAAGCAAAATTGGGTTCAGTTTAGTATGAGATTGCCACTATTTGCAAAATGAAGGCTTTTCGTATCATGTGACAATTAGCGTGTGACAACCCTACAGATGGTTTTAGTTTAATTTGACCTTGATAAACTGAGATGAAAATCTTTATGTCCAGCAAGATTTATTGATATTCTAAATACTTTATAAATGACTTGAATGGTAGTTTTTTACGGGACTACTTTAATTTTTAATAAGTTGATAATGAGCTATCTACTCTTTATGAAAGAAGCAATGCTTTTATACAACAGAACAACTTTTAGAGAGATACCAACTGTCCCTTTTGTTATATTTTACCACACATTTTAAAACTAATAATTTATGGTATGGAATTTTTAGTTTAAATTAGCTGAGATTTCATTTTAAAAGTGAGGCTGCCCTACTGTTTTCAAATGAGTGACAGCATTGATCAAAGCGTGAATCGGTGTGGCTGTGCCTCGTGTGGAATGCTTTTTGTGAACCCAGATATAGGCAATTAAGTCTCTCTTTATGTATGTTGTATTTCTAATTCAAGTTGATAAGACTTTTATAAGTGGAAAAAAGGAGAAAGCTCAAGATAGTAAAATTTACATACTGCCCTTTGTAAAAAATATATATATATATTTTTTTCTCTCCTCCTCAGTTTTTCCAGAGGCCTCAAATACAGCCTCCTAGAGCTACCATCCCGAACAGCAGTCCTTCCATTCGTCCTGGTGCACAGACACCCACTGCAGTGTATCAGGCCAATCAGCACATCATGATGGTTAACCACCTGCCCATGCCGTACCCAGTGCCCCAGGGTCCTCAGTACTGTATACCACAGGTAAAGTAATCTCTCAGATCCGTGTGGTCCATCAGCAGAGTGGGGATTAACTCAGATTCTCATCAGAGGGAACAGGGAGGGTGGCTGGTAGCTTTGGTTTTTAGTGACGTGTGAACTTTTCTGTTGGATGTAAGTCTAAGCCATTTTGTCATTTTTCATAATATCATAAGGAGATATTTCTTCATCTCTTAAAATTTTCTAAGATGGTAGAGAAATTGTTTTTATATCCTAGCTTTCTCCCAATCCCTTACCCACAACCAGCTGCTCTAAAATAGAGTCCATAACTACCTGTTCCAGTAATACCATTCAGTGTCATTGAAAGCTATCAGCCTGAAATAATTTTACAATGAGCTGATGTCTGCCTGTGCCCTGATTTGCTGTATGGCTTTACCTAAGGCGCACCTTTTTTTTCCATCCTCATTACATCTTTTTTTTTTAATTGAAGTATATTTGATATACAGTATTGTGTTCGTTTCAGGTGTGCAGCAAAGTGATTTGGTTATACATATGTATATTCATTTTTTCCAATTCTTTTCCATTATAGGTTATTACAAGATACTGAATATAGTTCCCTGTGCTATACAGTAAATCCTTGTTGTTTATCTACTCATTGCATCTTAATGGCAAGCAGGTGTTTTGAACGTGTTTAACAAAGTGGCTTTACCTCCTTTAAATGATTCTCTTATACACACATACATGTGCGCACGCGCACGCGCGCGCACACACACACACACACACACACACACACACACACACACACACACACACACACACACACACCTTTATTTTTCCATAGTAAGCTACCTTCATGTTACTTCCTAAATGTCTGTAACCCCTCTCTTGCAGTACCGTCATAGTGGCCCTCCGTATGTTGGGCCCCCACAGCAGTATCCGGTTCAACCACCAGGGCCAGGTCCTTTTTATCCTGGACCGGGACCTGGGGACTTCCCCAGTGCTTATGGTAAGTATGAAAAATTAGGCAATTTCTGCTAGTTTGTTGTGCTTATTCCATTTTGTTGTTTGGCAGGTCAGTTTAGGTAGTGAGGTTTGGTGGTGTGAAAGATTTTTAAATAAAATGTTGCAAACAGTTCTGACCTGAAAGCTTTTTTTTTTTTTTAGAGCGGCTTACAAGGAAAGAATATTATAGAAACGCATTTAGTTAATGACACCTTCTGAAGGAGCTGGTAATTCTGTTGCAAAAAGCCCATGTCTCAAGAGTCTGATGTCTGCTGCTGGCTCATGATTACCTAGATTGTTGCTGGATTTTTGCTGAATGCATAAATATACCTTATCTCCCTTCCATGATTTCTTTTTTTCTAAGCATTTACCACCATTTACCAAAACATTTGTTAATGTTTTCTCACTAGAATGTAATATCCACGAAGGCAGGGAATTTTATTTGTTTTGTTTAGTGCTATATCCCTAGCACCTAGAGAACAGTGACTGGTAGGCACTTAGAGAATATACATGGGATGACTGAATTTAACTCAGTATACCTGTGATTCCTTTTCTGCAAAATTTTGGTAAGATCTGTGTCATGGGGAGGTTTTGAGGATTAGTTAAATGGAAATGCCTTGAAAAATTACAAGTATTTTTAATGTAGAGAAGCAAGCACCAAGCTTATACTTGGTGTGTGAACCGATACTAAACTAAGGAGTAATGAAAATGACTGATTTTATTCAGTAAATTTCTACTACATACCACACTTGTTTTTTTCCCTTAGAAGGCGAATTATAAGTGATAAAATCAGCAAATACTAGAACAGTTAAACTTTAAGATTCAGTAAGGGGACCCCCCTGGTGGTGCAGTGTTAAGAATCCGCCTGCCAATGCAGGGGACATGGGTTCAAGCCCTGGTCCGGGAAGATCCCACATGTGTTGGAGCAACTACTCCCGTGCGCCACAAGTACTGAGCCTGCACTCTAGAGCCCGCAAGCCACAACCACTGAGTCCACATGCCACAACTACTGAAGCCCGCGCACCTAGAGCCCATGCTCCGCATCAAAGAAGCCACCGCAATGAGAAGCCCGTGCACTGAAACGAAGAGTAGCCCCTGCTCTCCGCAACTAGAGAAAGCCCGTGCGCAGCAGGGAAGACCCAGCAAAAATATTAATTAGTTAATTAATTAAAAAATAATTATTTAAAAAATAATAATTATTAAAAAAAAAATTCAGTAAGCATTGCTCTTTTCCATTACAGCAAGGACATATTAAAATTTTAACTTGTTCTTTTAAGATGGTAACCCACCCTAGATAAACATGTATCCACTAACTATTTCCTAACATTGGGATTAGTGGCTCAGTTAAAAACCTTTATAGAATAATTGATGGGTATTAGAATAACCCAAGAAGGTTTCCTTTAGGTTTTGAGGTGAAATAGGCAAAGCAACCAAGTGTTAACTAGCTTTACTTCTTTTAGAAAAGGAAAACCTTTCTGTTACTTGTGAAACTGCTGTTTCAAAATGATATACTTTAAAAGTTCATTAAATGTCTCAAATATATATGTTTATTTAACTTTATTAAAGTGGTATTAAGTGGGGTTTTTTTATTAAGTGGTATTTTTACTAAGAAATACTTGATATTTTCAGAACAATACATGTTTACACATATGTTTAAAAGGAAAATAATATATGCACATTACCCAGCTTCAACATAGAATATTGCCAGTACTGTTGAGGTACTTGTGCATCCCTTGAACTTAGCTAAGGCACAGTTTTCACACAAGTCTAGTGCCTTTGTATTGATGCTTGCTCTGAAAATTTAAATCCAATTAAAATTATTTTGAGGTGTAAAATTGGCTGTTGTTGTTATCTAGAATTTATTGAATAGAAAAACTTTAAGATGAGATTATCTGTCAGAGTAAACATGCTGAAATTAACAGTATTTCTCTTTCAAATCCATGTTGCAAAGGGAATGCAATTGTATCTTAGAATTTACAAAATTATTTTGAAAGGTTTCTCACTGAATTTTAGTCTACTGTTTATTTACGGATCACATAAATGATTTTTTGACTCAGAAAATATCATCATTATAAGTCTGTGCCAGCCGTCTTTCTTGCTCTTGAAACTACCGCTGCAGTATATATGGAAACAATATAGATGAGTTTACTAGTAGAGAAATATTTTGATGATGTGTATATACAGTATTATAACATTTTGGTTTTGTTTATTTCTATTATATATAAGCCATATTTATTTATTTTTACAAAAAAGCAATAGATTGAGGTGCAGTTGTATCTCAGATATTGTTGATGTCTGTTCCTTTTGATAGATATTCTTTCTTCCCCAGGAAATTCTTACCTAGATCCAGTAGACATTGAGTAGGTAGTTCATCACCTAGATTAAAACACTGTTTTCCTAGTTTCCTTAAGATTAGAAAGACGATCTTAAGATAGTTTTTAATTATGAAAGTAACCAAGTTGATGAAAAATACAAATAATGTAGGACATAAAAAGTTGAAATAACCAATTTTTGTCCCTCCTTACTCCCTAAAGCAATAATGATTTAACAGATTGAAACATATTTTTTATTCATTTTTAAATAATTTTTAATGCAAATGGGCACATACTATTTTTAATGTTCTAAAACTTCCTGGTTTTTTTCCCCATCTCACGACATATTCATGGACATCTTTCCATTTCATTGCCTATAGAATTTCAAGCTACATAGTATTTCATTTTAAGAATAAATCATAGTCTAGTTCTCTGCTGATAGAAGTTTAGGTTCTTTTTGTTATTTGGGCGTATGTTTTAGTTTTAAAGCCTGTCACTAGTTAGTATGTTTTTATCAGAATCAAAAGTTGTAATCTAATCGTTCCCATCAATTATAGGTCCTCCAGCTATATTGCCTTGGTCTTATGGTGTAGAAGCCATAAACATTCCCTTTCTATTTCCTTTTCTTGGAATCTCCCCTTCTCTTACCTTTTCACTTCCATTTCTTAAATTTCCCTCTGATCCTGTTGCCTCCCCTTTCCTCTTCATCTCTCCTGTCCTGATCTTGGGTTGGATTAAAGGTGGGTGTGGGGATGGGATCCTACTTCTGTTTTCCAAAGCAGGAGTCCTTTCTTCTAGGGCAGAGGACCTTCCTTTATCTGAACTGGCAAGGAATGAATCCAAGACTTGTTCCTTCTTGCTCTACTGCTGGAGTTTGTGAGTTGGGTGGGCTTCCCCCCCCCACCACCAGAGTTCTTAGTTCTTCATCCTTAACTTTGCACTTCACTCCTGCATACTAACAGTTTACTCCCCTACTTGGTTTAAACCTTGAACAGTGGTTCTCAAAAAATATTCTTAACTACATTGAATTTCAGTAACTAGGATCATAGAATTCTGTATAATTTTTGCAGTGTTTCTATAGTGTTGAGGAAAAATAACTAATGAATAGTATTTGCTCAGTGTTGCTTTTCAGTTTTTCTCTTGTCAGTGTTTCTTAAATATTTTGATGCCTGTTAACATGAGAAATACCTCATGGAGACTGAAATTATTTCCAGGCCAACCCTAGAGGGTGATCGCCCAAGATGAAAAACATAGTTTTGGGAGCAAAGGGATGTGGTTGATGGTGGCAGTGATGTTGAGGAAGGAAAAAAAGATTGAGAATTTACAGTGGTAGATGGCCCCGTTCTCTCTTACTTCAAGCCAGTATACTCTCCTTTTTTCTCACTCTGTCATGTCATTTCCCTTTCCTTCTGTCATCTTCTTTCCACTCTTTTCCTGAGTCTCTATGGGGGCTTGGGCACCTTGTTCAGCTCGTAAGAGCTGAGGGAGTCATTGTTCCCCGTAGTGTGTGTAGGTGGGAAACTTTTTTGGCACCTCAAATTCAGTTTGATTGTATTTTTGCAGAGCGGCAATACATTATTATTATGGGTATATTATGGGATAAATTGATTTTTATGTGCCAGCCTGCATATTTAACCACTATATTTATCTTTGTTTCTATGGAAAATTGAAAGTTTTGCAAGGTTTTGGAAGACCTGCAATGTGTAAGACATTTGTGCTAAGTATTCTGTGGAATGTAGATGTTGAGGTATTCTCCCTGCCTTTCAGGAACTTATTTGCGTGATGTTTGTGCTTGGGGTTTTGCCAATGAGATGAAATCTAAATATTGACTAGACCAGTTGTTCCCAGATCTTTCAGTATCCTGGGCAAGTGAAATATAAAGTAAAGGAAAATAAAGGAAGAAACATACATGACTATTACATTTAAAATTTTGCCAATAAGACTTTTAAAGCGAACTGCTACTTATTGTATCATTTCCTATAGGAAGGCTGTTTTAAGAACAAAAGAGTAAGACTGAAATAATTTCAAAAAAGGAACAGTCCTTTCCAAAAATTTCAAGTTGGCAAGCCTGTAGTTGTGTGTGTATTTCATGGTTATTATTGTATATATTTTGCCATATATCATTGGCACCTTTTATATAGACTGGTGTTAGGAGAACCACTGATATAGAATAAGAGTCAGCAAACTTTTTCTATAAAGGACCATATATAGTAAATATCTCAGGCTTTGCAGAACTAGGATCCCATCCCCACACCCACCTTTAACCCAAACCATTCAGCTCTGCCATAGTAGTGGGAAACCAGCCATAGAGAGTAGATAAAGTGTTGTTTGTGGGTGTCTTCCCATAATACTTTATTTACAAAATAAATGGTATTAAGCTGAATTTGGGCCTCCTGATCTAGACAGACCTAACTCATTCCATGAATAAGAGTTCCAGAGACATTAAGTAACTTGCCTGATAAATGGTATGCAAAAGTGACTCACATTTTTAATAGAATAAAATAAATGTTTTAAATGTCCCTGCCTATGTAAGAAGTTGGATTAGATTATTAAAAAAAAAAAAAACTATTGTTTGGTAGGGCAGAAGGCCTGCTCTGCTGGGATCCATAGTTGACTAAGTGTTTTACTAATTTAGTGTTTAACTCCCCACTATATTGAGATTGTCCTATTCTGCCAGGTTTATTCAGCTGATATTTATTGTGCATATATTATACATCAGCCTCTGCCCCAATCATGTTGATGCAGAACTGATTCATTAGAAGAATCTGATTTTTTTTTTTAAGTTATGTTTTACCTTTTGGATCTTATTTCACTTAGCTTAAAAAATAAGGCAAGGTGAGCCAATTGTATTGCTTGTGTAACAGCATTTGAAACCAATTTTAGGGGTTTGTTTTGTGAGTTTTGGAGCTAGTGACATAATATGGTAGTATAGAATTGTTTATTTGAGCTCTGTTTTGATAATACTTTGCTCACTAACTAGAGGATAGCTAATGTGTTTTTGTCTTTGAATTTATTCAAATCCTAGTCATGCTGATTACATCAGCCCTGTTTAGTTCTTTTCCAAATCTGGTTCTCGAAACCTGATTGATACCTGCAGAGTTCTGATACTGCAAATCATAGTGCTTCCGAGAAATTTCCACTTGAGGATTATTATTATGATGATGGTGGGGATGGTGAAGATGTCGATGATGACAGTGATAATGGAGCCTACATTATTTGACTTTTTACTAAAGTACCAAGGATTTTACCAGTATTAACTATCTTCATACACATTTCTTTCCTTCTTGTTACTTTGCCTGCTATCCATCTCTCCCACTAAAGGCTAATCATCACTTGTGCACCCATCATATATGTACCCATTTAAGGCTGTTACTCTAGCAGTTCTCTTGGCTCTTTCCTACGTTACCACTTTTTTTCTCCCTCTGCTGGATTAGTTTTATCAGCATACAGGTATATTGTTTCATTCCCATCTTTTAAAAAAAAAAAGTGTTTTTTTTTACTTCATATTTTTGTCCACCTATAGCCCATTTTTTTGCTTCCTTTAAGACTTTTTGTTTTGTTTTTTTTGCGGTACGCGGGCCTCTCACTGTCGCGGCCTCTCCTGTCGCGGAGCACAGGCTCCGGACGCGCAGGTCCAGCGGCCATGGCTCACTGGCCCAGCCACTCTGCGGCACGTGGGATCCTTCCGGACTGGGGCACGAACCCGTGTCCCCTGCATCGGCAGGCGGACTCTCAACCACTGCACCACCAGGGAAGCCCCCTATAAGACTTTTAAGAAAAAGAGCTGTCTGTACTCACTGTCTTCATTTTCTGAAGACAGATGAGGATGCACACCTCCACCCGCACCCAAACAACTTTTGTCGAGGTCACCAGTGAATTCTACTTTGCTAAATCTTAATTGACCTCCCAGTACCATTTGACATAGTTAAGCACTCTGCCCATTCTTGGACCATTCATCTCCTTTGCTGGGTTTTCTTCATATCTGTGCAACATATCTAAACAACATAGAGTGCCTTGGTAGTTCCATGGTGATCCAGTGGTTAGGACTCTGTGCTTTCACTGCTGTGGGTCCAGATTGAGTCCCTGGTCAGGGAACTAAGATCCTGCAAGCAATGCAGTGCCGCCAAAAAAAGGTCACTATTAAAATAAATAAATAAACAGCATAGAGTGCTTCAAAGTTTAGTCCTTGGGCTTCTTTTCTGTTTGAACTCATTTCCTGAGTTACCCAGTCTCATGGTTTAAATACTTCCATATAGTCTAATTCCAAAATGGATACCTATTCACCGACTCCAGACTTGTGTCTCTTTTGGCCTACTTGATATCTCTGTTTGAAAGTCTAATGAGAATGTCAAAACTTTACATGTCCAAAATTGAGCTCTTGATTTTTCTGCCCTAAATTGTACTCTTCCTCATCTCAGTAAATAAATAAATAGCACAGTAAATAGTACCTCCATCCTTCCACTTGCTCAGACAGACCTTAAGAATTTTCCTTGATACTTGTTTCTCTCACACCCACATCCAATCCATTTGCAAGTCTGGAGGTTCTGCTTTCAAAAATATCCAGTATCTCACCCCTTCTTACCACTCTTCTTAGCACTCTGGTTTAATAGTAATTATAACAATAGTCAAAGTTTTGAAAGTTAAAAAGGATTCATTGAGGTGGGTAGGTAGAAGAAGTTAATTTCAGGCAGAAGGGCAGTACAGTCATAGGCATGAACAATGTTGAAGAGATTGGTGTACTCAAGGGATAGGAATATGTTACTCAAGGGATAGGAATACGTTATAGCTTAGAGCAAAGGTGTGGAGTTTGAGAATGGTAGAAAATGTAGTTTGGAACCTGGATTCCTAGTGGTTGAACTTTATCTCTAGGCTGCTTGTTATCGGCCCCAACAGTAGGACATTCGCCAAACCTAAATGGTAGCTCCCGGTGGCAGTGGTTCTCCATAAGTAAAGGAGAAGAATTAGACCACCCCAACCCCCAAGATGATGAGATATATTCTCCTGCCCCTGACCAAACCCACACACAAGACATATCCACACAAACCTTTGTTTGAGAATCACGGTTGGAGGCAGTGGGCCCCCAGGATAGATTTTTTTTTAAGCAGTAACTCTGGTGGCAGTCTGCAGGAGTTGCTTATTTAGTTGTTTTTATAGTGGATGCTGAAGAAAAGATAGATGCTTATGACTGTTTGGGAATCATTCCTTGACCACTTCAGTAGCTGGAGGGGAGCTGGGGGAAAGAGCTGAGCAAGACGAATGCTTATTTTTGTCTGTTACTTTTTTTTTTTTTTAACTAATTGTCTAGATTTACAGTGCCATTACTAGTCTTATAGTGGTTGACAAAATAACTGAATGCTTTTTTTCATTCTTTTCTAATTCTTTAGGAGCGCCTTTTTACCCAAGTCAGCCAGTGTATCAGTCAGCACCTATCATAGTGCCTACGCAGCAGCAGCCCCCTCCAGCCAAGAGAGAGAAAAAAACAGTAAGAGATCTTCATTAAGTTTTCTCACTTTAAAATTGAATGTCCATTTACTTATCAAATAAGTTTACCCACAGCTGTGATAATTATTCACCTCAGTTCCCAAATGACTGCCAATTTTTATTCCTCCCTTATATCCTCACCACTAGACTTGGAGGATTTGTATGGGCAGATAATTAGACATTGCAAGTATCCTTTGCTTAATATCAATTTTCAACATGCACTGAGCTAGCTATGCTAAATGACAACATGCCATCCAGCTCCAGAACAGGAAGTTTTAATCTTCTAAAGTCTCACTCAGTGGGAGGAATTTGAGCTCGGTTCTCACATCCTTGTTGTCCTTTAACTCTAGTCCTAGTCAGCTCTGTATTCAAATATGAATTGACAGGGGAAAAATAGCACAAGAGAAAATGGGCATAGTATTAAGGACAGCAAGAAAAATCTTTCCTATAGAATATATTTATTTTAAGAAACAGAAAGCAGAATTTAGAAAATGTATTGTAATTGTTTTAAATAAATTACAGAGACTTTGCCTCTATCTATTCAGGCAGGCCCAAGAGAATTGGAGTACAGTAATATGAAATACGCACTGCAGAATATTTTGTAGAAGAGTGGCTTGCAATCTTTTATCCATCAGAACACACAAAATGAATGATGTTTATAAGAGATTCCCACATTCACACAAATAAAATAGGTGGGAGTGAGATCATAGCAATACTCTTGCAAGTACTCTCATTTAATAAAAATTAATGAGGTTCAGAACTTTGGTTCTTTTTTTATCAGAGACAAATTATTTGTGCACACATCATAATAACCATGACATGCCAATGTATCATGACACTACAGTTGAGAAACTGCTGTGGAAATGTTGACACAGCATGGTAGATGTTGGACTTGAAGAACACTCTCAGAATGCAGAAAAATTAGTAAAGAAAATAATGAAAATGGAACACGGTATTAATAGATGTTACTGAAGAAGAAAGTAGAATAAATGAATTGTAAAACAGTACATAAAACTGTAGTAGGGGACTTCCCTGGTGTTGCAGTGGTTAAGAATCCACCTGCCAGTGCAGGAGACACGGGTTTGAGCCCTGGTCCGGGAAGATCCCACATGCTGCAGAGCAACTAAGCCCGTGCACCACAACTACTGAGCCTGTGTGCCACAACTACTAAAGCCCGTGCACCTAGAGCCCGTGCTCCGCCGCAAGAGAAGCTACTGCAACGAGAAGCCCGTGCACCGCGATGAAGAGTAGTCCCTGCTCACTGCAACTAGAGAAGAGCCCATGCACAGCAACGAAGACCCAGTGCAGCCAAAAATAAATTAATTAATTAATTAATTTAAAAAAACCCAAAAAACTATAGTAAGCATAAGATTCTATACCTGAAAAAATAGCTGATAGTAGAAATCTTAATAAAGACTTACTCCCAGGAAAGCTTCCAGATACAAATGGTTTTATCAGTGAATTCTTTGACATTTTCAAGAAGCCAAGGCTAGCTTGATAAGGTCTGGATTTAATGACAAGCAGAGGGGGGCTTTCAGCACTGTCCTAGGATGGAAGGCCTAGACCCAAGTACTCCACCTCCATTATAGCACCATCTCCACTGATGTCTATGCATAGGTAGCCTTCAAAAAAATTAAAAGAAGACCATACACATTGTTCTGTATCTTGCATCTTTTCATTTACCAATACATCTTGACAGTCATTCCATATTAGTACATGTAGATCAATTTCATTTTTTCTACTGGCTGTTTGGTATTTAATTGTAAGGATGTAGCATAAATTTTTTTTTTTATACAGCAGGTTCTTATTAGTTATCCATTTTATACATATTAATGTATATATGTCAATCCCAATCTCCCAATTCATTACACCACCGCCGCCCCTCGCCACTTTCCCCCCTTGGTGTCCATATGTTTGTTCTCTACATCTGTGTCTCTATTTCTGCCCTGCAGACCGGTTCATCTGTACGATTTTTCTAGGTTCCACATATTGTAGCGTAAAGTTTTAACTACTATGTTCTTGATCAGCCTTTAGAATCTTTCTGTGTCTTTGCTGGGAAAAAAAACAGTATTGCAGTGAGCATCTTTACATGCATATACAAGGTTATCTGCAGCATAAATCCCTGTTTCTGAGTCCTAGGATATGGATAGTGTACATTTTGTTAGAGAACCATTTAAGGGCTTTAAAACTTTAGATAGTAACTTCCATATTTTAAAACTCTTTTATGAATCTTGTCTTATGTTAAGCATTATAAATAAAATCAGTGAATTTGGCATTGCTTAAAAGACAAGTGTTAATACTTTGCCTTTTTGACCTAGAAATTTTTCCAACTAGGTTTCATTTTAGCTTGTTGTGCTAATTAATTCAAGTCAGAGCTAATGGCCTAAATTCTTCTGAATGACCTCCTCTGGTTCCGTGATTGAAATCAAGTCAGATGTGGTGATTGTCAACTGTGATGTTTGAGAGATTTCCCAGTTTGCATCTTTATACATCATATGCCTGTAAATCTACTACACGGGCACCCATCCATAAATATGCCATCTTATTTGTAACCTTATAGATAAGAATTCGAGATCCAAACCAGGGAGGTAAAGACATAACAGAGGAGATTATGTCTGGAGGTGGCAGCAGAAATCCTACTCCACCCATAGGGAGACCCACATCCACACCTACTCCTCCTCAGGTAAGACAGAATGTGCCATGATGGATGATGAGGTGTATTTTTTGTTCACTAACCTCTACTGAGCCCTTCTTTCTTCTATAGCCACTTGACTGTACTTTTCCTTTCTGTCAGTTGTCTCATAGCCTCGAATATCTAAATGATATTTAAACAGACATGTTGTTTCTCTTTGTAAACTGTTATAACTTCCAACTTTTTATTGGTAATATTTCTCTGTATTGTCTTCACATTCAGAGCATAGCTGCTGCCACTCTTCCTAATGAACTATTATTGCATGGTACCAAAAGGAGCTGCATTCCTATGGAAACCTCATCATTAAATGAGTATTTTATATTTTCGATATGGAGTCTTAGGAGTTAAATGCTACACTCTGTGATAATATAAACATTAAAATTGAGAATTTAAACATTTTTATTGAACTGTGTTTGAGATGATTGCCTGTGTTATTCAGAGCATATTTAAATGTATTATAGGTATACCTCTTACTTTTTAGTAGTACATAAATGAGCTTCTTGAGTGCAGGGTGTCTTCTTTAATTATTTACAAAGGTTATTAACAAATTATGTCAAACACCTTTTTGTTCCTGTTGCAGAATGTGGTTATCGTGATCGTCTAAGAGTTCACTTTCTTGCTTTTAGACGTCAAGGCTTTCCAGGAGAAGCTGAGGTTTAGCAAACTATAATAGAAAATGGACGCCCCCCCCCCCCCCAAGTTTGACAGAATTTTGATTTCATCATGGGGTTACTTTAAATTCTGCTAAACCATTCAGAGGAGAAGAGTGATTTCAAATCTTCAAAATATCTAAAGTGAATGCTCAGCATATAAAACAGACATAACCAAAGTTGTTAAGGTCTAGGAATCTGCTTGCTTCCCCCTCTTGTGGCCGATTGGTGAGGTACTTCTCAGAGCCCAGTTTACGAAACAAGTGATATGGATGATCAAATATAAGGCATTTCAGAATGACAGACTATTGACTTGATTTTAGTAGTACTGTATAGGTTTAAAAAAAGTTCTTTAAAAATTGAGCTCACAAACAGATGTCTAAGTTTAGAGCCCCTTGAAAATCTGTGAATTTTGAGTCGACCTAAAACTTGGGACTTTGTATAATGATGTGTTTCACTTGGAAACGATGATACTCTCTGGCTGACTTTTATCTCAGTCTTCCATCATCTAGCTAAGTATAATATGTAACCATCTAGATATATGAATTGTAAGGTTATATTAATGATTGTTAATAGGACTTTTCACCATTCCCTATTATTTCCCCAGGGATATTCCAAATCTAGAATGATTGAACAGGGCTTATACTTAATCTTGTCCCTGTACGTAAACATGGGACAAGCACCATATACACATTTAAGTTATTCACTTATGTGCTCTGTTAGGTGGGAACATACTATAGCGAAAATTTAGGATTAGTCAATCGGGGCAGTTCAATTTTGGTCTGTATTTTCCCACATTAATTAAAATATTGTTACTGTCCAACTGTGTAGTTGACAACCTTTTGTTGATTTGTGTTTAAATTCTCAACTTGAATATATATTAGTATATCTTTTTGCATTTTAATTCCCTGTGGGCTGGTTTGTTTTTCTTTAGTCTTAGCAAGCTTGATCCTACCCTCTTCTGGTTATCTCTCTGTCTTTAGTCACAGGAATCCTTTTGCTTTTTATCTTTCCCCAGGGATCCCAGGCCTGAATACGAATGTATGTGTAATCATAAAGCCCATTAAATGTACATTTTTATTTGATAAAGGTCATCAGTCAATTATTATAATGTTGGTAGTTCTTTTTGAGGTGTAATGTTATCTTGAAGCATCAGTTTATTTTATTAGGTAGTTTGCATTTAAATCCACACTTACCGATCTGTTGTCTTTCCAAATGCGTGAAATTCATGGAATGAATAAATAGCCTCTTAACAGACATATGTACTAGAAATATTTCATTTTCTTCTTAAGAACAACAACAGCGCAAATGTGATGATGGCAACCGACACTTGGCTTCATTTTCTAGAAATTCATGGAGAGTGGTGCACATAGAGTAGGAGAGGATATCCCTGGTTAGGGGAAGCAATCATTAATGCCTAATTGTTATGTCATGTAAAAATGTTGACCCAATGTTTCAAAAGAAGCTAGAAATCAATCTGCGAGTTTTAATCAGCAACTAATTCTACTAATAAATAGCACTATGCCAGCCAAAGAAGATCCTTTAGGTTTAACCTAAAAACTGCTAGTTTGTAGCCTTGGCCTAATTCTAAATAGATCCTAGACCACAGTCTTAGTAAGTAAGACTGCAGATGAGACAATCCTTTTCAGAATTTATGACTAAATAGTAAATACTGTATTGCTTTTGGCCTTACGGAGTACCTGCTTTGAGTCACAATTGCATGTGATGTGAATAGCAAAGCCCTTTCCCTATCATTGAGCTCATCCCAGTCTCTTCAAGGGAGACAGAGGATGCTTACTAATATATGACCGATCCTCCTGTGAAATATATACTGAGAATTATTACAGCACAGAGACGACCAAGTGGGTCATATTTATAGCACAGGCTCAAATGTGTTGGATCACAGAAACCTATTAATGATACTTGGTACAGGTGAGACAGTACAGGGGAGAGGTTTAAAGGTTTGGCTTAGAATCAGATATACTTGATTTCAAGTCCTAGTTCCACAACTGAATTTTGTAACTTTAGCCAAATTACTTATCTTCTAGAACTTTAGCTTCCACATTTTAAAAAACAAGGGAAATAAATATCATATAGAGTTATTATAAGTATTAAATAAATACTTAAAATTGCTTAAGCTTGGGACACAATGAGCATTCAACAAATGTTATCTGTTATTAGTATTACAATTATTGTTGTTTCAGAAGGCACAGAGAATGACTGGAGGAGTCTTGAAGGCTTCACAGCAGAGATGCCACTTGGGCTGAGTTCCCAGATTGGTATTCACAAAAATGGAAAGAGAGAGAAGGGTATTCCAGGCAGAGTGGTAGCATGTGCAAAAAGGCACATGGAGATGGGAAATTGAGTGAAGGGAGACTGTTACCATTTCTAGCGATAAATTGGGAAGTCAGTTGAAGGAGAGGAAGCCAGTGAGAGAAATATTCAGCAATTGGTTACTAAGTAAGGATTATAAAAAGAGTAACCCTATAATTTATCATCGCAATTGGGGCAGTTTTAGAAATGAATGGGGATGCTATTAATCATTTTGCTGGGACAACAGGCATAAACCAGTACTGTCCAGGTAAACACATTGCATGGTTCCCCTAGGAGTTAGAGGGAAGAATCAGAGGTGATTCTTCAAGCTTAGATACTGGGATTTATAGTAAAACATAACATGGAGTGTACATGGATGTTTGAAAAGGGGGATAATGAATGATTTTGGCAAGCAGGCAAGCTAAGAAGAGTTAATTGAGAGAAACTGCATTGGAGGAGGAGAATGGAGAGGAGAAACATGTTTTTGCTGCTTCTGTTTTTGTCCTGAAGAGTAGATTGAATTTAAAATTGTCCTGCTTCCTGAGTTTTAAAATGATCTGTGGAATAACTCCTTGAGATTTTATATCTCAGATGTATTAAAGATATAGAAATATGTGTAATATATGTGACCATTCAGATGATCATAATACACAGACAGAGGTGCATGAATGGACAGAATACTAGAGTACTTGATGCTGGTCGGTCTCCACTCTGTCACTTAGATTTATGACCTTGGGTCAGAATGTGAAGCCCTTTAAACCCCTATTTTTTGATATGTAAAATGAGGGATTATACTAAGTAATCTCAGAGTTCCCTTTTAGTCCTTAAATATTTAAGTTGGAAAGAAGGGAACATTTTTGTTACTTTCCCTCAGCATCAGAGTCTCTCAGCTATATCTCTGTTGTTGATAGCAGTGAGGCACAAGGAACGTTTTCACATTAAGAAATGTGCCAGCTTCCTGAAAGTCATTTTGGACCCTGCAGGGTAAAAATAAGTGTATGGTGTTGTACGGTCAGCCCTCCCTATCCACACGTTCTTCATCTACTAATTCAAATAACCAGGGATGAAAAAGATTCAGGAAAAAAAATTTCAGAAAGTTCTAAAAAGCAAAACTTGAATTTACCATGCACTGGCAAGTATTTACAGAGCATTTATGTTGTATTAGGTATTATGAGTAATATAGAAATGATTTAAAGTACCTGGGAGGTTAAATGCAAATACTGTACCTTTTCATATAAGGGACTTGAGCACCTGAGGCTTTTGGTATCCACGGGCTGTCCTAGACTCAATCCCCCATGGATACTGAGGGACAACTGTATAGGCAAGGCTTCCATAATTGTCCACTTCCAAAGGGGTGGTGAAGTAAAATCACTTAAAATTTTAAAATGAGCTATATATTTTCCTTCCTCTCCCTACTCCCTCTTGTTCTTTTTTCTGTTTTAAGAATTACTTACTTGCCACCCAAGTGAGAAGTCTGCGCACCACGATGGAGAGTAGCCCCTGCTTGCCACAACTAGAGAAAGCCCGCACGCAGCAACGAAGACCCAACACAGCCAAAAAATTTTTTTTAATTAAAAACACAAATCTTTATTCCATATTCCACACCATTATATCAGCAAGTCCTATCTGGCTCATTTTCACCATCTCCACTGCTACTGTTATCCTCTAAACCACTTTGATCTCCCCTAAACAACAGTAACTTTCCTACTCATCTCCTTGCTTCTGCTTGCCTCTCTGTCTATTCTTTTTATTTATTTATTAAAAATTTTTATTTATTTATTTATTTTTGGCTTTGTTGGGTCTTCATTCCTTTGCATGGTCTTTCTTTAGTTGCGTCGAGCGGGGGCTACTCTTCGTTGCGGTGTGTGGGCTTCTCATTGCTGTGGCTTCTCTTGTTGCAGAGCATGGGCTCTAGGCGCGCAGGCTTCAGTAGTTGTGGCACGCGGGCTCAGTAGTTGTGGCATGCAGGCTCTAGAGCTCAGGCTCAGTAGTTATGGTGCACGAGCTTAGTTGGTCCGTGGCATGTGGGATCTTCCCGGACCAGGGCTTGAACCCATGTCCCCTTCATTGGCAGGCGGATTCTTAACCACTGCGCCACCAAGGAAGCCCCTCTATTTATTTATTTTTTTACTGAGGTATAATTGACATAAACATTACATTAGTTTTAGGTGTACAACATAATGATATTTGTATAAATTGTAAAATGACCACAATAAGTCTAGTTAACAGCTGTCACCATGCACAGTTACAAAAAACAATTTTTTATTTATGAGAACTTTTAAGATCTATTGTCTTTGCAGCTTTCAAATATGCAATATAGTATTATTAACTAGAGTTGCCATGCTGTTCATTACATCCCCATGACTTATTTATTTTATAACTGGAAGTTTGTACCTTTTGATCCCCTTCACCCATTTTTCCCACCATACCCCCCACCTCTGGCAACCACCAATCTGTTCTCTTTTCTATGAGTTTTGTTTTGTTTTTTAATTCTACATATAAGTGAGCTCATACGGCATTTCTTTCTCTATCTGAGTTATTTCACTTAGTATAATACCCACAAGGTCCATTCATGTTATTGCAAAGGGCAAGCTTTCATTTTTTTTTATGGTTGAATAATATTCCTCTGTGTGTGTACAGGTTTATTCTTTAATATGTTTCCCTTGAAAGAATATAAGCTCCAAGCTAAGGATTTTTCTGTTTTAATCACCAGTGGGTTCTCAATGCTTTGTATGTGATAGATGCCAGGGGGGAAAATCCACACATGTGAGTGTGTGTGCGCATGTGTGCGCATGCAGACACTCACATACACACCTTTCTAAAGAATGCGTGTAGGAGAATTCTCTCCCATTTATGAAAGAAGTATGTTTTGGTCCTTTTTCCTGGTGCCATTTATTTTTTTACTTCCTAATCTTCATAATGTTTCTCAATTGGGGGCAATACTTCTTTATCCCCAGGGTTTGTATATGTTAAACACATGTGGTATTTATTACAATGGCTGTTTTAAAGTCATTGAATGGGACTTCGAAAAGTCAGTTACATATAACATATAAATAATGAAATGTGAAACGTTCAAATAGCCTCTTATGATAACAGTAAATTACATCAGCATCTTGCTTATATTTGTATAACTATTTGGAGTCTCTGGCTTTCTCTCAGTGGATTACAATAAGGATCAGCAATCATTTTCTGTAAAGGGCCAGATAGTACACATTTTTGGTTTTGCAGCCAGCTGTCTCTTTCACCACTACTCGACTCTGATATTGTTGCATGAAAGCAGCCATAGACAATATGTAAATGAATGGCTGTGGCTGTTCCAATAAAACTTTCTAAGTATCCTGTAATTTTCATATGTCAAGAAATATTGTTCTTTTAAAATTCCCCCAACTATTTAAAAATGTAAAAAGTTCTTATCTCATGGGAAGTACCAAAATAGGCATGTGGCCCTGGGCCATAGTTGCTGGCCTCCTGTCTACAATTACCTCTGTAATGAAGCATCCTGTCATATACACGTTTAAAATAGACAGTAAATGATGGTGGCCTCTCTTTGGGTAGAAACAATATAGGTTATGTAAAGAGAAATGAATTTTATTTACTTTTTAAACTGCCAAATCTAATTTTTAAATTTTTATACAACTTTTAAAGGTTACTTTCCATTTACAGTTATTACAAAATATTGACTATTTTCCCGTGTTGTACAATACATACTTGACACCTAGTAGTTTTGTATCCCCCACTGCCCCACCCCTATATTGCCCCTCCCCCCACACTGATAGTCACTAGTTTGTTCTCTATATCTGTGAGTTTGCTTCTTTTTTGCTATATTCACTAGTTTGTTGTATGTTTTAGATTCCACATATAAGTGATATCACACAGTATTTGTCTTTATCTGACTTATTTCACTTAGCATAATGCCCTCTAAGTCCATCCATGTTGCTACAAATGGCAAAATTTTCATTTCTCTTTTATGGCTCAGTAGATACCGGGTGTGTGTGTGTGTGTGTGTGTGTGTGTGTGTGTGTGTGTGTGTGTGTGTGTGTGTGTGTGTATCACATCTTTTTTATCCATTTATCTTTTGACGGACACTTAGGTTGCCTCTGTATCTTGGCAATTATAAATAATGCTGCTATGAACATTGGGGTGCATGTATCTTTTCGAATAAATGTTTTTTCTTTTTTTGATATATACTCAGGAGTTGAATTGCTGGGTCATATGATAGTTCTGTTTTTATTTTTGAGAGCATTTCCATACTGTTTTCCACAATAGCTGCAGCAGTTTACATTCCCACCAACAGTGTACGAGGGTTCCCTTTTTTCCACATCCTCACCAATATTTGTTATTTGTGTTCTTTTTGATTCAGTTCTTCTGCCCACTTTTTAGTTGGGTTGTTTTTTTTTTGATATCATGTTGTATGAGCTGTTTACATATGTTAGGTATTAATGCCCTATCCATCATATCATATGCAAATATTTTCTTCCATTTACTAGGTTGTCTTTCCATTTTGTCGATGGTTTCCTGTGCAAAAGCTTGTAAGTTTAATTACGTCCAATTTGTTTATTTTTGCTTTTATTTTCTTTACTTTAGGAGGTGGATCCCCAAAAAATATTGCTGCAACTTATGTCAAAGAGTATTCTGCCTGTGTTTTTCTCTAGGAGTTTTATACTGTTTGGTCTTACATTTAAGTCTTTAATCCATTTTGAGTTTATTTTTGTGTATGGTGTCAGAGAGTGTTCTAATTTATTTCTTTTACATGTAGCTGTCCAGTTTTTCCAGCACCACTTATTGGAGAGACTGTCTTTTCTCCATTGTATATCCTTGCCTCCTTTGTCATAGATTAATTGACCGTAAGTGCTTGGGTTTATTTCTGGGCTCTCTATCCTGTTTCATTGATCTGTGTGTCTGTTTTTATGCCAGTATTGTACTGTTTTGGTGACTGTAGCTTTTTTGTACAGTCTGAAGTCAAGGAGCATGAATTCTCCAGCTCTGTTCTTCTTTCTCAAGACTGTTTTGGCTATTTGGGGTCTTAGGTGTTTCATATAAATTTTAAAATTATTTGTTCTAGTTCTGTGAAAAATGCCATTGGTATTTTGACAGGACTTGCATTGAATCTGTAGATTGCCTTGGGTAGTATGGTCATTTTAACAACATTGATTCTTCCAATCCAGGAACATGGTATATCTTTCCATCTGTTGTGTCATCTTCAGTTTCTTTCATCAGTGTCTTAGAGTTTTCAGAGTACTGGTCTTTGCCTCCTTAGGTAGGCTTATTCCTAGATGTTCTGTTCTTTTTGATGCATTGGTGAATGAGGTTATTTTCTTAATTTCTCTGATAGTTCGTTGTTAGTGTATAGAAATGCAACAGATTTCTGCACATTAATTTTGTATCCTGCAACTATACCAAATTCATTGATGAGCTCTAGTAGTTTTCTGGTAGCATGTTTAGGATTTCCTATGTATAGTATCATGTCATCTGCAAACAGTGACAGTTTTACTTCTTCCGTTCCAATTTGGATTTTTAAAATTTCTTTTTCTTTTCTGAATACTGTGGCTAGAACTTCCAAACCTGTGTTGAATAAAAGTGGCAAGAGTGGGCATTCTTGTCTTGTTCCTGATCTTAGAGGAAATGCTTTCAGCTTTTCACCATTGAGTATGATGTCAACTGTGGGTTTGTCATATATGACATTTATTATTTTGAGGTATATTCCCTCTATGCCCACTTTCTGGAGAGTTTTTATCATAAATGGATGTTGAATTTTATCAAAAGCTTTTTCTGCATCTATTGAGATGATCATATGGTTTTTATTCTTCAATTTTTTAATGTTGTGTATCACATAGATTGATTAGCAGCTATTGAAAAATCTTTGCATCCCTAGGATAAATCCCACTTGATCATGGTGTATGATCTTTTTAATGTATTGTTAGATTTGGTTTGCTGGTATTTTGTTGAGGATTTTTGAATCTATTTTTATGAGTGATATTGGCCTGTAATTTTCTATTTTTGTAGTATCTTTGTCTGGTTTTGGTATCAGGGTGGTGCTGGCCTCATAGAATGTGTTCGGAAGTATTCCTTCCTCTGCAGTTTTTTTGCACTGTTTCGAAGGATAGATGCTAACTCTTCTCTAAATGTTTGGTAGAATTCATCTGTGAAGTCATCTGGTCCTGGACGTTTGCTTTGGGAGTTTTTAAATTACTGATTCAATTGCAGTACTGGTAGTTGGTCTGTTGGTGTTTTCTATTTCTTCCTGGTTCAATTTTGGGAGGTTGTGCCTTTCTAAGAATTTGCCCATTTGTTCTAGGTTGTCTATTGTATTGGTGTATAGTTGCTTGTAGTAGTCTCTTATGATCTGTTGTATTTCTGTGGTATCAGTTGTAACTTCTCCTTTTTCACTTCTGATTTTATTGATTTGGACCTTCTCCCTTTGTTTATTGGGTAGTCTGGCTATAGGTTTATTAATTTTGTTTATCTTTTCAAAGAACCAGCTTGTAGTTTCATTGATCTTTTTTTGTTTTTTAGTCTGTATTTCATTTATTTCTTCTTTGATCTTTTGTTTGTTTGTTTGTTTTTGCGTTACGCGGGCCTCTCACTGTCGTGGCCTCTCCCGTTGCGGAGCACAGGCTCCGGACACGCAGGCTCAGCGGCCATGGCTCATGAGCCCAGCCGCTCCACGGCATGTGGGATCTTCCCGGACCGGGGCACGAACCTGTGTCCCCTGCATCAGCAGGCAGACTCTCAACCACTGCACAACCAGGAAAGCCCTCTTCTTTGATCTTTATGGCTTCTTTCCTTCTACTAAGTTTAGGTTTTGTTTGTTCTTCTTTCTCTAATTGCTTTAGTAAGGTTATTCATTTGAGATTTTTCTGGTTTCCTGAGGTAAGCTTGTATTGCTCTAAACTTCCCTCTTAGAACTGCTTTTGCCACATCCCCTAGGTTCAGCTTTTTTTTTTTCATTTGCCTCTAAGTATTTTTTAATTTCCTCTTTGATTTCTTCAGTGATCCATTGGTTGTTTAGTAGCATATTTTCTTTCCTCCATGTGTTTGTGTTTAGTAGCATATTTTTCATCCTCCATGTGTTTGCAGTTTTTTTCTTGTAGTTAATTTCTAGTCTCAGAGCATTGTGATTGGAAAAGATGCTTGATATGATTTCAGTTTTCTTAACCCTATCAAGGCTTGTTTTATGGCTTAGCCTGTGATCTATCATGGAGCATGCCCCATGTGCTCTTGAAAAGAAAATGTATTCAGCTCCTTTCACGTGGAATGCCCTTTATATATCAGTTAAGTCCATTTGGTCTAATGTGTCATTTAAGGTCTGTGTTTCCTTACTGATTTTCTGTTTGGATGATCTGACCATTGATGTAAGTGGGGTGTCAAAGTCCCCTACTATTATTGTGTTACTGTCGATTTCTCCTTTTATATGTTAATATTTGCCTTATATATTGAGGTGCTCCTATGTTGGTTGCATATGTATTTGAATTCTTTATCTTAATCTTGGATTGATCCATTGATCATTATGTAGTGTCCTTCTTTGTCTCTTGTAACAGTTTTTATTTTAAAGTCTATTTTGTCCGATATAAGTATTGCTACTCTGGCTTTCTTTTGATTTCCATTTGCATGGAATACTTTTTTCCATTCTCTCACTTTCATTCTGTGTGTTTCTCTAGATCTGAGGTGAGTCTCTTGTAGATAGCATATATGTAGACCTAATTTTTGTATTCGTTCAGCCACTTTATTCCTTTTGGTTGGAGCAATTAGTTCGTTTATGTTTAAGATAATTATTGATATGTATGTTCTTACTGCCATTTTGTTACTCGTTTTTTATTTGTTTTGTAGGTCTTTTTTTTTTGCCTGTCTTCTTTTGCTCTCTTCTATTATGATTTTATGACTATCTTTAGTGTTACGTTTGGATTCCTTTCCTTTTTTGTGTATATATCTATCGTAGATTTTTGGTTTGTGGTTAGCAGTCTGTATATATACATGATTGTTTTAAGTTGCTCATCTTTTAATTTCAAATGTATTTTTTTTTTGGCTGTGCCATGCAGCACATGAGATCGACAGGCAGGATCTTAGTTCCCCAACCAAGGCTTGAACCTGTGCCCCCTGCAGTGGAAGCGCGGAGTCTTAACCGCTGGACCACCAGGGAAGTCCCTCAAATGCATTTTTAAACCTCTACATTTTTAGTCTTCTCCTCTCATGATTACTGTTTTTGATATCATATTTTACATCTGTTTTGTGTATCCCTTAACTGCTTATTGTGGTTATAGATGACTTGACTACATTTTTTTGTCTTTTTAACCTCCCTGCTAGCTTTATGTATGTATGATTTCCTACCCTTAGTGTGTGTTTACCTTTACCAGTGAGCTTTTTTACTTTGTAGTTTTCTTGTTGCTGGTTGTGTCTTTTTTTGCCTAGAGAAGTTCCTTTAACATTTGTTGTAAAGTTGATTTGGTGGTGCTGAACTCTTTTAGCTTTTACTTGTCTGTAAAGCTTTTGATTTCTCCATCAAATCTGAATGAGAACCTTGCCAGGAAGAATATTCTTGGTTGTAGGTTTTTCCCTTTAATCACTTTAAATATATCGTCCTACTCCCTTCTGGCCTGCAGAGTTTCTGCTGAAAAATCAGCTGATAGCCTTATGGGAGTTCCCTTGCTTTTAATATTCTCTCTTTATCTTTATTTTTGTCATTTTGATTATGGTGTGTCTTGGTGTCTTCCTCTTGTGTTAATCCTGTGTGGGACTCTCTGCACTTCCTGGACTTGGGTGACTGTTTCCTTTCCCAGGTTAGGGAAGTTCTCAGCTATTGTGTCTTCACATATTTTCTCAGGCCCTTTCTCTCTCTCTTTGTCTCAGACCACTTAAATATGAATATTAGTACACTTGATATTGTCTCAGAGGTCTCTTAAACTGTCCTCATTTCTTTTCTTTCTTTTTTTTTTTTTGCGGTACGCGGGCCTCTCACTGTTGTGGCCTCTCCCATTGCGGAGCACAGGCTCCGGACGCGCGGGCTCAGCGGCCACGGCTCATGGGCCCAGCCGCTCTGCGGCATGTGGGATCTTCCCAGACTGGGGTACAAACCCGTGTCCCCTGCTTCGGCAGGCGGACTCTCAACCGCTGCGCCACCAGGGAAGCCCTCTTCCTTTTTTCTGTTCGGCAGCAGTGATTTCCACGACTCTGTCTTCCAGCTTACTGGTCCATTCCTCTGTATCATTTAGTCTGCTATTGATTCCTTCTAGTATATTTTTCATTTCAGTTATTGTATTCTTCATCTCTGTTTGGTTGTTTTTTATATTTTCTAACTCTTTGTTAAAAACTTCTCACTCTGTGTATCCATTCTTCTCCTGAGTTCTTTTATCATCTTTACAATCATTACTCTGAACTCTTTCTTGGGTAGATTGCCTGTCTCCACTTCATTTGGTTTTTCTTCTGGGGTTTTGTCTCGTTCCTTCATCTGGAACATGTTTCTCTGCCACCTCATTTTGTCTGAGTTTCTATTTGTATTTTTATATATGTGGTAGGTTAGTTACATTTCTCAAACTTGGAAAAGTGACCTTCTATAGGAGACATCCTATGGGTCCCAGCAGTGCACGCCCCTGTTGTCACCCAAGCTGTATGCTCTAGGGGTTCCTCCTAAGAGGACTGAGTGACTCCTTCTGTTGTGGAGGGCTGACTGTGTGGGTGGTCTGGTGGGCTTTGTTGGCCCCTAGTGTGATTGGTTGCCAGGCCATGCCTTGTGTGGATGCTGCTAGCTGCTGTGTGGTGGGGCCTGGTCACGAGGTGGCTTGTTTTAGATCCCTAGGGGGCCCTTGGGCTAGTGCCGGCTCACTGGTGGGTGGAGTCAGGATCCCAAAGACTCCGAGGCTGTTGCCTGTACTACACCAGGTCCTGGGATTAGTGCCTGGGGTTAGTAGTGGCATGCAGAGCTGGTTCCTGAAGTCTGGCTGAAGGGCCCAAGGATCCTAGAACTTGTTTCAAATCGTTGGTGGGGGAGCCAGTTCCTGACACAGTTTGGTATGGGATCCAGGGTGTCCTGAAGCTTGTGTTGGCCTGCTGGTGGACGGGGCCTGGGCCAAGCTGGTCCCAGGATAAGGTCTGGCCTGCTGTGAGTGGGCTGGGTCTGCAGACTGCAGGATCATAGTTTTCTTGCATCTGGTGTCTGCCCCCTGTTGGCTGAGGCTGTTCTAGAGGCTAGTGCAGGCTTCCTGGAGGGAGAGGGCAGTGCATACCCGTTGCTGGGTGGAAGTGGTTCTTGGCCCTTTGGTGGGCAAGGGCATGTCTTGGCGCACGTCTAGAGGTGGCTGTGGGATTACGACGTCTTTTGGCGGCCTGTCTGCTGATGGGTGGGCCTCTGTTCCTGCCGAGTTGCTTTGCCTGAGGCGTCCCAGCACTGGTGCCTACAGGCTGTTGTGTGGATTTAGGGTTAGGTGTTGGAACTAGTGAGTGAAGATGGCAGCCACCAGCAGCAGTGGTCACACAGTAGAATGTTCCCAAATATGGCTGCCACCAGTATCTGTGTCCTCAGGGTGAGCCACAGCCACACACACACACCCCCACAAATACCTCTCCAGGAGACTGCCCAAGACCAGCAAGTAGGTCTGGCCCAGGCTCCTATCAAGTTACTGCTTTTGACCTGGGTCCCAGTGCGCATCAGATTTTGTGTGCACCCTTTTAAGAGTGAAGTTTCTTTTGCCCTCTGTCCTATGGGGCTTCTGAAATTAAGCCGCTCTGGCCTTCAAAGCCACATGCTCTGGGGTTTCATCTTCCCGGTGCAGGACCCCTGGACTGGGGAGTTGGACGTGGGTCTCAGAACTCTCACTCCTACGGGAAATCCTTTGCAATATAACTATTCTCCAGTTTGTGGGTTGCCCACCCAGGGGTATGGGATTTGATTATATCACGAGTCTGCCCCTCCTACCCGTCTTGTTTTAGTTCCTTCTTTATGTCTTTAGTTTTAGAAAATCTTTTCTGGTAGGTTCCAGTCTTTTTCATTGATGGTCGTTTTGAAGACAGTTGTGATTTTGGCGTGCTCATGAGTGAGATAACTGAGTCTTTCTACTCTGCCATCTTGGCTGCTCTCGAGAATTGAATTTTAAATTGTACAAAGAATATTAAAGACAATCCAGATTTTGTTGCCTCGTTTTATCTGTTGGTACTCTATTTAAAAAAAATTAATTCTTCCTGTGGGCCCACATCTACCAGTATCCCTTCAGGCCAGTATTTCAAATTTAATATGTAAATCTTCAACAGAGTAGATTCTCAAGTAGAGTTCATACAGGAAATTCACTTCTTGGGTGCTATCAAGTATCCGATACCTTGCCATTCTTTAAATAAGCTTCCTTAACATTGTATTTGAAAAGTGAGAATTTTTTTTCTTCTGCCAATCAGAGCTTTGATCTTGAAAAATTTGATGTGGGGAGGGAATTTAGTATTGACATAAATTATGAACTGTTGAAACAATGTGATGTTGCCAGATAAACCCTAACCTTTTAACCTGACTTCCTGAGCATCTTTGTTGAATTATTTTATGTTTTGATATCAATTGCCCTTCCAGTCTGATTTTTATAAATTTTAACTCCTACTAACAGTGAAAGTGACTGAAGTGCAGTGATTTTGAAATTCATTAAATATATTCTCAACAGGGTTGATCATGTCACCTGAGAAGAGATGAAATTAGAGGTTAGCTAACATTTGAGATTATCCTAAATTAAAATTAATCTGAAACAAAATTAAAGTATTGATGTATGTTGTATGTTAGTATGTTATTTTCTTGGTCCTATCAGAGGCTTAGAGAATGTTAAAGCTGAAAGGCACTGTAGGATCTTTAGTTCCTTTTCAGTTTACAGCTAAGGATTACCTTTGTGTGGTTTGTTTTTTTTTTTTTTTTGGCTGCGCCATGTGGCATGTGGGATCTTAGTTCCCCGACCAGGGATCGAACCTGCACCCCCTGCATTGGAAGTGTGGAGTCTTAGTCACTGGACTGCCAGGGAAGTCCCCAGCTGAGGAAATAGAGTACTTTCCTAGCATTCCGTGGCTATATAACTAAGTACTAGATACTTGGATTTGGAACTATGAGTTAACCAACATGTTATCTCACTCCTTTCTTATAAATCTTTATACATAACATCTTCCTAGAGCTTTGTTGTTGGAAAAATGCCTGTGCAGTTGTCTTTTTAATATGATTGAAGGTATTTTAATCTTAGATTGAAAAACTCTCTGATCTATACAAATTTATAGGTATCAGCAGTCTTTTACTGTCTTAAAACTCCCACCTTAACCATGTATATCATTTATTTTGGTGACCTACTTTCAGCAGTTACCCTTTTTCATTGGTTATTAATTTCCCTGACTATTAGAGTAGTTAATATTTTCATTCTTTCTGGTAAAGGACACAATTTACTGATCTTTCTTTCCTGGGTTATGTGGATAACTATTTAATAAATATTAAAGAGTATAGACTCTTTCCTTTGTTCTAGAGCTGTTTTCAACCATAGAATTGAACTGAGTCCCTACAGTCATCCCTCAGTATCCACAGAAGATTGGTTCCAGGACCCACGGATAGCAAAATCCGTGGATATTTAAGTCTTTTAGGTATTAATGGCTAGTACAATCAGGTCTGTGTATCTGCGGTTCACACATCTGTGGGTATAGAGGGGTGACTGTTATTTTCACTTACAGCTGGGAACCCTTCCTAGTTTTTGAATTTTAATAATAGAATTTTTTTCCCACTGGAGCTAAGGATTCAGAGTAGAGTAATCATGGTAGTACTATCCATTTGACAGTGATTCAAAGTGAAAATAGAAACTCTTTCATTTTTTACATATGGAAATATAATTTTAGTGGTCTTCATTTAGAAGTTTTTGTGGAATATGAGTACTTTCATGGTCTATAATGAATAGGTGAGATAATACTATTTTTCCCATTTTTATCTGTTATTTTATACATTACATATAGTCCTATATAAATTGTATGTTGTACATTGTGAAAAGCATTGTTAGTTAAATGACATACGGTAAATGATAGGTGTTTAACTCATATATTTCATTTTATATTCCTACTGTATGTGAGACTTACTGACTCGAAAATATTTTTCATTAACTCCCATTTTTGAGTGGCCCTGTCTACCCCCAATTTCCCCATCCCCTCCAAAAAAAAAAAAATCAGAATTGTGCAGGGAGCTCTGCTCTGATAGCACTGATAGAATTCAACATAGACGATTATAGCTATCAAAAAATTGACCTTAGATCTCCGAGGAGAGACACTGCTTTGTTGTGTGGCTTTTGTGTAACCCTCAAATCCAGAACAAATACCTAACTGGAATGTGATGCAGATTGAATGTTCTCGTTCTTTCTTGTGTAATTCTTTTTCCCTCTAAGTTGAACAATGCCTGCAATTTTTTTCAACCTACTCTGCTAGGATTTTGATGGGCATTTTTTATTCCATATACTGGCTGATTGAAAAGGATAGTTTTCTCTTAGCTCTGAAAAGCCAGATACTTTACTCAGATTTCAGACTCTGAAAAGATATCATCCTTGACCCAGAATCTAAAGACATTTTAAGGTGAAAGTTTCTTTAAAGGCTTTCCAAGTTGCATTTCACCTGAGTGGTTATATGGACAAATGGTAAGAATCACCTTTCAGTATTGTTTTCTTGAATCAGTAACTGGTTTTAAAACCCATCATGTTTTGTTTGTCCTCTTTTTGGCTGATGAACTACTTTGCTAGGTAATTTATAAATGAAGTTGACCAAGTCCCTTTGGTCTTGACTGGGAGGATGCTAAATTCTCTCTCAGATGTGACATAACTGTTAGATTGAAAGTCTGTCCTTAGAAGGAACACTGGAGAATGCATTATACTAATGATTGTTGTGCTGTCTTCTCTTGCTGTGGTTAATATTAATCATCTCTTTTCCTTCCCCTTTCCTGCTGCCTCTTTTCCTTTTCTTCCTTGTCTTCCCATGTACTCTTTGAATTTATTATACTGGCCTATATATTTTTTCCTTGCTTTCTGTTTTTGTTTTGTTTTTTTTTAATTTTGTGATCTCCTGCCCTACTTTGTCTTCCCCACTTGCCTTGGGTTCCATGTTGCTAGTTTTTATGTTCGCACGCTCATTATCACCCTTTTTTGTACTTCAAATCCCAGCAGCTGCCCAGCCAGGTCCCTGAGCACAGCCCTGTGGTTTATGGGACTGTGGAGAGCGCTCATCTTGCTGCCAGCACCCCTGTCACTGCAGCTAGCGACCAGAAGCAAGGTTTGTGTATGACTATTTTCCTCCCTCTTACCTTTAGTCTCTTTCTTTTTTTTTTTTTTTAATTAATTACATTGCCCTCAGCATTTAGGAATAAAAGTAAAACATGAGGATTATTTAGATACCCACTTTTAAAGAAAGCTTTGAGATGGAAAATCAGTGTTCTACTTCTAAGAAAGTAAAGTAGGTATGATTAGTAAAAATTTTTCCTACATTCTATTAATGCCTCACTGTCAATGTATATTTATAGGTAAAAGCTTACCTGCCTTAAACTGTTTCTTTTGGAACAAGCTTGGGGAAAATAAATCGATGTATATATTTTACCAAATGTTGGTGAAATAAGTACACATACTGCTTCTTGGATTATAAATAGGAAACTTTAAGGGAAATCTCATGCCAGAAAGTGGGTTATCACAGTCTCTCTTTCCTGCCTAGTTGGATTTAAGTTGACCTTAGCTAAAATTGGGAGATAATTCATTAGACACAGAAGGAAGCAAGTTAGTTTGTTCATGTTTCTGATTTCATTCTAAGAATGAATAGAAGTCATATGTGTTTTCTGTTTTCTTGAGTTATTTATTCCTCCAAACCCCTTAATATTCCATAGCTGATGTATACTTTCTGTACTTTCTAAAAATTATTCTTTAAAAAGCATTGGGGGGCTTCCCTGGTGGCGCAGTGGTTGGGAGTCCACCTGCCGATGCAGGGGACACAAGGTTCGCGCCCCAGTCCGGGAAGATTCCACATGCCGCGGAGCGGCTGGGCCGTGAGCCATGGCTGCTGAGCCTGCGCGTCCTGAGCCTGTGGTCCGCAACGGGAGAGGCTGCAGCGGTGAGAGGCCCGCGTACCGCAAAAAAAAAAAGCATTGGGAATTTGCACACAGTCAAAGTAGAGGTATTTAGTGGCATTGTTTTTTCACTGGATTGCAAGATGATAACACAAACTTCTAATGTGTGGTTTCAGTGTTTCCTTACGGCATGCAAAGATAATATGGTGTTCTTTCCCTTTAGTATTCAGGAGCCTAGTAGACTTGAACAGAGACAAGTCCTAAATTTTGTTTTATGAAATAGTTTTAAACCACAAGATAGGTAATAAATCCTAAACTGGCATGCTTCTAGAAGTTTGCAGTGTCAAATACTTCTTTCAGCAATGTTCAGAGTTAGAGACTCATAAATGCTTAAAGTTAAATTTTTTAATATTAAAGCCATTCACCATGCAGGAGTGCAGTTTGTAGGTATTGTGGAAGGCTACTTCCTACCACCAATAATCAAGCAATTTTGAGTCAAAATTCAGAATATTTTCAATCTGAGTGGAGAATTTTCAGGGTATTCCCTTCAAAATGTCATTACTTTTGCACAGTTATAATCCTTTTGCTAGTTAGAATTGTGCTAAACATACTAAATAATTACCATGCAGAGAGGCCTTAAAATATATCCTTTACACTGACTTTCTCTAGCTGGGCTACAATACAAGGAATTCATAACATATCTTGTTGGTGATAGCTCTGACCTAAGATTTTTGGATTAGGTAGATACCTGCATCTTACCATATTTAGGCCTTGATTTGCAGAAGGAGGAATGTAGGATTCTTTGTTTCCTCTCAGTTTTTTATGCTTAGTGGAAATTTGAATAATAAAATCAACATTTCAAATTGATGTTTGATATAGATATGAGTGAATTGGAAAATGTTCGACATTACCTTGATGAAAAGAAAAACTTCTGTTTTAAGTATATTTCATAGAGCTTATAGTAACTTTTTGGAACTACTGCTGTCTTCCTCTAGTACCAGCTGTTCTCCAGAAAACTCAGTAGTTCTAATCTTCTGTTTCTAATTCTATCCATAGCTTGTCAATATATAGAATAGTTTTCAGAGTAGTTTTCTTTTTTAAATTAAATATATGTAATTCAAATAAAATTAGAAAGCGTTCATCATTTTTCAGAGAATTCTTTAACAGTTAAGAAAGTTTTAAAAAATTTCTTCTTAACTGTAGATTCATTTTGAAATTAAAGTAGGATACAAAAATGCACTGTTTTAAAAAATTGTTATATTACCCCCAGAAACAATAGATTCTGCATTCTGCAGTCAGATTGGTTTTTCTCTCTTGATGGAAATATCATTACGGAGGGTTTGTACTGGGATCCCACTTTAGCCCCAAAGTCTCCCACTAGCTTGATTCACCTAAATACTTCTTTTTCCATAACCCCCCCCCTTTTCCCCTCTGAATTGGAAGAATTTAGGATTTGAGATCATTTTTAGATTCTTGAATTGGAAGAATTTAGCATCTGAAATCATTTTTAGGTTCTAGTTATATGACCTTGGACCTGTGACTTAATTTCTAAAACCCTCAGTTTCCCCCTCTGTAAAATAGGAACGTAATAGTTTTTATCCCTTTGGTGATTGTAAGAATTAAAGGACACTATGTATATATGGTATTTGACCCATTTCCTGGTACATATTAAGTGCTTAATAAATGTTAGCTGCCATAATTAAGTGTCTGATTTTCTCAGTTTTTGATGTGAACAGCTGGAATAGTTACATGAAGACCAAGTTTCCAGACAAATATGCCATTTCCCATTTGTTTTGGTACTTGATAAAAACCCAAGGAAGACCTCAACTTGACTTGTAGAAAGACTGTTGAATGAATTAAAATCTTCAGTTGGTGTGATAGTCTAGAGACACAGCTTAAATGATTGTTTGATGTTTGAAAAAATGCATTCAGCTCAGCGTATTGAGGATATGGTATGTATAATTAAATACAAATAAAAGTTATTTGAGCCTTAGTCTTAGTGCGTTTTGAAGGCTCTTGATGTAGAGTAGGTATTCAACGAATGGTATTCTGTTGTAATTCAACCAGTTGTACCAGTGTAGCTCAACTGGGGCTCTTTTGGAATTTAGGACAGGACTATTCTCTGTCAAATGAGACTGTCCCTCAAACTGCAGGATGCTTACTTAGCATTCTTGGTCTCTCCCCATTAAATGATAGCAACACCGTTTCGGTCATGTGTGGCTCCTGACAACCAAAGGGCGCCCATCTAGGAGCTTGGTTCCACCACTCTATGAGAATAAAAGGGAGGAGTTTTTTCTTTCTTATAAATTTGACATTCATTATAGAAACTGTGGTTAAACACAAAGAAAAATTATCTCTTATCTCATTATCCAGAGCCATTGTTAATAACCTGTATGTAATTCTAGACTTTCCTATATGCATCTATGTTAGTAGTCTGTATTTTTTTTGTTACCAGTAGGTTTATGCTCCACGTGCAATTTTTGTGCCCTGCTTTTTAGAAAAACATGTCTTTTATTATAAACAACTTTCTATATAATTAAATACTCTTTTAAAAACTTATTTCAAATGATTGCAGTAATTACCATTATATGCCCCGACCATTATTTCTTTAATAAGTCCCTCATTGTTAGACATTTAGTTTATTTTTCTATTATAATTTTAGTTTATAATATAAATATTTAGTTTATCTTTCTATTATAAATATTGTTGCTTTAAATATTCTAGACCTGTCTTTTCTCTTCAGTGTTTATTTCCTTAGAAAAAATTCTTAAAGGTGAAATTCCTGCAAATTCCTAAAAATGGCCAAATGTTATAAACATTTTGAATGCAGTATATTAGATTTCAAACTATCATGGCTCTGAAAAACATACTCTTAATAGTAAAAGTTCTTAGAGAAATAAAATCAGTGTTCTTTATTTAGATCTACTCTATTATACCTTTCAGCTTTCTGTAGTAAAAGTTTAATGAATTAATTAAAGGACTTATTTCAAAATAAGGAGCTCTCAAAATAATGAATTTTTTTTTTGTTTCTAATTTTCTTTATTAATGTTAGCTATTTCTCAAGAGTATATAGAAGTTTCAGTCATAGGTCTGCTTTTGTTTGATATTTTTAGTATCAGAAATTTTATTTCCCAAAATTAATAATTGAATTGACATACTCTTATTAGATTGTTAATGTGAGATTTACTATTTTCTGCTGTTTAATTTAATTCATCTAGGTTTCATTCAGTGGTCATAAAGGGTAATATCCTTTTTTTAAAAATTAATTAATTAATTAATTTATTGGCTGCATTGTGTCTTCGTTGCTGAGCGTGGGCTTTCTCTAGTTGCGGCGAGAGGGGGCTACTCTTCATTGCGGTGCGCGGGCTTCTCATTGCGGTGGCTTCTCTTGTTGCGGAGCACGGGCTCTAGGTGCACAGGCTTCAGTAGTTGCAGCACGCGGGCTCAGTAGTTGTGGCACGCAGGCCCTAGAGTGGGTGGACTTCAGTAGTTGCAGCGTGTGGTCTCAGTAGTTGTGGCGCACGGAGTTAGTTGCTCTGCGGCATATGGGATCTTCCCGGTCCAGGGATCGAACTCGTTTCCGCTGCATTGACAGGCGGATTCTTAACCGCTGCGCCACCAGGGAAGTCCCAAAGGGTAATACTCTGATGTACTTTTTAATAGTGGTATCTTATAATCTGGGTTACCCATGTAGCAGTTACTCTGGTTGAGTTGGAAAGTATTTTCATCAGAGATATTTTAATAAATACGTATTTATTTTATATATATCACATATATGTAATAAATATAATAGATGTATTTCTTTGAATGTTTTTGTCTCTTGCCCTGGCAACTTAGTCTGAAATATTTGGCATTCAGAGCCTATTGATCTTATTTCTCCACTACAGTAAATAGGCAGAGTTAAAGAAACACTGGCCTCTAAGCCCATCGATTAAAGTGAATTTTAAGGCCAGTAAAAGTAGTTGCAGTGAATGAATTAGCCTTTAACAGCTTAATTTTACCATCTGTTTATCTGATCAACGAGCATATTTTCTTTGGCAGACTTACTTAACTAAAAGTTATTGTAAACACTCAACTTCACTTATGCATAAAGATTTCTGGCAGAGAAAGTAAAGTCCCTTTCAGTTTAGATTGTCTTTCAGCAGTGCTTAAAATTTTTGTTTGCATTTGATGAACATGCTCATGAGTAGCTGTTTTTCCACTGGAGCCTGTTTATTCCACTAAGGAAACACAAGGCTGTAAACCAGTCTAATCTCCTTTGGTTTCATCTTCCCAGGCATGAATCATGTATCAGTTTACCTGGAATTTTAAAATATAGAAGTTTTCCTGAGTTAGCTTTCCTTTCATTTTTCTGGTTTATTATGATTATCAGTTTATTAACCTTTATTATGATTATCAATTTATCTCACTCTTGCTGTCATTCTTTTTCTGTCTATATACAGATGTACATTTTCTGTATTATTTTAATATATATTGTTTATTTTTAATTGGACTTGATTATCTGAATATTAACGTTGGTTTCTCCTTAAAGAATTTTTTTTTTTACAACTGAAGATACAAGATAAATTTCCATTTTTATTCCTTAACATTATTTCTAGTTATATGCCTCTTTTAAGAAATGAAAGTTAATTTCTAAATGAATTTTTATGTTCAGGAACTTGATTTCACTGAAAATAAACTTCATTGATAATAAATGACACCATGATAGTTTTTATTGAAACAGTTTTTTTATACAGGTAATACATGTTCTTTATAAAAATCCCCCAAATGCAGAAATATATAGAATAAAAAATAATATCTGTATCCAATAATTTAATCTCCAGTTATTTTCCCCTGAACTGTCCTGTCCTGTCTCCATAGTGTATCCTTGGTAGAAAAATTTTCTACAGATGAAGGCTTTCCCTACCTTAAAGAAAAGCCCCATTCCCATCCCGAGAATGTTTTAGTTACAGGTTTGATTAGATTTTCCCTTTGTGTTCTTGACATAGTCATTTGGTGAATTAATTCCTTCTCTTACTTAAAAATAAACTTTATATATGTATTGGAGGTTAAGTAATAGTGGAAAATAGAGAAGAAAATATGACAATGTTTTTGGAGTGGCAAAATAATATTTTGATCTGTCTTCTGCTGCCCATGTTTTAGAATAAGAGATTAAAAGAATTACCCTAAAATAATACAATACAACCTCTGATCCAAAAATTATTCCTAAATGTCTTTCATTTTTTTCTTTCCCAGAAGAGAAGCCAAAACCAGATCCAGTGTTAAAGACTCCTTCCCCAGTCCTTAGGCTAGCCCTTAGTGGAGAGAAGAAAGAACAAGCAGGCCAGACATCTGAGGTTACTGCAGTAGAAGCCATACCAGAGCTTACTCTGCCTCCATCACCTACCACTATTTCTCCACTTGCTCGAAGTACAGTTGCTTCCCCCACCTCTGCTGCTCTTAGTAGCCAGCCAGTATTCACCACTGCTACTGATGACAGATGTGAACTCTCTTCCTCAAAAGAAGACACAATTCCTATACCCAGCCCCACATCTTGCACAGAAGCATCAGATCCTTCACCAACAGATGAAATTGATGATGATATATGCAAGAAATCTTGTAGTGTAGCACCTAATGATATTCCGCTGATTTCTAGTACTAACCTAATTAATGAAATGAATGGAGTTAGTGAAAAATTACCAGCCACGGAAAGCATTGTGGAAATAGTAAAACAGGAGGTGTTGCCATTGACTCTTGAATTGGAGATTCTGGAAAATCCCCCAGAAGAAATGAAAGTGGAGAGTGTTGCAACTCCTATCACCCCTTCCATAGTTCCCTCCTTTTCTCCGTCTCCTCCAACTCCTCCAGCTTCTCCTCCTCCCACACCAGTCATTGTTCCTGCTGCTGCCTCTAACGTTAGTACTGCTGGTGGTCCCACCGCAGTTCAGAGAGTCTTAGAAGAGGACGAGAGCGTAAGAACTTGCCTTAATGAAGATGCAAAAGAGATTCAGAACAAAATAGAGGTAGAAGCAGATGGGCAAACAGAAGAGATTATGGATTCTCAGAACTTAAGTTCAAGAAAGAGCCCAGTCCCAGGTAAGCTTTTCTGTTATTAATTATATTTTGCTTGTTGAACATGAAAAAGAAGCAGTGTTTGAGTTATTTTTTTATTTTACTTTTTTTTTTTTTTTTTTTTTTTTTGCGGTACGTGGGCCTCTCACTGTTGTGGCCTCTCCCATTGCGGAGCACAGGCTCCGGACGCACAGGCTCAGCGGCCGTGGCTTACGGGCCCAGCCACTCCGCGGCATGTGGGATCTTCCCGGACCGGGGCACGAACCTGTGTCCCCTGCATCGGCAGGCGGACTCTCAACCACTGCGCCACCAGGGAAGCCCGAGTTATTTTTTAATTGGCTACTTTCCTTGACTTCCAGAAACATCAGATGAATGCTATAATTCCTAGTCTGATTTCTTCATTGGTGTGTTTATGTTTTAGTGCATCCAGCAAAGAGTTACTCCATTGTCTAAAAATGCAAATGAAATTTCAAATAGACAAAATGCCTCCAAGGTATATGTCACCATACACGTGTTTTTTGTTTTTGCCTCGTTCATATGACTCGTTTCCTCCGTGGTTAATTTCGTTGCTTTGGGGCTGGAAACCAGCATGGTCTATAGTCTATAGTCCCAGCATGGTCTATAGTCTGTAGTCCCTAATACTGTCTTCTCGGAATTTTAAAGCCTAATCAATCCTAAACTTAAAAGAATTCCTCTATGCAAGACCTCTTCTTTAATCTTGGGTTAAGGAAAATAGCAATCAGAATGTCAAAGGTTTATAACTAGTTCTGAAAAATAAAAGTACCCTCTCTGATTAACTCGCAGATAGGTTTAATGCTCTTCCGCTTTTTCTTTTTAAAGTTTCATTTTTCCTGAAATATTAATTTTATCATTATTACTTTATCATTAATATTGTCAAAGTATTATATTCTTCTGAATTCAAAATTATTTCTTTTTAATGTAGCATCACCTGGAATCTTGGATCTAACCATTAGGTTTTTATAATATTAATCAGAAGTTATCTGAGGCTTATCAACTATTCTTACGTCAGTAGTGCATAAGAATATGGCTTTTAACAAGTCAGCATAGGGCTTCCCTGGTGGCGCAGTGGTTGAGAGTCCGCCTGCCGATGCAGGGGACACGGGTTCGTGCCCCGGTCTGGGAAGATCCCACATGCCGCGAAGCGGCTGGGCCCGTGAGCCATGGCCGCTGAGGCTGTGTGTCCTGAGCCTGTGCTCCGCAACGGGAGAGGCCGCAGCGGTGAGAGGCCCATGTACTGAAAAAAAAAAAAAAAAAGAAGTCAGCATAGCCCATCTTCTGAAACATTGCCCTACACTGTATCATTTGCTCTCTGTGTACCTGTCAAGTTGAGTTATACAATTTGACAAGTGGCTGCTCCCCCAGCAGTTGATCTAGATATGTACTGGAGATGTTTTAGTCACCCACATCCCCAATATTTATTGCCTACTGTGACCTGTCTAATTGAGAAACTTGGCAAATCAAAAAACCTGATCTCTACCTTTAAGATGTGGTTTTCCCACCCAGCTCAGCTCTCGAGGTAATTTCCTCATGAAGGTCTCTGAGAGGTGTCTGGTTCTTTGGAACTGTAGAACGCCTAGTTCCACAGTAAACCAGAGCAGAAAAGCAAACAATGCCAGGCAGTTGGGACTGGGAGAAATGTATCATAAATATTTATAAATCGCCTGTTTCCTCAATAGACTGGCCTCTGTAAGCATCAGTATGCTCCAGAAGCATAGTGCCTTCACTGTTAGGAACTTCTCCTTGGTGGGGTGATGACCTGGGGCTTTTTTGTAACTCTTTGAAAAAACAATCTTACTTTTGGTGTGGCTGTAGGTGAATGCCCCTCCAAAGAACACTTGTTTGATGGAGAATAGTAATTTGTTTGACCCTTCCTTTTTTCCCTTCATTTACCTGCCTGTGAGTTGTCATTCAACAGTTAGTGATGTGGTAGTTCCCAAAATAGGAGAAGCTATTGAAGAAAAATGTTTTGAAAAAAACATCCAAACAAATAATAGAAAGAATAGCAGGCATAGGGAATACAGTCAAAGATACAGACCATATCTCAGAACTGAAATCAGTATAAAGCAAAGTTCTGCACTGAAATCCCACTTCTACTCATCCCTGACATTCATTCATTCTTTTAAGCAGTTTGTCACTTAGGTGGCCTGATATTGCAAGACAGCTCCCAGGGATAAATGGACAAACAGAATTTGGAGTTAAGTTGTCTTCATAGCATGGTACATTTTTTTCGAAATGCAAATACTCTTGGAGTTAGTAATATAAGTCACCAGCACCTTAGTAAAAGAATATAGATTATTCAGCAGTAAACCAGAAGATAGCTAAAAGAAAGAACTGTCTTTTGCCATGATTAGGGATGAGGTAGAGGTTAGTGATGTCAGGAAGGAAAGTGTCTTGGCATTTTTCTAGTTTCATGATTTTTTTAACCTATGAATATGTTTTAAAGGAACTAGAAGTTCTGTAACTTCCCTTTATATCTTACACTCTTCAAAATTCAAAGTAAATGAACCTCAAGAACCCATGCACCTCTAGCATTTTTTAAATTGTAAGCCTTACCAGAAACATTCCTGGCCCTCTGATTTCAGTGTTAATATTTTTTAATGTTATTGCTACAAAAGTTAACTATGAAAATTAACTCATCATCATTCTTTTAGATAATATCGACCTGAAATTGTCATATGCTTAATGACTCCCGTCTTTTTTGCACTTATTTAGCGTACCTTGTTTACTTTGAGAGGATATTAAAATTGTAACAGTTTGGTTTGGATATCAGTCTTTGGTTGTTGACTTTTGAGAATAGTTCTTACTGTCTCTGCCTGAGGATGAAACACTTTAAAGCTGGCTTCAGAAACCATTTGCTTTTCACAGCTGTGATGCATAGAAATAGGCAGTAGTTTGTATAGAGGTACTTGTTTAAAGCAGTGAAGTCAGACTTAGGGTGTATGATCCCTTCTCTTACTTCTGCTAGAAAACATTTTCTTGCCACTATTCTAGATCATATTTCTGACTGGAGCAAATTGCAGCAATTCTGGATGCTTAGGGGTTGAAGGGCAAACCCTATAAAACGAGAATTGTGTCTGCAGGGTACTCTGAAAAGCCTCAGAGATGGGCCAGACTTTTGATTCATATGATCACTTCAATAATTAAATGTGCAAAAATCTGTATTAATTGATTTCTTTTTAAAAATATTTATTTATTTTGGGCTGCGTTGGGTCTTAGTTGCGGCATGCGGGATCTTTTGTTGCAGCGCACGGGCTTCTCTGTCTCTAGTTGTGGCACGTGGGCTCTCTCATTGAGGTGCGTGGGCTTAGTTGCCCTGTGGCATGTGGGATCTTAGTTCCCCAACCAGGGATCTAACCCACGTCCCCTGCATTGGAAGGCGGTTTCTTTACCACTGGACCATCAGGGAAGTCCCTGTATTAACTGATTTCTTGAAGTCCTAGGAATTTTTATTATGGTTTCATTATACTTGGTGGGGAAGAAGAGAGAATTTCAGAACTTGTGGAAAAACGTTCCCTGCTCAGCATTCAGGAATTCATTTTGTGCAATTTCATGAGTGTATATACTGTGTGACATGCATGCTGTGTAACGTGAACTTTTCCACTTTTAAAAATAATAGTGGGCTTCCCTGGTGGCGCGGTGGTTGAGAGTCCGCCTGCTGATGCAGGGGACACGGGTTCGTGCCCCGGTGTGGGAAGATCCCACATGCCGCGGAGGGGCTGGGCCCATGAGCCATGGCCGCTGAGCCTGTGCATCCGGAGCCTGTGCTCCGCAATGGGAGAGGCCACAGCAGTGAGAGGCCCGCAACTGCAAAAAAAAAAAAAGTGATTTTTTTCTTTATCTTTTACGTTCATTATCTGTTTTGATATAAAACTATTATTTGAAATTCTTCTGGCAGAGGGAGGTTTCTAATCTTTCTGTTTGTCTTCTCTGGCTTGGCTCATGGCTTCTTTGTATATTTTATAAATTTGTTTTATGAACTTAGCTTCAGCTAAACTTTCCCGGATGTGGATTGAGGGCAGCTCCTCTCAAAGCATGTCTTAGGCAAAACATTAGCTGGAACTTAATCTGAGTTTAATGTCCTAAACGAACTCTCTTACCGCACACAAAGTAAACGCATTCCCTGTGTATACTAATTTTCAGGATGACAGCAGGCTCTCTACACCTAGTTGAAACCAAACATCCTTCCTTGTCATCACTCTATGTTGGTTCACTGGTTTATTTTGGTCTGTGTACTGTTTTAGCTTCCTTTTCACTGAGACTGTCACTCTGTTAGGAGTCTCAGGGATTTTTATAAGAATCTCAGTTCCAAGTCCTTGCTTTTGTAGGGATCCAAGATCTTGTATGTCCCACGTGGATGTTCAGATGTAAACTCCTTGGTTGTAGAGACTGGCAACAGCCTCCCATATCCCCAGTGTTTTAGTGGTAGCAGCAGCTGGCCTGGTTTGTGTGGCTTCCAAATGTTTGCCTTATATTTCTTGTAGGCTCAGCTAAGGTTGAAGGATGGTTTTCAGTTTCTGTAGGCTGCAAGATGAGACATTTATTTCTCAAATGGATATATGATTGTATGTTTCAAGAGTTGTTAATAAAATTCTGATTCATACAGCCAATCGAGTTGCTGTTACCGCTTTTTTATACAGGTTTTTATTAGCTATCAATTTTACACATACTAATATATATGTCAATACCAATCTCCCAACGCATCCCACCACCACTGCCCTCCCTGCTTTCCCCCTTGGTGTCCATACGTTTGTTCTCTACATCTGTGTCTCTATTTCTGCCTTGCAGACTGATTCATCTGTACCATATTTCTAGGTTCCACATATACGTGTTAATATACAATATTTCTTTTTCTCTTTCTGACTTACTTCAGAAAGAGAAGTAAGTTTACTTACTTACTTTCTGACTTACCTAGAAGTAACTCTTTCTGACTTACTTCTAGGTCCATCCACATCTCTACAAATGACCCAATTTCGTTCCTTTTTTATGGCTGAGTAATATTCCATTGTACATATGTGCCACATCTTCTTTATCCATTCATCTGTCGATGGGCATTTAGGTTGCTTCCGTGACCTGGCTATTGTAAATAGTGCTGCAGTGAACATTGGGGTGCATGTGTCTTTTTGAATCATGCTTTTCTCAGGGTATATGTCCAGTAGTGGGATTGCTGGGTCATATGGTGATTCTATTTTTATGTTTTTGTTTTTGTTTTTTGCGGTACGTGGGCTTCTCACTGTTGTGGCCTCTCCCGTTGCAGAGCACAGGCTCCAGACGCGCAGGCTCAGCAGCCATGGCTCACGGGTCCAGCCGCTCCGTGGCATGTGGGATCTTCCCGGACCAGGGCATGAACCCGTGTCCCCTGCATCGGCAGGCGGACTCTCAACCACTGCGCCACCAGGGAAGCCCTGGTGATTCTATTTTTAGTTTTTTAAGGAACCTCCATACTGTTCTCCATAGTGGCTATATCAATTTACATTCCCACGTACAGTACAAGAGGGTTGGTTCCCTTTTCTCCACACCCTCTCCAGCATTTGTTTGTAGATTTTCTGATGATGCCCATTCTGACTGGTGTGAGGTGATACCTCATTGTAGTTTTGATTTGCATTTCTCTAATAATTAGTGATGTTGAGCAGCTTTTCATGTGCTTCTTGGCCATCTCTATGTCTTCTTTGGAGAAATGTCTATTTAGGTATTTTGCCCATTTTTGGATTGGGTTGTTTGTTTTTTTAATATTGAGCTGCATAAGCTGTTTATATATTTTGGAGATTAATCCTTTGTCAGTTGCTTCATTTGCAGATATTTTCTCCCATTCTGAGTGTTGTCTTTCCGTCTTGTTTACAGTTTCCTTTGCTGTGCAAAAGCTTTGAAGTTTCATTAGGTCCCATTTGCTTAGTTTTGTTTTTATTTCCATTACTCTAGGAGGTAGGTCAAGAAAGATCTTGCAGTGATTTATGTCAAAGAGTGTTCTTCCTATGTTTTCCTGTAGGAGTTTTATAGTGTCTGGTCTTACATTTAGGTTTTAATCCATTTTGAGTTTATTTTTCTGTATGGTGTTAGGAAGTGTTCTAATTTCATTCTTTTACATGTAGCTGTCCAGTTTTCCCAGCAACGCTTATTGAAGAGACTGTCTTTTCTCCATTGTATATCCTTGCCTCCTTTGTCATAGATTAGTTGACCATAGGTGCATGGGTTTATCTCTGGGCTTTCTGTCCTGTTGCATTGATCTATATTTCTGTTTTTGTGCCAGTATCATGTTGTCTTGATTACTGTAGTTTTGTGGTATAGTCTGAAGTCAGGGAGCCTGATTCCTCCAGCTCCGTTTTTCTTTCTCAGGATTGCTTTGGCTATTGGGGGTCTTTTGTGTTTCCATACAAATTGTAAAATTTTTTGTTCTAGTTCTGTGAAAAATGCCACTGGTAGTTTGATAGGGATTGCATTGAATCTGTAGATTGCTTTGGGTAGTAGAATCATTTTCACAACGTTGATTCTTCCAATCCAAGAACATGGTATATCTGTCCATCTGTTGGTATCATCTTTAATTTCTTTCATCAGTGTCTTACAGTTTTCTGCATACATGTCTTTTGCCTCCTTACGTAGGTTTATTTCTAGGTATTTTATGCTTTTTGTTGCAGTGGTGAATGGGATTTTTTCCCTTAATTCCTCTTTCTGATCTTTTGTTGTTTGTGTATAGGAATGCAAGAGATTTCTGTGCATCCTGCAACTTTACCAGATTCATTGATGAGCTCTAGTAGTTTAATGGTGGCATCTTTAGGGTTCTCTCTGTATAGTATCATGTCATCTGCAAACAGTGACAGTTTCACTTCTTTTCCAATTTGTATTCCTTTTTTGTGTGTGTGTGTTTTGTTTTGTTTTTTGCGGGGGGTACACGGGCCTCTCACTGCTGCGGCCCTTCCCGCTGCGGAGCACAGCCTCCGGACGCGCAGGCCCAGTGGCCATGGCTCACGGGCCCAGCCGCTCTGCGGCACGCGGGATCCTCCCGGACCGGGGCATGAACCCATGCCCCCTGCATCGGCAGGCGGACTCCCAACCACTGCGCCACCAGGGAAGCCCCTGTATTCCTTTTATTTCTTTTTCTTCTCTGATTGCCATGGCTAGGACTTCCAAGACTATGTTGAATAATGGTGGTGAGAGTGGACATCCTTGTCTCGTTCCTGATCTTAGAGGAAATGCTTTCAGTTTTTCACCATGGAGAATGATGTTTGCTGTGGGTCTGTCATATATGGCCTTTATTAGGTTGTGGTAGGTTTCTGGAGAGTTTTTATCATAAATGCGTGTTGGATTTTGTCAGAAGCTTTTTCTGCATCTATTGAGATGATCATGTGGTTTTTATTCTTCAATTTGTTAATATGGTGTATCACAATTATTTGCATATATTGAAGAATCCTTGGATCCCTGGGATAAATCCCACTTCATCATGGTGTATGATCCTTTTAAAGTGTTGTTGGATTCTGTTTGCTAGTATTTTGTTGAGGATTTTTGCATCTATATTCATCAGTGATTTTGGTCTGTAATTTTCTTTTTTTGTAGTATCTTTGTGTGGTTTTAGTATCAGGGTGATGGTGGCCTCGTAGAATGAGTTTGGGAGTGTTCCTCCCCCTGCAGTTTTTTGGAAGAGTTTGAGAAGGATGGGTGTTAGCTCTTCTCTAAATGATTGATAGAATTCGCCTGTGAAGCCCTCTGGTCCTGACTTTTGTTTGTTGGAAGATTTTTAATCAGAGTTTCAATTTCATTACTTGTGATTGGTCTCTTCATATTTTCTGTTTCTTCCTGGTTCAGTCTTGGAAGGTTATACCTTTCTAAGATTTGTCCATTTCTTCCAGGTTGTCCATTTTATGGGCATAGAGTTGCATGTAGTAAGTAGTCTCTTAGGGTGTTTTGTATTTCTGCGGTGTCTGTTGTAACTTCTCCTTTTTCATTTCTAATTTTTATTTATTTATTTATTTTTTTGCGGTACGCGGGCCTCTCACTGTTGTGGCCTCTCCTGTTGAGGAGCACAGGCTCCGGACACGCAGGCTCAGCGGCCATGGCTCACGGGCTCTGCCGCTCCACAGCATATGGGATCTTCCCGGACTGGGGCATGAACCCGTGTCCCCTGCATCGGCAGGCGGACTCTCAGCCACTGCGCCACCAGGGAAGTCCATTTCTAATTTTATTGATTTGAGTCCTCTCCCTCTTTTTCTTGATGAGTCCAGCTAAAGGTTTATCAATTTTGTTTATCTTCTCAAAGAACCAGGTTTAGTTTTATTGATCTTTGCTATTGTTTTCTTTGTTTCTATTTCATTTACTTCTGCTCTGATCTTTATGATTTCTTTCCTTCTACTGACTTTGGGTTTTGTTTGTTCTTCTTTCTCTAGTTCCTTTAGCTGTAAGGTTAGATTGTTTATTTGAGATTTTTCTTGTTTCTTGGGGAGGCTTGTATTGCTGTAAACTTCCCTCTTTAGAACTGCTTTTGCTACATCCCATGAGTTTTGGATCGTTGTGTTTTCATTGTTTTCATTTAATTCGTTTGTCTGCTGATGGGTGGGGCTGAGTTCCCTCCCTGTTGGTTGTTTGGCCTGAGGCTGCAGGCTCTTTGGTGGGGCTAATGGCAGACTCTGGGAGGGCTCATGCCAAAGAGTACTTCCCAGAACTTCTGCTGCCAGTGTTCTTGTCTCCATTGTGAGCCACAGCCCCCCCCCTCTCCCCGCCTCTGCAGGAGACCCCCAACAGTAGCAGGTAGGTCTGGTTCAGTCTCCTATCGGGTCACTGCTTCTTCCCCCTGGTTCCTGATGCACACACTACTTTGTGTGTGCCCTCCAAGAGTGGAGTCTCTGTTTCGCCCATTCCTGTCGAAGTCCTGCAGTCAAACCCCGCTAACCTTCAAAGTTTGTTTCTCTGGGAATTCCTCCTCCCCTTGTCGGACCCCCAGGTTGGGAAGCCTGACATGGGGCTCAGAACCTTCACTCCAGTAGCTGGACTTCTGTGGTATAATTGTTCTCCAGTTTGTGAATCACCCACCCAGTGGTTATGCGATTTGATTTTATTGTGATTTTGCTCCTTGTACCGTCTCATTGCGGCTTCTCCTTTGTCTTTGGATGTGGAGTATCTTTTTTGGTGAGTTCCAGTGTCTTCCTGTTGATGATTGTTCAGCTGTTAGTTGTGATGCTGGTGCTTTCGCAAGAGGGTGTGAGCGCACGTCCTTCTGCTCTGCCATGTTGAACCAATCTCCATGTTCTCACTTTTGATTTACTTCAGTATAAAAGAAACATACTTTAATTCAGGAAAATTATTTTAATAATCATCCTTGATTTATTCTCACTTGTGAATATTGAAAAGAGATAAAACGTAAGTAAGCAGAAAATAAAAGAAATAAAAGCCTTTCAGTTTGTGTAAACTAACCTGAAAAAGACTCATGTTTAAAACCATAACCTGAACGTCCACATCAATAATAAGGAATTTGAAATTTATTCTTGCCTTTGCTTGACTTAAACTTTCTAAGCAGTATTTGAAATATCCCTGGAAGATTTGGTTACTGGGGCCAAAAATAGGTCACCAGTGGTTTGAGTGTCCCACGAGCCCACTCCTTCCCATATTGTGCACCCGTCTAAGTTAACTTCTCATATTCCTCTGGGGACTGTGTTCTGGAACCTTGTAAACAGAACTTCTTACACATTCTTGGTTCCATGTCATCTATCAACACCAGCAGAACAATTTTTAAAACAAGGACTCTTAGCTCCCTTTTCTAGAGGCTTGAGTCTGAGTGATCCTTAGGGATAAATAAATTAAAATGACTGGATTTCCCCACCATGTTTATAAAAATATTGGCAACAAAGCTGCCTAAAAAGAACATTTCTGCTATTTTATTCCTATTTTCTTGTTGCCTTCCACAGTGAAATCTTAAGCATTTTCTGTAGAATCCTGGTGCTGGGTCAAGTTCTGTCTATATTCATGTGCTGTGGAAGGAGTCCAGACACTTACCGGGTGGTGGAGCTTATCCACAGACTCAGGTGCCAAGCCTGTCCGGCAAGCACTGTGCACAGGTCCTCCTTGCCTCCTCAAATGGGTTACACTTCCCCACTATTTACAGAAGTTCATTTCTTCGCAACATGAGCCTTGAAGTTTCATTCATTGGATATTAATTAACTTAGTTGTACATGTTTCCATGAATAGACATAGATACTTTGCTCAGAACTTAGCCCACTTTTCCCAGACTTAGTAATTAATCTACCTCGGAAAGAAACCATTGTACTTAACTTGCTTCCAGACAGGGTAATGCAGACAGTTCAGGGGAATGCTGTTCTCTTTCAGGGAAGCCTAGTCTTGCTAAAAGCTTTCTGTTTCTCCAATAGCCATCTTCACCTTGCATACAGTAGTCTTGAGAAGTGTTTCCAATATCTTTGACGAGATAATTTTCACTACTAATGCAGAAAAATGTCCAAAATGCATTTCCTTCAGTATATGTTTTTTCTCCATTTTCTATTGCTATATTAATAGTATTTGGTAATTTAGTTGCAATCATAATAAAATCATCTTTTTTTAAATGTTTACAAGAGCTTTTCTCAGGCATCTCAAGCATTAATCTTACGATTTAAGCAGTTGTTTCTGGGATATAATTATTCTTACTTTACTATTACCAAAAATAAGCCGTGGAGGTAAATGGGGTTTTTCAGGGTCGCCGGAAGAGTTACCACCCAAGCCTTCCTTTACATCACATTTCTGTTGTTCTTTGTAACATGCTTCTTACATTGTTATAAAGTTATTTAAATATTTTCGGGATTTAGGGAGTATACATTTATGCATGTTTAAAAGGACCCGTGAATGCCCACTTGTTTCAGCCACAAATAGTTAATGAGGGTCCACTATGTTCTACGTTGTTCTGGGCACTTCAGATTCATCAGTGAAGAATCCAGTGATCCCTGCCCTAGTTTATATTAGAAAGTTTTAAGTACTGTAAAAATAATCAAGCAGGGAAGGGAATGCTGGAGGGGCAGCAGGTTGTAGTGTGTAAATAACATGGTTAGGGTTGTAGGCCTCTATAAAAGATGAGATTTGAGCAGAGTTGGAAGAGGAGGATTATCTGATAATTCCTATCCCCTTTTCCTTTAGAAAAAACAGTGCTAATACCCCATCTTCTCTCTTAAATTCCAGTAGGCAGAGCACTACTGGACAAGATTACACCACTGTGAATGACAGTGCCTCTACAAGCACATGCTCTCCACCACCAACCATTCGTTTTATGACCTCCCTGTTGTAACATCCTGTAATCAGCCCAACCCTCCCCACTCTCAGCAGATGGCTTTTTTCTGTCTCTGTTTAGAAAACTGAGTGCACTGAGTGTGCCTTTTTCAACCTTCTGCCGGAGCTACAAATCTATCTCTATCCAAACTTTCATCAGAGTTTACTAGCTGTCCCTTTGCAGTCTCATATATATATTCACCACCTCCCGCAGACTTCTTTCTCATTGTAAATATGCTGGTCTCTTTCAGACATTAAACACTCCCTCAATCCTACACGTCCATTTAGTTACCATTTAAACTCATTCTTCCTCTTACCCAGTCTTCTCAAGAATAGTCTACCATTTCTGCTTCTACTGTGTTCACTATTAACTAATATGATCTGATTTATGCTTGCAACATGCTATCGTATTGGTCTTTTTACCACTTCTAATGGCATTATTGGTACTGATTATTGACTATTGATCACTCTCCTTTTCTTCTTTTTTAGTTAGATTTATTGAGTGTAATATATATGCAATAAAATTCACTCTTTGTAACATTTCTGTGAATTTTGACAGACATGTAAAGTCATGTAATCACCACCACAGTAAAAATATACAACAGTTTCACCACCCCAAAATTTTCCCTCATATTTGGGTTATGTTCTAATTCTGATATTATTCAGCACATTTTTCATGGGTAATTTCATCTAATGGTAGATGGCCCCAGTGGTATGTGTTAATGAATTACATTTTTTATCTCCATCCCACCTTCTCTTCTGAGCTTCAATCTTGTATTTCCAGTTGCCTGCCGGATATCTCCACTTGGAAATCTCAGAGTCGTCTCAGATTCAATGTATCTGATACCAGACTAATCACCTACCCAAATCTGTTCTTTTATCTAAGTGGCGCTGGCTTTAATTAAGCTAAAATCCTGACGTCACTGTTGATGTACTTCCTCCTTGAGTCACTCCTTTTTCATGTATGGTCAGTTAACAAGGTTCTCTCATTTTATCTGATATGGTTGTTGAATTTGTCTCCTCCTCTCCATTTCCTACTGCCTTAGACCTGCGCTTCTGCATGGATACCTCTCATTTCTCTGGCTCCAGCTTTGGTCCCCTTCAAGTTCATTCTCCACGAAGTAGTCATCTTTTTAAAACAGAGATCTGGACTTATCACTCCTTTTTCACATCTCTGCTTAAACCCTTCAGAGTGATGGGTGGCACGGGGGGCATTCACCCTCAAGATAAATTCTAAGCTTCTCATTTTTGACTATAATATCTTTTTGTTATTTTTAGTTACAGCAGCAATCTTCTTAGTATATATGCATAAGATCTGAATGTAACTTTCCATGTATTTGGTTAGTCTAAACACCAGCAGTAAAGCATAGTGGTCAAGATGAAAGCAACAGAGTCAGATACTCCTGAGTGTTAGCCTTTCCCTTTGTCCATCTCTGTGACCTTGTGTTTCTTAATCTCTGAATTGGTTTTCTCATCCAGAAAATGAAGATAATAATAGTATTTACCTCATAAATATGTAGTGACAATAAAATGTGCTATATGTAAAAAGCACTTAGCATAGTGTCTAGCACATATTAAACACCCTACAAATGTTAAGTATTATTAATACTACTATTTTCAGCTAGTATTAAAGGCCCAAATGTTCCCTTTGAAGTGTACTAATATAACACAGAGCAAATGGGTGTCGTGATCTCTGCCCTTAGGAATTTTTGTTCCATAGGAGAGCAGCTCAAGAATATGATAGCATCTGAAAAGTTCTTAATTAAATTCTAGGCATGAGGTGGTAGAAAATCCCTTAGAATAGTCCCTATATGAATGTATAACTTTGATTAAAGGCTTTGTACCATTATGTCAGTTAATCTACACAATGGCACATCTCAAAGTGACCTCTGCTGTCATTTGGAAGAGAGATGGTTTGCTTAGAACGTGAATTTTAAGGAGAGTCTGTACCACTGAAAGCCTTAACAAGCATATAAAATAGAGTATAGTAATAACATCATTAACTTTCTGTTTCGGTCAGGAGTAGAAGATTAGGAAGAAAGGGAAAGAGAAAACTAAAAGGAATGGGGAAACAATAAATAGGACAGCTGAAAAGTGGAAATAACCCAAATTTTCATCAACTGATGAATTGATAAACAATGTATTGTGTATCTATGTAAAATATGAAATATTATTCAGTCAAGAAAAGGAGTGACGTACTGATACATGCTACAACATGGATGAACCTTGAAAACATTATGCTACAGGAAAAAGTCACAAAAGACCATGTATTATATGATTCCATTTACATGAAATGTCCAGGATAGGCAAATCCCTAGGGACAGAATGTAGCTTAGTAGCTGCCAACGGTTGAGGAGAGAGAAGAGTCGGGAAGGAGTGCTAATGGCTCTGGGGTTTCGTTGGCGATAAAAGTCTCCTAAAGCCAGATAGTGGGGAAGGGTGCATAATTCTATAAATATGCAATTGTGAGATACAGGCATATCTCTTTATAATGCACTTTACTGCACTTTGCAGATACTATTTTTGACCAGTTGAAGGTTTGTGGCAACCCTGTGGCAAGCAAGTCTGTTGGTGCTGTTTTTCTAACAGCATTTGCTCACTTCGTGTCTCTGTGTCACATTTTAGTAATTCTCACAGTGTCTTTAACTTTTTCATGATTATTATATTTGCTACAGTGATAGTGATCTTGGATGTTTCTGTAAGATGGTGAACTTAATCCATAAATGTCGTGTGTATTCTGACTGCTCCACTGACAAGCTGTTCCCCATCTTTCTCACTCTCCTCGGGCCTCTCTATTCCCTGAGACACAACAGTGTTGAAATTAGGCCAATTAATAACCCTGCGATGGCCTCCAAGTGTTCAAGTGAAAGGAAGAGTCCCATGTCTCTCACTTTAAATCAAAAACTAGAAATGATTAAGCTTAGTGAGGAAAGCATGTCGAAAGCTGAGATGGGCAGAAAGATCGGCCTCTTGTGCTAGACAGTTAGCCAAGTTGTGAATGCAAAGGAAAAGTTACTTCCTGAGCGAAATTAAAACTGCTACTGTAGTGGACACACGAATGATAAGAAAACAAAACAGCCTTATTGTTGTTATGGAGAAAATGTTAGTGGTCTGGTTAGAAGATCAAACCAGCAACAACATTCCTTTAAGCCAAAACCTAACCTAGAGCAAGGTCCTAACTCTCTTTGGTTCTGAAGGCTGAGGGAAGTGAAGAATTTGCAGGAGGAGAAGTTTAACGCTAGCAGAGGTGGTTGGTTCATGAGGTTTTAGGAAAGAGGCTTGTATTTGTATGTCTCCATGACATACAAATCCAAGGTGAAGCCACAAGTGCTGATGTTGAAGCTGCAGCAAGTTACCCATAATATCCAGCTAAGGTAAGGAATGAAGGTGGCTACACTAAACTACAGATTTTCAGTGTAGATGAAACAGCCTTCCATTTAAGAAGATGCCATCTAGGACTTTCATAGCTAGAGAGGAGAAGTCAATGTCTGGCTTCAAAGCTTCAAAACACTGGCTGACTCTCTTGTTAGGGGCTAATGCATCTGGTGACTTTTAGCTGAAGTCTGTGCTCATTTATCATTCCGAAAATCCTAGGGCCCTTAAGAATTCTGCTAAATCTAGTCTGCCTGCGTTCTATATGTGGAACAACAAAGCCTGGATGACAACACATCTGTTGACAGCATGGTTTACTGATTATTTTAAGCCCACTGTTGAGACCTACTGCTCAGAAAAAATGATGCCTTTCAAAATATTACAGCTTGTTGACAATGCATCCAAGGGCTCCGAAGGAGATGTACGAGATTAATGATGCTTTCCTGCCTGCTCACACAACATCCATTCTGCAGCCCATGAATCAACTTTCAGGTCTTATTATTTAATGAATACATTTCGTAAGACTATTTAGCTGCCATAGATAGTGATTCCTCTGATGGATCTGGGCAAAGTAAACTGAAAACCTTCTGGAAAGGATTCACCATTCTGGATGTCATGAAGAACATTCGTGATTCATGAGAAGAGCCCAACATGTCAACAGTAACAGGAGTTTGGAAGAAGTTGATTCCAACCCCCCGCGGGGTTCCAGACTTCAATGGAGGAGTCACTGTAGATGTGGTAGAAACAGTAAGAGAACTAGAATTAGAAGTGGAGCCTGAAGATGTGACTGAATCGCTGCAATCTCATAATAAAACTCTGTGACAGATGAGGAATTGCTTCTTATGGATGAGCAAAGAAAGGGTTTCTTGAGATGGACTCTAATCCTGGTGAAGATCTGTGAAGACTACTGAAATGACAACAGAGCTGATAAAGCAGTGGCAGGTTTTGAGAGGACTGACTTCAGTTTTGAAAGACGTTCTGCTGTGGGTAAAATGCTGTCAAACACCCTCGCTTGCTACAGGGAAGTCGTTCGTGAAAAGAAGAGTCAGTTGATGCGGCAGACTTCAATGTTATTTTATTTTAAGACATTGCCACGGCCACCCCAGCCTTCAGCAGCCACGACCCTGGTCAGTCAGCAGCATCAACATCGAGGCGAGACCCTCCAGCAGCAAAAAGATTATGACTTGCTGAAGGCTCAGATGATGGTTAGCATTTTTTAGCAATGAAGTATTTTTAAATTAAGGTATATAAATTTTTTTAGACATAACCCTATTGCACACCTATTAGACTACAGTGTAGTGTAAACATAACTTTTATATGTACTGGGAGACCAAAAAATTTGTGTGACTTTATTGTCATATTCACTTTATTGCAATGGTCTGGAACCGAACCTGCAGTATCTGTGAGGTGTCCCTGTAATAGAAAATATATATTGGTCTCTGCCTCTGGTTCCTGGCACAGAGCTCCTGATACTCTTGTAATTTACTGAATGATAAGAACGCTAGGAGTATCTCTTGTTCTAATACTGTTTTTTGACCTCTGTCCATGGCATAGGGCTCCTAAAAGCCCTGTAAATTCCTCAGTGATGAAAGCACTGTGAGCATCTTTTGTTCTATTGAGGTGACTCTAGGTGGGTTCTTGGATGACTCCCGGATGGGGGCTGGTAACCGGAAAGAATCAGTCATGATTACAGTCTTGGAATTTTTAGCCCTCCTTCCATCCTCCAGAGGGAGGAGAGGGGCTGCAAATGGAATTAATATTGGATCATGCCTACTCGATGAAGCCTCCATAGTAGGGAGCTCAGACAGCTTCCAGGCTGGTGACACATGCACATGAGGAGGGTGATGCACCCCAGCTCCACAACAACGGGGAGCTCCTGCACTTGGGACTCTCCCAGATTTCTCCCCTGCCCGTGTATATCTTTACCTGCGGTTTATCTGTATCCTTTATCATATCCTTTAATAAACTGGTAGACATAATGAAATGTTTCCCTGAGTTCTGTGAGCTGTTCTAGCAAACCTGAGGAGGGGATTGTTGGAACTTCCAGTCTATAGCAGGTCGGTCAGAAGCACAGGTGATAACCTAGACTTGCAACTGGCATCTGAAGTGGGGGTGGGGGACAGTCTTTTGGAACTGAGCCCTAACGTGTAGTATCTGACACTATTTCCAGGTAGATAGTGTTAGATTGAATTAAATTGTGGAAACACAGCTGGCATCACAGAGAATTGCTTGTTGAGGGGGAAAACCCCTACATATTTGGTGACCAGAAGTGTCAGAAGTGAAGTGTTCTGGATTAGTAGAAAAGGAAATACATTGTAGGCAAGAACTGGGTTTTTCCCTTCATAGAAAGATGGAAAGACTGGAGTTTTTCCATTACAGATAAAACCACTGAATTGTGTATTTTAAAAAGGTGAATTTTATAGTTACGTGAATTACATCTCAATAAAGCTTTTATTGAAAAAAAGATGAATAGGACTGTGAGTGGTTGTGCTACCAGCATCTACGTAAGGATCTGTCAGAGGCATCAGCCTAAGAACTTTATGCTAAAAACCCTGAAGATAGAAATTAATCATGTTAGGGAAGTTATAGCTTAGACATTTAGGAAGTAGGTTCCAACAAAAAACACCGTAATTGACAATACCAGATGTAAAGGAATGTTGGAGTACGACCTGAAACCACATTGTCTTTTGATGTGTTTTATGCCTGAACTATGTATTATTTTTATTCTATCTTACTGTTTTGCTAGTAGTTACATCTTACCTGAGTTTGAGAGGGTCTTCTCAGCTGGGTAGTGAATGCCCCTCTGTAGTTAACCATTCTAGGTGCATTGTTTAATGTCATAAATATGGAACACCCAACTGGGCTGGGACAGCAGGGTCGTTATTTGTGGTTGAAACATAAGGGATCTGTGTTTTATTGTATAAGTTAATGATTCTGAATTTCCTTTGTATGTAACTTAGTTCTTGTATATTTTTGCCACAGTTGTGTTGCTCTCTCCAAGGCTGCCTATCCAGGACCCTTCCAGGCCTTTCTTATCCTTCCAGCTAGCCATCCCATTTATTTATCCATCCATCTGTTCAATCCCCTTCCCTTTATAGTCCATTTCACAGACTCTCTTATTAATACCTCAGCTTCTGCAATTCTCTCTGCTTTGAGACTTCTCTACAAAAGTATGTTCAGTACACATTCCCCAGAAAAGTCTTCCAGAGAAAATACTGTTTCTGGATATATCTGTCTAAGCGTTATAGAGACAGAGTAATTGTTGCAGTGGTGTGAGATCCAGGCTCTCAGGTTAACCTTCAGGGCCCTCTGTTAGTCGTTATCTCTTCTTAGCTGTACTATTTTATTTTTTGTAGCCAGTGCTCCACACCCATTTGCCAGGTCGTAATTCCCACAGTGTTGCCTTGACGTTGTCTTCTCAACCTAGACCATATTAAAGAACTTGCTCAAAATTTTCAATATGACTATCTTCACAAAATTTTCCACTCTGATAACTCCTTGACTCTTAACACCTAAGTATGTTTATATCAGCTTAGAATACTTGTAGGGCTTTACAAATATTGATATGTATGCGTTTTATCTCCAGCTGTCTTACACCTTCTTCAAGATTAGTAAAGCTCTGATTTGTTTTATTACCCTCCTAGAGCTTTTATTAAATGTTTGTTTACTCATTTAAGGAAATGAATAAGTTTTTGTTGGTGTCAGTTTATTCTTGGCATGTGTGTGTGTGTGTGTGTGTGTGTGTGTGTGTGTGTGTGTGTGTGTTATAGAGTATCTGACTAACAAGTGTATTTAAAATAAGCCATACATACAGCCACTATGGAAAACAGTATGGAGGTTCCTCAGACAGCTAAAAATAGAATTACCATATGCTCCAGCAATCCCAGTCCTGGGCATATATCCAGAAAAAACTCTAATCCAAAAAGATACATGCACCCCTATGTTCACAGCAGCACTACTCAGAATAGCCAAGAAATGCAAACAAACTAAATGTCCATCGACAGATGAATGGATCAAGAAGATGTGGGTGTGTGTGTGTGCGTGTGTGTGTGTGTGTGTGTGTGTGTGTGTGTGTGTAATGGAATACTATTCAGCCATAAAAAAGAACAAAATAATGCCATTTGCAGCAACATGGATGCAACTAGAGATTATCATACTAAATGAAGTAAGTCAGAGAAGGACAAATGCCATATGATATCACTTATATGTGGAATCTAAAATGTGACAGAAATGAATCTATCTATGAAACAGAAAGAGACTCAGGGACATAGAAAACAGACTTGTGGTTGCCAAGGGGGAGGGGGTTGAGGGAGGGAATGTAGTGGGAGGTTGGGGTTAGCAGATGTAAGCTATTTTACGTGGAATGGATAAACAGCAGGTCCTACTGTATGGCACAGAGAACTATATTCAGTATCCTATGATAACCATAATGGAAAATAATATTTTAAAAATGTGTATATGTGTATAGCTAAATCACTGCTGTACAGAGGAAGTTAACACATTATAAATCAACTATAATTAAAAAAAGACACATCAAAAACAATAAATAAATAAAGTGAGCCGTACCATCCTAGTTGGAAAAATTTGTTGTTTTTAATAATAGCTGTTGCTGGTTAAGTGCTTACTATTTGCCAGGTACTTTTGTATTAACTTCTTTAATCCTCACAACAACCCTATTATCTTGTTTTACAGAAGAGGAGACCAAGATACAGAGGAAATAATACTTGCTAAAGGTTATATAGTGTGTAAATAAATGGTAGAGCCAGCATTCAAACTTAGCTCCACATCTAGAGCTCATAACCACTTTTCTTTATTGTCTCTCATTTAAAATATTTATTTATAGTTTTCATTGAAGTAGAGTTGATTTACAATATTATATTAGTTTCAGGTATACAACATAGTAAATCAATATTTTTTATAGAATATACTCCATTTAAAGTAATTATAAAATATTGGCTGTATTCCCTGTGCTTTACAATATATCCTTGTAGCTTTTTTATTCTATACATAGTAGTTTGTGCCTCTTAATCCCTTACCCTTATTTTGCCTCTACTCCCTTCCCTCTCCTCACTGGTAACCACTAGTTCTCTATACTATATTTCCTCTCATAATTTAAAATCATTTAAAATAATCCTTGTGATGTAGATACTCATTTCATATTGGAGATGAATGTAATGTTCATATATTCATATAAATTAACAATTGAGTAAACAGGTAGATGATGACAGGGGTTAGAGTTAAATGTACTCAGCTTAAATGGCTAATAAGGGACCACAAAAGCACAGAAGATGTCATCCTCAGCCCATTAGTTAATAACTCTTTCTGCAAGTTTCTACTGATTCCAGAATCCATGCGTGTAATCTAGGCTGTATCTTAGTACCTAGTGCACCATTTAAAAAATGAAAAAGAGGTCATTTTTTACATAATAGCATTTAGTATTCAATGAAGTACTTGATAACATCTGAAAACTATTAGGGATTTTAGAACATAGCACCCTCATTAGTAGTTGTCATTTACTCAACAATTACTTATGAGTCCCAGAGCTGTCATAATTTAAATTAGCTGTTATTAGTTATTTAGACACAGAATTCAAACACGATTAGAGTGTTATTTGAAACATCTAAATCTATTTGATTGTAGAGGGAGATACTCCCTTTGAAATGTCATACTGTACATATAAAGATATTTCATAAATTGTACAGTCACATTATTAAATCATGTTATAACCCCCTAAAAGCATGGCTTTCTTATACATGTTGCAAATGGGGTCTACACTAATCATTGTTAAATAATACCAATCAGAAGAATGGAAGTATACCTCAGGAATTTATTTTTTGTGTAAATTCCTAATACCATTTGTATCAGGTCAGTTTTTCAGATGGGAGAGTACTTAAAAATTCCACTTATTTGGATTTAAGACTTAGTACTGTTCGACTCAACAAATATTTGAGCAACTCTGCTTGGAATAAATAGATGCTGACATTTTTAGATTTCCATAGTAGACTCTAGATCATGTCTAAAATTTCAGTTTATTTTTGGATGAGTTGTAACTTAAAATACTTTTTGACAGTATATTTTGATCCATATTTTGGGACACAAGGAAGAATATTCAAATTGGAAACTGTCATAGAAAGCCAAGAAATATGGATGTATGGCCTAAAGATGGGTTGAAATATTTTGATGTATTCATACTTAACTGTTTGGGGTAGAAATTCAGAACTAAATTGATTAATAGCTTTATTTGATTTGTTCAGACAATGTCAATTTGTATTTACTATCTGACAGGTCTTCTGACCTCTGGGACTCAGAGATGACTTTCCATTGGGAACTTGATGATCTTAAAGAGAGATAGTTGTGTTAATATAAGGTTGGGTAAGGCGAAGATGAGGGATAAGTGATCACATCTGTCAAGGTGTGTTTCCTTATTCTTAGTGGCTTCTCCCAGATTAAGGTTTCAGTAGACTCCTGTGTACTTTGCAAAGAACTGGCAGTGTGGACTCACTGATGATCAGATGGGAGGGGTTTTTAAATCAGGGTTTATGTATTTAAGGGAATGAGCTCTAGTGTTGTATTTAGAGATGAAAAGCATTTAGTAGACAGAAAGATAACTACTTGTGTTGTAGTCTGTTCTCAGATTATATATCTGTGCTGTAGTGATTGACATTTCTTTTTCTGTACTAGATTTGACTTAAATTTAATTGCAGTTTATTTTGATCATGGTAGAAGTGGTGCAGAAGCATTTACTAAAGTGTAAAAATGCCTGAGGCACTGTAGAAAGAGCAGGAAAATGTGATACAAAGCCTAGAAAATGGGGTAGTGGTCTTATTGGAGTCATCTTTTTTCTCACTGCTGACAGCATTGCATAATGAACTGTCCTCTGCCGAGCCTGGAACAAACCTTCTACTTAGAATCACTTTGTCATTTTATTTTCCTGATGACTTGACATACTATGCTTAGGGGTAACAGGCAGACAGCATTCTTCACGCTACCGTCCCTTGTTTACCTCCACATCCTCTCCTGCTACAAAAACAAAAGACAACCAAAATGAAAATGAAGCTGGAATTAAGATCAGAAAGTACAGGAGCAAGGTAGAGTTGAGAGGCAGAGTATTGTGTTGGGAAGACAAAGGCTTTGAAGTTACATCTATGTTTTAATTCTGGCTCCAACCTTTGCTGTCTCCGGGATTTGGGGCCATTTAGTTAACCTCCTCCTATTTCGGTTTCCTGATCTCTGAAATGGAAATAATATAGTAGTACCTACCAAATACAAAAAGACTGAAACAGTGTTTATTGCTGTTGTAGAGAAACATTAATCTTCGGTTTAATTTTGATTGCAGGGCATCTGTTTATTAACAGATTTTTAGTGAGCATATACTGTATTAGATGTAGGATATACAAAGGAGACCAGTAAGATACAGTTATTATCTTCAAAGGGCTCAAATTCTTAATGATGCATTCTCAACTTGTATCTAAGTCTTTGATTGTATAGAATAGCAAAAGTGTATTAAGTGGGTTAGTGGTAAAATTTTTAGCACTGTTGGGCAAGGAAATGGTCCTGCTTTTGACCAGAATGTAGAAGCTAAATTTCTAGCTTTAATGCCTCAGAAACTAGAGAGAGACATGGTCTTAATGATTGTGAGGCTAGTCCATGCAAATGAATCCATTTAAAAATTTTTGGGTTTGAAAGTAGCACATTGATAAGTATTTGAGACAGTATCAAAAAAGAAGACTTTTCCTTGCCTTAATTTCAAATTAATTAAAATACATGTGTCATTTTTTCATGGCTTTTTTGTTGGTGTTGTTTATAACACATATTCATTAGAGAAAATTCATTATAAAATTGTAATAAATAAAATTTTGAATTGTTGTCTTGGCAAAAGGAAATTAAAAGAAAACGGTATGTAAGAGGTTAATCTGTTCATAGAGTATATGCAGGTTAAAACAAACAATCTAATGGAATACTGAGTAAAGGATAAGATAAGAAATTTACAGAAAAGAAAGAGCAAATAGTAAAAATAGGGAAAGATGCTGACCCTTACTAGTGAATGTTGAATTACCATTTTTAGCTATTAGTTTGGCAGATATAATATCAATACCTGTGAGGATGGAAGAAAGCCAACACTCATGTATTTGTGATAGGAATGTGAATTACTTTTACCTTTTTGGAGTGAAATTGGCCGTAGCGGTTAAGGTAAATGCGTACGTGTGCGCGTGCCTTTGTGGGGATGGCAGGGAGGAAGTAAAAGGAGCAGCAGGGAAGGGTTTAAAAGTGGTCGCTGTGGCAAGAAAAGGAGCAAGGTGTGTGAGGCTCGCCCAGAGGCGTGCACACACAGGCTGAGGGACCCTGTGCGGCGGCACGCGGGAGGAGGCCTGCCCCGTAGCCTAAAGGGACTTCCGTAATAAAGGCGGGGGGGGGGGGGGGGGAAGCACTTGGCAAAGTAACTTGTATGGCATGACCCCGTTTTTTAATTAAAAATAAACCTACATATTTGATTGTGATTATTTGTGTGAGCCGTAAAGGTATGGTAGACTGTACCCCAAAGACTGCTACCTCTGTTCAGCTCAGGCAACTAGAATTTGCTAGTTGTTAGAGAGGGATATTACCTTTATATTTGTTCGCAAATGATATTTTTGGCATTTTTGAAAAGAAGAAAATTAAAAGATAAAAAGCAGCAAAAGTTAGGAGGAAGAAAAAAAGCCCTTGGAATCCTATTACTTGGATGTATAGATTTCTATTTCTTTCCGTAAGTGGAAGGATACTATATATGTTCTTTTTAAATCTTTAAAAACACTGTCATTTACTATAGGTTCATAACAGATATATGGATATGCGTATGTTTTATTTACTTTAGAAACCACCCAGACCACTTTAACACCTTTATTGAAGTGTAATTGACATAAAATCAACATATACATATTTAAAGTATTTGATTACTTTTGACATCTCTATATATTCATGAAGCCATACAACCATCAAGATAATGAATATATTTATCACCTCAAAAAGTTTCTTCCTGTCTGTTTATAAATCCTTCTGTCCTGCACTGCCCTCACCCCAGTCCCCAGGCAAGCACTGATCTGCTTTTTGTCACTATAGATTAGTTTGCATTTTTTAGAACGTTACGTAAATGAAATCAGAAAGCATAAACTGTTTTGTCTGGTTTCTTTCCCTCATTAGGTATGTCCATATTGTTGCACATGTTAGTGGCTCATTTTTTAAAATTGCTGGCACACTGTGGATGTAGCACAATTTGTTCACCGATTGGTGGACATTTGGGTTATTTCCAGTTTGAGGCTGTCACAAATAAAATTGCTGTGACCTTCCTTGTGTAAGACTTTGTATGGACATATGCTGTGATTTCTCTTGAGTAAATAACTAGGAGTGGAATGACTGGGTCATATGTAACTGTATATTTAATTTTTTTTAAGAAACTGCAAGACATTTTCCAAGTATTTGCGCCATTTTATATCCCCACCAGCAATGTACAAGAATTTCAGGCTACCCTTTTTCTGGTAAATTTCCTTTACAACTTTTCCAAAAATATGTTGTGCGTGTTATATGTGGGTCTGTTTCTGATTTCTCTATTTTTTTCATTGATCTAGTCATCTTTCTTGATGCCAATACCACACTGTCATGATGGCTGAGGCTCATAATAACTCTTGAAATCAGATAGCACTAAGTCCTTCAACTTTATTCTTCATTTTCAAAATTGTTTTGGCCATTCTGGGTCCTTTGCTTTTCTATGTTAATTGTAGAATCAGTTTTTTTCTGCAATTTTTTTTCTACAAAACCTGTTGGAATTTGATTGGGTTTGTGTTGAATCTACAGATAAAATTGATGTCTTACAATATTGAGTCTTCTGACCCATGAACATGATATATTTTGACATGTAAGTCTGTCTTCTTTAATTCTCTCAGGAATATTTTGAAGTTTTTAATATACAGGGCTTTTATAATTTTGTCAGATTCATATATCTGGATGGCTATTGTAAATGGCATTTTTTATTTTTTATAACTAATATATTGGAATACATAGACTTTTTCATCTCATATCCTGCAACCTTGCTAAAATTCACTTACTAGCTTTATTAGCATTTTTGTAGAGATTCCTTTGGATTTTCTTTGTAAATATGTCATTTCTGAAGAAAGACAGTTTTACTTCATTTCTAACTGGATGCACCTTTTCTTTCTTTTTCTTGACTTACTACGCTAGCTAGAAGCTCCAGTACAGTGTTGAAAGAAAGTGGTGAAAGTAAACATTCTTGTCTTTTCCTTGATCTCAGAAAGCTTTCAGTCTTTCACCATTAAGTGTGATACTAGCTGTAAGGTTTTGAATTCTCTGGTTGAAGAAGTTCTTTTTATATTCCTAGTTTGCTGAGAAATTTGTTATTTCAATCAGCAATACATGTTGGATTTTATCAGTTTTTTTCCTGCATTTCTTGAGACAATCATAGTTTTCTTTTTTTGTTTATTAATTACTTGATATTTGAATATTAAACCAACTTTGCTTTCCTGGGATAAAACTTGGTCATGAGGTAATTCTCTTTTCATGTATTGTTGAATTTGATTTGCCAAAATTTTATTTAGGTTTTTTATTTTGCATCTAAGTTCATGAGTGATACTGGCATATCTTTTTATGGCAGTTTTCATATTTGGGGTATATGGTAATGCTGACCTCATAGAATGAATTGATAAGTAGTCCCCCTTCTTCAGTATTCTGGAAGAGTTTGTAGAATTGATACTGTTTCTTCCTCAAATGTTTGCTAGAATTAACCAGTGAAGCCATGAAAATATATGACCCACAATGAGGAGAAAAATAAAACTGATTTATGACTGACATAGTTATTAAAATTACCATAGAAAATCATTAAATAACTTTTAAGTACATTTATTATAACTGCACTTCACATAATCAAAAAGTGGTGACACGGATTTGACATAATTAGAAAAACATAATTGATAGGACCAGTAGACAGAAAATTAGAGAGGCTATAGAAGGCTTAAACAACACAACCGACTTGACCTTATTAAACAGTCAAACAGCAGATACAGAAGTGCAAATGTCAAATTTGCCCAGATAGACCATATTGCGGGTCATAAAACAAGTCTTAATAAATGTCAAAGGATTCAAGTCAAAGCAGGTGTATTCTCTGACCACAATGGAATTAAATTAGAACTCAGCAAGAAAAGTATCTCTGGAAAAATCCCTCAAATATTTAGAAACTAAATAATATACTTGTAAATAACCCAAGGGTCAAAGAAGAAATCAAAAGGGAAATTATCAATATAAAGTATGTTGAACCAAATGAAAACCCAAATCAAAATTTGTGGTTGTGTCCTTTTCCTGTTGTTGCTATAACAAATCAGCACAATTTGAGAGGTCAGAAGTCCAAAACTGGTTTCACTGACTGGTTTCACTTCTTGACTAAAATCAAGATATCAACAGGTGTGTGTTTCTTCTGGAAGCTTTAGGAGAGAATCTGTTCTCTTTTTCCATGTTTCAGAGATACATGTATTCCTTGGCTTGGAGCCCCGTCCTCCATCTTGAAAGCCAGCCGCATAGCATCTTCTTATCTCTTCAATTCTCCTGCCTCCTCCCACTTGTAAGGACCCTTTTGATCACATTGAATCCATTGGGTTAATCCACGATAATAGTCTCGTGTCAAGATCCCTTAACTTAATCACGTCTGCAAAGTCACTTTTGTCACGTCAGGTAGCATACTCACAAGGTCCAGGGATTGGGACGCGGATATCTTTGGCGGTACATTATTCTCCCTACCACACTGCTAGGATAGTACTTGGGTGGCAGTTGACACCACTAAATGCCCATATTAGAAAAGAAAATGGTCTCAAATTATTGACCTCAGCTTCCATCTGAAGAAACTATTAACTGAACAAATTATATAAGATGAATGAGGTCTGAGATCTAATGTAAAACATGGTGACTATAGTTTATAACGCTGTATTGTATAACTGAAATTTGCTAAGAGAATAGATCTTAAATGTTCTCACCAAGAAAAAAAGATAAATATGTAAGATGATGGATGTGTTAATTAACTAGATGAGGGGAATCCTTTCACAATGTATGTGTATGCATATATTAAATCACGATGTACACTTTAAGTATCATATAATTTTATATATCAGTTATACCTCAGTAAAGCTGAAATTTTAAATGAAAAAAAGAAGAAAAGCAAAATTAAACCCAAAGGAAATGATAAAGATAATAGGCGAAATAAAAATAGAAAACAGAGAAACAATAGGGAAAAAAAGAACCATAAAACTGAAAGGTAGTTACTGAGAACATCAATAAAATTAATAAACCTATGATTTGACTCTTACTGTGATGATGTTTAATGTTAAAACTGGAAGTAAAAACTTTTAAATTGTGTTATAGATGTATATTTTTGGTAGAATTTAAGTCTAGACTCATTATTTTGTTATACTTACTTTTTGGTTTCCGTGCTAGGCCCTGGGGAGACTAGCTTATACTATTTAAGCTTCTGTGAAGCAGTCATAGAGCAGAAAGCCTGTTTTGAACACACACTGGGAGCATAATTACCAATCCATCCGTCCATATCAAATAGCAACACCTGTGAAGATACTGGAAAAACACTGGCAGACTGAGACTCCAGTGTTTCTTTTCTTTGACATTTCTTAATGACCCAATCATTCTTACATATTTTATCACCATGATTATTCTTTTCCAGTTTATTTACATCTCCATGGTAAAAACTTAATCCTTCTCTCACCTGGGTTTCTTCTTTGCTCTACCCCTGTTCCTTAAATAAATCATCACATTTTCCTAGATTCTCACAAGGATCTGTGGAAGAACAAAAGGACAGAATAATATCCCCAACTTCAAGAAACTCTAGACAAAATTCTTGAATATGATATAATCAGAATAATTTATTGCCAACCAACCTTTAGGATTTCAGAGCCGGGTGGGGAAAAAAAGTAAAACATTGGGGCTGGGAGACAGGAATGAGAAAGGATTGGAACTGGGTGTTAAGAGTGGGACCTTGCACTCTTTCCATTATTGGAACATTCTACTCGTTATGTACAACCCTGTGACAATACACTTGAGACCTTCCCTTACCAGTAGTAAAGTATCCTTTTTTTTTTCCTTTTTAAGCATGTAAGTTTCGGGTGCACAGCATTATAGTTCTACAGCTGTATACACTACAGAGCGATCAGCACCACAAATCGAGTTACAGTCTCTCACCGTACAGTTGACCCCCTTCACTCATTTTTCCCACCTCCTTTCCCCTTTGGTGACCACTAACCTGTTCTCTGTATCTGTGAGTTTGTTTTTGTTTTTTTGGTTTTTTTTTGTGGTACGCGGGCCTCTCACTGTTGTGGCCTCTCCCGTTGCGGAGCACAGGCTCCAGACGCGCAGGCTCAGGGGCCATGGCTCAGGGGCCTAGCCGCTCCGCGGCATGTGGAATCCTCCCGGACCGGGGCACAAACCCATGTCCCCTGCATCAGCAGGCGGACTCTTAACCACTGCGCCACCAGGGAAGCCCTCTGTGAGTTTGTTCTGATTTCATTTTGTTTGTTTATTTATTTTATATTCCAAATATATGAGTGAAATCATTGAATATTTGTCTTTTTCTGTCTATTTCACTTAGCATAATGCCTTCAGGGTCCATCCATGTTGTCACAAATGGTAGGATTTCATTATTTTTTATAGCTGGGTAGTATTCCGTTGTGTGTGTGTGTGTGTGCGCACACACACACACCCCACATCTTTTTCCATTCATCTGTAAGTGGACACTTAACGTTGTTTCCATACCATGACTGTTGTAAATAATGCTGCATTGAACACAGGGGTGCGTATATCTTCTTAAATTAGTGTTTCCACATTCTTCAGATAAATACCCAGAAGTGGAATAGCTTGGTTTTGTGGTAGCTCAATTCTTAGTTTTTTGAGGAATCTCTATACTATATCCTATAGTAGCTGCAACAATTTACAGTCCCAACAACAGTGTACAAAGGTTCCGTTTTCTCCACATCCTCTCCAACATTTGTTATTTCTTGTCTTTTAGATAGTAACCATTCTAACAGGTGTGGTTGATATCTCATTGTGGTTTGGATTTGCATTTTCCTGATAATAAGTGATGTTGAACATATTTCATGTGCCTGTTGGCCATCTGTATTTTGTCTTTGGGAAAATGCCTATTCAGATCCTCTGCCCATTTTTTAAATCAATTTGTTTGTTTTTTTCTGTTGAGTTGTATGAGTTCTTTATATATTTTGGATATTAACCTCTTATTGGATATATGATTTGCAAATATCTTCTCCCATTTAGTCAGTTGGCTTTTTCATTTTGATGACGGTTTCCCTTGCTGTGCAGGAGCTTTTTAGTTTGATGTAGTCCAGTTGTTTATTTTATTTTATTTTTTATTTTTCTAAAATAATGGGTTTATTGAGATGTAATTCACATACCATAAAATTCACGTTTAAGTGTACAATTTAGTGGATTATAGTACATTCACGAAGTTGTGCAATCATTACCACTATCTACTTCCAGAATATTTTCATCATGCAAAAAAGAAACCCTGTACCCACTACCCACTAGCAGTAATTCCCCATTCTCCCCCCTAGCCTCTGACAACCACTAATTTACTCTCTGTCTCTGTAGATTTTCCTATTCCGGACTATGTTAAATTTTTGAAGTGTAAAAAAGAATTCTTTTTTTTTTTTTTTTTTTTTTTTTTACACCAACACCCACCCCCCACCTCATTTCCCCCCTTGGTGTCCATACATTTGTTCTCTACATCTGTGTCTCAGTTTCTGCCCTGCAGACCAGTTCATCTGTACCATTTTCCTAGGTGCCACATATATGCGTTAATATACGATATTTGTTTTTCTCTTTCTGACTTACTTCACTCTGTATGACAGTCTCTAGATCCATCCACATCTCTACAAATGACCCAATTTCATTCCTTTTTATGTCTGAGTAATATTCCATTGTGTGTGTGTGTGTGTGTGTGTGTGTATATATATATATATATATATATATATATACACACCACATCTTTTATATCCAGTCATCTGTCAATGGACATTTACATTGCTTCCATGACTTGGCTATTGTAAATAGTACTGCAGTGAACATTGGGGTGCATGTGTCTTTTTGAATTATGGTTTTCTCAGGGTATATGCCCAATAGTGGGATTGCTGGGTCATACGGTAATTCTATTTTTAGATTTTTAAGGAACCTCCATACTGTTCTCCATAGTGGCTGTATTAATTTACATTCCCACCAACAGTGCAAGAGGATTCCCTTTTCTCCACACCCTCTCCAGCATTTGTTGTTTGTAGATTTTCTGATGGTGCCCATTCTGACTGGTGTGAGGTGATACCTCATTGTAGTGTTGATTTGCATTTCTCTAATAATTAGTGATGTTGAGCAGCTTTTCATGTGCTTCTTGGTCATCTGTATGTCTTCTTTGGAGAAATGTCTATTTAGTTATTTTGCCCATTTTTGGATTGGGTTGTTTGTTTTTTTAATATTGAGCTGCTTGAGCTGTTTATATATTTTGGAGATTAATCCTTTGTCAGTTGCTTCGTTTGCAGATATTTTCTCTCATTCTGAGTGTTGTTTTTTTGTCTTGTTTATGGTTTCCTTTGCTGTGCAAAAGCTTTTAAGTTTCATGAGGTCCCATTTGTTTATTTTTGTTTTTATTTCCATTACTCTAGGAGGTAGGTCAAAAAAGATCTTGCTGTGATTTATGTCAAAGAGTGTTGTTTTCCTGTAGGAGTTTTATAGTGTCTGGTCTTACATTTAGGTCTTTAATCCATTTTGAATTTATTTTTGTGTATGGTGTTAGGGAGTGTTCTAATTTCATTCTTTTACATGTAGCTGTCCAGTTTTCCCAGCACCACTTATTGAAGAGACTGTCTTTTCTCCATTGTATATCCTTGCCTCCTTTGTCGTAGATTAGTTGACCATAGGTGCATGGGTTTATCTCTGGGCTTTCTATCTTGTTCCATTGATCTGTGTTTCTGTTTTTGTGCCAGTACCATATTGTCTTGATTACTGTAGCTTTGTAGTTAGTATAGTCTGAAGTCAGGGAGTCTGATTCCTCTAGCTCCGTTTTTGGCTTTGGCTATTCAGGGTCTTTTGTGTCTACATACAAACTTTAAGATTTTTTGTTCTAGTCCTGTAAAAAATGCCATTGGTAATTTGATAGGGATTGCATTGAATCTGTAGATTACTTTGGGTAGTATAGTCATTTTCACAATATTGTTTCTTCCAATCCAAGAACATGGTCTATCTATCTCTCCATCTGTTGGTATCATCTTTAATTTCTTTCATCAGTGTCTTGTAGTTTTCTGCCTGCTTAGGTAGGTTTATCCCTAGGTATTTTATTCTTTTTGTTGCGATGGTAAATGGGAGTGTTTCCTTAATTTCTCTTTCAGATTTTTCATAATTGGTGTATAGGAATATAAGATTTCTGTGCATTAATTTTGTGTTGTGCAACTTTACCAAATTCATCGATTAGCTCTAGTAGTTTTCTGGTGGCATCTTTAGGATTCTCTCCGTGTAGTATCATGTCATCTGCAAACTGACAGTTTTACTTCTTTTCCAATTTGTATTCCTTTTATTTCTTTTTCTTCTCTGATTGCCGTGGCTAGGACTTCCAACACTGTTGAATAATAGTGGTGAGAGTGGACATCCTTGTCTTGTTCCTGATCTTAGGGGAAATGCTTTCAGTTTTTCACCATTGAGAATGATGTTTGCTGTGGGTCTGTCATATATGGCCTTTATTATGTTGAGGTAGGTTCCCTCTGTGCCCACTTTCTGTAGAGTTTTTATCGTAAATGCGTGTTGAATTTTGTCAAAAGCCTTTTCTGCATCTGTTGAGATGATTGTATGGTTTTTATTCTTCAGTTTGTTAATATGGTGTATCACATTGATTGATTTGAATATATTGAAGAATCCTTGCAACCCTGGGATAAATCCCACTTGATCATGGTGTATGATCCTTTTAATATGTTGTTGGATTCTGTTTGCTAGTATTGTGTTGAGGATTTTTGCATCTATATTCATCAGTGATATTGGTCTGTAATTTTCTTGTTTTGTAGTGTATTTGTCTGGTTTTGGTATCAGAGTGATGGTAGCCTCATAGAATGAGTTTGGGAGTGTTCCTTCCTTTGCAATTTTTTGGAAGAGTTTGGGAAGGATGGGTGTTAGCTCTTCTCTGAATGTTTGATAGAATTCACCTGTGAAGCCATCTGGTCCTGGACTTTTGTTTGTTGGAAGTTTTTTTTTTTTTTTTTTCCTGAGGTACGCGGGCCTCTCACTGTTGTGGCCTCTCCCGCTGCGGAGCACAGGCTCCGGACACGCAGGTTCAGCGGCCACGGCTCACGGGCCCAGCCGCTCCGCCGCGTGTGGGATCTTCCCGGACCAGGGCACGAACCTGTGTCCCCTGCATCGGCAGGCGGACTCTCAACTACTGCGCCACCAGGGAAGCCCTGTTGGAAGATTTTTAATCACAGTTTCAATTTCATTACTTGTGATTGGTCTGTTCATATTTTCTATTTCTTCCTGGTTCAGTCTTGGAAGGTTATACCTTTCTAAGAATTTTTCCATTTCTTCCAGGTTGTCCATTTTGTGGGCATAGAGTTGCTTGTAGTAGTCTCTTAGGATGCTTTGCATTTCTGCAGTGTCTGTTGTAACTTCTCCTTCATTTCTAATTTCATTGATTTGAGTCCTCTCCCTCTTTTCCTTGATGAGTCTGGCTAATGGTTTATCAATTTCGTTTATCTTCTCAAGAACCAGCTTTTAGTTTCATTGATCTTTGCTATTGTTTTCTTTGTTTCTATTTCATTTATTTCCGCTCTGATCTTTATGATTTCTTTCCTTCTGCTAACTTAGGGTTTTCTTTGTTTTTTCTCTGGTTCCTTTAGGTGTAAGGTTAGATTGTTTATTTGAGATTTTTCTGTTTCTTCAGGTAGGCTTGTATAGCTATAAACTTCCCTCTTAGAACTGCTTTTGCCACATCCCATAGATTTTGGAACATCGTTTTTTCATTGTCATTTATCTCTAGGTATTTTTTCATTTCCTCTTTGATTTCTTCAGTGATCTCTTGGTTATTTAGTAATGTATTGTTTAGCCTCCATGTGTTTGTGTTTTTTACCTTTTTTTCCCTGTAATTGATTTCTAATCTCATAGCGTTGTGGTCAGAAAAGAATGCTTGATATGATTTCAATTTTCTTAAATTTACTGAGGCTTGGACTTCCCTGGTGGCGAAGTGGTTAAGAATCTGCCTGCCAATGCAGGGGACACGGGTTCAAGCCCTGGTCCGGGAAGATCCCACATGCCATGGAACAGCTAGGTCCATGTGCCACAACGGCTGAGCCTGCGCTCTAGAGCCCGCGAGCCACAACTGCTGAGCCCACGTGCCTGGAGCCCGTGTTCCGCAGCAAGAGGATCCACCACAATGAGGAGCCTGCGCACCGCAACAAAGAGTAGCCCCCGCTGGACGCAACCAGTGAAAACCCGCACGCAGCAACAAAGACCCAACGCAGCCAAAAATAAATAAATAAATTTATTAAAAAGAAAAAAATTTACTGAGGCTTGATTTGTGACCCAAGATGTGATCTATCCTGGTGAATGTTCTGTGCGCACTTGAGAAGAAAGTGTAATCTGCTGTTTTTGGATGGAATGTCCTATAAATATCAATTAAATCTATCTGAGCTATTGTGTCTTTTAAAGCTTGTGTTTCCTTATTAATTTTCTGTCTGGATGATCTGTCCATTGCTGTAAGTGAGCTGTTAATGTCCCCCACTATTATTGTGTTACTGTCGGTTTCCTCTTTTATAGCTGTTAGCAATTGCCTTATGTATTGAGCTGCTCCTTTACTGGGTGCATATATATTTATAATTGTTATATCTTCTTCTTGGATTGATCCCTTGATCATTATGTAGTGTCCTTTGTTGTCTCTTGTAACATTCTTTATTTTAAAGTCTGTTTTATCTGATATGAATATTGCTATCCCAGCTTTCTTTTGATTTCCATCTGCATGGAATATCTTTTTCCATCCCCTCACTTTCAGTCTGTATGTGTCCCTAGGTCTGAAGTGGGTCTCTTGTTGACAGCATATATATGGGTCTTGTTTTTGTATCCATTCAGTGAGCCTACGTCTTTTGGTTGGAGCGTTTAATCCATTCATCTTTAAGGTAATTATCGATATGTATGTTCCTGTTAACCATTTTCTTAATTGTTTTGGGTTTGTTTTTGTAGGTCCTTTTCTTCTTTTGTGTTTCCCACTTAGAGAAGTTCCTTTAGCATTTGTTGTAGAGCTGGTTTGGTGGTGCTGAATTCTCTTAGCTTTTGCTTGTCTGTAAAGCTTTTGGTTTCTCCATCAAATATGAATGAGATCCTTGCTGGGTAGAGTAATCTTGGTTGTTGGTTCTTCCCTTTCATCACTTTAAGTGTATCATGCCACTCTCTTCTGGCTTGTAGAGTTTCTGCTGAGAAATCAGCTGTTTAACCTTATGGGAGTTCCCTTGTATGTTATTTGTCATTTTTCCCTTGCTGCTTTCAATAATTTTTCTTTTTCTTTAATTTTTGCCAATTTGATTACTATGTGTCTTGGCGTGTTTCTCCTTGGGTTTATCCTGCCTGGGACTCTCTGCTCTTCCTGGACTTGGGTGGCTATTTCCTTTCCCATGTTAGGGAAGTTTTCGACTATAATCTCTCCAAATATTTTCTCGGGTCCTTTCTCTCTCTCTCTTCTCCTTCTGGAACCCTTATAATGCGAATGTTTTTGCGTTTAATGATATCCCAGAGATCTCTTAGGCTGTCTTCATTTCTTTTCATTCTTTTTTCTTTATTCTGTTCTGTGGCAGTGAATTCCACCATTCTGTCTTCCAGGTCACTTATCCGTTCTTCTGCCTCAGTTATTATGCTATTGATTCCTTCTAGTGTATTTTTCATTTCAGTTATTGTATTGTTCATCTCTGTTTGTTTGTTCTTTAATTCTTCTAGATGTTTATTCTTTAATTCTTCTAGGTCTTTGTTAAACATTTCTTGCATCTTCTCGATCTTTGCCTCCATTCTTTTTCCGAGGTCCTGTATCATCTTCACTATCATTATTCTGAATTCTTTTTCTGGAAGGTTGCCTATCTCCACTTCATTTAGTTGTTTTTCTGGGGTTTTACCTTGTTCCTTCATCTGGTATATAGCCCTCTGCCTTTTCTTCTTGTCTGTCTTTCTGTGAATATGGTGTTTGTTCCACAGGCTGCAGGATTGTAGTTTTTCTTGCTTCTGCTGTCTGCCCTCTGGTGGATGAAGCTATCTAAGAGGTCTGTGCAAGTTTCCTGATCCCGTTTGTTTATTAAAACCCAGTGATTAAACTTGTCTGTGTCCCAAATATTTTTCAGAATTTATATATTAGTCATTTCATAAAAAGAGCTCTGAGGGAAAACAATTTTCCCATAATGTAAAAATTTGCAAAAATCTTGAAATCATAGCATTGCTCTACTGTTGGAATTTACTTATTCTGTATTTTAAAGTAGTAGAAATTCAGTGTGCCTCTAAGAGTTGAATTCTTATAGAGAGTTGGGGAGGCTCCTTTAAGCATCTCTAAATTCAGGTAATTATGAATCTCATCCAGAGATTGTCACTTTTCCTGTGGTGCAAGACAAGGGGGAAAGAATTTGTCTTTGTCCTGGGAATGTTGGTAGTACCTCTTGTAACAGAGAGCTGCTGTCATTTGTTCAGTCAACAAATTTGAATGCCTATCCTGTGTAAGGAACTTTGCTTGGCACTGTGGATGATGCCTTAAGGAATATTTTAAGTAGAAGAATAACCAATCAAATCAATTCTTTAGAGAGACCATAATTCAGGCAGTATTGCACATGATATGTTAAAATAAGAAAATGGAGGCAGTGATTTGAGACTATCTCTTGTTAACTCAGTGCAGTAGTAAGGGCCTAATTAAGGTATAGGCGTTGGGAATGGACCAGAAAGGAAAGAACAAATCTGAGACAGTATGTTAAATTTACTTCCCTTCTTCTAGCTAACTTGGTATTAATTGTCCTTTAAATCTGGCAGTTGGTGTTTCTGTCTCTGTGTCTCTCCCTCCCTTGCTTCCTCCCGCCTACCTCTTCTTCTCCCTACTCTAACACACCAAAGGTTACTGCACCTCTCCATCAGTAATGGTAGGAGAGGGTTAGTATATCACAGTCTCACTAGACACTAGGTGTGTATCTGTGTCCAGTTTTTTAAAGGACTGAGTATCTCCTAAAGAGGTGTGTGCTTTCTCTCAGCTCTTTTTGTGAATTATTGCTTTAAATCAAAACTTTAACCACTTGAATAGAGTAACAGTTCTTGCTGTGTACGCAGCTAATTTTTAAAAAGCATGTTATATGTGTTATGTTACCCGTGGAAGAAATGTTTTGTCTAATGTTTTGGGGTTGGGTACATTTGATACAGTTTTGAAGGAAAAGTTTGTCTACATCTTTGGTTTTTTTGTTAAGAGGAAACTACTCCTGAGTTTGTGTTTCGTCTTAACAAATCCTCCAGAAAGTAGTCTTCCCCTTTTCCATGAATGGAAATTAGAGCTGAATTCATGCATATATGAAACAAAATGTTAATTTAAATGTACAGTTTCCTCAAGCTCTCTATAGCTCTTAAAAAGGATTCTTCTGTGGATGCAGAATTAATCAGAAGCATTTCAGAGAGATGCATATAAAATGGACTGGTTATATAAAATCAGAAGATTCATAAAAATTGAAAAGAGACCACCACATACCACATACATGAATACATGAATATACACATTCATCATAAGACTATGAGGCAACAGCGAATTTAAACCCACCCATAGTTACCATAATCTGAGTTCCATACTTTGAGAAAATTATTTACCTTGGTAGGCCACAAAGGAAGAATAACAGTTGGTCTAATAATGCTTTATTGTTCCTTATGGTCTGTGAAGGGAAGGCTAAAGACAAATTGGTTTGAGGTGTGTGTAACAAAGGAGATTTACAACGTATTTTTATGACGGTGCAGTAATTTTGAGAAGATGGTTAAATGTCTCCTTTTCCATGTTCCCCAGACCAGTGTGAGTGTTTATATTCTACTGTTCTTCCAAAAAAGATTTGAACCTGCCCCAGAGAGATTAGTTGGTTTAGTCTCAATGAGATCTTTTATTTCTATAAGGAATCAGAGTAGATGGTTCCCTTCAGCTTTGTGTTTATTCCTTTTGTGGGATCCTTTTAATATATTCTATTTGCTGTGTGATGTTTAAATTATCATTAAATTGTACATCCAAGTGTTGAATGATTTTGTGGAATTTGTAAGCCAAATAAAATTTTAAAAATCCTTTGTAAGCTTAACTTTCCACCTAAAACTTCTGGTACAATAGAATAATTCAATAAAAATTATGTTTCTGCGAATTCCCTGGCAGTCCAGTGGTTGGGACTAGGTGCTCTCACTGCTGGGGCCCCAGGTTCGATCCCTGGTCTGGGAACTAAGATCCGGCAAGCTGTGTGGCATGGCCAAAAAGAAAAAAAAAAATTATCTGTTTCTTCCTTAATTTTCACCCCAGCAGTATGAAAGGGTAGGCAACAGTACTTATGTGAAGTGAGAACTGAATGTTGTAGAAGTGCTGCCTATCTAATGAAATCTTAATCAAAGTATCCTTTTGTTGTCTAGAAAGCTTTTTTATCTATTTATTTGTTTGTTTATTTATTTAATTCTTTTGGCTGCTCCGGTTGCGGCACACAGATCTTTGCTGCGGCATGTGGACTCTTAGTTGAGGCATGCGTGTGGGTTCTAGTTCCCTGACCAGGGATCGAAACTGGGCCCCCTGCATTTAGGAATGCGAGTCTTACCCACTGGACCACCAGGGAGTTGCCTAGAAAGCTTTTTAAAACAGAATCTGGGGACTTCCCTGCTTGCACAGTGGTTAAGAATCCACCTGCCAATACAGGGGACATGGGTTCCATCCCTAGTCCAGGAAGTTCCCACATGCCACACAGCAACTAAGCCCATGCGCCATAACTACTGAGCCTGCACTCTAGAGCCCAGGAGCCACAACTGCTGAGCCCACGTGCCGCAACTAATGAAGCTGGTGCACCTAGAACCTGTGCTCCGCAACAAGAGAAGCCCCTGCAATGAGAAGCCCACACACCACAACGAAGAGTAGCCCCCACTCGCCACAACTAGAGAAAGCCTGTGCACAGCAACGAAGACCCGAAATATGGCCAAAAATAAATAAAATGTTTTTAAAAATCATTAAGAAAAAAACAGAATCTGGAATTTAATATTTTTTGTGGCTTAAAGGAACCTTAGATATCTTCTAATCTTACTCTTATACTTTATAGTTGAATATGCTGGTGCCTGAGAAGTGTGACTTGCTTATGATCACATAGTTGATTAACAGCAGAACCAGGCCCAAGTCTAGAATTGGCTGGTAGGGCAGTTTCTTATATACATACTCAACTCATACTGAATTATGTACCTCAGTATGTCCTAACCTTGAAATAGGAGGAACTTAGGCCACTGATTGAAGGCCATATGAACTGATGTGACCAATTTGTGCCTAAGACATTTGCCATTGCAATCTTTGGGCCACACACAGCTACTCAGTTCTTCACTTTATCATCCATCTATCTCCTCAGTGTGGAGGAAGCCCTCTTTTTGTCTGCTAAATTTGAACACGGGTATCATTTTTAGACCTAATATTTCCAAACTTTGCAGTGGGAAGTAATGGCAGTCTGCTTTTCTGTTTCAGCTCAGACAGCTATAACTGCACCAAAGACGTGGAAGAAACCAAAAGATCGGACCCGAACCAGTGAAGAGGTGTTAGAGGCAGAATCGGAGGTAAGGGGCAGCAGTAAATCTCTTCAGCTCATCTTCAGAACAGTGGTGCCATTTCCTAAAACAAGTGTGGGTTTGTAACTTTTTCTTGAGATACTGTTTTCCAAGCAAATGTATCAAGCTCAGGGTCTGATTTTTTTTTTAATCCATTTACAGAATTTTTAAAAGATTGTTAATAGCGTGTTCAGTTTCGTTGAATTCTTGTCTCTGTTTCAAAATACCTCTTCTCAAGTGGCAAAAATAAGTATTGTTTATTTTTTTTCCTTATATTAAGCAGATGGGAAGACTAATCTGGTTTTTTAAAAACAGGGTTATTTTCAAATACCTATTAGCAGTGCTGGTGGAAATCATCAGATATATTTTAAGGAAATTGATTTTCAATCTGTTGTCTTTTACCTGCATCCCAGGAATATAACTTTTCACATATGGTTTGTCTATTTGAACTAAGCCGTGCCAGATTTCGCTGTAGGGTACAACACACCAGGTCCAGGACATGATGTGAGGAAGAATCAAGAGCAGATTCAGTCCTAAGGAGTGCTCTACCAATTTCATAGTCTCTAATCTGAGTATCCTTAGTCTTATGTACTGAAGCTTTTAATGAAGAGTAATATAAACAATCTCTATGTTGCTTTTTTCTTCTTGAGCTCTTCTTGTATCTACTTTATGAAAATAATTTTCATTGAATGTTTAAGATAACATTAAAATGTAGAAATTACTTTAAAATAACTTTAAATGCATTTATTTCATAAAACTTTTCTAGCTAGTTATAATTCTTACCCCTTCAGGCAGCTCACAGTACCCCTTTGTTACTTCTCCCTGTCCTGTCATTGTTCGTACATGATGCTCGGTTGATGTCACAGTTAGTCCCATAGCAACCCCTAAAATGTTTCATGGGAGTGATTTCATTATGGTTATCATGGCGTAAGAACTGGCAATAAGTTATAGAGGTGCAAATAGTTGCTACACTCCTTCTGCAACTGAACAAGAAAATGTTGCTCCTACAAAGAATAAAATACCTTCCAGAGGCAGGAGAATAGCATACATTCCTGGTATGGCTGTAAGAGCTTCACAGACTGGTTTCTCTTTCGATTCAGCTGTTATTTATTCACTTTGTTCTGTTATACTTTGTGTTTCTTTTCCCTGTGGCTGTTTTTCAAAGCATTATTGAATATTAAATGGGTGGGTCACTATTCCTGTGCCTCCAGGTATTCATCCTCATCTTCAGGTCGGGGTTGACAAACTTCTCCTGTAATGGTCCAGATGGTAAAGTAACTATCAGGCTTTGTGGATTGTATGATCCCTGACACAATTTCTCAACTCTGCTGCTATAGCCCAAAAGCAACCATAGACAATGTGCAAATTAATGAGTGGCTGTATTTCAGTAAAAGTTTATTGAAATTTGAATTTCATATAATATTCACGTATCATAAAATATTCTTCTTTGAAATGTTTTTCTACCATTACAAGTGTAAAAACCATCCTTACCTTGCACACTATACAAAAACAGGTGAGGAGCCAGATTTGGCCCACGGGCCATAGTTTGCTAAAACCTGCTTTAGATTGTTATTCTTCATACAGAAGAACTGTTTGGACTCATTTTGAACCAATCTCTTTTTTCTTAACCTTATAGTTTAAAAGTGTAATAAAAAGATATTTGGTCATTTGCACACAGACTTTGTCCAGAAATCCTATTCCCTTGTCTTTCCTAAAATTGAGCATTTACTGGAGTAGTTTAGTAAATATTGGTTGTCACTGTCTTCATTTTTCACTGATCATCAAGGTCTTCTTCTCTTAGATTTTTCTCAGCCTTTAAAAGAATGTGTTTTAGATATCAGCATATTTTAGGTTATATATTGAGTTGTTACATCATTGCAAGTACTTAACCAAATTCTTTAAATTATACCCTAGAGGGCTTCCCTGGTGGCGCAGTGGTTGAGAGTCCGCCTGCCGGTGCAGGGGACACAGGTTCATGCTCCGGTCCGGGGGGATCCCACATGCCGTGGAGCGGCTGGGCCCATGAGCCATGGCTGCTGGGCCTGCGCGTCTGGAGCGTGTGCTCCGCTACGGGAGAGGCCACGGCAGTAAGAGGCCCGTGTACCGCAAAAAAAAAAAAAAAAAATTATAGCCTAGAAAGGTAGCTTGAAGGATGATTCATCTTAAAATTGTTAGTCAGGGCATCCTAAAATTTACTTTAAATTTTTAGGATATTTCATTGATTGTTACATATGTAGTTGTCAATCTGATTTTCTAGCACTTTAAAAACTCGTGCATTAAGCAGGCAGTTTTGTCAACTAAATTCTTGTTTTAGTAAGTTCCTATAAAAGTTTCTGCTTTGACAGTCTGGCCAATAAAGTGTTTTCTTTTTTCAATCTGGTTTTCTGGGTAAACAACTGAAGAACTGTTAGACATTTACAAACTAATTGAGCAGAGCTCCATCCTGCTGAAGGAAAAATAATCATAAATATTTAATGCAGCAGTTTTTTTGTGGATTCCCTTGAAAAATATCCCTTCTAATAATGTGCCTCAGACGCCTCATTGATTCTTTGTGCTCTGAATTACGGTTTGTCATTCATAGACCAAGTTTCTTTATACTTTTTTTTCCAGTTAGAAGTTGACTTTCTAAATAATGCATCCTCTGTTTATATCTAATAGATTGTCTGCTGTTGTTGGTTTTAGGTACAGAGAAGATGACTCAATAAATTTTTTTCTCTAAAGCAGCATTTTTTCACACTTTACAGGATCTGTATGAGTTCTATATGATTGTATAATGTAGTTATACTGCTCTGTAATAAGTTTAAGTACCATTTACAGACTCACATGCCAGATTATTAAAGATCTTCTTGATGGCCTGTACTTAATTATGAGGTGATATGACAAGGTTGTTTTGAATTTAGACTATAGTAGAGTATAGAATAAGAAAAAGTGAGGCTGCTAATTCATTATTCAAACTTGGTAGATCAGTTTCTTCTCAAAGTATAAAAGATGCCTCACTGGGCTTCCCAGGTGGTGCGGTGGTTGGGAGTCCGTCTGCCTGCCGATGCAGGGGACGTGGGTTCGTGCCCCGGTCCGGGAGGATCCCACATGACGCGGAGTGGCTGGGCCCGTGAGCCATGGCCGCTGAGCCTGCACGTCCGGAGCCTGTGCTCTGCAACGGGAGAGGCCACAGCAGTGAGAGGCCCACATACTGCAAAATAAAAAAAAAAGCCTCACTTTTTGCCATGTTTTATAAAAATAAATCATTTTTGTCTTTTATTTTCTTGGAATTTTTATGTCTGTCTTTGTTTTGATGGTTTCTGTGCTCTTCCTGTTGGAAGAACAAGGGAGGGAGAGAGAGAGAGAGAGAGAGAGAGAGAGAGAAGGGAGTGTATTTGCGTGAATTTTTTATTTCCATTTTAGAAACAAGGCCTGAAAACCATCTGTTTCTATTGATAACATTTTAAAATTTAGCGTCTTTTCCCCATGATCTGATTTTAGTAGAAGAAAATTTATTAGTATCATATCTGTTATAATACTTAATAACTAAGTAGGGTTTGTAACTCTTTAATTAAAAATTTTTTTTTCATAAATCAGTTGGGGTGACTACTTCCTGGTGTGTATGACATCCTTTTATACCATCCTCTGTTCAGCCAATTCAGTAGAGCCCCTAATTTGGCTCTCCTAGTGTGAATTTATCCACTGGAATTTGTGGTAAATTGCTGTTTCCTCTGAGAGCTTCTTCCAAAGGATTGTTTTCAGAGTGCTTCCCTTTGAAAAAGAAAGACTTAAAGTTCATTGAGACCTTCGCCTCAGGGAGTTTTGAGGGCTGATATAGCCCTTAAGAATTACTTTTTTTTTTTTTTTTTTTTTTGGATCTGAAACTGAGATGGTCAAAAATAATCTGGTGAATAATTTTAATTCTATTTTGCCTTTTAAAAATAGGATGCACTGGAACCCAGATTTCTCCCTGGGGGAATATATTCCAAGCGTTTTTCTATGTATAATTTGAACAAGGTCACAATCTCAGAGAATCCTAAGAACCAATAAACAAAATAGATTTTAACTAACAAGTGTCCTCCTTGTTACATGTGAGCGATGGTCAGCTTTGTGGGACTTAAACATATTTTAAACTATTCATTGAACTCTATTTCACGGCCAGAGGACAGCACAAAAAATACCCTCTAGCGTGTTTCTTTTTATATTTGCTGAGCTTTAGTGGCAAGGGTAATAGTGCTTGATATAGATTCTGACTAGAACTCCTTCATGTCCATCAAGTTCCAAGGATTAACAGTTCTTTCCTTTTTAACCTTCGGTATATTTAGATTTCATTAGTCATGTTAAAGCATTTCAGTAGCCATTTGAATTGTCTGCTTTATCCCAGGACATGAAATGAGAAAAGTGTTTTAAATAAACTTACCATTTTAGTACCATATGCTGAACACAGACATCCTTATCTTGAGTGACATGTTTTCCTATGCTTTTTGAGGGGATAAATGTGGGTCTTCCTGTGTATTTACACACAGTGAAAAGAATATAACCTCTGTGTTCACTTATGCTTTAGCCTAAAGCAGAAGAGGAGCTTTCAGGTGACAAAGTACTTGAATCTGAACAGGATAAAATGAGCCAAGGGTTTCATCCTGAAAGAGACCCCTCTGACCTAAAAAATGTGAAAACTGTGGAAGAAAATGGAGAAGAAGCTGAGCCTGTACGTAATGGTGCTGAGAGTGTTTCTGAGGGTGAAGGAATAGATGCTAATTCAGGCTTCACTGATAGTTCTGGTGAAGGGGTCACATTCCCATTTAAATCAGGTAAGTTTATCTGTCTTCCTGTGTATGTCTTTCCTTCTCTCCTTCACTCTACTGCAACTTAGAGAAATGTTGCCTCCTTATGAAGAAATATTGGATGGAAGGAAGAGGCTCATCACAATGTAATATTTACAGAATAGATCAGCAGGCGGGCGTTAGTAGCTAGCAAATCCAGAGAGTCCTATGTTGGCGGAAGTGATATCTGATGCTGGTATTCTGCTTTCACTGGCATTGGAGGAGCAGCTGGCAAAGGAAATCAGTGCTAGGTTGGTAGAATTCGACAAGAGAGATTTAATTTTTTCATTTTAATTGAAAGATATTTCAGATATGATGGCCGTGTTCCTTGAGATAGTGTACTTGTCATTTCACAAACCTTGAACTTAGTTTGCTGATAAAACTCACTCTGTAGAGCTGAACTTCAGTAGGCAGTTGGAAGCAGTAAGACTAAGTTATTAAGCACCTGTGGTATGGGACGTGCCCTATGAAATATGTGATAAACCTTAGAGGATCTTTCACCTTTAGACACCGTCAAATGGCACTAAACCTCTGTCCTAATACTATATAAACCATGGTTGACTTTGAGATTTATGGATATTTGGTGTGGACATGGGGGGAAAGGTAGAAAATTGGGGTTACGTGAAAAGTTTTTCTTAGTCTGCCAAATCTGAAGTGATGTCTGCATGAGGTAGTGTTTGAATGTAAAATATCAGGCCTCAGAAATAGTCTCGACCAGTGCTTTTCCAACTTCTGGTTTTAACCCATTTAATAGGTTGTGAAATTAATTTAGTGAGTTATAACCAACATTTTTTAAAAAGGAGAAGAGAATAAAAATTGTCAGTGCATTACATGCACTACGGGAAGTATTGTTTTTTTAAGCTTTTCATTTCATTTATCTATGTGTGTGTTTGCTCAGAGTCATGAAATCACTATATTTCTTACTGTGAGTTGTAGTCAAAAATGTTTGAAAGCCATTGATCGATCGATCCCACCTTAATATACTGATCACTTAAATTTAGTGAAAACACTACCAGTGAACTGTACTCCTAATGGGCTTTATGAAATTGTATGGTTAAGCTATTGTAAATTTTGTTTAAATTTCTAAGCAATTCTTAGAAATTGTTAGAGCAAATGGCATTTGAATTAAATGTTTAATTAAGCATCGTTGGGTTTGGGGTTTATTACAGATTACAGTAATTGTGGGGTTTGGCTCAGATTTGAGGGGTAAAGTTTTAAAGCTCAATATACTGACATTTAAAGCTCAATGTACTGACACTTCTTCTAAAGATCCAGGCTTATACTGCCAAGCGCTTGGGCTACCACCAATCCTTGTTCAGGGATTGAAGGACTATTGTCATTTTTAGGACTGTATAAATTATCTTTTTATCCTTTAGTTTGGCAAGGAAAAAGTGCACAACTATAGACGCTAACTGTATTGATCAACTAACTGTCCTTTGCCCCAGTAATATATACTAGCAGTAATTGAGGAAAAGGGCAATTTAAAATTTAGATCCTAATAGACTGTATATATTTTAATAAATATAATATGGTAATAAAATATCTGTAAAATTCTCACAGACCATCAGTGAGTCTATGACCTGTATATTAGGAACCACTAATATAAAGAAGGATACAGTGTCCTGTCATGAAGTGATCTGGGGCCTGATTTTGATGAGTGTTTTGTTAATTAAAAGAAAAAACTGTGACTTGCTTTTATTATCCAATAAAAATTTCAAGAAATTCTCCAACTTTATATAATGATAGTAGGATTGTGAGTAATGATAGCTGAAACAATAGTAATAGTAGCAAAGTAAGTGCTGTGGCAAAGAACTAATTTAAAATTCATATTAAAGGGCTTCCCTGGGGGCGCCGTGGTTGAGAGTCCGCCTGCCGATGCAGGGGACACGGGTACGTGCCCCGGTCCGGGAAGATCCCACGAAGATCCCACATGCCGCAGAGCGGCTGGGCCCGTGAGCCATGGCCGCTGAGCCTGCGCGTCTGGAGCCTGTGCTCCGCAACGGGAGAGGCCACAACAGTGAGAGGCCCGCGTACCGCAAAAAAAAAAAAAAAAAATTCATATTAAAAATATTAGCTAAGAATATGTTTAGTGATCAGGGAAAATAATCTATACACTGCTTAGACTTTTCAGAATCTTTAATAAATTATTTGCTTTTGTGTTTTACATCCTTTTACCTTTTTCTTTTTTCCCTCCAAAGTAACATTTCCAAGTGAACATACAAAGTATCCTTCTTTTTTAGGAAACCAAGAGTATTATTATGTACAAACTACTGGGTGTAAGATAGGCTACAGGATGTATTGTACAACATGAGGAATAGAGCCAATATTTTGTAATAACTGCAAATGGAGTATAACCTTTAAAAATTGTATTTAAAAAAAAGGCTTGGTAGTTTATTTAATGAGGATTATTACATGTCCCTGACCAAGGGCTGCTTAATGTATAAATGAAATGGTTCCTATAGCACCTTACTTCAGATTACTTTACTATTCAAAGGTATCCAGAAGGGGATAAAAGAACAAATAACAGTTTAAATCTTTGTATGACATTTTCTGACTGAAGCTCAGTGTTTCCTTGGTGGCTTTGTTTGTATCTGATGAGATAAAGTAAAATATTGCAGTCAGCTTATACTCTAACTGGATATACATATAATGACCTTATAGACAGTTGTCTGCCTGCGTTCCTCTTTTTAGAATCCTGGAAGCCTGCTGATACTGAAGGCAAGAAGCAGTATGACAGGGAGTTTTTGCTGGATATCCAGTACATGCCAGCATGTATTCAGAAACCAGAGGGCCTGCCTCCCATCAGTGATGTGGTTCTTGACAAGGTAAGCTGAGCACTCAGGGAAAGCTATGTCTTTTTGGTGGGAACTGTTTTTAACTATCAGTGCAAATATGTGAAGTGTGAGCAATTCGCAGAAATTGTTAGAGCAAATGGCATTTGAATTAAATGTTTAAGCATTGTTGGGTTTGGGTTTATTATAGATTACAATAATTGTGGGGCTTGGCTCAGATTTGAGGGGTAAAGTTTTAAACTTTATTGTCAGCTTGTTATGGCTATCTCCTAGGGATGTGGTAGAAACTGTGTCTTTTGGGCTAATATACCTATCTTTCCCCACTGTTCTAAAACCTCTATAGGGAATTAGAATGGTATTGAGGTTAGGTCAGAAACCTAGGAAAGTATTTGGCAGATCAAACTTAAGTGGGAGTTAACATAATTCAAACAGTGTATAACTCAAAATTTCCCTAAGAGATACTTAATAGGAGGATTAGTCTTTAACCTGTGCAAATAAATAGGCACCCTTTCTCTTTACATCTGTTCTTAATGGTGCATACAGAAAATTAGTCCAGTCAGTGTTTATTTCATCTGTTTATTAAAAGGTGTAAAGTCAGGTGTATATCAGCCCAAATAATTTCATGTAAATCAATGATGAACCAGTTCTGGTGACTAAGCTCTCATTTTATAGAGGAACTGTTAATCCGTAATTAAAGTGTAGACGGTAACTTTGTTACAGAATGAGATCCAGTTCTTATTGGGATTTCCAGCAGCTGCCTTTCCAGACCTTATTTATATTATTTTATTCTGTTACAGCAACAGATCTTTATATTTCTCTTGCTGAGTCCTCTCTGTTAGGTACTAACATGAGGACAGTTGAATGATTGGTGGTACTAATGTGAAACTACTTCAGTACCTCAGAGGGCAAGTTTTGTTATACCCACTGAATTAGATTATCATCTTAGAAGATATTCCTTCCTGTCTTCCTGCTTTATCTGTTTCTGACTTTGGCCAATCATGAGTTGATTTCTCACTGAGCTACTTAGCTTCGCTGAGTCTATAGTCACATTATACGCCTATACAAACCCAGATATCTCCGATTAACGTGGCAGACAAAGTGAGATTTTTAACTGAGTCATCATAGGGAGTTCCCTGGCAGTCCAGTGGTTAGGACTCAGCACTTTCACTGCCAGGACCCAGGTTCAATCCCTGGTCAGGGAACTAAGATCCCGCAAGGGGCACGGCGCAACCAAGGAAAAAAAAAGAAAGAAAATTAAATGAGTCATCATACGTGAAACTTATCTCCTTTTGAGATTTGTTGTCCACTCAGAATACATCCTTTACTAACCATAAGTCAACAGCATCAAAACCAAAAGGAGCAGTACCAGGTTTCTTAGAGGCAAGTGCTTTGATGATCCTGGAAAAAGATTCCAAAATTTGGCCCTAGTTCATAAGTTCTCAAAATAGCTTGTCTTGTGCCATTCTACTGGTCCTAAGTGTCTAGTGAACCAATCCACTGATTGTCTAGCCTCCCCTTGGGAATTGTAGGCCTAATCATTCCCAGGGAACCAAAAAACCATCGTTGACTAAGGGCTCTGTGGCTAGCCCAGGAGGATCTATCAGGATTCAGATCAGACTCCCACTGGCTCAAAAAGCCAGTGCTTGTCTTTTCAGCTGACGTAACTTTTCAGTCTAAGTTTTTATCTTCGTGGCACTGAATGCTCTGGAACTTGTTTTAAGCTTTCCTTTGTTTCTTTGTGCAGATCAACCAACCCAAATTGCCAATGAGAACTCTGGATCCTCGGATTTTACCTCGAGGACCAGACTTTACTCCAGCCTTTGCAGATTTTGGAAGGCAAGCCCCTGGTGGAAGAGGTGTACCTGTAAGTGCAAGTTCCCTACAACCCAGTTAGTTAGAAACTGTCATAGACTTCATGTCATCTTGTCTAATGGCAAGAGAGCAAGCAGCTTTTATTCCTTGATTCTTCTAACCAAGAAGAAGAAGTAGGAAAGGCGAAGACTTTCCTTTCCATACTAATATTAAAACAAAGAAAGAATACACTTGAGTCATATTTACTTGAAAGAAGCTGGTCCGCATTAATTTGGTCTCGATTTTTTTTTCATATTTTTGCAGTTGAAAAGACCTGCAAATGGGTTAAAAATAGAGCCAACCTTGAATAGGATTCCTGTTCTGTCTTGAGGTGTCCTGATATGTATACTAGAGATCTCTGATGACATTCAGCTAATGGTCCTCTCTTTGTCTTTGTTTCTACAGATTTGCAAAGTGCAGAGCAGGCGTGGATTGCCAATTCTGGAACAGAGCAAAGCCCCAACTTGCACTCCACTGGAGATGTCTCACCCACCCCTGAGGAGCCTGCCTCTAGGGGTGTGCTGAATCTTTAAAAACAAACAAACAAAAAAACAGTAGTCTGTGGTGTTATATTTTCTGTTTTGCTCTTCTCATTTACTGTAGGTTGTGAAGTCAAAAATATGAAAAAACGATATGTACAAAAGAGTGCAGCTGGTAAACTGCACATTGCCTTTACACCTCCAGTGGCAGGCTCTTCAGCGGTGGAAGTGGCATCACCAATGGAGTTATGCTGGGGCGCTGCACTGTGCAGAATTTGGCAGGCTCTGCCTACTCCATGCTTTGTAGACTTACAGAAAGCATGGGGTAAAGTTGCCAGTGATGTGAATACCTCTTTTTCCCCAAGTTGGAATGGCATAGAGAACACTTAACCTGAAGTTCTGAAGGAGCTTGGGGTTTGATGTACATTTGTGGATCACCCTGTTTATACTACTTTACTTTATGTTTGTAAAAATATTTTTATATAAGGTGACATTTTTTATTTCCCCATCACCTTTTTATTTCTGGAATGGCCACTTTTGAAACCTGCTTTGAAATAAGACTACACTGTCTGAAAACAATGACACTTGGTAGACATTTGAATTATTTGCCTGCAGCCAAACACTGATTGAAAATACTTGAAGGTCTACACCGTGTTGGAGGCTTTATACAGTAAAACCTACAGAAAATCTTAATTTGAAGCATACTTTTTATTGAGCATCACCGTCTTAAAGACCTCTGTGTGTATAATATTCTGTTCTCACACAGGTTTGAAGTTTAATGTTTATCTAATTTCTCTAATTACCAAATTAAAATTTTTTCTAAATTTTTGAATTTCCACACCAGAGAGTCTTAGAAAGCAGCTTTCTAGAAACCTTTTTATACCTTGTTTTTCAGCATTATTTCCCTTGTTGGTGGGTTAAATTTATATTTGTTAACGTTTGTTTTAGTTTTGGTTTCGGTTTATATCTTTGTTTTGCCAAACATTTGAAATAATGTTGATGCCATTTTGATTGTTCCCTGGTTGATATCTGTGGTTATCATGTTGCTCAGTTTTGTTCATATGTTAGTCACAGAAGATATGAATTCCGGCATCTCCTCTTCCCATGTATACTGTCGCTTTTCATTATCAGCTTGCTATTGTCTAATAATCAGGTATAGCATAAAGGAAATACTATGAATTAAGAATAACTATATCTCTCTCAAAATACTGAAATTAGAAAAGGAGTTTTAAAAGTAACTATCACGATGTATGTTTGCCCAATAATTTATGTGCCTGCATATATCAGATAAATGGGTTATTTGGTGCAAAGTAATGTGACAGGAAATGAGCCATTATCAATAATTTGTAGTGTCTCCAAAAAAATGTGCTTTGTTTAATTCACTTTCTTTGCATAGCTTTGTCATGTGCCACAAGCTAATTTTTAAGTGGAATTATTTTGATTAATCAGGGTAATATTAATATGTTAAGTCTTAATGCAAGTAATTATTCTTCCAACATCTCCCATAGCAAACAAACATTCTCCATGTAATTTGTCCAGCTTGCCTTGGTATATTGGTGAAGATAAAGATAGGAATTTTAAAGGATATGTATTATACATATCCTTTATATTATATATAATATAAAGGAACAATCAATAATGCTGCTTGGAAAAAACCAGCAGCCCTACTCTTCATAGTTTCTGGTTACATACAGCTTCCAAATTGGCTTATAAATAATTACCATGCAAAGATGTTAAGATCTACTAGGTATGCTTCTTAGAATAGCTTAATTTTCCAGGACTCCTGGTATAAATTTTCCTGCAACAGACTTGTTATAAAATAGTTTTAATGTGTAGCAATTGTTTTAGCGTCATATACAGTTACATACAATTTTTAAACATAAAGGTAGGTCTTTTGATGGGCAGTTAAGTGTATATCTGTTGGAAGCACCCAGGCAGTATCATCCCTCTGGTTTTTAAAAAATCAAATTACTTGGCTATTGTGGTGTTAATTTTAATAGTAATCTGTTGGCGGACATCACAGAAAGTGCCCCAGAAGAAATGTATTGAGAAAGGGCTGTGAACCTAGACTGGTAACTTGCCACTCATGTTCATTTTAACTAACTTTGAGATTCACTGAGCTGTTATAAAAATCCTAGGTGCAAAGAGGTTTCCTAAGCTCATATCATCCTTCCCTCTCTCTTAAAGGGACCCTTGGTTATCTCTCTTTAAAAAATGCTAGAATGAATATTGGTCCTGTTTTCTTTGGTTATCCAGGTAAGCAGAAGAGTTTGAGTTTATAGTCTCTGAGTGAGATAGGAGCAATGTATATTAAATTCTACAGCAGAGATGTGTATAGTTTCTTATTTAATACATTTAAGAAAAAGAGTGGGTAAAAAATATTAAAATTTTTAGCTAACCTGAAAAAAATTGTGGCTCACTAGTTAGCCTCAAATTTTGACACTTCATTTTAGTTTTGACATTTGTGGACCCTGCACACATTATACCTCAAAGTTCCTCTTCTAGTCGTCAGTCAGGATTGTCCTTCAAGCAAAGAAACCAGGCTTTATTTCTTTGTATATATTCCATAACCCTCAGCACAGGATCCTAGATTTTGTTTGTATTTAGTAAATAAGTCATTCATTACATATGGTGCAACTTTTGAAAGATACTGTAAGTCTGACAATTTATATTAAGTTTTTCACACACAAAGGACACGAAATGTTTAAAGGTAATTATACCAGTCTATATATCACTTTTGTAAAAGTTTCTTTTTTTCCTTTGGTATTGATGATAATACCTGATATCGTACCTAGTTTTTAAGGTCCTTTTACATGCCTTATTGTATCCTGTGATCCTCGTAATAACCTGTAGGTAAGATAAGCATTTAATATGTGAGAAAGTTTAAGTTCAACAAAGTTGAGACTTGCTTACAGTAACTTTGCTCATAAGTAGCAGAATTGTATTCAAGAGTCCACAATTCTTTTGTCTTCTAATCTGCCTCTTTTCTCCACTTCACCAGACAGTGAATCCTTCTCAGAGCGTAAACATTCTCAGAGCATAAACATAAGAATGTTAGAGATTAATTAATCAAGGATGTTAAGCATTTATAAGAATAGTAATCTGTTGAGGACTCAGTATACTTAGGTAAATATTTGTGAACAGTATCTATCTTAGTTTTATCCAGAGATACAGATAAAGTTAAATTTGTCTTGGAAGGTTGCACGTGGATTATAATTTCAATTTTTTAATCCTAGACTAACATTTATATTATCTTTTCAAAACGTTTTTTCCTTTGAAACACTGTTGTTATCTATTTAGTAATATTTCTCACATCTCTGTGCTGCTCGTTTGAAATTCACTCATATTACTCATATTACCTGTCTTGGGGCAGGTAAAGAGTTGTAGCGTAAATCATATTTACTTTTTAGAAATCTCAAACATTCATTGGTGTTTGCAGTATTTTTTTGGAAGTGGACGTTTTCTAACTTTATTCAAACATGATTAAAATTATATCCACAGATTATACTATGGCTCTTACATGATTTTGACATAACTACCTTTTATTACACCCACCAATCTTTGTTCTTGACAGATTTTTATGTGCAGATGCATTGATTAAGTTAAATGTCTTGTGATCTTTGAATTTTATCCAAACATTGAAAAAGATAGTAACCCACATGAATTAACACTAGAATATATCCTGAGTTATAAGAACCAGACAATACATGGTTTACAACCTTTTCTTAACAGAATTCTTTTGCCTGAGCTACCATATCAAGGTTTCAGTAGTGTCTGGTTTAGCAGCTGTTCCCTGTTGGTACTTTTCTAGTATGGTGATCCTCTTTACTTCTCTCTCAGTTACGCCATGCGTGGTACCTCTGGGTTTATTTAGCTGGATGTATTTGACAAGATTGCTGTGTATTGTCCAGAAATTCTAAGTTTTGATCCTGATACATCCTTGATACTGCTGTTTCTAATTAGGGCAGATGGTAAAGGGTAAGAGAATAATTAATTCTGAGGTAAGACATGTGTAAAGGCTTTGAAGCTTATCAAAGGCCTCAGACCATGTCTCTTAGAATGTGTCTTTATATATAAAGCATGACCTTTAAATTTCTACTTAAAGGGTAGTGTTGGGACATTAAGTGAGATATGATTCTGGTCTATATGTCTTGTGTGAAGTTTTTTTTTTTTCTTTCCTTTTGAAACCTAATTGCAATATTTACTCATTGTTTAGAGAATGACATGTTAGAAAAAGTAAAGGCTGTCAGTATGCTACAGATCTGGGAGGAGCAGAACTTATTATCAACCCAAATATTTAATCGTGAAAAAGTATTTCCAGGCATTTAGAGTAGCAACAATTATGAATATTTTAATACACAGAATACAACTTTTAACTTACCATTGCTCTTACAGTAACAATTTTTAATTTGATGACCAGTGTGACATGCTAGCATATATTGGTTTTAACAGAATGAGTGTAGTGGGACTCTAGAAGGAACAAAGAGTTGACAAAGAAAGGAAGACATTTTTTTCAGAGAGCAATTTAGTTGGATTTCATTAATAATAGAAGGAAGACTTGTGTTAGTATTTCTGACCCAGCAAACTTTGAGGGATCCATTTAGATCTACAGTCAGGCTGGCTGTCTATGCTATAGATAGTTTTCATGGTAAGGGTGTATTTGCATTTCACATGAAGTTTAGAGGCCCAGTTTTTGAAGCAGATTTGTAACTGTGATGATTTCTGCCTGTGAATTTTTGTAATTGTTCAAGTGACCAGTCTCAAGTCACATAACTAGTTTAAAAAAAAAAAGAAGATGCTTCAGTTAAGGGTAATCTTTTTTGTTAGGAATAACAGCTTTATCAAACATAATTTTCCATCACTTTAGTTATCTCATTTAGGATTTCATGGTCAAAAATTGTAGTGGTGTAATTGTAAATTACAGTGATGGCCTTCTAAGACATCCCCCTCCAAAAAAAAGATCACATCTAAATTGAATGCCTAGTACCCATCCTTGCATCCAGAAGTGTTTGGTGTGTTCATCAGTCCTGACTTGAGCAGCACAGCAGAGACAGTAAATTGTAAGTACTCTGTGTCGATATTATAAAAAATATTCTTGTTCTAGTTGTTGAATGTTGGACCACGGAGATCTCAACCTGGACAGCGAAGAGAACCCAGAAAGATCATCACAGTCTCTGTAAAAGAAGACGTGCACCTGAAAAAGGCGGAGAACGCCTGGAAGCCCAGCCAGAAACGAGACAGCCAAGCTGAGGATCCTGAAAACATTAAAACCCAGGTGAGAACAGAAGCACACTCTAACACTGTTTTGGAATCATAATGATATTGTTTTAATTTGTCTTTTTGCCCTGTTATTATATGTAGAGATTTTAGTTTAAGATTTTTTCTGATTTTTTTCATATTACAAGCATTATTCTAAAAGCTATCATAGATGCCAGCCACCTGCTGTTTTCTCTTGAAATTGCATTCGTGTGCTTTTCAAAGCAGACACTGTATTTAGAGGGCTCATGTATCATAGAATTCTGTCGTTCAGGTTTAGATCAATGTTTGCTTTTCTTAAAAATGTGTTTTTAGATTCTCAGTCATTACCCTGTGCTAGTCTAGTTAGTATATTACTTTATGTTTCATTTCTAATAAGTTAGAATTTAGAAACCCATCTTCTTCATAGTCTTTTGTAATAAAATTGAAGTCTTTGCATCTTTCTGTACATATCCTGCCCTCAGAACTCCTTAGGGTAAATTGAATGAATTCCTTTAATCCACACAAAATTATTTTTGTGTGTCAAATTATACAAAGTCTCTATTCTTCTTTTGCTGTACACACAATGCCAGTTCCTATCCCTGGGTTACCTCTATTATATTCTTTGGATGTTTTTGATACTGATTAAGACACTAATTTGATACTAATTAAGATACTAATTTGATACTAATTAAGATGCTAATATAATGTATCTCATAGGGCGTTGTGAAGATTAAATGAAGCAGTATAAAGCACTTGGCAGGTTCCTGGAGCCCAGTTACGTACTTAGTGTGATAATGTTCCTGGGAAAGAGATGTGCCTTACAAATCCCGATTTTGATTGAGCACACACAGAGCCCCATACATAGTAGATACTCAGTAAATACTTGTTAAACAGTATGCTAACCAGCAAAGTTGTTCATACAAAGTCAGGACCAAAATGAACTGATCCAACACAAAGCCATGTTGTCCAACCTTAATTGGCTGCTTGCCTTTGTTCATCTTTCTAGTAATTGCCCCAGCCATTTGTCCCTACGTACATCCTTCTCCAGATTCACTAAAATCAAGTACCTAATCTTTCCTCCATTTCTTCTCAATGTATCTCAACTTTTTTTTTTTAAAGCATCTCCTACATCCCTCCCTCCAGTCCCTCTGAGAATACTTAATAAATAGGGACCTAAAAGGTTTGCAAAGATAGTTAAAATTCCTGCTAAATCTTTATCATTGAAGATGAAAATATCTTGTTTTAATATTTAAGGCACTTGTATTAGTGCCGTATTTCATTAGATTCTTACAACACCTATGAAGGAAGGAATAGATATTGTCTTTTTTCTTCTTCCTAGAAGACACTGAAGCTTTAAGAGATTGTTACTCACAGTGTTGTAGTTACTGAATAGTCTGTTTGTTGTGACTTGTAATCTGCCTCTTTACTCTGTAACAGAATTCTCCCCATGATTTTTTTTTTAATTTTTTATTGAAGTATAGTTGATTTACAATGTTGTGTTGGTTTCTAGTACATAGCAGAATGACTCAAATATATATGTGTGTGTGTTTGTATATCATACATATATTCTTTTTCATATTCTTTTCCATTATGGTTTATTATAGGATATTGAATATAGTTACCTGTGCTATACAGTAGGACCTTGTGGTTTATCTATTTTATATGTAGTAGTGTGTATCTGCTAATTCCAAACTCTCATTTATCCCTCCCCCACCCCCTTTCCTCTTTTGTAACCATAAATTTGTTTTCTATGTCTGTGAGTCTGTTCCTGTTTTGTAGATAAGTGCATTTGTGTCATATTTTAGATTTTACATCATATAAGTGATATCATATGGTATTTGTCTTTCTGACTTACTTCACTTAGTATGATAATCTCTAGGTCCATCCATGTTGCTGCAAATGGCATTATTTCATCCTTTTTTATGGCTGAGTAGTATTCCATTATATATATATATATATCTCACACATCTTCTTTATCCATTCATCTGTCGATGGACATTTAGGTTGTTTCCATATCTTGGCTATTGTAAATAATGCTGCTATGAACATTGGGGGTGCATGTATCTTTTCCAATTCTAGTTTTATCTGGATATATGCCCAGGAGTGGAATTGCTGGATCATAAGGCTATTTTATTTTTAGTTTTTTGAGGAACATCCATACTGTTTTCCATAGTGGCTGCACCAGTTTACATTCCCACAACAGTGTAGGAGGGTTCCCTTTTCTCCACACCTTCTCTAGCATTTGTTATTTGTAGACTTTTTAGTGATGGCTATTCTGACCAAGTTCTCTCCATTATTAATTTCAGAAACAGAAGAATAATTATACTGACTTCGAGATGTCATTAATTAGCTAAGTTTTCTTTAGTGAATAGATAAAGCAAATACAGTGCAGGATTAATAGACTTCTTTTTCAGGGCCAGTGCAACCTCCTTTTTCTTGACACTTTTTCTTCTTCATACAGAACATCTTTGCTTCATTCCCTCTCTTTTTTGTGTTTTTATTCTTCTCCTCTGCACAGGTATACCCCATGTTGACCTGTTGCTCCTGCTACCTGTTATTCTATTTCTTCCCTTTTGTCAAAACAACAGTTTTATTGTTGCCTCCACTTCCAGAAAACTCATTCACCCTGACTTTTGTTCCTACCACTGTATATATAACAACATTATGAATGACCACCAATGACCTTATTTTTCCTGTATCGTAAGATTTAATCTTTTCCTTGAAACATTTCTAGAAAATCATTGCTAATGACGTGTCTAGACTACTTCCACATACATACACTGCTGTTGTGGTTCCACTGCTGGGGTTCCCTGCTTCATCTTTCTTCTCTTGATACAGTATTCCCACTGCTGCTGCCTGACTCATCTACCTGAGAGGCTGATTTTTATCTCTTCACTCTAGCTTTTAATCTATCATTTAAGTCCTATCATTTTCTCTCCCAACTAGTGCACACTAGTCCTCTGATCTGTTTTGTTTTTTTTAATATTTATTTACTTATTATTTATTTGGTTACGCTGGGTCTTAGTTGTGGCAGTCAGGCTCCTTAGTTGTGGCATGCAAACTCTTAGTTGCAACATGCATGTGGAATCTAGTTCCCTGACCAGGGATCGAACCTGGGGCCCCTGCATTAGGAGCACAGAGTCTTAATCACTGCACCACCAGGGAAGTCCCTAGTCCTCTGATGTTTCCTTGTTGTTTTCTATTCCTGAAATAGAAGAGCCTCAATAACAATTCCTTCCTAAAATATTTTCCCCCTCCTAAAATGTCTTCTCCCCCTTTTTTTCATTTAGCCAGCTTTTTCTGCCCTTCATAATCTGGCCCTATTCTCATTTCCTTCTAAAGGTATTTCCTGACTAACCCATTGCCTCTGACCTCTCTTGTACCTAAATGACTCACTTCTCTGGCTTCTAATCAATTTCGTGCTTTGCTCTATCATTTCTCTTGTAACTTTCTTGTCTTTGCAGCTAAATTTTAATGGTTTTGATTACTGTGCCTTATGCTTCATTTGTACTTAATACAGAATTTTGGGAGCATCAGATAGATATTCAGTTATAATGAATAAATGATATTCAGTCAATTTTTTGTTGTTTTTTGATGCTGGAGATTTCCTTCTTTTTTTTTTTTTTTTTTTTTTTTTTTAGCGGTATGCGGGCCTCTCACTGTTGTGGCCTCTCCCGTTGTGGAGCACAGGCTCTGGACGCGCAGGCTCAGCGGCCATGGCTCACGGGCCCAGCCGCTCCACCGCATGTGGGATCTTCCCAGACCGGGGCACAAACCCGTGTCCCCTGCATTGGCAGGCGGACTCTCAACCACTGCGCCACCAGGGAAGCCCTCCTTTTTTTAAATTGAGGTATAAATTGACATAGAACATTACATTAGTTTCAGGTGTACAACATAATGATTCAGTATTTGTATAAATATTGCAAAATGATCACCACAATTAGTCTAATTAACATGCAGAATTACAAAATTTTTTTCTTGTGATAAGAACTTTTCAAATATGCAACACAGTATTGTTTTTTTCTTGTTTTTTTAATTTTTATTGGAGTATAGGTGATTTACAATGTTGTGTTAGTTTCAGGTGTACAGCAAAGTGAATCGGTTATATGTATATGTATATCCACTCTTTCTTAGATTCTTTTTCCATATAGGTCATTACAAAGTATTAAGTAGAGTTCCCTGTGCTGTACAGTAGTTCCTTATTAGTTATCTGTTTTATATATAATACTGTGTATATGTTAATCCCAATCTCCCAATTTATCCCTCCCTCCCCTTCCCCCCTGATAACCATAAATTTGTTTTCTACATCTGTGACTCTATTTCTGTTTTGTAAATAAGTTCATTTGTACCCTTTTTTTTTTAGATTCCACATATAAGCCATATCATAGGATATTTGCAACACAGTATATATTTTTTTTAATAAAGTTATTTATTTATTTATTTTTGGCTGTGATGGGTCTTCACTGCTGTGTGAGAGCTTTCTCTGGTTGCAGCATACAGTGGCTGCTCTTCATTGCGGTGCACAGGCTTCTCACTGCGGTGGCTTCTCTTGTTGCAGAGCATGGGCTCTAGGCTGCAGGCTTCAGTAGTTGTGGCACGTGGGCTCAGTAGTTGTGGCGCACAGGCGTAGTTGCTTCGTGGCATGTGGGATCTTCCCGGACCAGGGATCGACCCCATGTCCCCTGCATTGGCAGGTGGATTCTTAGGCACTTTGTCACCAAGGAAGTCCTGCAACAGAGTATTATGAACTGTAGTCACTTGCTGTACGTTACTTCAATAAACGACCTTTTTATTATCCTGTTTTTATAAGCTTAAATTATCTTCTGATATATTTGAAGATCTGAAGGCTGGGTTTTGTTTTTATTTTATTTTGTTTTTATGTAAAGCACAGATTAAAGTTTTAGACCTAAATGATACTGTCTCAGTTGATACAGGCAATTTAGAGAAGTGCAATGACTCCTCCATCTCTAATAAACTTGAAAAAATTTTTTTTCTTTATAAAGGTGATACTGACTCATTGCTTAAAAAGTTGATAGTATAATTTTTTTTAATGTATTTACTATCTTCTGCCTAGAGAAGACTGTTGACATAGGAGTACATATTCTAAAAATACTTGTATTCAGATATAAATTATATAGGGATCAAACAAAACATTTTATAGGCCTTTTCAGGTTATTATATCATAATTTCATAGATTTTTACAACTTCGTATTTTTACTGAGGTGTCATTTACATTTAGTAAAATTTACTTTTTTGTGTATAGTTTTATAATTGTTGACACACACACACAGTCATATAACTACCACCACAATCAAGATACAGAACATTTCCATCAGCCCCCTGAAATTTTCATGTACTGCTTTGTATTCATCCTCTCCCGCCCATGCCCACCTCTGGCAGTCAGTCATGTGTTTGTCCCTATAATGTTGCCTTTTCCAGAATGTCATTTAAATGGAATCATTCTGGTGGCGCAATGGTTGAGAGTCCGCCTGCCGATGCAGGGGACACGGGTTCGTGCCCTGGTCCGGGAAGATCCCACATGCCACGGAGCGGCTGGACCCGTGAGCCCTGGCCGCTGAGCTGCGTGTCCAGAGCCTGTGCTCCGCAACGGGAGAGGCCACAACAGTGAGAGGCCCACGTACCGCAAAAAAAAAAAAAAAGTTTAAATGGAATCATTCTGAATAAAGCTTCTTTTACTCAGCATATACATTTGATATTCACTCATAATATTAGGTGTATTATTAGGTTATTCTTTTTTATTACTGGATCCATTCACAGGGTAAACAGTTTCCAGGTTTTAGCAGTGATGGATAAAATTGCTATGAACATTCACATATAGAATTTGTGTGAACATATGTTTTTGTTTCTTTGGAGTAGATTCCTAGCTATGGGATCAGTGAGTTGTATGCTAAACATAGGTTTAAGTTTATTAGAAAATACCAAACTCTTTTCCAGGATGTTACTGGCAAGGCATGAGAGTTTCAGTAATTCAGTCTTCACCAGCACTTACTATTTTCTACTCTGTAAATTTTAACCATTCTAATGGATGTGTGATAATATCTCATTGTAGTTTTAATTTGCATTTCTCAAATGACAAATATGTTGAATAAGCACATCTTTTCATGTGCTTCTTTGCCATTTGTGTATCTTCTTTGGTAAAATTTTGTTTATATCTTTTGGCCTGTTTCATTGGTTGGTGCTGTCTTATCATTGAGTTTTGAGAATTTTTTTTTTTTTACTCTGGATATAAAGCCTTTATCAAATGTGTATTTTGCAAAAATTTTCTCCCAGTCTGTGGTTTGTCTTTTCATTCTCTTAATAGTGTCTTTTGCCAAGTAGAAGTTTTTAACTTCGATGATGCTCAATTTATCAGTGTTTTCATTCATACATTGTGCTTTTGCTATCTTACCTAAAAAAATCTTTGCATACAAGAATAGAAAGCTTTGTCCTGTGTTCTGTTCTAGAAGTTTTTAGTTTTGGGTTTCACATTTTGGTCTGTGATCCAGTTTTAGTTAATTTTTGTGTTATATGCAAGGTGTGAATCAAGATTCTTTTTTTTTTTTGGCTTATGGATATTCAGTTGTTCCAGCACCATTTGTTGAAAAGACTATCCTTTCTCCGTTGAATTTCCTTTGTACCTTTGTTGAAAATCAATTCATCACATATGTGTGAATCTGTTTCTAGGCTTTTCATTCTGTTCCAGTGATCTGTTGTGTCTGTCCTCTGGCCAGTATCACACTGTCTATGCGTAGTAGCTTCATGTATATAGTAAATGTTGAAATTAGGTTGTAGGAGTCTTCCACATTTTGTTATTTTTCAAAATTGTTAAGCTACTCTAGTTTTTTGTTTTTCCATTTAAATTGTAGAATCAGCTTCTTGATTTCTACTCCCCTGCCCACCCCCCAAAAAAAAACCCTACTGGGATTTTTATTTCGGTTGTGTTAAATCTGTAGGTCTCTTCGGAGAAAACTGGCAACTTAACAATAATGAGTCTTACAATACATGAACATGATATAGATCTCTGTTTATTTTGGTTCTCCTTGATTTCTTTCATCAGCGACTTGTACGTTTCATCGCACAACTCCTATGAATATTTTGATAATTCTTATCTAAGTATTTCATGGTTTTGGTGCTGTTATAGATTGTACTTTTAAAAACTGTAATTTCTAGTTGTTTGTTGCTAATACGTAAAAATAAAATTGAGTTTTATGTATTGACTTGTCTTCTACAAACCTACTAGACTCACTTATTAATTCTAGTGTCTCTTTTTATAGATGCCTTATGATTTTCTGTGGAGACAATCATATCATTTGTGAATAGGGAGTTTTATCTCTTCCTTTACGATCTGCATGGGCTGTAGTTCTTTTTCTTTGCATTATTCCACTGAATAGGACCTCCAGTAAGATTTTGAATAGGAATGGTGGGAACAGGCATTTTTGCCTTGTTCCCAATCTTAGGGGGAAAGCATTCATTCTTTCACCATTAAGTAGGGTTGTCCATAGCCTTTTTCTAGTTAAGGAAGTTCACTTCTATTTCTGACTTGATGAAGGTTTCTATAACATCATTTTAAAAGACTCCTGCCTACTATTTTATACCATGATTTGTATTATACCATAATGTAGACAAATTCCTATTTTAAGACATTTAAATTATTTGCTGTAAAGGGTTATTGATGGAAGTTAAGATGGCTAAAACCTTTTTTTAACCTATCCTTAAATATGAATAAATTTCTGAAAGTATAATTGCTGGTTTAAAAGGCACTTCACAGTTTTAAGAGTTTCAGTACACATTGCCAAATTGCCCTTGGAAATGTACCAAATTATAGTCCCACCAGTGAAGTGGAAAACATACCTAGTTCCTTAAATTCTCATCTGTAGTGAAAAAGAGGTGGTGTAAATTTTTACTACATGTTAAAATAGATGGATTTAATTATTTCTATGACTAGTTCACAATCTTTGTTAATAATTTAGGAAATCACACTTATAAATTATAAACAAAATATTAATCCTTACAGAAAGCATCATATTGTCACAGTTAATATAATATTCTTTTCTTTTTTGTGGTCCTTCTAGGAACTTTTTAGAAAAGTTCGAAGTATCTTAAATAAATTGACACCACAGATGTTCAATCAACTGATGAAGCAAGTGTCAGGACTTACTGTTGACACAGAGGAGCGGCTGAAAGGAGTCATTGACCTGGTCTTTGAGAAGGCTATTGACGAACCCAGTTTCTCTGTGGCTTACGCAAACATGTGTCGATGTCTAGTAACGGTAAGAAGAGAGGAAGGAGTAAAACCAGAAATCTCCAAGAGGTATATTCTCCCCTCACTACACATTCTTCCCAGAGTGTTAATGGGGCAGAGTAAAGGGGAGAATATATTTTTAGTACTTTATATAATATCCTCATTGTATAAAAATAATCTTGCTTTTTAAAAGTATCTACTCACGTCTGGAGGGAATATGGAGATGAGACTGAAATAGGCATGATATGGTCCCATGCAATGTGAGGAAGATCAAGTAAGGTTTAAATTTCTACTGTGAAATTTTTGTCATGGGCAACCAGTTTTTCCTGGGGTGTCATCTTACAGAAATAAAGCAAATGCTTACATTTACATTTAGATTCAAAATTGAAAAACATGTTGATTCTAAGTCTAGCCTTGGTAAAAGTGATAGGGTAGTTGTGGTCATAAAGGTTTCAAACTGATGATACTATCTTAGAAACTATTAGATTTCTTTCTCTTTACATTGTCCACAGCCTGTCAAATCTAGGGCAAGAAAGAATGGGAGACCAAAGAGCTTCTGGTTAGTGTTCACTGTCCTCTATTCTGCAGTCATAAAACTGCCATGTACCATCTGTGTTTTCTCTGCCTGTTACTGTTACCAAGGTACTTGTATCAGAAATGTGTGTCCTTTAACATTTGAGTTTTTTCTTAAGTATCACAACTTATTATCATTGTGCCTCACTATGAAAATTCAAAATTCCATCATTTTATACCGGTATTTTTGAGTACCTGTGTCAAAGGTAGGTAAGTCTGTTGGGACTTGGAAAAGGTACATTTTCTGTCTTTAAGGTACTAAAAATCCATATTGGAAAAAACAACATTAGCACGAAAAAAATCACTTATAAGGTATTTTGTGATATTACAGTGTGTTGATGTCTGTATGGGTGGTTTAGCCTGAAAAATCAAATTGAAGGAAAAAGAAATCACTATATTCGTGGGAGAGTGACAAACTTTTCTGAAGCAAATAGAGTTTGAGTTCAGCCGGGACGGAAGGGGGTGGGGGGTGGGTACAAGTATAGAGAAGGAAGAACGTATTCCATGCAGGCTCAAGTCTAAGGCAACAAGCATGGCATAATGATTCCAACCACTGACTTTGGAGTATCATAGTTCTAGGCTTAAAATTTTAAGTTTAAAATTTGAATTCTAGCTCTGCCATCTGCTGACTTTATAACCTCAGAATAGTTACATAACTTCTTTAAGCCTCATTTTTTAATCCATAAAATAAGATTAATTCATACAATTTAAGGTTATTATATTGATAAAATTAATTAAAATAAATGAGATTGCATATGTGAACGTCCTAGCTCAGTATTTGGCGTGTCGTAAGCCCTAAATGATTCAAAAGTAAATTGGTGGTGGAAAAGATTGTGAAGATCTTAAAGTGCTAGATATAGAATGAGGATGATTATAATAGCAGAAACCATCTATTTGGCGCCTACTAGGTTGCACTATGGGTAGGTGGTTTACATTTGTCATTTTAACAGTTTTTATAACCCTGAAAGGTCAGTGTTATTAGCCCCACTTTATTGAATAAGAAACTGAGGCTTAAAAAAGGGTAAATAACTTGCCCAAGGTCACATACCTAGTAAGTGGCAGTGCTAGAGCTCAAATCTAGGATTATTTAACTCCATCACTTGCCATATTGCCTTCTAACATACACAGTTATCTGAAAGCAAACTGATTCTTCAGGTCCTGCCTCTCATTTTCATTGTGACAGCCATGACATCATGTAGTCAGAAATTAGAACTAGGACTAGATCCCAGATCTTCTGGTTCATACTTTTGTGCTCTTCACCAATTTTTGAATTTAATGCTACAAGCAATGAAGGGTTGTTAATTTTTTTTAAAAGGAGAATACTCTTGCTGAAAATAACCCTTGAAAAGGCCTGGGCATAATACAAGTTATTTTGGAATGGGAAGAATTCACAGATAAGCCAACCATTTATGGGACTTCTGTTATGATATACCCTCTTATAATTAGATTTTTTTAACTATTGGATTTTTTTAGATTACAAAACAACCACCTATTGGAATAAGTCAAACAAAATAGGGATAAACACAGAGAAAGGTAATACTCCTCACTTGTAGCCCCAGCCAGTTAAGCTTCCTTTCTATCCAAGGCGATCAACGTGAACGATTTGGTTGTACCCTTCCACAATTTTCTTTATATTCATAAAATCATATAAAAATGTATACATATGTATAAAGAGGATATTTAAAATTTTCTCTTTAATTGAATTATATCATGGTTTTGCATTTTGTTTTTTTTTCCACTTAGTATGTTTTGGGCATCCCGCTAGGTCATTACAGATAGATTTTACTCATACCTTTTTAGTAGTTGCATATTTCGCATTACACACACACACACTCACACACACACACACATAAAATTTTTCCATTCATTTTCCTCTCTTCTGCCCCTGCCCTCCGCCCCCACCCCATGTTGTTTCTAGTTTTTTGTTTTGGAGGTTTTTCTGTAACCGGAAGCAGCACTGCAATAAACAGCTAAGTGTATTTATTCTTACATGCTGGAGCTTTTACTTCTTTAGCATAAGTTCCCCCAAAGTTATATCATATACCAAAGGATATATATGTTTTTAAACTTTTTTTATTGCAGTATAACAGAAATACATGCAGTTTGGGAAAAGGAAAATTGCTCGTTTGTAGTTTTTGTTAAATTAATGATGTAAGTACTCTCTTAACGGTTAATTTTAAGCTGCCAACAGTTTGACACTTGACTCACAAATTCCTGTTTAACAATTGGCCCGCATGAACTAGGGTGAACCAGCTTTAGCACACCACTACAACATGTACACAGGAAAATGTACAAATCATTAGTTTATAGCTCATTGTATATCAGCAAAGTGAACATACCTACCACCCTGGTCAGTAAGTGTAATTATACCTTTCTTTCTTCCTTAAAGGTGACCACTGTCCTAACTTCTAACACCATAGCTAACTTACGTTTGAGATTTATTTTATTTTATTTAAGGGTGATTTATTTTACTTAAGGGTGGCGGTGGGAATAGTCATAGATTTCTAATACAAACCAAATACAAAAATCAAACCCATAAGAATAATGAAAAGCTAATCTTTTAGGAGAAAAATAAGGAGGCTATCTTTATGAATTTTGAGTGGGGAAAAATTTCTTCAGCAAGAATCAAAATGAATAATCTATAAAGGAGAAAAATAGGAAGTTTGTTAAAATTTATAACCCTTGGTGCAGCAAATGATGCTGTAAATAAAAAAGATAAAGCCACAGCCTGGGAGAATCTATTTGGAATACATATAGCTACCAAAATATTAGAATCCAGAATTGAGGAGGGAAAAAAAGCAAATCAGTAAGAAAAAAAAGCAGCCCAAATAAAAAATGGACAATTCATAGAAATGAAAATCCATTGGCTCATAAACTTAAGAAAAGATACTCAGTGTTATTCATTATTAGGGAAATGACAAGATAAAATACGGTTCTATGCAAGTCACATCCATGAGAGTGAGAAAAAAGAAACCATTTTGAAGTGTCGAGAAAGAGAATATAATCACTTTGGAGAGTAATTGGACAACAACAGTGAAGATGTTCATATACTATACCCCAGTAATTTCACTTCTTGGTATATACCCCAGAGAAATTCCCAGTTGTGCACTAGGAATCATATATTAGAATGTTTATTTATGTTTTGATTTTAATAGTGAACAATAGGAAACAACTGTAAAAAGCCTAAAGAAGACAATAAGAATATACCACAATTTATTTGGTCAGTGGATTTGAATAGTAATACATACACACAGTAGTTAAAATTAATGATGTAGGAATTTCCTGGCGGTCCAGTGGTTAGGACTTGGCACTTTCATTGCTGTAGCCCAGGTTCAGTTCCTGCTTAGGGAACTAAGATCCTGCAAGCCACATGGAGCAGCCAAAAAAGGAAAAATGAAAATTAATGATGTAGGGGCTTCCCTGGTGGCGCACTGGTTAAGAATCCGCCTGCCAACGCAGGGGACACGAGTTTGATCCCTGGTCCGGGAAGATCCCACATGCTGCAGAGCAACTAAGCCCATGTGCCACAACTACTGAACCTGCACTCTAGAGCCCTCGAGCCACAACTACTGAAGCCCACACTCCTAGAGCCCAGGCTCTGCAACAAGAGAAGCCACCTCAATGAGAAGTCCACACACCGCAATGAAGAGTAGCCCCTGCTCGCCGCAACTAGAGAAAGCCTGCGCAGCCACGAGGACCCAATGCAGCCGAAAATAAATAAATTAAAAAAAAATTAATGATGTAATGCTAAGTGTATCAGCATAGATCAACCTGAAAAACGTTATTACCGAATTAATAGTATGACACCATCTAATAAAGTTTTTAATATGCAAAATAAAATTATTATTTATTAAATACATATAATACAATTATACAAATTGGAAATAAACACCAAATTCAAGGTAAGAGAAGGAAGGAGGTAAGATTAAGATAAACTGTTGTGGCTTCTGGTATTGGCTGGTTAGGTGATTCAGAGCACCTTTCCATGGATAACAATTAGAAAAGCTGGTCACAATATTTTAAAAAATCTTCAGTGTATCAGAGAGCTAAAAGACAGTAAAGAATTTCTAAGATCCTAGAAAAGGTAGAAATCAGAAGAAAAGTGAGACATTTGGTAAAGCTTACCCCTAGAAGAGGCAATTAAAAGTCTTGAACAGGGACTTCCCTGGTGGCACAGTGGTTGAGAGTCCGCCTGCAGATGCAGGGGACACGGGTTCGTGCCCCGGTCCGGGAGGATCCCACATGCCGCGGAGCGGCTGGGCCCGTGAGCCATGGCCGCTGAGCCTGCGCGTCCGGAGCCTGTGCTCCGCGACGGGAGAGGCCACAACAGTGAGAGGCCCGCGTACCGCCAAAAAAAAAAAAAAGCCTTGAACAACTTCTTTTTCATAGACTTTCATTGGGTTACGGGCACAAAAGTTGGATGAAGGCCCACCAAAAGGAGTAGCAGAAGAGGCTCTAGTAAATCCTCCTATACTTTTGGTTGGGATCCCAAAGGACTGAATGTTTGGAACAAGGGTGAATCAGAAATTCACCCACTCTCGGGACTTCCCTGGTGGTGCAGTGGTTAAGAATCTGCCTGCAAATGCAGGGCACACGAGTTCGATCCCTGGTCTAGGAGGATCCCACATGCCACGGAGCAACTAAACCTGTGCACCACAACTACTGAGCCTGCGCTCTAGAGCCTGTGCGCCACAACTAATGAGCCCATGAACCACAACTACTGAAGCCCGTGTGCCTAGAGCCTATGGTCCACAACAAGAGAAGCCACCACAATCAGAAGCCCACGCACTGCAATGTAGAGTAGCTCCCACTCGCCGCAACTAGGGAAAGCCCTCACGCAGCAACAAAGACCCAACGTGGCCAAAAAATATAAAAAGGAAAGAATGAAAGAAAGAAATTCACCCACTCTCACAGGAACTGTAGTTCAACATCAAATCATCTCAATCCTTGAATTTGGATTATGGTGATTTCAGTGTTAGTGCCCCCTAGGTACCTGCAATAAGCAATCAAAAATTCTTTTTAGAGACTATCATACTAGTCTTCAAATTATTTATATAAACAGTTTTTCAAATAAATTGTCCAGCACCCAATTAAAAATAATTAGACACACAAGGAAAAAAGACAGTATGAATGAGAACCAACAACAAGCAAATGCCCTACATGGGGACCCAGATACTGGCTTTATCAGGCACAGACGATAAATGAATATGCTTATGTTCAAGGTGATAAAGATAGATTGAAAATTTCAATAGAGAATGAGAAAGTATAAAAAGGACCAAATAGAAAGTCCAAAACTGAATATTATAATAAAATTAAGAACTCAATGGATAGATTTAACAGCATATGAGACACAGATGAAGAAAAGAATTATGAACTAGAAGATAAGTCTATAGAATCCAGATTGAAGCACAGAGACCCCCAAGAAAGGAAAATTACAGGGAGGGTAAAAGATGGTAAAATCAAATGATTTCCTACAAACCCCAAGCATGATTTTTTTTTTTTAAGGGTGAAAATAAAGGAAAGCTTTTACAACTAGTCATAGTAAAGCTAATTACAAGAAGAAAAAGGTAGTAAAGAGAACAATAATTTGCAAGTTTCTTAGGACACAAAAATCACCATATACAAATGAAAAGATTGGTAAATCAGACTACATTAAAATTAGCATTTTTCATCAAAAGATGTCACACTATTAAGTGAAAATGCAAGCCACATGTTAGGAGAAGATAATTGCAACACAAAAATCCAATTAAGGACTTATATCAAAGTTTTTCTTAAAAAACTAATAGAAATGAATAAGAAAATAACTCAGTTTTTTAAATAGACAAGAGACTTACACAAACACTTCACCAAAGAGGTTATCCAAATGACCAATAAATGTGAGAAAATTAATCAACTACATAAAAAACCATGTAGTAACACCAGATTGCTAAATTTACCAGATGTTTGCAAATATGTGAAGCAACCAGAACTCTCAAACACTGCCAGTGGGAACATAAATTGTAACAGCCACTTTGGAAAAGAGGTGAGCATTATCTACAAAAGCTGAAGTTATTTTTCCTGCTATAACCAGCATTTCCATTCTTAAGTATCAATATATACCCAGCTGATAAACATACATTTCTTATGTGCCAAGAAACATATACAAAAATGTGTCATTATTCATAACGGATCAAAACTTGAAACTGCCCATCAACAGCAAAATGGATAAATTGTTGCATGTTCATACTAGGACAGTCAACCCAAACTATAACTATGCACACATGGATCTAATAAGAAAAAGCTTTAGCAGAAGAAGCCAGACCCAAAAGAATATATACTATGTGATTTGTTTATTTAAAGTTCAAAAATGAAACAGTGGTTTCATGGTGTTTGGGGATGCATATCTAGATGGTAAAACAAAGAAAAGCAAGAAAGTGTTTATTATAAAAGTATAGGGTAATGGGATTAACTGTGGAGGCTGGAAGGTGGTAGTGCTTTGAAAGGAGAATTTAAGTGAGGCTCTGGGAGGCTTTCAGTGTTCATTAAGCTAAACCTTAGGGAAAAAAAAAAGAACAAGCAATAGAGTGAAAACTTAAAAAGTACTCTGGGCCCTTGAACTTTAATGTTTAGTTTCTTAAAAATAAAAGATCTAAAGTAAATATGGCAGGACTTCCATGGGGGCGCAGTGGTTAAGACTCCGCACTCCCAATGCAGGGGGCCTGGGTTTGATCCCTGGTCAGGGAACTAGATCCCACATCCATGCCTCAACTAAGGAGCCATAGGTAAGGAGCCTGCCTGCCCCAACTAAGGCCCATTGCAACCAAATAAATAAATATTTATAAATAAATAAATATGACAAAATACTAAGTTTTAGCAAAGTTTAGTGATGAATACATGAATGTGTGCTCTTTTATTTTAAGGGAAGAAATGGAGTTAAACTGATTATTTTCAGATGGCATGTCTATGGGCCAGTGGTGTCCAAAGTTGAAATGGTAGTATATGTTTCACTAATGCCAGCTTAAACAGATTTTTTTCCTTTAAGTTTCTGTTTCCTGTGCTGATGTTTCCTGTGAAATCAAACAAGAAGGATCTACTCTCTGCAAAGTTTTCCAAACCTTCTTGACCACAGACAGTTTGGTTTGTTTTTTTTGTTTTGTTTTGTTTTTTGTGGTATGCGGGCCTCTCACTGTTGTGGCCTCTCCCGTTGCGGAGCACAGGCTCTGGACGCGCAGGCTCAGTGGCCGTGGCTCACGGGCCCAGCTGCTCCGCAGCATGTGGGATCTTCCCGGACCGGGGCACGAACCCGTGTTCCCTGCATCGGCAGGCAGACTCTCAACCACTGTGCCGCCAGGGAAGCCCCTGTGTTTTTTTTTTTAAACATAGTTATTAGTTTGATAAACAGTACCTCCCAATAGAATGAGAGAAATTGAAGACAGTGAATTAAAAAATTAAGGTATTACCCAGGGGAGGTGTTCTTTTTCTATCCATTATATTCATTAAGTTATTTAAGTAAATTCTTTGTCATTATCAATATATTTTACTAAGACACACCCACAGGTCAAATTGCAAGGTCTTTGGCCTGAATCATAGTTGTAAGAAATGTATAGACCTATGTCACTTTCATGGATTATCCCTGTTGGTCATTTGAAGTAATGGAATCTAGTTACAGTTGCCCACATAATCATAATTATGGTCCTAAGTAGTAGTAGGGAGAGTAAGGAGTAGTGGGAATCATAGCAATATTTTTTTGAGATGTGTGCTAAAATTGTTACATCTAACTCATTTAATCCTCACAACCATTTTATTATCCCTATTTTATGAAAGTTAGAAAATTGCCTAAGTAGGAATTTTATACATATAGAGGTTTCGAATGTTAAATGATAGAACCCTAGCTCAAACAATGGCCTATATCAGTGGTTTTCAACTCTCAAGGGTGTTCTGACCTTGGGCAATGTACGGAGACATTTTTGGTTATGGCTACTGGCATATTAGTGGGTAAAGGCCCAGGACATCCTACAGTGCACAAGACAGCCCCCCTACAACAAAGAATTGTCCAACCCAAAATGTTAATAGTGTCGAGATTGAGAAACCTGGTCTAGATGGTTGAGATTTTAAGATTTAAGAGAATACTTGTTTTCATTGTTCAGAGCTGGGTTGTTTTGTTTTGTTTTGTTTCGGCGGCTCTGCGCAGCCCGTGGGACTTAGTTCCCTGACCAGGGACTGAACGCCCACCATCGGCAGTGAAAGTGCGGAGTCCTAACCACTGGACCGCCAGGGAAGTCCCTCAGAGTAGTTTTTAAACCTTTTTTCTGCCTCTTTCTCGTTCACCTGGATCACACACCTCCATTTAAAACCTCCTTTGTTACTTTGCAGTGATTATCTAGGGGAGGGCTTGAGAATACAATTATATTGTGTGTCAGTTTTCCATGACATATTAAAGGGTAGGCTTTTAGGAAAGGAATTCTTTAGATTTACAGAGGAAATTGATATAATAGTTTTGGCTTTACCCAGTTACTCTGCATATGCCGTATTTATTATGTACACAGACACACTTGTTTAGACATATACGCAGCTGCCTGCCTCTACCATGCTCTGCTGAGTGCAACCTCTGGCACATAAGGCTTAAGGGCATCATAAGAGATAATAACCTGTGCCTCTGGAGTATGCTGCTGCTTCTCCTAGTTCAACTAGGAATGGCTGAAGAGACCTGCAAGACCTCCTTCACAAACTGCGGGGCATTTAACTAGAACTCAGTTCTCCTCTTAGGAGGAGGAGGACATCTGAATCCAGCGGCCAGTGAAGAAGAGTAGACAAGAGAAATTGCTATCCTTTATCTAAATCTGTGCTTAAATAAAATTTTAAGTTGGGTTATTAGTCACTTTAATTGAGATGCTTTTGTTTTAATCAAAATTTAAAGAAAACCCGCATCTCAGAACTCCATTAGAACGTAAGTTCCTAAGGGCAGGGACTTTTTCTGGGTTTTTCCACTGCTAAATTCCTAGTGCCTAGAATGGTTCCTGGCACATAATAGACCCTCAGACATATGTCTTGAGTGAGTGGGTACATGCATGAATGAAAGAGTAACTAACAACTTTTTATTGTATAACTTAAGACCGTACTTTTGTTACTTTTTATTTCTGCTGTGGCAGGCATGCATACCTCAGCTATAGAGAGTGGCACTAAAGGGTATATTTTTGAGCATTCTGTGTGTGTCCTGTTATACCACATCCAGGACTTTAACGTTGCCACTTTTTAAGTGCTTTAAAGCAAGATGTGAAAGGAAGGATAGGACTGATTATAGGAAGAGATAGTAAGAGAACAAGGGAGACACAATTAAATCTCTTCAGAAATAAAGCCTGGAATTACAGACATGAAAAGTTGGCCTTAGGCAACCAAGTGGCTGGAGTCAACTGGAGGAGGAAGGATGTGCAACTTGCCTGAGGGGAGATGAAAAATGTTTGTTTTTTTTATTTATTTATTTATTAAATGTTTTTTTAACTTTGGCTGCATTGGGTCTTCATTGCTGCGTGCAGGCTTTCTCTAGTTGCGGCGAGCAGGGGCTACTCTTCCTTGCAGTGTGCGGGCTTCTCATTGCGGTGGCTCCTCTTGTTGCGGAGCACGAGCTCTAGGCACGCAGGCTTCAGTAGTTGTGGCAGGCAGGCTCAGTATTTGTGGCCCGCAGGCTCTAGAGCGCAGGCTCAGTAGTTGTGGCGCACAGGCTTAGTTGGTCCGTGGCATGTGGGATCTTCCCAGACCAGGGCTCAAACCCGTGTCCCCTGCATCAGCAGGCAGTTTCTTTGAAGAAAAGATTGTTTTGAAGAAAAAGATTGATGAGAATTGACTTACCGTTTCATAAGCCACTCCCTTTTCAACCCTGTGGGTATGCCTGAGCACTGTATACCTCTTCACATGTATCTAATAGAGCTGCATTTTGATAGATGTGTTCATAATACATACAGATTATGTTAAGTTCATTTTTAGGTGGGAATTTACTAAGGTCAGTATATAACCACTGATAAATGATAGTATGTCACCATAGACCTATGAGTTATAGTCAGACAGTTGATTTATTGCTGTTCACTTTGCATTTTAGAGTTAGTTTGGGGGTCCCACTTGTTTATATTATAGTAGTCATTCCAAATACTTTACCTCAGACCAGAACATGCTTCAAGCAAAATAACTACTGGGCCATGAGTTACCACTAGCATCTTTATGTTCTGGGACAGCATTCAAAATCCTGAGCATGCTAAGCAAGGCCAGTACTTGTCCTTCTATTTTCTAGTTTCCTATTTGACTATTATAATTAACACACAGCTGATAGTCCTTGATGATTCTCAGGGAGTTTCATCCTTTTAAGGATAAGGAGTATCTGCCCTCAACACTAACAAATATATTAGCAGTACAAATCCTATTGCTTGAAGAAAATGACTACCTGATGCTGACAGCATTCATATCCAAGATTGCTGGCTGACCGGTATGTGGACAGGTCTCATCACAATATGAGATGGACACTGTTAGTTTACAGTGTAATAATGTCACATGGTTAGTTTACTGTTGTGTGAAAATGAAAATGTAGGTGCTCTCCAGCGAATCTAGCTTACCAAGCAGTCTTACTATAAAATATTCCCCCTTGACTCCCTCACTTCCTGAGAAATCATCTCCCAAACAACCCATTTGAAACACTTATGTATCTTAGTTTTGATCACGGACTACTGTTAGATGAAAATTATACTTGTTGGGATTTCCCTGGTGGCGCAGTGTTTAAGAATCTTCCTGCCAATGCAGGGGACACAGGTTTGATCCCTGGTCCGGGAAGATCCCACATGCCGCAGAGCAGCCAAGCCCATGAGCCACAACTACTGAGCCCGTGTGCCACAACTCCTGAAGCCCTGCTCTGCAACAAGAGAAGCCACCACAATGTAAAGCCTGCGCACCACAACGAAGAGTAACCCCCGCTCACCACAACTAGAGAAAGCCTGCACGCAGCAACGAAGACTCAAGGCAGCCAAAAAATAAATTTAAAAAAAAGTTTTAAAAAAAAGAACAAGAAAACTACAGTTGTTTAGAGAGATCTTTTTCTCACTTTTGCATGTCGCCTTTCATTTTTGCTATTATCCACAATCACATCTTCAAGCATCTACCTTGTCTCCTGTTGCAGACTGGATGTTTGTCTCCCTCTAAATTCATATGTTGAAGCCCTAACCCTCAGTGTGATGGTGTTAGGAGGCAGGGCCTTTGGGAGGTAATTAGCTTTAGATGAGGTCATGAGGGTGGGGCCCCATGATGGAACTTGTGCCTTTATAAGAAGACGAAGAGGCACTAGAACCTCATTTTGGACACATGAGGATAGAGGAGAAGGCAGATGTCTGTAAACCAGGAAGAGGGTCCTTCCCCAAGAACCAAATCTGCTGGCACCTTGATCTTGGACTTCCAGCCTCCAGAACTGTGAGAAGTAAATGTCTGTTATTTAAGCCACCAGTCTATGGTATTGGGTTGGTCAAAAATTTTCACTTGGGTTTTTTTCCTTAAGATGTTACAGAAAAACTGGAACAAACTTTTTGGCCGACCCAATATGTTGTTATAGCAGCCCTACCAGACTAGACACCCACTCCTCATGTTCTGTTCTAACTAACCAATTTTACTGAGTCTCCTGACCAATGTCCAGCTGACAACACATGCTGACTTAATAATGTCATAATCCTGTTTAACTTATCATCTCTTAAGAAGAAAAAAGTTACCATGCATCACAATTCTCAGAGGATATATCCTCCCTGGCCTATTTCCATATTTCCACAGCCTTGTTAACCATCCCCAGAGGACCTTAAGATCAAGTTCCAAAACAAGTCTTAAGGGAGTTGTGTAGCTAGACATTCATTCATTTGGAGACAAATGTTCTTGCAGATTTGTGTCCATTCTGCTGATTGTTTGATTTTAATACTTCCATGTGAATATATCTAAAAAGCTTATGCACAATCACATGTTCTTTATGTCCTATACATGTGAAGTGTCCCATGACCATCATTTTGGGATAGCAGATACTCAGTTCTCTTGCCTTTTGTGGTTCTCTCTCTAATTGCTTTGTGAGCTAACTTAAATACTTTCTTTGATATTTATGTTATTAGAATATAGATTTCTCTTAATTTTTACTTACAAACATGTCAAATACAGCTGCAAGTTTAAATGTAGCTATATTAGTTTATTGTACTCTTACTTATGTGCTAGAAACTATTATTTGTTTTACTTAGACTATCTCATTTAATCCTTCAAACAGTCCTAAGAGATAGATGTTATCCCCATATTAGAAAGAAACAGAAGTTTGGTGAAGCTAATTCATTTGGCCAAAGTCACATGGCAGATCTGGGGTTATGACTATCTCCAAAGCTCCTGTTTCAACAGCTACTTTATGATGTCCCTCAATCTGTAATCACTGGAATGCCTCCTTCTGCAGATGAAGGGACTAAGGCTTAATGAGGTAACTTTCTCACATTTACATACTGATTAGGTATAGAGCTGGGATCCAAATCCTGATTTTGTGACTCAAGATTCCAGTGCTCTTTCACTTTTAGTGTTCCCCACACCCCAGGTAAACTTTATTCTTTGTGACTTATAAAGTGTTTCCCCCAAACCTGGTTCACTGGATGCTTAAAGCTGCACTCTAGGTTAGACACAGGGATTGTGCCTCCCTTGTTTTTAGATGATGAAACGAACTTGGGTTAAAAGAATTGCCTTTGTTTAAAATCAAGTGAGCAAATCTTTTGATCTTTAACCCAACACTTTCAACATAGCCTTCCCTACATAAAAGGTGTAAAAGGCAAAGCTTCTTATACATTTTGTGTAGGGAAAAATTCTCCTTTGCTTTATGCCATTTCTCTTTGTTTCTGTAAACCAACATATCACAAGTTGTATTTATTTAACCTTTCTGACTCATTTTAATTCTGGTTCCTCTCACCATAAGAGAGTGGCTTTGAATTTTCATATTATCTACATTTTTCTCATTTTCTACACAGTAAATCCATAATGCAGGAAACATCTCATTATGGCCCAGGTGATTTTTATTATATCACTCTATTATGTTCTTAGTGTTAATATAGATAATGGTGGCGAATATGCCAGGAGGTTGGATAGGACCTTTTGACTGGTTTACTTGTGTTCCTATACAGTAGCAAATTGGATGTAACTGCTGATTTTTAGAACCTTCAGTCTATTCTGGAACCTTATGTCATGTTGGTGCTCTGTTATATATAACCTCGCTTGTAGATATGCTTCTTGTAGTGCATTGTATATTCTGGGTTGTATATAGTAAGAGTCTACTTTGGGCTTTTACTTTGAAGAAAACCTTTGCTTTTGTGTAGCATTTCTTTTCTTTAAGGCTGATTAACACCTACTCTTGTGTGATCATAGAATAGGCCTGACTTTGAAGTGACTTGTAGTCACTTGCATTTGAATGGCTTGAATTTGGAGATAGGGACATGCTTTTCTATGGTTGTCTAAAAAGTATTTGATCATCTTCCCCTCTTTCTAAGTTAATGTTTCTTGCTGAAAAGAAAGTATAATGAAACACTTGACCCTTGGTTGGTAAGAACTGGACTTGTTGAATGGTCTTTCATATCCATTGGGAATATGTTGGAGAGTGTGCCATCAGGTCTGGCACAAATACATTGTACTATAGTATCGTAGTCCTCAGTCCTCAAGTTTCTAGCCATTCAGCCTTGATCAGTAGTTGTCCAAGTCCATTCTGGTTGACAACTCTTTTGTGAGTATGAATACAACACGTCCCATTTTTTACCAATTTCTCCCACTAAATCTAGGGTGAAGACCATGTATTTCAGAACTTTGGGAGCCACTGTGATTCTAGAAAAACCATTTTGCCATGTGAGGCAATGACTGTTCAAAATGGTACTCAGGGGATTTTGTCTGTAAAATAGAATATTTAGTCAATCACTGTACCGGTCCACTTTCTTTATATTCTAAATAAGAATGTCTCTGTGTCTGGTTACAAGTAACCTTGAAGGTGTTAGCTACTGCAGTTACTAGAAAGCAATTGTCATTGGATTTGAATGGAAATCTTGTAAGCATCTTGCCTCCAAGAGGCGCCTCCCCTCCACCCTGAGTCTTTCTGTATATCAAAAGAATGTTTCTAAGGTGGGCATTTATTAGACTGAACTTTTAGAGAATTAGTAATTTCTTTTGACACATAAGAAATAATAAATAGGGAATTCCCTAGTGGCATAGTGGTTAAGATCTGCCTGCCAATGCAGGGCACACGGGTTCAAGCCCGGGTCCGGGAAGATCCCACATGGCGCAGAGCAACTAAGCCCATGAGCCACAACTATTGAGCCTGCGCCCTAGAGCCCTGGAGCCACAACTGCTGAGCCTGCAAGCCACAACTACTGTAGCCCGCGTGCCTAGAGCCTGAGCTCCATAATGAGAGAAGCCACTGCAATGAGAAGCCTGCGCACAGCAACGCAGAGTAGACCCCGCTCGCCACAACTAGAGAAAGCCTGCACACAGCAACGAAGACCCAATGCAGCCAAAAATAAATAAATAAATTTATTAAAAAAATAATAATAATAAACATACTATATTGATAGTCAAAGTAAATACTAGTATTACAGTGTTGTGACATTCCCCTTAGGAATAGATATCTCAAAAATCCTCAACTGTGTCCCCGCACTTCTGCTTTTTTCTAGAATAAGGACCTCACCTCCAACAGTTTTCCTGTGGCCATGAAATTCTCCCCTGCTCTATTTCGTTTTTATTTGTTCCTTTAAACCAAAGTACCTACAGTAGTAGGAGGAAAAACAAAAGTAATAACCCTTCAGAGTTAAAAAGGTCTAGAGGAGTGCAGAATCATGACTATAGTAATATTACAAGGATTTCAGTCAGCTAGAGGCACAACCAGTCAGAGAGGATACAGTACATTTATATGAGAGGAATATGTATCTTTTCTGTATAAAACTTAAAATGTCTTAACCATTAAAACATGAAATGCCTTAAGCTAAATTGTATATATCTTGTAGAAAGAATGCTTACCTGTGGTTCGGTCAGCGTTATTTTGCACAATAAAGAAAATAGATATTTTGAGAAAATCATTAAATTTCTTTCAGTAATTTTGCTGCTTTTGCATTTTCCCATCTGGATGCAGCTGAAAGTACCCATGGCGGACAAGCCTGGTAACACAGTGAATTTCCGGAAGCTACTACTGAACCGTTGCCAGAAGGAGTTTGAAAAAGATAAAGCTGATGATGATGTCTTTGAGAAGAAGCAGAAAGAACTCGAGGCTGCCAGCGCTGTAAGTATTTTCATGGAAAGACAGTGCTTGTGCACTTCAAGTATTATCAAATAGAATTTTCAGGAAGCTGGCTACAATATCTTCCTACTACTTCAGTAGGTGCCTGTGGCCTTTTCTTCACGTGGAAATATACTGTATTGGTGTTTAGAGGAATGCTTTATTCCGTTTAGTGCCACATGTAAGGGCAGCTCAACCTTCTAAGATAGGGATTCAGAACCTAGACTTCAGAAAGGTCACTAAATTCCAGAAATCTCCTGAAATGGATGCACACTTACAGGTATAGTTTTGTTTTCTGAGTAGGTCTGTAGTTACTGTCAAAATATCAAAGGGTATCCCTGACCCCTAGAAAGGGTGAGGACCATGAATCCAAGCGTATTTTTTTTTTAAACAAGAAATTTATTTAAATGACAAGATGCTTGACTTGAAGGGAAAACTATCTAGGATTCATTTCTTTTAGAGTAATTTATCCCTACTTAAAGACAGGTTGCCTAACATGTAACAGCTACGTACAAAAAAGTTATAAAATTGTCCTTGGTTTTACAATGATACATGAAAAACATTAAAATTCTCCAATCGAACAAGGTATGCAAGAGTTTTTATGCTGGTTTTTTTTTCGTTAAATAGTGAGAGCAAAATAACTTACTGGAATATAAAGATAAGAGCTGAATGAGCATGCTACTAATGGAGAAAAGGGGGTATTTTCACAGAACCAGTATTTTTCCCCATCCCATCTCCGTTTGATGTCGATCAAAACATACCATTGGCCATTTAGTTTAAAAAAAAATGCAATAAGCTTGTGCATATACACCAGTTACTTTATGTACGATAAAGGAATGGGGAAGGGGATAATGAAAGAATAGAGAAACTATACTGTAATAGTCAGGATGTGGTGGAACCAAATTGCGGTATTCTAATTGAGAACGTCTTCTTGGTCTGGAGGAACAGAATTCTGGAGTAAAGTAGCAGGTTTTCTCTTTAGTAGACACCTCCTGTCTGCTGTTGGAACACATCAATTGCATCTTCATCCTCCACTTCCAACTGTGCAGGTGTGTCTGTTTCATTGATTGGCTGCCCATCAAATTGGGACCTGATCTGCCTCACTGACAAACCCTGTCCTTCACAGTAGGCTTTCATTAGTTCACTAAATGGTGCATGCCTCTTAATATTAAACTGCACCATGGAACCATCCTGCCCTGCCACCTTCAAATTAATACAGTCATTGTTCTCCATCTTGATTCTTTCCTTGGGCTTTTCATCAGCCATGGTGAGCACTGGAGTCTCCTCAGCTGCCGCTTCACAAAAGAGGTACCAGGTCCGCCCTGAACAAGCACACAAGCAGCACCGGTCAAGCGTATGTTTTTAGCATCTATTATGCAGTACCATTTTCATCATCAAGATTCTGTTATTCTTCCTTACACAATAGCCGGAGGAGAGGACAAGGCTTCATGATGAACTAGAAGAAGCTAAGGATAAAGCCCGGCGGAGATCCATTGGTAACATCAAGTTCATTGGAGAACTCTTTAAACTCAAAATGCTGACTGAAGCCATCATGCATGACTGTGTGGTGAAGCTGCTAAAGAACCATGATGAAGAATCCCTCGAGTGCCTGTGCCGCCTACTCACCACAATTGGCAAAGACCTGGACTTTGAGAAAGCGAAGGTAAAAACCCCAGATCTCAGAAACCTCCGGCAGGGACTCTTTGTCAATTGCGGAAGAAGTAGACTGTCAACACGAGCGTCCATCTCGCCCCAGCAGTCTAGGCTGCCTGTTTTTCTTCTTTTGCCCTTCTCATTGTCATTGTTGGGCCATCATGCTCCTTACCACATTTTCATTAACGTCAGAAGTGAAGAGGGTCCCAAATTATATAAAAGCCAATTCATGAATTGAGATTATTTGTCACTTGTCCTTTTTCTGCATGACTGTTTCACAGGTCATTTGTATGTGTATGTATAGCAAATTGTGGACAGAAATTTTGGAGAGAAAAGCTACTAAGGGCCAGGACTGAGGGTAAGACAGAAACAAAGAAGACACGATAGCTTTCTCAAGTTTATGCTCTAATAGAGCATTAGCGACAGAGCTGTCTAACCATAATATAAGAAATCATTAAAAGTATTATAATTCAAATATAGCGTGGTACTTTCCAAATAACGGGTAGGGAAATTAGAAATGCATCAAAGAAATAATGTTAGAAATATTTCATAACATCAGAATCAGCTAGGATTATGTTTGGCTATGACAGAAAACCCCAAATATCAGTGTGTTATACAAGACTGAGGTTAATTTCTCAGCCATGTAAATCAAGTTCAGGGGTAAGAAGTCTGAGGCTGGCCTGGTGGCTAAGCGATGATAGAAGATTTCAATTCCTCCAGCTTAACATTTTGTCATCGCTAAGGTGTAGCCCTTGTCCTTACTGATCTGATAGCCTAGAAGGTTGGAAAGGGGCAAAGGACCCAGCCACCCCTCTCTCAAGGTTCCGAGGAGCTGCAGTATGACATTTTCATCTATATTTTGTTGGCCTGTGACTGTGACCAGCTGCCTGGAATATGTAGCCTTTATTTTGGGTGTCATGTTCAATTAAACATTCTACCCCATGGCCTTTTGGCTATAAGTTGTGTTTATAGGCCGTTTAAAATTCTACATGGTAAAACTACATTTGAATTCCTCAGCCAGGAATACTAATGATTTTGTATCCTGCAGCCACGTATGGACCAGTATTTTAATCAGATGGAGAAAATTGTGAAAGAAAGAAAAACCTCATCTAGGATTCGATTCATGCTTCAGGATGTGATAGACCTAAGGCTGGTAAGTAGAAAGATAAGCCTACCACTACAGTCTCTTTTCAGGAGTTGGCTTGGGGAGGATGTCCTAAGATTTACATGTATAATAATTTAATGCTTTTGCTGCCTGACTCTCAGAACTTGAACTGACAAACTTTCGTGAGGGAGTTATGTGAAAGGACAAAGGGCATATACACCTACCTGTCTGTTACTTGTTTCTTTTCTTTATTCTGATTTTCAAACCACATTGCAGTTTTGAAATCAGGCATTCTGTGGTCATTTAAATTTAGTCTTAGCATGCTAAATAATCAGGAAGGCTCATCTTCAAAGTGAATATATTTAACTTCCCTAAGCCTTACATTTTAGCCTCTGAAATGGTGATGTTGCCTACTTTGCAGATGTGTTACGAAGATTCACTGAGGTAATTATGTATCGTGCCCAGCTCAAAAGAGATGTTCATGTTTTCCTCTCTTTTTCTTACCGTATACCCTCTTGTTCTGCTGATTTTTTTTTTTTCCTCATTTCTCATACCAAGTGTAGTTTTTACCACTACCACCTCTTTTCCCTTTTCCTATATTAACTCCTACAGAGAATATACTGCAGCTGATGCTAAGCTAGAGAAAGTGAATATGGGTCCCCCCTCTTCCCTGCCCTGCGCCCAGACCAGATGGTATTGATGACGATTCTTTATCTTCCTAAGCCGAGATGTGACCTCAGGATCCTTCTTATTAGCAAAGCCACTACCAGTTGATCAGAATTTTGAATGCTGATTTCAACCTTTTTGCCATTCTTGCCTCAAGCTAATATAAATGTTAAAAACTTCTCCGCCTGTTCCTTCAGTCACTCATATTGGTATCAGATGTTGAGACTCTAGCTGGGAAGGGAAGTAAAGGGAGAAGTGTAACTCTAAGGAGACAGCTTGTTTTGTCCTTAGCGGGGAGGATAACCGGAGCTCAGAGCGGTGTGGCATTTTGTGTAGACACCAGAACCTTGAAATGGGTGGGAGAAAAACGCTAGTCATCCTCGATTTAGAGCCCCAATGGAGTGTGCTATGAACTGAGTGGCAACATACCAGACTAAGTCAAGGCCAAAGAATCCTGATCTTCGTTGATTCCTCTTCTCACTCCTTTCAAAAATACAAAATGATAAAATGCATAGATAGGTAGGTAGGTAGGAAGGAAGACAGATAGATAGTTTGGCCAGTCTTTCACTCTGTCTTTATCCATCAGCTATTGGAATGCTCAGTATACAGTAGCTCAGGGTTGATTGAGAAAAATTTAATTATTTGGCTGTAATGAAAAACTGGCATAGTACCGGATTTTATATGTATTTTATACTTTTCCAGCAAAGTATAAAACAGATTCTCAAAAATTTCATTTTTATTTTCCTTTTTATTTTTAGTTATCTGGCTGATAACTTCATTTTCTCCTTTTATAGTGTAATTGGGTATCTCGAAGAGCAGATCAAGGGCCTAAAACTATTGAACAGATTCACAAAGAAGCTAAAATAGAAGAACAAGAAGAGCAGAGGAAGGTCCAGCAACTCATGACCAAAGAGAAGAGAAGACCAGGTGAGGGGTGCAGTCCACCACGCATTAGAGAACTTGGGAGTTTTGAGGGATAGATGTTTAAGAATTCTATTTTAAATATGAAATGAGAGCAGAAAGACTAACCCAAAGAATGGAGTGGTGATTGGTAAGTGAAGCAGCTTCACCTGGAGACTGGTTGTTGAGTAAAAGCAGAGAATACAGGAACTAAACATGATTTCTTTGACTACTTCAAAGGCAGTAATCAACAAGACTTTATTGAGCATCTTCTGTATACTCAGTATTGGTGAGAGATATAAAAAGAAGTAGAAGATATAGCTCCTTCCCTCTGAAAGCTTTCAGTTTATCGGGAAAGCCAAAACTAATAAAGGGTACATTTTCAAGCAAATGGAAGATGCTATCAATTATGAAATGTATTCTCCACTAAGGCTATTAAAATTCAGAAGAGGAGAGGTAGAAACCTGGAGGAAATCTTTATTTGAGGAAGGGGCACTTGAACTGGGTGTTGGTGGATGGACGATATTTGGAAGGGAAGGAAAAATTTTAGTCATGAAATTAAAATAAACATATACTGTAAAGAGGAATCAGTAAGCCTGATTAGAGTAAAATTTAAGTGTTCAGAAGGAATGGAAAAATGTTTGTCCAGAAGAATGGAGCCAGATTAGGAACTTTCGGCTTGATTTGACATTAAGGAGCCATTGTGTGTTTTTGAGCCAAAGGAGTAATGTCATGCTAGAGATGCATAAATAAAATGAGTCTGTTGCTCTTCACATGATGAATCAAGGGCTACACTGAACTCAGAAATGTTGCTGTTGCCTGAAATGCTATGTGGAGGAAGGTAAGATGAAAGATGAAATAGAAGGCATTTTACAGCTGAGAAAATAGAAAGTCTATTGACTAAGTTTAGGAACATTGGAAGAGGAAAACTTTTTCAGAAAGGAAATGATCTTCTTTTTTTTAAGCCTGTTCCTTCTAAGATGACATCCAAATGAGAATGCTCATTTTGTCCACTGTACAGTTAAGTGGTCAGTTAAGTGACTGGGTCATATTAGTAATAGAGGTTGAGAGCATAGACTGGAGTCAAGCTATCTTGATGTGAATTTCAGCTCTCCTGCATCCTAGCTGTATGACCTTGCACAAGTCACTTAATCTGTAAAATTGATCACATAATAGTACCTAGGATTTGGGTGAGGATGGAATGAGCTAATATAGGTAAAGTGTTCAGCGTAGCAACTGCCACCTAGTAAATACTCAATAACCATTAGCCCTTATTTACCATAGACACTGTATAGCTCATAGTGAAGTTCTGAGAGATGAATCCTCCAGGGAAGAAAGTGTGCTTTTCCATTTCACAGGAACAAGGAATAAGCAAGCCTGTTCATGATCATTAATACCATTTAGCAAAGAGAAAATCAAGAAATACGTGAGGATTGGAAAAGCTTTTGGACAGACAGTTTGGTGGTCTTTCATTCATTTATTCAATAAATATTTACTGAGTGCTTGTCACTTAACAGGAGAGACAAAGTCCCTTACCTCATGCAGCTTACATCTTACGGGGAGTGGGAGGTGGGGTGGGGAACAAATACATAAATATACAGTTTTGTCAGATAGATATGTTCTATAGAAAAGCTAAAACAGAGAGGGTGGGGGTAGGAGAGCAAGGTTTGATAAATAGAGGTTACAGTTTTAAATAGGGAGGTTGGGCAGCCTATTAAAAGTTGGTGTTTGAGCGAAGACTGAATGAAGTAATGAGTCATGTGGATATCTGGGGAAGACGGTTTTAGGCAAAGGGAATAATAAGTACAAAGGCCCTGAAGCAGCCTTTTCAAGGATCAGCAAGGAGGCCAGTGTGGCTACAGCAGAGGGCACGGGGGGGAGTGGTAGGACATTGGGTCCGAGAGGAAGGGGGCCAGATTATTTAGAGTTTGTAGGCCCTTTATAAGGAACCTGTCTTTCTCTCAGAGTGAAATAGATAACAGAAGTGTTTTGGGCAGAGAAGTGACAGGACCTAACTCACACTTTACTAGGGTCACACTGGCTGCCATGATGAAAACAGGTGAGGGTGAAAGCAGGGAAGCCAGTGACGATGTTTTTATACCAGTCGAGGAGTGTTGCTGGCTTAAACCAAATTTGTAGTGTTAGTAGTGATTAGAAGGGGCTAGATGCTGAATACATTGAAAAGGTTGAACTGACAAGATTTGCTGACAGATTAGGTGTGACGTGTGAGAGAAAGAGGAATCAAGGTTTTCTGCCTCAGCAGCTGAAAGTTTGGAGAAGCAGGTTTTGGGGGGATGATCGAAGCATAGTGTGTCATATGACACCATTAAGTGAAATAAACTTTGCAATAAATTATTTCCATCTGATCTCTCCCAAAGTGTTCTCATCATTAACTCTATAAACATTAGATTTGGCCCTCCCTTGTCTAGCACTAAATCCCTATTCATTTGTATCAGTTGGTTTCTTCTAGGTCAGTAATGTTTCATGAGAGATGGATACAAGCAAAGTACTTCTACTTGATACTTTCATGTTGTGGGTAGTAAAGCGACTGTCAGCAACGCTTTTACAATTTCTTTTGTCTTTTTCCTGGGTTTTGATTGGAGCTGCTGAGTTGAAAATATTGCTTGCCCTTTCATTGTCAAACTGATTTGAGACAGATGAGAGAGGGGCTCGCTCTGTCTTCCCTGCAGGTGTCCAGAGAGTGGACGAAGGTGGGTGGAATACTGTTCAAGGGGCCAAGAATAGTCGGGTACTGGACCCCTCAAAATTCCTGAAAATCACTAAGGTGAGTGTGACATTTAAACACAACTTCAAACAGCCCCAAAACATGGCTTTCAAAATTATTTCTCATATAAAATAGCCATATTGCAGATTTTATGGGGTGGTGGTTTTTTCATGCAGATGTATTTCTACAGCTCAGCATCATCAATAAGTGTATTCTTACCTACTTGTCCTGGCATTAGTCCTTTTATTTCTATGAGTGTTTATTAAGGAGGACTAGGTTAATTAGGTTTACTAAGGCTTACTAATTGACTAGGTTAATTCTTAAAGGTATGAGATGCTTAGTATAAGAGAGATGATAACAAAAATTCTTGAGAAGTCATAGTTAATTGCAAGCTTTTATACATATATATATATACAGTATATTCATACTGTATGATATAATATTCATACTGTATAATATATATACAGTATATTCTTAGCTCTGAGGAAGAAGCAGATACCTGTCTAAGTCTAATCATGAAAGGAATGAATGGTTTGCTATATCCAAGGCATAAAAGAAATCACAGAGGACCTACCAGAAATTATTCTGTGATAAAGATTTAATGTATTCTCTTTCCTTCTCTTGAGAATCCATGGGCAGTAAGAGGAAAGAATTTTCTCCTAGCAGATGTTTTCAGCAGTGGAAGTTGATCACTATAAGTAGAATGAAGAACCTTGGAAAAGATAGAGAGAGTAGAATTACATTTTGTAAAAGGAAACTTGTACAGCCCAGTGAGTTTTGCAAATCACTTTCAAGTGTAGTTTGATCCTTACTTGTAATATTATTTACATAGTCCTGAAAATTGGCAGCCTGCCAGTAGGATAAAGACAACCTGAAGCTAATGTTGAAAATATCAAATGGAAGAAGATGGGCTGTGTTGTTTGCATCTTTATGGTCTTGTCAAGGCATTGCTTCAGGATAGAACAGTCCCTCTCTGCGTCTCTTTTGATGTATCAGCTGGGATCCTGTTCTCTAAGATTCTGGTACATTCTTCCAGTTGTTTATGTCTCAGAGAAGGAATTCCATTTCTGAATACAACTTGATTCCCATCCACTTCCATTTCCAGCAAGAGACAGTTTTAACCAAAATCATTTGTCTGTGTTTTACAATATTGTTTCTGTGCATGGGCACTATGATAAGCCTACAACATTATTTCCTTAATATTTTGAAAAATATATAAATTAAAAAAAATAAATGTAGTATATATTCAGGCAGTTATACTGTAGGTACTCTATATAAACATCTCATTAAAAGTTCAAAACCATTAAGCAAATTCACTGTTAACTGTTAACTGTCATATAGCAAACAGTACCGTCAGAATATAGTAATACCTTTGTTACAAGGCACTGCTTTACAGCTTTTGTGCTGTGGTGTGCATTTTATGAGTAACTTGGATTCATTTGTACTGAAGTTGTGCTGGGAGAGTTAAACCTGAGAGATATCGGGCACCTTAACTCCCTGTCTTAACATTTCATTCTCTTTTGTCTTATTCCTCTTTGTTGAATGCTCCTATTCCACCTCTCCTTCCCATCCCCACCCTAGTTTAGGCTTTGCTAAAATGTGAAATCTTTGTGTCTTTCAACCTGTTTTCTGACAGTCACTTGAAGAGATTAATGAGTTGACTTTGTAGTATTTGTTTACTCCTTTTTTTTTTTTTTTCTTTTTTCCTTTTTTAAATCCCTGGGCATTATTGTAAGAGGGGAATCACTAGAAACTACTTATGTTTAGCAGATTGGCATTGCCGTCTTAGAGGATCTGAATGCATTCTCCAGACCAGTGGTTTCTAACTGTATTTTGTGGAAGCTGGATTCCAGAGAGTGCTTCAGGGGCCATGGGAATCCCAGTTTAATGCGAACAGCTCCCATTTATGTTTCTTATGTGCGCATTCCAGGCAAAATTTTGTTGTTGAAATTGGTTTTATTTCACGGTTAAAAAAAAAAGGTAGAGGCTCCCCTGGTGGCGCAGTGGTTGGGAGTCTGCCTGCCGATGCAGGGGACGCGGGTTCGTGCCCTGGTCCCGGAGGATCCCACATGCCGCAGAGCGGCTGGGCCCGTGGGCCGTGGCCGCTGAGCCTGCATGTCCGGAGCCTGTGCTCCGCAACGGGAGAGGCCACAGCAGTGAGAGGCCCACATACCGCAAAAAAAAAAAAAAAAAAAAAAAAGGTAAACTGTTCTTCTAGAATATTTCCTATTGTTGACTTGTGGTCACTTATGTTATAGCCCACAATTGATGAGAAAATTCAGCTGGTACCTAAAGCACAGCTGGGCAGTTGGGGAAAAGGCAGCAGTGGTGGAGCAAAGGCAAGTGAGACTGGTAAGTATGGAGTATCCCTTCTTGGGAGCCTGCATGTGGTCTATTAGCATTCACCTTACAATGCTTTCTGCAGTCATTTCATAAACAATTTTAGGAAAATATCTATAGACTAATCATAGCTGGATTTATTGGTGTCCCACTCTAACATAATTTGAGCGTTTCCTCCTCAGTAAGGATCCTTAGGTATTTTGAATATTTAAAAAAAATTTTTTTAATTCAGTTAGGTTATTTAAAACTTTAATCTATTTGATTCCTTTGTTGCTGTTGTTATTGTTCACAAATTCAGTATAATTAGAAAAATTACTGGGACTCCAGGTTAAAAAGGGAAACTCATATTGCTGAGAAAAATAATATTATTACGCAGAAGCATTTAATTTCAGGGAGTTGTGAAAGAAAAAAAGAATTAGATTAAAATATTTTTCAAAATCTTTGCCGAAAGTAGATTTTGAGAGATTTGGCTTTAGGACTGAAATATTTGGATCATTACAAACACATCTTAAAAGCTAAAGAAAGACCAATGGAAAAAATGTAAACTTCATTGTTAACCTCCTTCCCGTATTTCCCTTCTACTACGTAATTTTGATCTTTTTTCTTTTAAATTAGAAAAGAAATTGTTCACTGAAACTCACATCCATAATTTTATATAAATGATATCACAGCATTTCTGTTAGTTAGCTTTTTTAAGTGAAATATTTTGTTTTGCTTTTGCTTGCCTCCTTCCTTCCTATATTTACCATTCCCATGCCCTACTTAGGATAATTTAATTATATTTTTAAAGGAACAAATGGTTGTAGTGAACAAAGATTCCTAAATCCTTTTTTGCATACAAGATCCCTCTAACACTGTGCTTCTGAGAGTGTGGTCTGTGGACCAGGAGATTGGTACCACCTTATTAGGCTGGTTAGAAGTGCCTAGTCTCAGGCCCCACCCCAAGGAGGCAGATCAATTAGAAGCTGTATTTTAGTCTTGTGATTTGTATTTTTTTCTCACTTCTCAATACCTATAGATGCCTTAAGGTCAAGTGCTTCCAGTTTAAACAGATTCTCTGCTTTGCAACCTCCAGCACCCTCAGGGTCTACATCATCCACGCCTTTAGAGTTTGATTCCCGACGGACCTTAACTAGGTAAGAAGCTCGGTCTGCACATTAACTCAAGACTGACCTGCTTGTCAGACTGCTTCTGTCTGTCTCTCTCTCCCTCCCCCCAAACACACACACACACACACACACACACACACACACACACACACAGATTATGATAATGCCTATGGATAGATTCCTTTCATCCCTAAAGTTGATTTTCTCCAAGATAAGGAAATTATAGATTTAGGATGAGGTGGAAGGGAAGGGCAAGTTATCTGACAAATATCTAATACTTTGCTCGACTAAGAAAGCCAGGCCCACCCAAAGAGCCGTGGAGGCTTGTGTAGGGCTCTCCAAGGTAATGCCTCAGGATGCTCTAGGTTAACCTAGCACTCTCAAGCTGTGAGTTAAAGGGCATAACAGCCCACCCATATATTTCTCTGTCACACTGTCCTTGGAGTTATATTTGAGGTTGTCTTTTATTTTTCACTACTCTCTATATTCTACTGTCTTTCTACTTTCATTTTTGTAGGATTTATACAGTCAAGTGTTCCATTGACTAGTTTATAGAGAGTGGATGGGGACCTGTAATATAGTGACAGAGAATAAAATTTTTTCATGTAAACACTTTTAGAGCTGAGTTTCTTTAAACTGTCAAATTTTTGTTTTTTATTATAATTAGTATAACTAGTAGATTTTCTAAGCTGTATTACTATTCTCTTGGCTTTTGAAACAAAATATAGCACAGGTCAACTTTTTAATGATGGCATAGATTGCCGCTGAGCATCGGTTGTGCTACTGAGGTGTTTGTGGCTCTTTGCCCTGCTTTAGATTTCCCCTGATGGCCCTGCTTTTTGAGTACTGTGTATGTTCTTTCATAGTGGTTAGAATATTGTCGTTCCTCTAGGTCTTCCCTCTTTTCTACTTTTAAATTCTCTGTTTCTGATCTGCCCTGGGCCAAGGACCTATTTGCCCAGCTGGTCAGAATTGTCTGAAAAAAGAGTAGGAAGATAGGAAGATTCTCTCTTAAAATGAACGAAGTGTGCGATTTTGGCTATTCAAAAACTGTTTCTACTACTTGGTTCTCAAATATTTTCCATGTGTTTGAAGTTTCTGAATAAATAAAGTATCATTGAAAGTTTTTAAGATTGTGATACCACGTTCTTTTGGTACTCTGTTTCCCTTTCACTCATTTAGCTCATACATTCATTACTGTCTTCTTTTTTCTTAAAAGATTTTTTTTAATTTAAATAAAGAATTTCCATTAGCATTTAAAATTTTCAAGTGGTAGCCCTTTAACATTTAAGAAAGAAGTCGAACACATCTTAATATTCTCTTTAAAGCATGATTTTACTTGTTTATATAAATAATTACACTTTGGGGCTTCCCTGGTGGCGCAGCGGTTGAGAGTCCGCCTGCCGATGCAGGGGACACGGGTTCGTGCCCCGGTCCGGGGGGATCCCACATGCTGCAGAGCGGCTGGGCCCGTGAGCCATGGCCGCTGAGCCTGCGCGTCCGGAGCCTGTGCTCCGCAACGGGAGAGGCCACAACAGTGAGAGGCCCGCGTACCGCAAAAAAAAAAAAAAAAAAAAAAATTACACTTTGAAATATAATTGTTGCCTCACACATCTGAAGTTATCTGTGAAAAATTCTTCTGCATACTTTTAGAAAGTCCTAGTGTTATTTTATAATTTGAATACAGAGTGGATGGGGTGGTCTTTAGTTTGAAAATTGTTGTTTTGTCTTTTAAGTCGCGGAAGCATGGGCAGGGAGAAGAATGACAAGCCCCTTCCATCTGCAACAGCTCGCCCAAACACTTTCATGAGGGGCAGCAGCAGTAAGGACCTGTTAGACAATCAGTCTCAAGAAGAGCAACGGAGAGAGATGCTGGAGACTGTGAAGCAGCTTACAGGAGGCATGGATGTGGACAGGAACAGCACCGAGGCTGAGCGAAGCAGAATCAGGGAGTCAGGTGAGAGGCTTTATATGAACAGGTACAGGTGAAGATTGGGCCCTTAAATTTGGAAGGGAAAAAATGCAAAGGAGACTTTGTGCCTGAGTAGATTTCAGAATCAGTATATGATAACAGCACACACGCCAGTGCCTTAAAAGTTAAAGGGTGTCTTCAGAATCTTATAACATAGTTCTCATTCCCCAGGTATCCCTTTGTTCAGCAATTTGTAAATTTTCCCCTCTCACTATTAAAAGTGATGTAAAAGTTAAAGGGTTTCTTCGGAATCTTATAACATAGTTCTCATTCCCCAGGTATCCCTTTGTTCAGCAATTTGTAAATTTTCCCCTCACTATTAAAAGTGATGATGATGAGGTCCTCTTGATGTATATTAAGCAGTGAATTTCTTAGACGTTCCCTAAATTATACCCCAGTGTGCATTAGAGTGCCTGTCCTTTGTACAGCCCCTCAAATGTATGAAAATTCTGACACTCTTGAGCCACAACAGGGCAAACCAAAGAGAAAGTATCAGGTTGTCTTTTGTTACCTTCATCTTGGAACCTCTTTGGTTTTTGTACATGTTGAGCATGTATGTGCTTAGAGGACCAACTCAAATAGTGCTCTAAAAACTGCCTCATGTATTTAACCTATCTGTGTTTCAGTGTCCTCATCTGTCATATGGGGATAATAAGTGTACTAACCCTGTAGAGCTGTGGAGATTAAAAGTGAGGTTAATACATGTAAATACTTAGGACATTACAATAATAAATACAAAGTTTGCAAAATGTATTAGATGTCTTGATGATGACAGTGATGAAAAATAGTTTTAAATCTTAATCCTGAAGTAATACTGGTTGTTTTACAACATTTTCCGAGCTTCCAATTTTGTTTCACTATTTAAATTGTGTCTCCCAACTGTAGTTTCTAAATGGATTTCACAGGCAAATTGAAATGTCTCCTCCCAACTGATAAAGACTTCGGATCTTTCAGTGGGGTTTTTTTTTTTTTTTGAATTTTATTTATTTATTTTTTATACAGCAGGTTCTTATTAGTTATCTGTTTTATACATATTAGTGTATATATGTCAATCCCAATCTCCCAATTCATCCCACCACCACCACCCCAGATCTTTACAAGTGGCTTTCTTATCTGAGCTAGTTTATTTTGAGAACATAACAAGGTAGGGTGTGAAAATAATCTTGTGTGTAGTGAATAATGTAGCACAGCTGCCCTCTGCATGTTTATTGTCTGGGCCATTTGTTCATTTGCCACGTGCACCTGAGCACCTAGTGACTTCTGGGTACTCGACCCCTGCTCTTGGCCTTCAGTCTGCTGGATCAGGAAGAACTTCATCAAATAACCCCACGAAAGATGATATATAAGTACAAACTGAGCAAAATGCTATGAAAGAAAGAAATGTATTTCTAAGAGAGTACTTAACAAAGGAGCTAAGTACAGTTGACACAGAGGGATGTTAGGGAAGGCTTCCCTCAGGTCTGAAGGACCAAGAGGAGTTAAAACAGGTTTGCAGGGAGGGATGGATGAGAGACAGAGAGAAAGATCATTTCATACAGGAGAAGCACCGTGAGCAAAGTATTAGTAGGAGGAACCATGGCGTATTCAAGCAGCTACCAAAGGCCAATGTGGCTGTAACTCTGTGCACGGTTGTGTGGGCCTCATGTGCTCTTCATCACAGAAGCAATGGAGAGGAATGGAAATACAGAAAGGAAATGGAGTATGATCTGGAAAAATGTTGAATTACTATGTTGTATACCTGAAACTAATGTGATATTGTAAATCAGCTGTACCTCAATTTAAAAAAAATACAGAAAGGAACAAAACTCTAATTATAAAAATGTATCATGTCCCTGTACCTTGTAGCTGTTGTGGATTATGAAGTTACTTAGTGCATATCTACTCTAAAAAAATGTTTCTGTATTCTACTTTTAGGTGGCTTGCTTTGTCAAATTTGTATCTATTTTAATGCCTTTACTAAAAAAACAATGTAACAACACATAAATATTGTCAACCATAATCCTCCCATTTTAATGATAATTTTTGTCATTTTTACTTTCTCACTTTTTTTAACCTCACTAGTTACGAAACCAGAAATTCCAGCAACGTCAGCCCCTGACAAGCCTGCCTTGTCAGAGGAGGAGATGGAGAGGAAGTCCAAATCTATCATTGATGAATTTCTACACATTAATGATTTTAAGGTAAATGAAATTTTTAAAAAAGAAAGCAACAACAACACAGAAAGCCCCGTGGCAAGAGACAGAGGAACTTGGTTCTGGTCTAAGTCAGTTATTGTGAACTGACGAGACTTAGAGTGAGTAAGCCAAGACTTACACAGTTCAGTTTGCACAACTTTGATGCATTTCTGCCAAGTACTCTCTTTTAAATTGATACTGTAGTTCACAAGATCAATGGTCCGGAAGGAAGAACGGGTATCAATCCATTCCCACTATGGAGTAACCAAATTGACTTTGATACTGATGAACAAAAAACAACACATTATCATTATGAGGAATTCCTGGCTCCTTGTATATTACCTGTCATTATCTTTACAATCATTTTATCATCATTCTCATATTAACTTTAAAGTACAGCTGACGTTACTTTTTCTTTATTTCATAAGTAGAAAACTGAGGCACAAAAGAGTAAGTAATGTGCCAGGGTCAGACAGCCTAAGTGAAACATTTCAAGATGTGGCTTTCCGTTTGCCCTTCTTTAACCTTAACCTTCTCCTTGATCTTCATTTTAAGATAGCAGTGAATAAGATATACATACTGCCTGACTTCACGAGCCCTGTAGTCTTAAGGTAGAGACAGATCATAAACAGATGAATTCTATAAATAGTTAAACTGTAGTAGACCTATAGGGTCTTAGGAGAGATCATATAATGAGGCCTAGTTTAGGGATCTGGAGTCAGCAAAGGCTTATCTGTTAAAATATTTGTCAGATACATTAACTACTTTTGCTTTGGCAAAAGCTTACTGAAATTGTCCAAAATTTACAAGAAGGAGGAAGAAGTTTTGCTCATGAGCGAGTTGGAGAGGAGTACTTTGCAGAAACCCTTGGAAATGCAGCAAAAATAAGTGAACATTAGCTGGAATGAGCCAAAGAATAGACTTCATATACTGTGGTTTGTTAGATTCCTGGAAAATGAGGAGTATTCTTACAAATTGGCAGCACAGCCTTTTTCTTATGTGGAAGTAGGGAAATGGGAAAGAAGAAAATGGAAAGACTAAGAAAAGATGAAAAACAGAAACAATAAGGAAGAAAGCAGTAGAGATTGTCTTTAGAAATAATTTAAAGGATATACAAAGTCAGTGAGCAACAAATACTTTGAAAGAGGAAAAGTAGGACCCTGTGATGAACTGGAGGTTTAAGAAGAAAAAGACCTTCGTAACACTTAGGTGCAACAAGAGAACCCTTCGAAGATTCTTTAGCCCTAGACCAAGCCTGCGGAAGGGACAGAGTCAGTTATGACTCATGAATGTCATTATGCATTGTACAAGGCAGCTCTGCTGCTGAGTGGCGATAGGAACCAGGTAATAATGTCGGACGTAGTGAGGACTTATGTGTGCTAGGTGCTACTCCATGTATTTTATGTGTATTAGTTTATTTAATCCTCATAATACCATCCAGACATTAATATTATTATAATAGCCATTTTTACAATAAGGAAACTGAGGTGCAAAGATGTAAAGTAACTTGCTCTAGGTCATACTGCTGATAAGTGGTAGACTCAGGGTTCAAATCCAGGCTTCTAGCTTCAGAGCATAAACTATACTTTTTCTTATTACCTTTAGGGTATTAGTGTGTCATGCTAAAGGCTTACAGAGCTCATTCTAAGGGAGTTTTTTCCCTAATATTTTAATAGGTGCTAATACAAATTAATATTTATTGAGGCTTTGTTTTGTGTTTGGCAATGTGCCAAGTGCTTCTATCACTATATATGTATTATTTGCAATCCTCATAGTAACCCTATGATAGGAAGTCAAAGCTGAGAGATTAAGTTACATCCCTAAACTCATATAATAATAAGTAAGTGGCAGAGCCAGGGTTCAAACCTTCATTTGTCTGATTCCACATCTTATGTTTTTAGCCTATGTGATACATGTATGTATTGAGTACCTGAAATGTGCCAGCCACATTGTAAGGAGTACTTTCTGGAAATATTGTAGTATATGTAGTGAACAACATAGTCTGTTTTTTTATGTTTCTTTTATGGAGTTTATGTTCTAGTGGGAGATACAGACAAAGCTGCCCTAAAAATAAATAAACAACTACTACAAAAAGAAAACAATGTTATAGTGCAGAGAAGTAAAATTAGGTGGTATGCTAGCCGGTGATTGGGCAGTCACAGGGACTATAGGAGGTGTCATTTCAGCTGAGAGCTCAAGAACAAGAATCAAACCATTAGAAAATCAGGGAGAAGGGTAAGATTATGAACTGCTATGAAATTAGAAGCTTCTCATTAGAAGTTCCATGATGTAGTTAGTTGGCCTGGTAGGCAGATTCAGTGACTAAATACTCACTGGAAGACACTTAGTCACTTCAGGTTTAGTACTGAGCACTGAGTACTTGCATTCATTTTTACTCTCTCCTGAAAAGGCCTTTTAATGATGATGATAGGCTTAAAATGAGGTAAAAACCCACAAGGATAAAGAGCATAAGGAATAGAGGGCAGCAACATTCTGGAAGTTAGAAGGATGAATGGTAATTTACTTAGCAGACCATGAATGTGCGTGAGGTGCAGATGGGGCTGGAAACAGAAGGATTGATTGGTTAAAAGTGTATGTAAGAAACAGCTTTACATGACAGTTGTTTCAAAAGTACCAGTGTCATAAAAAGACAAAAAAGAGAGAAAGGACTGATCTAGACTCAAAGCGTCTAAAGCGGGAATTGGAATTCCCTGACGGTCCAGTGGTTAGGACTTGGACCTTTCACTGCCAGGGCCCTGGGTTCAGTCCCTGGTTGGGGAACTAAGATCCCTCAAGCCGCACAGCAAGACCAAAAAGAAGGAGTCCAAAGAGACATCATGACATGTGATGTCGTGTTTCAGTTGGATCCTAGAGCAACAACAACAAAAAGTTATATTGGACATTTGGGGACAATTGTGGAAATTCGAATGTGCACTATATATACCAGATATTTTTGTTGACATTGTATGAATGTTAAATTTCTTGGATATATGAAGAGAAAGAAAGCTAACAACTGATGAATCTAAATTGAAGTAAAGGTATATAGGTGTACCTTTATTACTCTTTAATTTCTCTATAGTTTGAAAATTTTTTAGTTAAAAAATTGTTGTGGGAGGTATTAAATAAAGTAGCAGAGGGGAAATAAAATAGCAGTGAGACACCCAGATATGCCTTACTCCCTTCTTCAGTCAGGAGGCTGCCCTTCTCACATGCATCTTCCCCCTCAGAAGAGCTACTCTCTTCAGGTGTTGAACCAAAGGATTTTGGACTCAGACAAAGTTGAGGTAGCTGAGGGCAGGGAGGCACCCTGCTGTATTGGTGATTCAGTGACCCTGGCTGCCAGGCTTTTATCCTCCAGATCAAAGATACTGACCTAGCTAGATCATCCCATGGTAAGGACCAGTTTACAAGCCCCACATCCCAATATCTTCCTAAAACGTTTTTAGTACTTCAGCTAACCATGTCAACTTTACTATGAAGGAAGGCATTTTTCATTGAAGATTTTGCAAATATTACATACCCAAACAGAATTACCTCAGTTGCCACATTAAGGCCTTTGAATCATGACATTGAATTTCTATTTAACTATTATTTCATAATATACCATTTCCAGTTTTAAAATGATCATAATATAGATAAATATTGTGTAGAAAAATACATTTTTGCCTCTGGTCCTTTGAGTGATCTTTAATAAAATTGTTAATCTAAACACATTAGCCTTGTAAAGATGCACTAGTATTTTTAAATATGCCTCATAACATTGCCCACATTAACCTGGATTTTACTGCGCTATATTAATGTTTAACTATATATATATGAAAACTGTCTTGTTCTTAGAGTTGTCTACTGACTTTGTCATAAGTAAAAGATTTTAAACTTATTTTCACACTCTGGTGATTCTATCCATATTTTGGAGTAAGCTTTTATTTGCTATTTGAACAGGAAGCCATGCAGTGTGTGGAAGAGCTGAATGCCCAGGGCCTGCTATATGTGTTTGTGAGAATGGGTGTGGAGTCCACCCTGGAAAGGAGCCAGATCACCAGGGATCACATGGGCCAATTACTGTATCAGCTGGTGCAGTCAGAAAAACTCAGCAAACAGGACTTTTTCAAAGGGTCGGTATCCTACTCAAGAGTGGTATTCAGTTACTAGGCTCTTAAGTAGTCTTTAATTTTAAAAGTACATATCTTTTTAAGTATTTAGCTGTTTCCATAGATTAAAACTGTATCTACCATAATATGTTGATGTGTATTGTATTGATAATATGTTGGTTGATATGATGGCATTTTATAGATTGTGCTAGGGCATAATGGTCATTTTCTGATTTTCTGTATCTAGTTGTTAGCCGTGTATTAAGATGTAAGTAAGATAGCAGAGACCCCCTTAACTGTCGGGAAGCTCTGAGCTCATCAGCCCATTTATATGTAAACCCCTGCATGTTCTCTAGGAAAAAGCTTTTTCTTTGTGAGAAAAATTCTGGAAAATTAACTTAAACCTAAAAGCCTTATTCTTTCAGTAAACCATGGTTCATTTTGGACAGGAAGTGCTTGTCTGTTCACTGTACCCCCATAGAAGCATATGTAACTCCCAAGTTGTTAATGATATAGTTTATTCCAAGTTGGTTTCATTGTGATTTCTCTTGATGGCTGGTTTGATGAAGGCTGGCTGTCACTTGTGTTATATCCTTATTTGATCAGGTTCTGATCATCTTTGTGATCCTCACAAATGCATGGATCAGGTTCTTTGTGGTACAATCACAGAATCTTGCCCAGGCTTATGTTCTAAAATCAATATTTAAGGAGAAAATTGCATATGGTCAAAAATTTTGTTTTAGGAGCCATGTTGTGCAAAGGTAAACATAGAACCACACCCGGGACTGACAGGTACCCACTTTCTAAGAGAAAAGGAACTAAGACCTCCTGAAGGATAAATGTCAGATGGGGTAAATCTCACATCTCATACTCATTCGGGGTATATGCTCGTTAAGTGGGATGGCCGTAAGAATTCTGCACTATTTAAGTTATTGTTCTCATTGTAAATCTTTTTTGCCAATCTTTTTTGTGTTCTTGTAAATTAAATGCTGGTGATCACTGTATATCTTTCAGATATGGCCAACCGCTTAGAATAGTGTAACCATTAAATGCCAAGGTCGAATGTACTTAGGAACATTCATTTGATGTTGTAAGGAACGATGACATTGTCCTCAAGGTCCCAGAAGATGTATATTTGTTCCTAGGATCATTAAAAAGTTATCCTTCAGCAATGAGCTAGATTTCTCTCGATTCAGTGACTTGACCAGATTAAGGCCATCTGACCCAGTTAACTTATTAGTAAGAAACTTTGGCAGAAGTTGCTATGGTTGTTGGCCTTTAAAAGCCAGGATGTTTTTTCAGTTTTAAAAGAGATATATGAGATTCACTCCAGTAACCAGCCAGTGTAAATAACAAGGGCAAATGAGGGTATTTATAGCCTCACACATTGAGTTCTGCCCCTAGCCAACTTGAAACTATAGTTTCAGTAATACCTATTATATTAATTTATAAATATTTGCTTTTTACCAGATACTATGATATATTCACCAGAAAGTTTTGGAAATGAGAATGCTAGATTACTGTTTACCATTTCCTGTCTCTCTTCAAACTATACTCAGAAGTTGATTCATACCTGGAAAGCCCTCAAAGGAGTGTGTTCTAGCTTCATTGGCCTTAATTGAACTTGTGAGGTGCTAGCTTGGTTTCTCAGCTACCTCAGACATTTTCATTTCTCTTTGTGGGATTCCCTGAGGAAAAAATGTCACATCCAGACGTGGTGTCCACACTTTCATGGTGGTGCTGTCACTGCTGCTGGCAGTACAACCACAGCCACAGCCTTTTATTTAGACCAGAAATGAGATGAACACTTCTGTGTCTCGGTAACTGCTTCATCTCCCTCTGTCCCTCCTTCCTCTGCAGCTTGTGATAATGCAGCGGCTTCAGGCCCAGCTTTTGATACTTAGTTAGACCTAACCATCCTTAGACCAAGAGCCCTATGAAGACCCCTATTCTTTCCTAAATGCAGAGGCCCGGCACGGTGGAAACAAAGAGATAGCCTCTTGGTTATTATTTACCAAGAGCCTTCTTGCAGGGAGATGGTAGTTTCCCAATTGCTTCTGAAGCCTAAGTTATAAATAGATCATATTGTCCAGAGAGGCACATTTCACTGGAGCCACAGACATGCCCTGTCTTCTGTCTCTTTAGTCCCAGTATCCAAAGATCTGTGTCCTTACATAGCGCTGCGGGGGAACACAAGGTCAGCTTTCTTGGATGCTGATACTGCTTAGATGCCAACTTCTGAGCAGTCATTAAAGCTGTGATGGTTCTGGAAAACAAAGGAGAAGACCTCCAACTGTTAATCTGCCCTTTCTCCTACAGTTCCCCAAAGCATGCACTGCTACTTAAATAGTAAGGTAGACTAGACAGAAATTTCAGATAGGCTCTTTGTGTCATGTGGTTTATAAATAAAGCTTAGATCCTTTGGAATTTTCCTTACAAGATGCTGTATCAACTCTGAGCATAATAGTTGCTGTATATAAATAACATTTCCACAACATCAAGCCATCCTCTTGGAAATTTCAGGACTTGAATCTAAATACTTTATCATGCAAATTAGATAGGTAGGTACGTGGGCACATTACTGTGTAGGTGCACTTCAAATAGTGTGGTACAGTCATTTAATATGGCCTCAGAAGACTTCTTTTTAAAAACTGTCTACTAAAGGTAGTTGAGTGTAGCTCACTGTTCACCATGGAATTGGAATCTCTTTGAAAGTGTAATAAACAAATGAAAAACAGGTCAGTAAAAATTGGAGTTGACTAGAGACGTAAAATATGTGCCCTTCAAGGAATCTTGATATATTAATATTTCATTTTGGGAGAGGCTTATTGGAAAGGAAATTCTTATCTCCTCCTTGACTACTTTTTTTTTTTTTTTTTTGCGGTACGCGGGCCTCTCACTGCTGTGGCCTCTCCCGTTGCGGAGCACAGGCTCCAGACGCGCAGGCTCAGTGGCCATGGCTCACGGGCCCAGCCGCTCCGCGGCATGTGGGATCTTCCCGGATCGGGGCACGAACCCATGTCCCCTGCATTGGCAGGCGGACTCTCAACCACTGCGCCACCAGGGAAGCCCTTGACTACTTTTTTGATTACTTTTTTGGAACTTTTCTTGCCACTTAAGGCAGTTCTGCTTTGGTAAAAAGATGCTGTTTGGTGCTTACATGGACAAGCAGACTAAGTTCCATATGCAAAATGGTAGAGGTGCTAGTTAACAAGTGAAGACCCCGTTTGCTCACATAGGTAAGATTTAGTTTAAATAGTCTTTTTTGTGGTATTCCTTTGAAGATGGTACTGGCTTTTTAAATCTTTTTATTTATTTCTTCCTTTTACCTGTAGTTAGATTCTCTAATGATCAGTCATAATAATACTTGACCAGTCTAATTTTGAGATGTCTTCATTCTTTCTTCTTTGATTATCTACAGTAAGATTTATATTTTTATTAAGTTATCATAATGCAAATTGTAGAAGATGCTGCTTGACAATATTTCCAATTGCGGTAGATTATTTTGCCTTTTTAGCAGATGTCTAATCAGTACTTTACTGAATTAAAAAATATATTTCTAACTTTTAACAATGTATTGCTTTCTTTAATTAAATTTTAGACAGGAACCCAATATATAAAATAAATAAAAGTAGAGTTTCTGTATTTGAAGTGGGGGAAGGGATGTCCTAAGTCCCACTTGTGGGCCTCACGGAAGTGCAGTTTAGTGGGTGTGGTGGTCACTACATACCAAGAAGCAAGGCTACGGTGTAGCTCTGTTTCATTTATTCAGCCAGCTTCTGAATCTATATTATGTAAGGCATAATATACATTCAGAATATACATTCAGAGTATATATAGTATATAATATATTATGCAAGGCATTGTTACAGGCTAGGTAGTAGTCCAAAGACATAAAGGTAATTATCTAGCAGCTTCTGCACACCTAGGATTTTTCTTTTAAAATCGTACAAAAGGATTTAGGAACTGTAAATCTCAGAAATAAGTCTCTTACGAGCTTTTGCTTCAGATACCCTGTGTTCAGCCAAATATTTTTTTTTTATCAGCAGTATGGATTTGGTCAGTGATTGTGTTCTGCACATTGTACCATGATAAACTGACTAATCAGGAAGTAGAAAACCGGGGCAAGAATATGGGTATCTCTTTGTTGTAATATGAGATGAAAAGAAGAGCAAATACACTGCTGCAAGACCAAGACGGCTACAGTTGTCTCATGGACTCATTAAACGGTTTAATCTATACTGCTAACCCGTGGAACATGAATAGGCGTTATAGGTGATAAACCCAGAAATCCTGGAGCCCAGCCAGGTTATGTTCCATCATTGGCACATTAACCGAGCTGAAAGTGGACATAATGAGAGAACAGTCAAGAATCTGTTGTACAGCAAATAGATGTCAAATAATTGCAAGCTGTGAGGTCACAAAATTGTCATTAAGGATTCATGAAGCCCGGAGTTAGATAATGTGGCTGAGCTGCCAGTTGTTTTGAAATGGCACCTTCAGGAAAGGGACCCTGCCTTGTAGTTTTTAAGTGAAAAAGTATTGTGTAGGCCTCTGAGGTAGGTAAAAAGAACGGCACACTCTGGCTAGACACTGGAATTGCAGTGAAAAAGCACACATTTTATGTGTGCAGAGATCTAAAAGGATACGAAGATTAATACCACCTGTTCTTGGCCCCTTCATTCATTCGCCCTTTCCTTCTGATTATGTGTATTTTCTTGTGATTATGTATATGTCTCCTATAGTTTAATTCACTTTTGTTTTGGGGCTTTTAAATATGGTCTATATTGGAATGATTAACAAAGTCTTGAGTTATGTTTTTATACTTAAAATGAATAGCTATGGGCTTCCCCAGTAGCGCAGTGGTTGAGGGTCTGCCTGCCGATGCAGGGGACGCGAGTTTGTGCCCCGGTCTGGGAGGATCCCACGTGCCGCGGAGCGGCTGCACCCGTGAGCCATGGCCACTGGGCCTGCGCGTCCGGAGCCTGTGCTCCGCAACGGGAGAGGCCACAGCAGTGAGAGGTCTGCGTACCGCAAAAAAAAAAAAAAAAAGAATAGCTATGATTTTCAGCCTAAATAAGACTGGGCTGATATTTGGTGTTTCTAAATTTTATATTGAAATTCCATTTATTTTACTTCACATTGAGAAGTATTCCATAGCATGAAAGCCTGAAACCATTAGCTTTTCTTTAGAGGTCGAACAGTTTGTAACATGTCATAATGACGGTGTTATATAGTAATGTTGTCAGGCTCTTTTGTATCCATCCAGTTTCCTTCCCCATTGTAAGCTCCTCAGTGACAAGGATTTTTGTCTTTTCTTCTCCTTGTGTCTGGTCTGCATTACACTAAGTTTTTAGTCAGTGCTTCTGACTGACTCAGAGGATATGATACTCAACTGTAGTGAACTATTTGTAGTGTGGGATTAAATAGAGTAGCCTGTTACCCTAGAACATCATATAACTGCCCCATTTTCATCATTTAAGTCTTGCAGATGTCACTTCCATACAGAGGTATTTTCTGATCACCCTCTAGGGATAGCCTAGTACCATAGTTCATGGTTTTCAGAGAATTAGCCCTATCTGCAAATAGGCTTTTGGTGGTTTTGTTTTCCTTCCCACACTAATACAAGCTCTTTGAGAGCAAAAACTTGTTTACTTGATGCCTAGAACAGTACCGAACATAGCAGTTGTTTAATAGGTATTTGTTGACTGGTTTTTGGTCTGTTTATTTAATGTTAACTTTTGAATCACATTTGCATGTGAATTTTTTGCCTGTTCTTTTTCAGTTTTTCAGAAACACTGGAATTGGCAGATGACATGGCCATTGATATTCCCCATATTTGGTTGTACCTTGCTGAACTGGTGACCCCCATGTTAAAAGAAGGCGGAATCTCCATGAGAGAACTTATCATGTAAGTTATACTTGTTTCTTTTGATGTATATCTAGTTAAAATGACTCAGAGCCTGCCAGCTAGCTTCCTAGCATAGTGCTCTCGCTTCAGTGCTTTTGAGGACTCTCACACGCAGCCTGTGGCTCTTTCAGACTTCTAATTTCAGTATAAAAATGTTATATTTTTCTAAATTGGAGAAGTGATGGGGATATAATAGCCCTGTGGTCCATTAAGGTTAGATATGGCTCCAGAATCATGCAATTGGAAGGTGATTGCTCCTGGAAGCTTAATGCTAATCTGACTTTTATGTCTCTCATTGCTCCAATGCTGTAAGAAGTTATAGTTCCACATAATAACATTCAGACTGTGGTACCTGCATAGCACATGCTCAGGTTGTTTTAAAAGGAGTTGAGCTCTTAGGCATTTCTAGGTTTGGACGTGAGTGGGAAATTGTTGCTACATTGTGTAGACTAGTATTTCCCAAACTCTTCTTCAAAACATTAGTATTTCCCTCAAAGCTGTTCACATAGTCAGACTCTGCATACTATTGTGTCCCTTTTCTTTGAGATTCACAAAGCGTATTGTAGCACGTTAAAGGTTGTGAGAATCCTATAGTAAAACCAAGCAACAAATAAAAACTGTAGCTTTGTTTAAGTCAGCAGTGCTTCGCTTAATTGACTGTAGAATCCTTTTTTGAGGAATAATTATCGACATCCTGTGGAACACAGTTTGGGAAATACTGTGGAACACAGTTTGGGAAATACTGATATAGACTGTGAGAAAATTGGTTCCTTTCTGTTTCATCTGTATTCTAAAGAAAATCTTCCTTTCTTAAAAACACTTCATAACTAAGCTTCACAACTCCCTGCTACCTTAGGTGCTTCTCTTCTTTTGGCTTAAGGTGGAGCTCCTGTAAATAAACAGATTGTTAAGTGAGACTGATCTTTGCATTGCTTCCGTCACTGAAGCAGTTAGAGAAAAAGGCAAAACCCAGGAACTCTAAAGTCTCTTTTCCAGCTTCCCCATGAAGCGTAAAGCGAACCTGAAGTCTCTGAACTACTTCTGAAACTTATTACTTAGAGATGTTCTGGAATTTTGCTTGCCCGGTATTATTTAGGTTGCACAGCATCTGTTCTTTTGGCACACATTGTTTGCATACTGTTCTAGAACAGAGAGTTTGTTCAGAGGTACTTAATCACTACTCTTATCTTTTACAGAGAATTTAGCAAACCTTTACTTCCTGTTGGAAGAGCTGGAGTCTTGCTTTCTGAAATATTGCACCTTCTATGCAAACAAATGGTGAGTGTTGGATTTAGCAGCCTATTGGGAAGTGTAGTGATTTTGATCTTGGGTTATCCGTGAAAAGCGTAGGTATCACTGTGCAGGTAACTCTCTTAACGTCTATTATTTGAAGAAAAAAAAAGAAAAGCGAGGTTTCTGGTTCAGTCTAGTTTCTTCCAAAGGTATATTTGTCCTTCTGTTTTCTTGTAATTTGGGAAAGAATTATCTAATCTCAGCCAGATTTGGTAGAATTCTAAAGAATCTCAAGATGTATTTTATTTGTGGCTAATGATTTTATCTTCTCTTGAAACAAAATGGCTATATTATTTATACTTTTTAATAGATTTCAATTAAAACTCCTCTGCTTTCAGAGAAAGATAAGATCCATAAAATGATTAATTTTACAATATTTTTGGATCACAGGCTAGGTAATCTGATTAGAAATAGGTGGTAAAAAAAATCATATTGATATCACTTACATGTGGAATCTAGAATACAACACAAATGAACTTACCTACGAAACAGAAACAGACATAGAGAACAGACTTTTGGTTCCCGGGGTGGGGTTGGGGTAGGGGAGGTAGGGGAGGGATGGACTGGGAGTTTGGGATTAGCAGATGCAAACTATTATATGTAGAATGGGTAAACAATAAGGACCTACTGTATAGCACAGAGAACTATATTCAGTATTTTGTGATAAACCATAATGGAAGAGAATGTGAAAAATAATGTATATATATGTGTAACTGAATCACTTTGCTGTGCAGCAGAAATTAACACAACATGATAAATCAACTATATTTCGATAAAATAAAATTTTTAATGGCAAAAAAAGAAATAGGTGGTAAAAGTGATTCTGCAGGATTGTGAATTTCTATCTTAAAGTTGCATTTATTTTAGTTTAATAACTACTGCATAATTCTTTGCAAAGCTCTATGCTGGGATTTTAGTCTGCAAAGATAGCTAAACCTTCAAAGAATTCATAGACTGGAGAGGGAGACAAACAAATCTAAACCAATAGTTTCAAAAGAGAGTGTCAGTGCTATATTAGAGGTCTAAGACGTTTGGGAAAGTGGTATAGCTTCACAAAGGTGGAGAAACGTCAAAACAAAACAACTCACGTATGAAAATTTTAGAGTGATTTCTGACTTAAACTATGATAATTATTTGTGTAATAGTTATTCATAGATAGGTATACTAAACAGTCTCGTCTCTAATTCTAGTTGATTATCTGTTTGTTCTTAATATTCTTTGCTTGATGGCACTAAAGTTTTTATTGAACCCTAATTTGTAGATCCAGAATTTTCTCCTGCTCTTCTACCTACTTGACTTTAGTCCCTAAAATTCAAATTCTTGTTAACTTTTGTTTGTAGAAACAGAAAGCAAATTCTCACTTCTCCTAACTAAAACAAAATTCTCATAGAATATAAGCTCTGGAATTAGCCTGAGTTTAAATCCTGACTCTGCCAGGTTATCAGCTATACCTTGGGCAAGTTAGTCTGTGAAATAACTAGTACATGTTTCTTAGATGACAGTTGCAGCCTCAAAGCCTGACATTTTCCTTTATCACTGTGACTTTGTTCAGGCAGTGGACTTGTTGTACCTCCTCATCAGTTTTCCACCTGACAGCAGCTCTTCTCTGTTGTTTCCTGGGCTCAACCTTGCACTTCTTCTTGCCCTTGAAATAATTCTCATTCCTTGATCAGGAGCAATGACTTCCTTAGTCATTCTCATGTTAGGTCGCATAATCGTAACCTACTATGAAGAGGGACTCCAGGGAGGCTTGTTGAATGGCTTTAATAGCGGATGCATATAGCACTATCCAGGAAAAGAGACAGTTTTGAATTTATAAGCTCTGTGAATTGGACTCTTTTTAGGTGATTATATTCATAAATCCCAAACACCAGCTTGCAGATCCCCAGATTAGTCATCTGGTAGAAGAAATTCTTGAACGTTAAGCAACTGTACTTCATTTACCTTTACATTTATGAACATTCAGACATCTCAGTTTGAAAGCTAAGTGTCCTAAGAAATTAACTTCATATCAGCAAGGAAAAGTTTCAGTTTTTTAGTCTTCCTTCAAACTTCTGTACTCTTGACTTCTTTTTCTCCTTCCAATGTAAAACTAAATGGATTGGACTTAATGTCTGTTTTAGAGCCATAAGAAAGTGGGAGCCTTGTGGAGGGAGGCTGACCTCAGCTGGAAGGATTTTTTACCAGAAGGGGAAGATGTACATAATTTTCTCTTGGAGCAGGTGAGTAAGAGCAAGGCTTGTGCCTTCCTGTTTGATCGTAGTTGGTCTGTTTCTTAGAGGAGATAAAGGTATTTGTACTAGTATTCCAGTTATTAAAATTAGACCAAAATAGGAATCATGGTCAAGATGTCATTGTAAGTCCATGCTTTAAAGCCACTTTACCCAAGAAAACCTCGTGATTCCTAAGGACAGATATTTCCTGATCTCTCGTCAGAAACAATCACGATTCTCACTAGGCAACTTTTAACAACATCGTAGCTTTTTGTCTCTGCATTAATTAGATGATAGATAAAAAAGAAAAGAAAAATTTAAGGACTTAGCCACACTTAGAAAACAAGCTACACGTCTCCATGAACCAGAAATGAAATTGATGAATAAAGCAGGGTTAATAGGGCTAAAGCTGCAAGTCTTCTGAGCTCTGGGTCTGAAAGCAAATAGAGACAGGAGAAGTTATTTCTGTGGGGTAATAGGGTCTAGATGCCCCTTTCAGGGTAGAAGATTGGAGACAGGCTTACTGCATGTCACTAAGTGGAAACTCGATAAATACGAGGAAGTAGATATAGTCTTATAGGCAGAACCTTAGCTAAGCTACCTACTGACTTGCTAACTGGATTCAGAAATCCACAACAAGGCAGAAGGCTACATAGTCAATATGATCTGGTCCTAAGTAAAGAATTGTGGGGGACCAAATAGAGGCAACCATAAAAAGAAGAGTGACAAAACAAAAACCTTCCTCTCAGAATGGTCCTGCAAGTCAGAACCCTAAAACATCTGAGGAAAATAAGTCCTAAGACAGCCAACAAAATCGGCAATAAGAAGAAGAAAATCACTCTTAGGTAAAAAGAAAATAATAAAGCAATCTGAAAATGGCTTTAAGTATATTTTAAGCTGGATAAAGACATTAGGTTAACTGTGGACTTTAGCTTCCTTTTGGTTGTAGTCTAGATACACTGAGGAGCACTCCTGCCATGATAATAAGAACCTACATAAGGCATAATTTATCTTGCATAGCTGGGCTCATAAAAAGTGGAAGAAATTCCCAAGTAACAAAACGAATAAGGGGGAAAAAAGCCAAAGATGAAATCGACTCTGAGCAGTAAGCACATGTAAAGGGTGTGTTGCCTAATACCATTATAAGCGCTGCCAGAGATCTTGAAGATGTTGAAGTGGTCCCAGTTCGATATTACCCTGGCTCCAAGAAGCAGCAAGCCAAAATGCTTTTTGGAGAAAACTATACTCAACTTAGCTCTTACTTTCTACAAATTAACATTATCTAAGTATATGAGTTAATACTTAGAGTTCATTTAACGTATAACGAAACAGGTAACCATGAGTGACAGTAAACAGACAGTAAGTGCAAGATTTAGACTCCAAAGACTTGAGATAATGGAATCATCACTCAGCATATAAAATAACATTATTTTTGAAAGAGAGACAAAAATGAGCAAACATGAAGAGAGTAATCAAAATGACTGGGCAGATATAAAAAGAGAAGGAGAAGAAACTAGACAGAATTCTAAGAGCTGTTATGAAATTTAGAGGATAGAATGAGAAAGTCTAACGTGTCTAATTAGAGTCCTAGAAGGGAAAATAGGGTGAATGGAAAAGAGGCAATATTTGAAGAGACTGTGGCTGACTTTTCCAGAACTGAAAAATATATGAATCTATATAGAAAGCACATGTATACCACATAGAATAGTTACATTTTAGTGAAACTGCATAATATCAAAGCAAGCAGAAAACGATTTTAAAGTAGCTAGAAAGAAGCAGCACATTACCTACAAAGGAAAAGCAGACTTTGCAATAGCAACAATGAAAGCCAATTGTTATCAAAGTATACATAGATAACAGTGAAAGATGGTGGCGTAATCTTTTTCTTTTTTGCGGGGGGGCGGGGGCTGCATCGGGTCTTAGTTGCGGTACGTGGGATCTTTCATTGAAGCGCGCGGGCTCTTCGTTGCGGAGCGCAGGCCTCCCTCTAGTTGTGGCGCACAGGCTCCAGGGTGTTTGGGCTCTGTAGTTGTGGCATGTAGGTTCCAGAACATGTGGGCTCTGTAGTCTGCAGCACGCAGGCTCTGTAGTTGAGGCACAGGAGCTCAGTAGTCGTGGCGCATGGGCTTAGTTGCCCCATGACATGTGGGACCTTAGTTCCCTGGCCAGGGCTTGAACCCGTGTCCCCTGCATTGTAAGGCAGATTCTTTACCACTGGACCACCAGGGAAGTCCCAGAATAATCTTAAAGTGCTGAGAAAATATCAGTTAATCTAGAGTTGACTTCCAAATAAACTAACCTTTAAGGATAAGGGCAACATATATTTAGAAACTTAATAACACACTTCTGAATAACCCATGAGTCAATGAGAAATCATAAAAGATTTTTTAAATATTTTATACTGAAAGAAAATGAAAACAAAACACATCAGAATTTGTGGGATGCAACTAAAGCCATACTTAGAGTGAAATTTTTAGCACTGAACACCTGTGTGTAGGAAACAAGTAAGGTCACAAATCAGTAACTTCAGCTTCAACCTTACAAAATTAGAAAATGGAAGAGCAAATAAAACTCAAAGTAAATAGAAAAAAGAAGGGGCTTCCCTGGTGGCGCAGTGGTTGAGAATATGCCTGCCAATGTGGGGGACACGGGTTCAAGCCCTGGTCTGGGAAGATCCCACATGCCACGGAGCAACTAGGCCCACGAGCCACAACTACTGAGCCTGCGCGTCTGGAGCCTGTGCTGCGCAACAAGAGAAGGCTGCGAAAGTGAGAGGCCCGCACGCCGCGTTGAAGTGGCCTCTGCTTGCTGCAACTAGAGAAAGCCCTCACACAGAAACGAAGACCCAACACAGCCAAAAATAAATAAATAAATTTTAAAAAACGGAAATAACAAGAATCAGAGCAGAAGTCAATGAAACAGAAGAACAGTAGAGAAAAGTCACTGAAGTCAAAAGCTGGTTCTTTGAAAAGATAAAATTGATAAACCCCTCGCCAGACTAATCAGGAAAAATAAAAAAGAGAAGGCACAGATTTCTAATAAAAAGAATGAGAGAGATGACATTGTATAGATTCTACACATAACAACAGGTAGGAGAATTTTGCAAATAATCTTTATGCCAATAAATACACCAACTTAGTTGAAATGAGTAAATTTCTTGACACAAACTACTAGAGCTGACTCAAGAAGAAGAATAGATAACCTGAATATCTATGAAAGAAATTGAAGTAGTTAATGTCTCACAAAGAAAACTCCAGGCACCAGTGAGTTCACTGATGAATTCTACGAAACATTTAAGGGAGAAATAATGCCAATTCTGCAAAGAATTCTACACCAATTCTTCCAAAACATTGAACAGGAGAGACTTATTTTCCAACTCATTCTGTGAGACCAGCATTAAACTGATAACAAAATCAAGGGCATTTCAAGAAAAGAGAACTATAGACCAGTATTCCTAATTAACACAGAGAAAATCTTGTCAACAAAATTTTCACAAATCAAATGCAACAATATATAAAAAGGATAATACATCATAACCAGGTAGGTTTTATCACAGGAATGTAAGGTTAATTTAAAATTTAAAAATCAGTATATGGATGGAGGGAAGATGATATAGTAAGAAGGTCCAGAATTAGTCCCTCCACTGAAACAACTATTGAGCTGGGAAGGTCTGTTAGAATCAGCTATTTTGGAATTGTGGAGTGGAACACGTGCACTACCAACACCAGGAGGATGCTTGATGAAAAAAAGAGTCTGGTAAATTCCAATGATTTTGGTGTTTTGCATAGAAAGCTATCACCCCCCAGCTCTGTGACAGACAGCTGAGGAGACAGTAGCACCTTCTTTCTGGCGCCAGGTTGAGCACTAAAGACCTTGCCCTCTAAAGATTGGTGTTGTGTCCTTTAATCTGCGTAGCAGTTCACCGAGTATCCTGTGCAGGACCTTGATGTCATTTCAGCTCCTCACCCTGAAGGAACTTCTTGGATGGGGTCTGTCAAAGAACTTAAACAGAACACATTTATGTCTTCCCCACGCCCCCACGCCCCTTTCTTTTTCTTATTGGATCCAGGCATTCACTGAAATCTCTGAAAGGTCACTGGCTGACTGCAGAGATAATGGATCAGAGACTTCAGTAACCATATACGAGAAGGAATATAGTCCTTGTCTAAAAGTCACTAAACAGATGACTGCAACATCATACAGGGTGAGGGAGAGAATCTGATGTCCAGACTTACTGCATTACACTGTCTAGTTTTCAACAAAAAAATTATGAAGTATTCAAAGAAACAGGAAAATACAGCTTATTCACAGGGGAAAATAAGAAAATGACAGAAAGCATCCCTGAGGAAGCCCAAACATTGGGAATACTAGACAAGGACTTTAACTGACTTAAATATGCTCAATTTGCTGAAGAAAACCATGGATGAAGAAATAAAGGAAATCAGAATGATGAATTGAACAAGTTGAGAATACTGGTAAAGAGGTAGAAATTATAAAAAGGAGCCAAGTAGAAACTGAAAAGTGGTAATAGCTGAAATGAAAAATTAGACTCTTTCAACAGCAGGTTTGAGCAGGCAGAAGAATCAGTCAGCGAACTTGGAAACAGGGCAATTGAAATTGCTCAGTCAGTCAGGAATCACTGATTCAGCACTAATTTACTACGATGAAAATCCATCTTCAGTATTCACAACAGATACACTCTTTTACTAATTGTTTTGCTAATGAAATTTCTGGCATTGTTATATGGAACTGAATATCATTGAATTTTTTTAAAGTCCCTATAGTTTATTTTTTAAAGAAAACTTTAAATTGTAATAATACATATTGAAAAAATAATCCATTTAACATATAAAGAGGCTTTGAAAAAGGAAATTGCTCAGTTTGAGGAGCAAAGAAAAGAGAATCAAGAAAAATTAACAGAGTCTAAGGACCTAGGGGACACTATCAAACACATCAGTATGTACATAATGTAGTCCCAGAGAAGGGAGAAAAGAGCAGAAGAAAGTATTTAAGTATTTGAAGAAATAATGGTCAAAAACTTCCCAAATTTGTTCAAAGATATGAATCTACACATCTAGGAATTTCAGCGAACTCCAGGCAGGATAAAGTCAGTTTCACATCAAGATGTAATGAAACTGTTGAAAGACAAAAACAAAGAAGAAATCTTGAAAACATCAAGAGAGAAGAGACTCGTCACATACAAAGAAGCCTCAATAAGATTAACAGCCAGTTTATCATCAGAAACTATGGCTGTCAAAAGACACTGGAATGATATATTTAAAGTACTGGGCTTCCCTAGTGGTGCAGTGGTTAAGAATCCGCCTGCCAATGCAGGGGACACAGGTTCGAGCCCTGGTCCGAGAAGATCCCACATGCCGCGGAGCAACTAAGCCCGTGCGCCACAACTTCTGAGCCTGAGCTCTTGAGCACGTGTGCCACAACTACTGAAGCCCACGCACCTAGAGCCCGAGCTCCGCAACAAGAGAAGCCACCGCAGTGAGAAGTCTGTGAACCACAATGAAGAGCAGCCCCTGCTCGCCTCAACTAGAGAAAGCCCCGCGCGCAGCAACAAAGACCCAATGCAGCCAAAAAAAAAAAGGATAACTAAAGTACTAAAATTTAAAGACTGTTTATATCTGGCAATATTTCCTATAAAAATGAAGAAGAAATTAAGACATTCCCAGATAAAAACTAAGTGAGTTAGTAGACCTTCCCTGCAAAACTGAGTCTTTCAGGCTGAAGCAAAAGAACACAAGAGTGTAACTTGAAACCATACAAAGAAACATAGATAACTGGTAAAAGTAACCACACAGGTAAATATAAAAGCAAGTATTATTATGTTTTTGGTTTGTAGCTCCTCATTTTCTTTGCTATATGATTTAAAAGGCAAATCCATAAGAAAATAACTATAAATATGTGTTAATGGGCATACATTGTATAAAGATGTAATTTATGAAAATAACTACCCAAGGATGGTTTCTCACAGAATTCCCATGAGACCCAACAGTTGTACTTCTAGGTGTATATCCAAGAGAAATGAAATCATATGGCACCCTGATTTGAAGTCAAATAAACCTGGATTCAGGTTCCAGTTTTCTACCACTTAAGACTTTAAGCAAATTACTTGATTTCTCTAAGCCTCATATTCCTCACCTATGAAATGCTTATAAGAACTATCTGGTAGAATTTTTATGGGGATTAAATGAGATAATGTTTAAGAAGCACTGAGCATAGAGAGGAACTCAGTCAGTTACGGATGATGTTGTTATTAATAAAAATGTTCAGGGCTTCCCTGGTGGCGCAGTGGTTGAGAGTTCGCCTGCCGATGCAGGGGACACAGGTTCATGCCCCGGTCCGGGAAGATCCCACATGCCATGGAGCGGCTGGGCCCGTGAGCCATGGCCACTGAGCCTGCGCGTCGGAGCCTGTGCTCCACAATGGGAGAGGCCACAACAGTGAGAGGCCCACATACCACAAAACAAACAAACAAACAAAAAATGTTTAAAAGACAAAAAAATGAGGTTCCAGAAAACTTGGCCTTCTGTATCCTGAATATTAGCTTTCTTCTAAAATGGCTGGTTTAGGGACTCCCCTGGTGGTCCAGTGGTTAAGACTCCACACTCCCAATGCAGTGGGGGAGCCTGGGTTCGATCCCTGGTCAGGGTACTAAGTCTTTGTGCCGCAACTATTGAGCTGGCGTGTCGCAACTAGAGAAGCCTGTGTGCCACAACTAGAGAGCCCATGAGCCACAACGAAGACCCAGCGCAGCCAACATAAATAAAAATTAAAATGGCTGGTTTAATGCCCTTTTTCCGGGAACCCGCATACATTCTGCAAGAGGTAGTGATGAGCTGATCCATAAATTTGAAGCCCAGCCTTCTAGGTTCTAGGAGGATTCAATAACGTATACAGAAACACAGGGATTCTGAGAAATAAATGTTTCTCTCCAATGACCAAGGTAAACTTTACAGCTCACCACTGACTCTGTTTGGCCATGGTAAAGACGTTCACTTTCACATTTTTATGTCGTATTATATTAATGAGCAATGTAATTCATGTTTGACTTTGCTGTTGTTGTTAATCACTCTCAGACCTTCAATCATCTATGTAGATATAGGGTAGGTTAAAGAGGTATTCTGTGTAGGTGTTCTAACACCTAAGAGTGTTAGAACAAATTTGGAGAATGTTTCAAGGCTGTGAAAAATTGCCTGTTCTTAAAAGAACTTATGGCCATCTTCTTGTGATTTTGTATGTATATTGAAATGTGGTGGTTGAGATATTCATCAACATTGAATCAGAAAAATTGTAATACTGAATCACGTTTCTAAACTCTATAGGAATATATTTTAAAATGGGCATAAGTGGTAAAGACAATTAAAACGATAGAATGAAATTTTTTTTCACAGAATTAAAGGTAATTTTTTCTTTGTGGATCAAAGGAGGGTATAGGAATATATCAGAGTCTCCTAAGGTATTAGAGGAAAATATGTTAATAATCTTTAATATTTTAATCTTCATGGTTTTTGCATAGAGAAACTTCATAAGGCAAAATATACTTATATACCTCATTTCCTTATACCCTTGAAAATGAAAAATCATTTTGATTATTGATTTTTTTGACTGCCCATCTAAGAGTTAAACAATTATGGCATCGTTTCTCACACTCGGATTCAGAATGGTCAAGAGGTGTTTGAAGGACTTGATAAAACTAAAAGTATAGAGTTTTTGACAGCTGCTCAGTGGCAATAGTGATACTAAATCATAGGCTGCAGAAAGCGAGTTAAATTGTACCCTTGCCAGTACTCCTGCCCTGCCTTAGAGCTATGTCACAGCTAAAAGCCAGACTGAAGCACCCAGGGGTATTATGTTAAATGAAATAAGTCAAGAGAAAGACAAATACTGCATGATTTCACTTATATGTGGATTCTACAAAACAAATCAAAACCCATAGATACAGCGAATAGGTAGTTGGTTGCCAGAGGGGAAGGGGTTGGCAGGGGTGAAATAGGTGAAGGGGGGGGTCAAGAGGTACAAACTTCCAGTTATAAAATAAATAAGTTATGAGGATGTAATGTATAGCATGGAGAACACAGTCAATAGTATTGTATTGACTTTGTACGGTGACAGATAATGACTAGACTTATTGTGGTGACCATTTCACAGTGCATACAAATGGCAAATCACTATGTTGTACACATGAAACTAATATAATATTATATGTCAGATGTACTTAAATTTTTTAAAAAGACTGAAACTCAGAATGATTTGGAGAAGTAAGCTTTTGTTTTTAAGAAGAAGCAGAGCTATGCAGTATTAAAAAATGGGGAAATATTCAGAAGGATAATGGAGTGAGAATCTTTTAGAACAATAAATATAGAATGGCTTCTGCTGATCATTTTGATTCCATGTGCAATAGAAGAGATAGCCCATGACTTTGTTTTCCTCTCAGGGTGATAATAATATTGAATTATGTTAATATGTTTAACACTGTATGTTACAGAAGTTGGACTTTATAGAGTCTGATGGTTCCTGTTCCTCTGAAGCACTTTCAAAGAAAGAACTCTCTGCCGAAGAGCTGTATAAGCGACTCGAGAAACTCATTATTGAGGACAAAGCAAATGATGAACAGATCTTTGACTGGGTAGAGGTATAAAGACTATGTCACCTTCCCTGATATCTCTGCAAGAAAGATTCTTGTGGGATCCCTTCATTCACATATTTACCCTGTCACTTAACGGGAGTTTTTAACTTTAATGAAGTTAGTTTTTATTCTTACATGTTTATGTATTTGAAACTAATGCTGTTTTTCTATTTTTATAAGATTCATCGTCTTTTATAAAGTCAGGTAAAAATATTCAGAACATAAGCCATTTTTCTGGATCTCTCATTAGTTTTGGATACACCCTGCATTTTACCATTCAAAAATTTGCATTTCTTTCTGAATGCTGTCATGTTTTACATACTAATCTGGATAAAATTAATAAGCAATATATAATTATTATTAAATGTGTTGACTGACATTTTCATAACAACGCTCCCTTCTGGAAACTTCATATCTTACTTATCTTGTGTTATGGAGTCTGTTGATCATGTCCGTTTTTAATTTGTTACTGTATTCCTTTAAATAGTAACTTCTGTTTATGTACGTGTGTTTTATTTGTGCACATTTCCATGGGATCGTATACTAATCCAAGTTGAAAGAAAGCCATTGAAGGCTAATCTAGTTCTCTCCCTCTTGCATAAATCTTGTTTTGTAGTCCTTGTAATGGGCTGTTGTTTTCTTAACAACTCATTTCTAGGCACTGAGAAATAATGAAGCTTCTGATAAATTGATTTTTTTACCTATTTTCCCTGCTGTCTATACGATAATCTATCATCTCACCTAATTCAGAATCTTTTTAAAGTAATTTATACTAGTCAGTAAGATATATCCCTATCTCCCCCTCTAGGTTCTTTCATTCCTTCCTGAAATCTAGATATCCAGACCCTAGTCTGCTTATTCTCATACAAACATAGCCTGGATTTTGAACATTCCTCTCAAAGTGACATGTGCAAACTGAGCATGATCACCGGGTGTGGTCCAACAGTACACAGTTAGGTGGTGCTTTTTGCTTTTTTTTTTTTTTTTTAAACTCTGTGCTTCTGGCAGGCTCACTACACTGAACTCAAACTGCTCTTTCAGTCTTTTTTTTTTTTAACATTTTTATTGGAGTATAATTGCTTTACAATGGTGTGTTAGTTTCTGCTGTATCACAAAGTGAATCATCTGTATGTATACATATATCCCCATATCTCCGCCCTCTTGCATCTCCCTCCCACCCTCCCTATCCCACCCCTCTAAGTGGTCACAAAGCACCAAGCTGATCTCCCTGTGCTATGCGGCTGCTTCCCACTAGCTAGATGTTTACATTTGGGAGTCTGTATATGTCCATGCCACTCTCTCACTTCATCCCAGCTTCCCCTTCCCCCTCCCCATGTCCTCAAGTCCATTTTCTACATCTGCGTCTTTATTCCAGTCCTACCCCTCGGTTCTTCATAACTTTTTTTTTTTTTAAGATTCCATATATATGTGTTAGCATACGGTATTTGTTTTTCTCTTTCTGTCTTACTTCACTCTGTACGACAGACTCTAGGTCCATCCACCTCACTATAAATAACTCAATTTTGTTTCTTTTTATGGCTGAGTAATATTCCATTGTATATATGTGCCACATCTTCTTTATCCATTCATCTGTCGATGGACACTTAGGTTGCTTCCATGTCCTGGCTATTGTAAATAGAGCTGCAATGAACATTGCGGTACATGACTCTTTTTGAATTATGGTTTTCTCAGGGTATATGCCCAGTAGTGGGATTCCTCGGTCGTATGGTAGTTCTATTTTTAGTTTTTTAAGGAACCTCCATACTGTTCTCCATAGTGGCTGTATCAATTTACATTCCCACCAACAGTGTAAGAGGGTTCCCTTTTCTCCACACCCTCTCTAGCATTTGTTGTCTGTAGATTTTTTGATGATGGCCATTCTGACTGGTGTGAGGTGATACCTCATTGTAGTATTGATTTGCATTTGTCTAATGATTAGTGATGTTGAGCATTCTTTCATGTGTTTGTTGGCGAGCTGTATATCTTCTTTGGAGAAATGTGTATTTAGGTCTGCCCATTTTTGGATTGGGTTGTTTGTACTTTTGATATTGAGTTGCATGAGCTGCTTGTAAATTTTGGAGGTTAATCTTTTGTCAGTTGCTTCATTTGCAAATATTTTCTTCTATTCTGAAGGTTGTCTTTTTGTCTTGTTTAAGGTTTCCTTTGCTGTGCAAAAGATTTAAGTCTCATTACGTCCCATTTGTTTATTTTTGTTTTTATTTCCATTTCTCTAGGAGGTGGGTCAGAAAGGATCTTGCTGAGATTTATGTCATAGAGAGTTCTGCCTGTGCTTTCCTCTAAGAGTTTGATAGTGTCTGGCCTTACATTTAGGTCTTTAATCCATTTTGAGTTTATTTTTGTGTATGGTGTTAGGGAGTGTTCTAATTTCATTGTTTTACATGTAGCTGTCCAGTGTTCCCAGCACCACTTATTGAAGAGGCTGTCTTTTCTCCATTCTATATTCTTGCCTCCTTTATCAAAGATAAGGTGACCATATGTGTGTGGGTTTATCTCTGGGCTTTCTATCCTGTTCCATTGATCTATCTTTCTGTTTTTGTGCCAGTACCATACTGTCTTGATTACTGTAGCTTTGTAGTATAGTCTGAAGTCAGGGAGCCTGATTCCTCCAGCTCTGTGTTTCTTTCTCAAGATTGCTTTGGCTATTGGGGGTCTTTAGTGTTTCCATACAAATTGTAAAATTTTTTGCTCTAGTTCTATGAAAAATGCCATTGGTAGTTTGATAGGGATTCCATTGAATCTTTAGATTGCTTTGGGTAGTATAGTCATTTTCACAGTATTGATTCTTCCAATCCAAGAACATGGTGTATCTCTGCATCTGTTTGTATCATCTTTAATTTCTTTCATCAGTGTCTTATAGTTTATACAGGTCTTTTGTCTCCTTATGTAGGTTTATTCCTAGGTATTTTATTCTTTTTGTTGCAGTGGTAAATGGGAGTGTTTCCTTAATTTCTCTTTCAGATTTTTCATCATTAGTGTATAGGAATGCAAGAGATTTCTGTGCATTAATTTTGTATCCTGCTACTTTACGAGATTCGTTGATTAGCTCTAGTAGTTTTCTGGGAGCATCTTTAGGATTCTCTATGTATAGTATCATGTCATCTGCAAACAGTAACAGCTTTACTTCTTTTCCCGTTTGGATTCCTTTCATTTCTTTTTCTTCTCTGATTGCTGTGGCTAAAACTTTCAAAACTATGTTGAATTTTTTTTTTTTTTTTTTTTTTGCGGTACACAGGCTTCTCACTGTTGTGGCCTCTCCCGTTGCGGAGCACAGGCTCCGGATGCGCAGGCCCAGCGGCCGTGGCTCACGGGCCCAGCCGTTCCGTGGCATGTGGGATTTTCCTGGACCGGGACACAAACCTGTGTCGCCTGCATCGGCAGGCGGACTCTCAACCACTGCGCCACCAGGGAAGCCCAACTATGTTGAATTTTAATAGTGGTGAGAGTGGACAACCTTGTCTTATTCCTGATCTTAGTGGAAATGGTTTCAGTTTTTCACCATTGAGAACGATGTTGGCTGTGGGTTTGTCATATATGGTCTTTATTATGTTGAGGTAGGTTCCCTCTATGCCTACTTTCTGGAGGGTTTTTATCATCAATGGGTGTTGAATTTTGTTGAAAGCTTTTTCTGCATCTCTTGAGATGATCATATGGTTTTTTCCTTCAATTTGTAAATATGATTTATCACATTGATTGATTTGCATATATTGAAGAATACTTGCATTCCTGGGATAAACCCCACTTGATCATGGTGTATGATCCTTTTAATGTGCTGTTGGATTCTGTTTGCTAGTATTTTGTTGAGGATTTTTGCATCTATGTTCATCAGTGATATTGGCCTGTAGTTTTCTTTCTTTGTGACATCTTTGTCTGGTTTTGGTGTCAGGGTGATGGTGGCCTCGTAGAATGAGTTGGGGAGTGTTCCTCCCTCTGCTATATTTTGGAAGGGTTTGAGAAGGATAGGTGTTAGCTCTTCTCTAAATGTTTGATAGAATTCGCCTGTGAAGCCATCTGGTCCTGGGCTTTTGTTTGTTGGAAGATTTTTAATCACAGTTTCAATTTCAGTGCTTGTGATTGGTCTGTTTATATTTTCTATTTCTTCCTGGTGCAGTCTCTGAAGTTTGTGCTTTTCTAAGAATTTGTCCATTTCTTCCAGGTTGTCCATTTTATTGGCATATAGTTGCTTGTAATAATCTCTCATGATCCTTTGTATTTCTGTAGTGTCAGTTGTTACTTCTCCTTTTTCATTTCTAATTGTATTGATTAGAGTCTTCTCCCTTTTTTTCTTGATGAGTCTGGCTAATGGTTTATCAATTTTGTTTATCTTCTCAAAGAACCAGCTTTTAGTTTTATTGGTTTTTGCTATTGTTTCCTTCATTTCTTTTCCGTTTATTTCTGCTTTGATCTTTATGATTTCTTTCCTTCTGCTAACTTTGGGGTGGTTTTGTTCTTCTTTCTCTGATTGCTTTAGGTGTAAGGTTAGGTTGTTTATTTGAGATATTTCTTGAGGTAGGATTTTATTGCTATAAACTTTCCACTTAGAACTGCTTTTGCTGCATCCCATAGATTTGGGGTCGTCGTGTTTTCATTGTCATTTGTCTCTAGGTAGTTTTTGATTTTCTCTTTGATTTCTTCAGTGATCTCTTCGTTATTAAGTAGTGTGTTGTTTAGCCTCCATGTGTTTGTATTTTTTTACAGATTTTTTTCCTGCAGTTGATATCTTGTCTCATAGCGTTGTGGCTGGAAAAGGTACTTGATACGATTTCAGTTTTCTTAAATTTACCAAGGCTTGATTTGTGACCCAAGATATGATCTATCCTGGAGAATGTTCCATGAGCACTTGAGAAGATGTATTCTGTTGGTTTTGGGTGGAATGTCCTATAAATATCAATTAAGTCTATCTTGTTTAATGTATTATTTAAAGCTTGTGTTTCCTTATTTATTTTCATTTTGGATGATCTGTCCATTGGTGAAAGTGGGGTGTTAAAGTCCCCGACTATGATTTTGTTACTGTCGATTTCCCCTTTTATGGTTATTAGCATTTGCCTTATGTATTGAGGTGCTCCTAAGTTGGGTGCATAAATATTTACAATTGTTTTATCTTCTTCTTGGATTGATCCCTTGTTCACTATTTAGTGTCCTTCTTTGTCTCTTGTAATAGTCTTTGTTTTAAAGTCTATTTTGTCTGATGTGAGAATTGCTTCTCCAGCTTTCTTTTATTTCTGTTTGCATGGAATATCTTTTTCCATCCCCTCACTTTCAGTCTGTATGTGTCCCTAGGTCTGAAGTGGGTCTCTTGTACACAGCATATATACGGGTGTTGTTTTTGTATCTGTTCAGCCAGTCTATGTCTTTTGGTTGGAGTATTTAATCCATTTACATTTAAGGTAATTATCGATATGTATGTTCCTATTACCATTTTCTTAATTGTTTTGGGTTTGTTATTGTAGGTCTTTTCCTTCTGTTGTGTTTCCTGCCTAGCTAAAGCATTTGTTGTAGAGCTGGTTTGGTGATGCTGAATTCTCTTAGCTTTTGTTTGTCTGTGAAGGTTTTAATTTCTCCATCGAGTCTGAATGTGATCCTTGCTGGGTAGAGTAATCTTGGTTGTATGTTCTTCCCTTTCATTACTTTAAATATGTGCTGCCACTCCCTTCTGGCTTGCTGAGTTTCTGCTAAAAGATCAGCTGTTAACCTTATGGGGATTCCCTTGTATGTTATTTGTTGTTTTTCTCTTGCTGCTTTTAATATTTTTTCTTTGTATTTAATTTTTGATAGTTTGATTAATATGTGTGTCTTGGCATGTTTCTCCTTGGATTTATCCTGTATGGGACTCTGCTTCCTGGACTTGATTGACTATTTCCTTTCCCATATTAGGGAAGTTTTCAACTATAATCTCTTCAAATATTTTCTCAGTCCCTTTCTTTTTCTCTTCTTCTGGGACCCCTATAATTCAAATGTTGGTGCGTTTAATGTTGTCCCAGAGGTCAATGAGACTGTTCTCAAATTCTTTTCATTCTTTTTTCTTTATTGTGCTCTGCGGTAGTTATTTCCACTATTTTATCTTCCAGGTCACTTATCTGTTCTTCTGCCTCAGTTATTCTGCTATTGATTCCTTCTAGAGAATTTTAAATTTCATTTATTGTGTTGTTCATCATTGTGTGTTTGCTCTTTAGTTCTTCTAGGTCCTTGTTAAACGTTTCTTATATTTTCTCCATTCTATTTCCAAGATTTTGGATCATCTTTACTATTATTGCTCTGAATTCTTTTTCAGGTAGACTGCCTATTTCCTCTTCATTTGTTTGGTCTGGTGGGTTTTTACCTTGCTTCTTCATCTGCTGTGTGTTTCTCTGTCTTCTCATTTTGCGCTTAACTTACTGTGTTTAGGGTCTCCTTTTCGCAGGCTGCAGGTTTGTGGTTCCCACTGTTTTTGGTGTCTGTCCCCAGTGGCTAAGGATGGTTCAGTGGGTTGCATAGGCTTCCTGGTGGAGAGGACTAATGCTGTTGCTGCACTCTCCTCTGTGGCCCCGAAGCTTCCCCCCTGCCTCACCCCCCTCCCCCCATCTCCGCCAGTGAAGGGACTTCCTAGTGCATGGAAACTTTTCCGCCTTCACAGCTCCCTCCTAGAGGTGCAGGTCCTGTCCCTATTCTTTTGTCTCTGTTTATTCTTTTTTCTTTTGCCCTACCCAGGTACCTGGGGAGTTTCTTGCCTTTTGGGAAGTCTGAGGTCTTTTGCCAGCGTTCAGTAGGTGTCCTGTAGGAGTTGTTCCACATGTAGATGTATTTCTGATGTATTTGTGGGGAGGAAGGTGATCTCCACGTCTTACTCCTCCGCCATCTTGAAGGTCTCCTTGCTCTTTCAGTCTTGTAGTACCCATTCTTTTATATTCTACAGGTTAGTCACCTCTCCCATCCCAAACTTATGCATTTGGTTTTGAACCAAAATGGTGTTTTAAAAATTCATTTCTTTTTGTTAAATAGTTATTTATTTAATTTATTTATTTGGGTTGCACTGGGTCTTAGTTGCAGCAGGTGGGCAGACTCTTTATTTGCGGCTCACCGGCTCCTTAGTTGTGGCATGCAGACATGCAGACTCTTAGTTGCAGCATGCATGTATGATCTAGTTCCCTGACCAGGGATCGAACCCTGGCCCCCTGCATTGGGAGCGTGGAGGCTTATCCAGTGTGCCACCGGGGAAGTCCCTTAATAATTTAATTCTGTTTACATTTATCTTCTTAAATTAGACAGTTTTTTTTTTAGTCTTGTCAGGACATTTTAGATTCTGACTTGGTCATAAATTTTGCTTGCCATCTTTTTCACTTTGTATCCTCCTTGCATTTCATTAATATGTCAACTTTGTCCTCATTCGAGTTATGGGTAAAATGTGTGAATGGGGTAGGACCAAGGATAAAGCAGCATACTTTTCAGGACCACATCGCACCCCACCCCTGTGGACATTTCAGCTATTAACTTGTTTATTATTTCACATCATTCTAATGTCTAGTTCACCTTTTCGTCTTGTCCATAAGGGGATATCTCTTATTAGATAATTTGTCAAATGCCTTGCTAAAGTCTAGAAAAGTGAAGGCTGTATCCATCTGAGCTACCGTATACTGATTGTATCAGAAAAGGAAAGAAGTTTAGTTTAGCATGACTTGTTTTTCATGTATGTATTTATTCCTCTTAACATAACCATCTCTTTCCACTCTAAGACTTTTAAACCATTCATATGATAGTTTGTTATAGATTCTAGCATAGAATCAGCATCAGGCTTTCCGGTATATTGTTGACATCAGACACCTTCTTTTTTTTGCAATACACGGGCCTCTCACTGTCGTGGCCTCTCCCATTTTGGAGCACAGGCTCTGGGCGCGCAGGCTCAGCGGCCATGGCTCATGGGCCCAGCCACTCGTGGCATGTGGGATCTTCCCGGACCGGGGCATGAACCCGTGTTCCCTGCATCGGCAGGCGGACTCTCAACCACTGCGCCACCAGGGAAGCCCCAGACACCTTCTTTTATGTTTTAAAAGTCAGGTCAATGTTTGCATACTTAACATCATTCTCCTTCTCCATGATTTTTCATAGATTTCAGCAGTTTGGTCTTTTATTCTATTTCTCATGTATTGCAAAATGATGCTGTTTTTACCTCTTCATCCATGTTGGGCCTCATTTTTTAAATATTAGTATTTATTCTGCCTAGTCCAGACCAACAATTATTCTCCTTAAATAGAAGATGAAGGGTAAATTTTACTAAATGTAAATTATACCTAACAAAGGTGACTTTTAAAAAAGGAGCAAGAAGAGAAAAACATAATGGTCACTGAGCTGACAATACATATAAGGTGTTCGTTGCTCTGTGTGTGATACTGGTACTATATAATAATCTGATTTCGCTCATCAATTCCAATTAGCAGACCCATCTTCCTTATTGTTCTGTGCATTTTTGTTAACATCTTTGCTTAATCTTTAGTGTTTCTTGATACTTTTCTTCGTGTCTTTTCTATTCTTGAATGTTAGAATTACAGTATGTGGCTATTTGGTAGAAGAAATATGCAATTTGTTTCTTTAAAACAGAAGAAACAGTCAGATGGTTTGGAAGTGTTATTTATTATCTAATCACATTTAGCTAATTTGTTTATTTTTCTCAGACTCCGCTTGAAGTCTAATCCTTGGGGATTTCAAATGATATTCAGTTGAAATAGCTCTACAACATGTTTATAAAGTATTGTTGGGCCAAAAAGTAATGGTCTGTTTTTATTCTCTCATTTATTCTTCAAAAATAATTGTTCAGACTTTGCAGAAGTAATTTCTGGGGCTAGACCAGCTTTGGCTTCAGCCTGTTTATTTTTTAAAGAGGTATACCAGCAACTGGCTATAACACATAAATCATCATGAAATCTTTTATGCATAGTTCTTGCCCCACCCTATCCTCAGCCTTAGCTGTCAGCAGTGCCACCACATGTTTCTGTCCTGTGGGAAAAGATCGGTAACAAAAGGTATCACGGCCCTCTGTGTTCAGCTCTGCCAGTGTCCCGCAGAGCCGGCCATCTGACTTGTTAACCACTCTTAATTCTGCTCTCAGGAAGCCGCCAGTTCCTCCCAGGTGATGTGCAAGGTTAGGTATTCAACAAAGAGAGACCTGCTGGTTAATCTGTGTCAGTTCTGGAATTCATAAACGTTAAACTGATCTCTAAATATCTTTGAAATTCTTAGCTTTCTAACACATAACGTTTAAAATGACATCTTTAATTCTTTCCTAGCCAGTCATTTTAAGGCTGACTCTTTCAGTAGAAAATACTATGTTATGCTATTAAAAGAAGCTGAGAGAAGCATGAATTCTGTTCACAGGCATAAGGAGCATAAACTCTGAAAAATATTTGAAATACCTGCCTAGAAAATGGCCGCTTTTGTTTGTCTTTTCCTTTTGCTAGTCATCTGGTTTAGTATAGTGGGGTTTTTTCTTTGAATTTTAATTTATTTTATTTTTATACAGCACGTTCTTGTTAGTTATCTGTTTTATACACATCAGTGCATATATATCAATCCCAATCTCCCAATTCATCCCACCCCTCCACCCCCCGACTTTCCCCCCTTGGTGTCCATACTAGTATAGTGTTTTATAGCAAAAAGATAAGATCCTAAGAGAAACTAAAAAATAAATTGGGGGCCCATTTACTCTATTTACCTTATCTCTAAATACATTTTTTTACCATCCTTAGAAAAGAGTAATAGTTTTCTCACCACCACCTGAAGAGTTTGTTTGAGGTAATGCTTGAAATTAACCTCCAAGTCACATTAAAATTAAGATGAGAAAGCAGTGTTAGTACATCTAGACATAGTTGCACACTACTGAGCAAAGTAGGCTTTAAAATACTGCGTGGTTGTGGTGTAGTTGTTCTTTCAACTTTATAGATTTGGATAGATCATCTTAGTATGCCTTATTTATTGAGAATGGAAAATGCTTTTAAATGGTTACGTTTCTGAATGTATATAGTACACAGCACTGTTTAACTGAATGAGCAAAGGATAGGGGATAGTAAGCTCTCTGAAAATGAAATACTGCTACTGAGAGCATTTTCGGACAGAACTGGCGATAGCCCCAGTATTTTCTGGTGAATTAGAAGACTAATTTTTACAAGAAAGTTGAGCATGATCCCGTCTGCCCTTAGGGCCAGACAAAGCCAGGTTTAGGGGAAAATAATTTCTCTGGTGTGCAAGGGTACCTTTAACTATTCTATTTACTTTTGATTCCAGGCTAACCTAGATGAAAGCCAGATGAGTTCACCTACATTCCTTAGAGCTTTAATGACAGCTGTTTGTAAAGCAGCTATTATAGGTAAGTAATATTTCTGAAGGCAGCTCTTAACACCTGAAATCCCCCGTATGTCAACTACTGATGAGATGATATGGGTCAGAGTTTATATTGCCCTCCAAACTTGCCCTGTAAAGCTCAGTTTCTGTGCCAAATGGATACCATGTCTGTCTGTAATGCCTGGCTGTCTCGGGCAGGGGGATGAATAGCTGCTCTGCCTGCAGAGAGCCCAGATGTGAGCAGTTGCTGCATGCCTTGTGTTCCTCAGTTCAGCAGGAAGTTGGTGCATGATCCTTGGGTTGTTTTATACTCCACTACATGTGACTTTTCCTTTACTTTTCACCTCCAACATTCAAAGCCTCCTGTCTTGCATTGAAGAGTTCTAAAGAACAGTTTGAATATTCTTATTTGATATCAATGAAGGGCTAATCTCAACAGGAAAGTCATTATATGTAAATACATATATGAGGAAAGAAAATAGCAATTATTTCTCCTGCTTTATGTTGACTTTATATGATAAGACATAGGTGGATAGGATTCAGATTGGTAGAAAACCTAAATGTTCCAAGCTGCATATAGTTTTTAACAGTACTTGATGAGATCATCCACTTAGTCTCAGATAGAAATCCACATTTCTGTCACTGAAGTAGAAAAAAAAAAGAAATCTGTCAGCTCAAAAGTTGTTCAGAATTTCAGGTCTGTCTTTATCATTATAGAGATAGCTTCAGAGTTTAAGATTTTCTCTAAGATGAATGTTTTTTCAGATGAATGTTTTTTCAATGTTAGTTCTTTACCAAGGAAAATAACAAGCTAAGTGGAAAGTCTTCATTAAAATTTTTAAAATAATTTTCAGTATCTATAGAACCATAAGACTTTGGTGTTTTAATATCAGAGTTGTAAAATATAGAAGCTGCTTTTAAAAACAAGATTGTGTCCCGGTGCTAACTTACAGAGGAAATAAAACTGCAGGCTTAAGCTTGCACAAGCCTCTTAGATAGTCTCATCCACTAGAGGGCAGACAGCAGAAGCAAGAAGAACTACAGTTCTGCAGCCTGTGGAATGAAAACCACATTCACAGAAAGATAGACAAGATGAAAAGGCAGAGGACTATGTACCAGATGAAAGAACAAGATAAAACCCCAGAAAAACAACTAAATGAAGTGGAGATAGGCAACCTTCCAGAAAAAGAATTCAGAATTTTGATAGCGAAGATGATCCAGAACCTCGGAAAAAGGATGGAGGCAAAGATCGAGAAGATGCAAGAAATGTTTAACAAAGACCTAGAAGAATTAAAGAACAAACACCTAGAAGAATTAAAGACAAACAAACAGAGATGAACAATACAATAACTGAAATGAAAAATACACTAGAAGGAATCAATAGCACAGTAACTGAGACAGAAGAACGGATAAGAGACCTGGAAGACAGAATGGTGGAATTCACTGCCACGGAACAGAATAAAGAAAAAAGAATGAAAAGAAATGAAGACAGCCTAAGAGATCTCTGGGATAGCATTAAATGTAACAACATTTGCATTATAGGGGTCCCAGAAGGAGAAGAGAGAAAGGACCCGAGAAAATATTTGAAGAGGTTATAGTCGAAAACTTCCCTAACATGGAAAAGGAAATAGCCACCCAAGTCCAGGAAGCGCAGACAGTCCCAGGCAGGATAAACCCAAGGAGAAACACACCGAGACGCATAGTAATCAAATTGACAAAAATTAAAGACAAACAAAAATGATTGAAAGCCACAAGGGAAAAATGACAGATAACATACAAGTGAACTCCCGTAAGGTTAACAATTGATTTCTCAACAGAAACTCTACAAGCCAGAAGGGAGTGGCATGACATATGTAAAGTGATGAAAGGGAAGAACCTACAACCAAGATTACTCTACCCGGCAAGGATCTCATTCAGATTCGATGGAGAAATCAAAAACTTTACAGACAAGCAAAAGCTAAGAGAATTCAGCACCACCAAACCAGCTCTACAACAAATGCTAAAGGAACTTCTCTAAGTGGGAAACACAAGAGAAGAAAAGGACCTACAAAAACAAACCCGAAACAATTGAGAAGATGGTAATAGGAACATACATATCCATAATTACCTTAAATGTGAATGGATTAAATGCTCCAACCAAAAGACACAGGTTTGCTGAATGGATACAAAAACAAGACCCATCTATATGCTGTCTACAAGAGACCCACTTCAGACCTAGGGACACATACAGACTGAAGGTGAGGGGATGGAAAAAGATATTCCATGCAAATGGACATCAAAAGAAAGCTGGAGTAGCAATACTCATATCAGATAAAACAGACTTTAAAATAAAGAATGTTACAAGAGACAAGGACACCACATAATGTTCAAGGGCTCAATACATAAGGCAACTGCTAACAGCTGTAGAAGAGGAAATCAACAGTAACACAATAATAGCGGGGGACTTTAACACCTCACCTAAACCAATGGACAGATCATCCAGACAGAAAATTAATAAGGAAACACAGGCTTTAAATGACACAATAGCTCAGATAGATTTAATTGATATTTATAGGAGATTCCATCCGAAAACAGCAGATTACACTTTCTTCTCAAGTGCACACGGTACATTCTCCAGGATAGATCACATCTTGGGTCACAAATCAAGCCTTGGTAAATTTAAGAAAATTGAAATCATATCGAGCAACTTTTCTGACCACAATGCTATGAGATTAGAAGTCAGTTACAGGGAAAAAAACATAAAAAACACAAACACATAGAGGTTAAATAATACGTTACTAAATAACCAAAGATCATTGAAGAAATCAAAGAGGAAATCAAAAAATACCTAGAGACAAATGACAACGAAAACACGACGATCCCAAAACCTGTGGGATGCAGCAAAAGCAGTTTTAAGAGGGAAGTTTATAGCAATACAATCCTACCTCAAGAAACAAGAAAAATCTCAAATAAACCATCTAATCTTACACCTAAAGGAACGAGAGAAAGAAGAACAAACAAAACCCAAAGTTAGTAGAAGGAAAGAAATCATAAAGATCAGAGCAGAAATAAATGAAATAGAAACAAAGAAAACAATAGCAAAGATCAATAAAGCTAAAAAACAAAAACAAAAAACCACTCGTGCTTCTAGGCCCTGAGCATGCTCTTCTTAGCCCTTTTTTTACTGTGCCTTTCCCTCAGAAGGCTCAGATTAAATGTGTTGTTTGCCACTGTCAGTTAGTCCTCATCCTGATAGTAATAATAAAATGGTTCTAATTCTTTTACCCTTGTGAAAAGATTTTATATGAACTATCACTTTAATTTCCTTTCTAATTCCTTTTGTAGTTTGAAATGTTATGAAACCACTGTCCCTGTTTCATTACGATTAAAGTTAAAGGACTGAATATGCTGCTCTTGAGGGAACCCAGCACTCTAAATATATCTGCGCCCCCCTCTATATTTTTGTTTGTTTCAGGGAGAATATCCCATTAAGAATTTCAGAAAATTTTGGGTTTCAAAATCTTTGCCTTGGACCCCCTTGCTTCCTCTTTCCTTGCAGAGTCATGTGTGTCTTATCAACTCAGAAAATTGAAAATGGCTCTGTGTGTTAATGCTCAGTTCTTGTATCACCTCCAGCCGACTGTTCTACCTTCCGAGTAGACACTGCTGTTATCAAGCAGAGAGTGCCGATCTTAATCAAGTACCTAGACTCAGATACGGAGAAGGAACTGCAAGCACTTTATGCACTACAAGCATCAATAGTAAAACTTGATCAGCCTGCCAGTAAGTTTACCTCTTGCTACAATTAACCCAACCAGAGGGTGAGATTTATCCAGGCCAAGACATAAGAGATGGTTGGATGGGCTTGAACAGTGGATAATAGAAGAATCACTAATTACAAAAACTCAGATAACCAATAACTTTAATAGACCTGAACGTTTTTAAGTGTTTGACTTTTATGAGAAAATGATAACAAGAACACTAGTTTGTATTAGAGATTTAATCCTCATTCTAGGGCAGGTCTGTCTAATAGACTCTCTGCAATGATGGAAATGTATCTCTGTCATGCAGTATGGTAACCATGAGCCACATATGTCCGTTGAGCACTTAAATGTGGCTACTGTGACTGAGGAAATAAATTTCATTTAATTTAAATGTAAATAGCCACGTGTGGTTAGTGGCTACCCCATTGGACAACGCAGGTCTAGGGCATCTTGGCATTAGCATATGTGCAGTACAGTTTTTCACCTTGTTTGACACAGGTCTTAATAATGAAAGAGGATGATACTCTTCAGAATCCTCAGATACCCAACAAAGACATTAAGGCAGTTTAGACTAATTTTCAGTTAAGAGTTATGATTAATACTGGCTAACCAGACAAATAAGGTAACCTGAACACCAGGGTCTTAGTGATGCTGGTAAATTAACTGAATTGTATTAAATCTTGAAAATTCAGTTGAAACTTGTGAAAGTGGATAGTAGATACTTGGCTATTTTAGAGATAGCACTGAAGTAGTTCTTGGGCATTTCCTTAGGTTGTAGCTTTTTCAGAGTTTTCCTTCTTGGCTAGTGCTGTTAAATCCCTCTGGGAAATAAAGGAAAAGACTGAAACAATCCTCAGGGTGTAACCAAAGAGACATTCTATCTATAAATCTCTCTTTTTTGAACAGTAATATAAGCTAAGTTTCCACTGTGAGAGCAAAACAGAGGATTAAAATTGCCCAGATCATCTGGGCATTGAAAACAATAACCAACAACTATCGTTTCACTGGATAAAATCCAGATGAGATAGTTTTTACCCATTTTTTTCATATGAATTATTACTCTTTTCATTTTGAAAACAACATTAGAGGGGGCGAAAGTACATTCTGCCTTTTCCTCTCAAAATTTGTAAAAATAATATATTTTTATTGTAAAATTTCAAACAAAATGTATAAAGAAGAAAGTAAAAAAGAAAAGTATTCTTGTATTTAATTTTTAAGTGTTTAGGGTGAAAACTACACGATATCAAACAACTCAGCAATATCAGAAAATAGTTCAAATTGAACAAAATAATAGGAATAGGAAACAGTTTAGACTGCTTAAATTTTTCCCATTCTTTAGACAAATGGTTTTGCTCTTATGCTATCAAGAGGGGGTGTGATGAAGTGTCATGGATGCTCTTATCCTGGGGAGTTCATGTGCACCCATTCACTGCTTGGAAATACGGTCTTCTCGCAGCTACAGTGCCCCCAGAATTGATGGTTTATTTTCACCTCCTTGCAGATTTGCTACGGATGTTTTTTGATTGCCTGTATGACGAGGAGGTGATCTCTGAGGATGCCTTCTACAAATGGGAAAGCAGCAAGGACCCCGCAGAGCAGAATGGGAAGGGTGTGGCCCTGAAATCCGTCACAGCATTCTTCACATGGCTGCGGGAAGCAGAAGAGGAGTCTGAGGATAACTAAAACTTCAAATACACAAAATGAAACAAAAGAAACAATTTAAGTATTTTTATAAAAAGTGTCACGTCTTCGCCAATCACAGTGCAGCAAGGCCAATTCTCGCAGAAACCCCCACGTGTGCACGAGTGGGAGAGGGGAAAGAGAAAGAAAGGTGATCATGGAGGAAAAAGGTACTGGAAAAAAGTAAACTTCAAACCTGAGGGCGGGAGCACTAAAACCAAAATACATGTATTATTTATAGAAAGTATTTTCTGTTTTAATCTTTTCTTTTTAAACGAGGACTCATACTTTAAAAAAAAAACATCTGTTTAGCAAAAAAAAAAAAAAGTTGAGAACTTTTAATTTATTTTAAGGACTGCAAATGCCAGTGTAATTTTTTAATTTGCAGTTTCTGTAAACAACTTGTATAATAGAAAAGCAGAGAAATAAATTTCCCTCCCCTTCAGATGCACCTCACGTTTGTTTTAAAGCATAGTATTTAGTCCAGATTTAAGAAGGTTTGGGGTGAACAAGGTAAGAAAGATTTTTTTTTTTTTTTTTGGCATCAAATCTTTCTGCCTGCCTCTCAGCTTGCTTCAGAAAATAAAAAAATCAAAATAGTAATCAAAACATACATAACCTTGGAACAGAAGGAAATGCTGTGGACCAGAGAACTCCAAGAATTGTTTTAAAAAAAAGTGCTACCCTGGGAAAAGTACTCTTAATACTTTTGAAATCTTTAGAGCAACTTTAAGGCTTGTAAATACATAGAACAAATATTTAAAAAAACAAAAAGAAATTGACTCAATACTATTTCTTTTCACTTTCAAAATATAAAGAACAAAATAAAGACAAACATTGCAAGTTTAAAAGAAAGTAAAGTGACTTCTCCTTTTGACAGCTGCTGCATGTGCGCCCATCTCTGGGAGGTGCTGTCTGCCTTCTCGCTGTCTAATCAAAATCACTTCTGAAGTAGGAGAGAGAGTGAGAGAGAGAGAGTGTGTGTGTGTGTGTGTGTGTGTGTCTGTCTGTCTGTCTGTCTGTCTGCCTGCCTGCCTGCCTGCCTGCCTACCTGCCTGTGTGTCTGCAGTTGGAAAAGACAAGCTACTTTGTGGGTAAAGGAGGATACTTGTGCTTGGGTGGGAGAGCTTCTCTGAAGTCCAGGGGATGCTTCTTTCCAACACCAACTAGAAATGCATTCATGGTAGGAACAAACCTAACAGCATTATTTTAAATAACCACGTGTTCCACTCTATGTATTGGATTAGGGGCACTAATTCAATTTGATACTACCACTACCACTGATTTTTAAAATCATCATTGCTGCCAGTGCTTAAGAAACCCAAAGGTGTCTTTTAAAAAATGAAAGAAACCAAAGCTAAATTACACTTTTTAAAAAGTGGGTGTGGGGTCTAAAACCAAACCAATACCATGTGTGAAAATCACATTTTTCCCAACGTCAACTTCACTCAAGCCATTCTGGTGAGTATAAAACGAGCTGTGGTTTGGGCCTCTGTTTCCCCGACAGATATTGGAGTGCTGTACCGTGCTTTGTTTTTTTTCTTCTTTGATGAAATTGTAGTCTCTACAGGTGGCTTCCCATTTCAATTGTTTGTAGGCCGTCACCCTACAAAATGGATTATGAAGAAAGCCATGCTGCTCCCAAATAAGCAGTCTTGTATTTTGTATCTGGCTAACCAAAGAGTTCTTCTAGCTTCCATCCCTGAAGAAGTATTCACATTAAGAGACTTGGGAAGACTTGTGATGCACAAGAACAAAATTGTCCATAGCAATAAAAAACTCTTCTTCAGAATGTAGTTGAACACAATACAGGATCCCACTACATGAGCCCACTGCACAGGGGTGGAAAGCTGTTCTCAAAGAACAAAATCCTGAAAGTCTTGTGACAGGCGTATGACAGCAGCTGTCATCAGAGATGCAGCCTGAAAAGTGTCAGGGTCTGGCTGCAGGCTCTGCCTGGGAACCCTCAGTTGGAAGAAGCAACTTGATTCTGTGTTATATTGAGTTTTTAACAGTTGCCAGAATCAAAAGTGCAGAGGATTCTGATCCAGGAATCTCCTGACTGATGCAGTTTTAGGTGTCTGATGCAGCACTCACTCACAGGGGTGAAGGGTGGTGGGTGGGGATGGAGAAGCAAGGTGGTGACTGCCTCTTGGAAATCCGTGGCTCTCCTTTGCAGGGGTCTAGCCAGGACGGAACTTCAGGTAGTAGTGATGGCCTATTCATGGGTATTTTAGATGTGGACAAGTGTAAGGATTGGAGGAAAGAGAATAATATTGGGGAGAAAATAATTCAAGGGTTGAAAAAACCTTCAGCTATAAACATCTATAGTACAGTAACAGAAATAGTGTTTGAAATCTCACCTATAAGTGTGAAGTGTGATGAGGAGACTACAAAGTAATTTATGGGTAACTTGTTGCTTTGTGCACAGAACGTTAGATGGGATTAGCAAGATTACCTAATGGCAAAATAAGAGCAAAGTGGGAGAATTGATCCACACTTACACCAGCTGAAATGCAAAACACGGTCATGAATCTTACCCTGTTCACAGTTTCCTTTTTTGTTCTTCTGTTTTATTTTTTTTTTTTAATTAATTTTGATTGGCATATAGTTGCTTTACAATGTTGTGTTAGCTTCTACTGCACAGCAAAATGGATCAGCCCTACATACACATATATCCCCTCCCTTTTGGATTTCCCTCACAGTTTTCTTACTGGAAAGCAAGGTTTGGTTGTTTTTGGTTTAAAGTAATAGGTGACGTGGCCAGCATTGACATGGCTGCAACCCCTTCAAGCTGTCACAAAAGCTCTTTCACCCATTTGAACTTTGGGAAGAGGTTCATTAATTAAGGTTTAGTTCACTGCTTAAGGTGCTTTATGCCTGTATTCAAACCAGCTAACTTATAGCTACGCAGTAAGTTTAAATGAGAGTTTTTCCCTTTCTAGAAAAGAACATGATGCCAGTTTTCAAAATAAACCCATCTTAGATTCTTACAAAGACCAGCAAGCCTGTTCATGGCTGCATCATGAACTTGGTTCATTCAACAAATATTTACTGAGCATTTACTGTGTTCTAAGTGCAGGGAATAAAACAGTGAACAAAACAATCTTTACTCAACATGGAGGTCACATTTTTCATGGAAAAAAGAAAAAAAGCAAGCTAGAATTTTACATTGCTACGTCAGCGCACTATCCCCCCGAGACCTGTCTGCCGCTTGTTACGCTGGCAGATCTTTGATTTGGTTTTTGTCTTTTTTAATATATTTCAAAATACAATCTAGATTATTTACAACAATTAACCCAAAGACAGTTTTATCTGGTCTAGGACCACTCTTCAAACAAGTTATCATTCTGGGGTGTTTGACATCTTTTTGTTTCAAATGGCTCCATTCAAGGAGAATTTCCTTTTATCACTCTGTGAACTTGATCCAGTCAAAAGGAAAATTGATCCAGTGAAAAGGATTCTAAGCTAGAAAAAGTAGTCTTGGGCTATTGGATGTAATTCTGTGTTATCATTACTTAAGTTTTATTCTTTTTTTTTTTTTTTTTCTTTTTTTGGCCGTGCCATGCAGCTTGCAGGACCCCAGTTCCCAGACCAGGGATTGAACCCAAGCCGCAGCAGCGAAAGTGCTGAATCCTAACCACTAGACTACCGGAACTCCCTTAAGTTTTATTACTTTAAAAAAAAAAAATGTAGGGATCCAGTTTTTCAGTTTTGACCATCCATTGGCCCTTATGCACTCCTACATTCCCCATTTTGGAGAGAAGAACATTTTGCATTCCTTTATTTTTGTGTTGCTTTTTTTCTTATTGAGATATATTTCACATACTATAAAATTCACCCCAAATTTACTATATTCACAGTTGTGCAACCATCACCGCTTTCTAATGCCAGAGCATTTTCATCATGCCAGAAAGAAGCACATATCCGTTAGTAGCCTCTCCTCATTCTCTACTCTCCTCAGCCTCTGAGAGCCACTTATTCTATTTTTTGTTTCTGTAGATTCATTTAGATGAAATCATACATTGCATTGCTCCAATGCAACATTTAGCAAATGATCAAACCTCACAGGTGTTTGCAACATCAGGGACCTGACAGCAAGGTTTAAGACCCTGATTTTCCCCTGTTTTTGACTTTTTGTTCTCTGTCACTTCTTTAGGTATAACTTGGAAATATGTTTACAACCATCAGCTAATTCTGAACAAGTTCCTGAGAATTTCCTTTTGTCACTCTGTGAACTTGATGTATATGACCTGGGATATCTGACATCCTAGCACTGGCAACTAGGGTCTGGTCATTTTTGACCTCTCGTTTATTGCTACTTGAATAACTTTTCCATGGGGTTGAAATTCCTGCATGAATTAGAGGCTACTACAGTGTACCCTAGAAAAGTTAAGATGTAGCTTGACTTGGAGTCTGAGGTTTTATTTGTCCTCTCCCTTGAGGCACATTTGGACATAGTGACTGTTGAGGCTTCTTACTTGTCATGAAAGTAAAATTACTCATTAAGGAATAAACATGCCTTGAAACAGCCCCTACTACTCGTTAGTCCCAGTTTTTTAGTCTTATAGAAGATTACTTTTCCTGTTCAATAAACTTGAGCTCTAAGTCTCCACATCCTCCAGTAGTTTAGGGAGAGATACACTATATGCTTACTAGCTTCAAATATCACAAGTATCCCTCAGAGGGAAAAATGATTATATGTTAATGGGACTACCAACCATCCCCCCGACCCAAAACAAAAGGAAGACATCATTTTGTCTTACCAAATCATGAAATGACTTAGCATATCAAAGAAAAAAAGCTGCAGAGACCCATGTGCCAAACTTTTAAAAAATGTTTTATTTTGAAATAATTTTACTCTATGAGGAAGTTTCAAATTTAGTAGAGAGAGTTCCATATACACTTCACTCAATTCCATATTAATGTCTTACACTACCAGAGGACATTTATCAAAACTAAGAAACCAGCATTGGTGCATTGCTGTTAACTCCAGACTTTATCACTACTGTCCCTTTTGTCCTGTTTGTAGTCCTGGATGCAATCCAGGATACCACATTGCGTTTAGTCATCATGTATTCTTAGTGTCCTCTGGCCTTTGACAGTTTTTTAATCTTTCCTTGTTTGTCATGGCCTTGACAGTACTGGTCAGGTACTTTGTAGAATGTCCCTCAATTCGGGTGTTTTTCTCATGATTAGAGTTTGGGGTAAAAATACCTTTTTTTTTTTTTTTTTTTGCGGTACGCGGGCCTCTCACTGTTGTGGCCTCTCCCGTTGCGGAGCACAGGCTCTGGACGTGCAGGCTCAGTGGCCATGGCTCACGGGCCCAGCCGCTCTGCGGCATGTGGGATCTTCCCGGACCGGGGCACGAACCCGTGTCCCCTTGCATCGACAGGCAGACTCTCAACCACTGCGCCACCAGGGAAGCCCGTAAAAATACCTTTTAAGTGAAGTGCCCTCCTTCTATCATATCAGGGGGTATGTGATGCCCCCATGACGTCACTGGTGATGTTTAACCTTGACTACATGGTTACGGTGGTGTTTGTTACGTCTCCACTCTAAAGTTGTTTTTCTTTTCCCCCTTTCTTACTTTGGTCTATTTGGAAGCTAGTCACTAAGTCTAGCCCACTTTGGGGGAGGGAGGGTGGAATAGGAGAGAATTAAGCTCCACTTCCTTCCTGGAGTTGGAGATACCTCCTTATTATTTCGAATTCTCCTGCAAGAAAGATTTGTCTCTTCTATTTGTTTCTTTATTAAGTCGTGTGTAAATACACACACACACACACACACACACATATATATAACTATATTATATATACATATATATCAGTACAGATTCATGTATATTTATCTTACACTTTGAGTTATAATCCAATACCACATTATTTTGTCACCCAGATTGTTCCAGCTTTGGCCTTGGGAGCTCTTTCAAGTAGATTTATGTGTCTCTTGGACATTTCTTCATCTGTTTGTTTTTAAAGCACTTACTTTGTGACAGTACAAGATGCCACTGGAGTATCTTGTATTTTTGTATTTTTCCTGCCCTAGTCATAGAGTCTGTCATTTCTTCAAGGAGCCTTGGTTTCTTTTAGGAGAATAGTATTTAGAAACCAAGATCTGGGCACTGGGTGAGCTCATTACTACTGGGGTTTCTCTGCTTCTAGTTCTGCCAGCACTGTAAACTCTTTTTTTTTTTTTTTTATTCTGAATGTGAGCTCTTGCCAGTTTCACAGGAACGCTGACTTTTTACAAATACTGCTTCATTTTTTATATGATAACTCTGGTACCCAAAAGACTTCACCCTATAGACATTACAATTATGCTTTTGCTCACCCTATGTAACAAGAAAAAAGGATTAGAACTATTCCCTCTCTTTCCCTATTATGATAATTTGTTTTAACTTTCCCTTAGCTAGCAATATTCAGACAATCTACTAAAGTACCATATAGTACAGTGTTAAAATCTTACCTGAGAGACTAACTCAATTAAATTATAATAATGGAAATTGCTAAATAACCAGAAGTTAACTGGCAATGGAAACCATTGTACTGCATATCAAAACTTGATGAGATGCAAGTAAAGTAGTAGTACTTCGAGGTAAATGTGGTGTCTTAGATTTATTCAGGAAACATGAAAGAGTTAAACAAGTTAGGCCATCGAAGGAACCAGCTGAGTAAAAAACATGTTACCTGAGTGGATAGCAAGAGTTCATATAGGAAGAAGTTGTATGCTGTAGTGGAAAAGAGATCTTGACTAGAGCTAGGAGACTTGTGTTCTGATGCTAATGCTACTGTTTACTGCTAATTTGTTCACTCTCACTTGTATGGGCCCCCACCGTCCTCTCTAAAAAGGGTTCACTCATGCCAACCATATGAGCACATCCAGAATCACTTTAAATACTGTTTACCAAGCTTAACAGTGAATTAAGTCTTGGTGAAATAGGATATTAAACTTTTCAAAGAAGTAAGAATATCAAGATTTTCTGAAATTTTCAAAACAAATGACCATCCAGCAGTTGAACTTGTTCTACGGATGATTTTCTTTCTGACTCTTCTGAAATATTTACCTCTTGTTAATCAAAATACGTCTTCTGACCTGAAGTCCTAGGAAACTATCTTTGCCAAAGCTCTAATGGTTGTCCTATCTTAATTGCTTCCTAGAACATAGAATAACGGGGCCCAGCATTGTTGTGTGTTAGAATCACCTGGGAGTTTTCAAAAACACAAATCCTGGGACTCCACCCCAGACCAGTTATTTCAGACTCTCTGAGGATGAAACCTTGGCATCATTTTTAAAAAGTTGCCTAGGTGATACTAATATGAGCCAGGGTTGAGACCACTGTGGAATGGTGAAAATAACCTGATTTACCAAACAGTTTAGAGAACAATTTATATTTTCAGTTTTGTTTTTTTTTAAGTTTCAGTCATGTTACAACCTTTTTCACATCTTCTTTGTTCTTTTGGTTTTTTTGGCCACACCACATGGCATTCGGAACTTCCCTGAACAGGGATCAAACCCACGCCCCCTGCAGTGGAAATGCGAAGTCTTAACCACTGGACCACCAGGGAAGTCCTCTGATATTTTAAAAATATTTTTAAACTGCAAGGTGTTGGTTGGACACACAAATGTGGCATTACAAATGGCACATGTTTTGAAAATACAGTGCTATGAGAGCATATAATGGGTGCCCTGTGTAAACTGGGGGGTTAGGGGATGCGTCCCTCAGGAAGAGAATTTTAAACTGAGAAATCTAAAGAATTAAATAGTTCAGGGGGTGGGTTCAAGTAGAAGGGATCATGAGTGCAAAGGCTCTGTGGTAGGGGGGATGCAGGGTGTATTTGAAAAATGAAGAAAGAGTGGCAGGTATGGTGAGAGTCCGTTTCATATGCAAAAGTAGAATTTAAACATGTCCTGTGACAAATTAATCCAGACAAACCTTCTCTGGGCAAATGGGTGAAAGAACTTTTTGAAAGTTGCCGTATTCTCTCAATTTAGTAGAATTTGCTAGAGACCAACCTTGGTTGGTTTTCTTATGTTTTGGTTTTTTTTTAATAAGTTGTCACCCAGTAAAAGGAATGGCGGTACTTTTAATCATTTCCAGTCCCAAAATTTAGTGGATGGGAATAACTTCTGGCTCTTTAGAATGAACAGTTAAGTTTATATCTAAGATTAAGATTATCTATAAACACCATGCACCTCATAAGATTGTTGTGAGGATTAATTAAAGGAGATCAGATAAAGCCCCCAGCATCCTGACTGGAATACCTGGGGCATGTCCTCCCTGTGTCCAATGTTCTTTTTCTATCCCATTCTACAACCTTAGTCATATTCAGCTACATACAAAATTAAACTACACTACCTTAAAACCCATACCCCCTGCAGCGGAGCATGGAGTCTTAACCACTGGACCGCCAGGGAGGTCCTTCAATCACCATTCTTTTTGGAACTTCAGGTTTGTGTTTTTTTAAGCAAATGGATCCAGTTTCATAATTCTGACTTTAAAAATTTGTCTTCTTTTCAGTCATAGATTTTGATTCATGTTTTCCTTTAAATTACTGGGTTTTATTGGGAAAAATATCTTCCCCTTTAAGCATAAAGAAACTTTCTCAAACTTCCCCATAACCACGAAAGAAAGATGTGTTATGGTGACCAACTTATTTTGCTGGGATTTTCCTGGTTTAAAACCTGAACGTCCTGCCTCCCACTAACTCTCAACCTCCCCATCAGTAAACCCTGACAGTCACCACCCTAGGTGTCATTGATCTGACTCTCACTTATCTCTGGCCACCATCACAGACTTGGTTCCCCTTCAGGCATCTTCCCGCAAATATGATTTGCCTTTTAAGAGACAAAGTAGGAGTGGAGAGAGAAGAATAGTACTGTTGGCAAATTTACTTCCTATTACACTGTCAAAACTGGATATATTTTGATTTTTAGTAAATCTGATAAATGAGTGTCTCTATTATGTCTAAAATGCGGTTGTCTTGCCTCTGGTGTTTAAAAGGGGTAAAAGATGGTTCAACACATACAATTCCTAGAACCTGACATGAACCAGGCTTGAAAGCAAATCCTTTTGCTTTCCCTAGAGATGGCAGGACTAAGTACCTTAGGGACCTTAATTCTATGTTCTAGTTCCCACGGAAAGACACCTATAATAACATTCCCAAATGTTTTTGTTCCTTTGAAGGCTGAATTGTAACCTCAATATGTCAGATGCTTCAAACTTAAAGGGTAGCTTTTAAAACTCTTATCCTCAAAATGACAGTAAACTCTTGGCACTAACACTTCTCAGACCCTCTCAAGGAGCTAGAAACGTTGACTCCAATTGAACACCGAAGGGCTAATGACATCTAGGACAGAGGTTCTCAAACTGTGAATGACAAAATTAATGGATTACAACCAGCATTAAATATATATATAGAGAGAGAGAGAGAGGGAGAGAAGGGGGGGACATACGACAGAAAATGTTATTTTGTAAAATGTATTTGGTTTTTATATTCTGATCTATGTATGATCCTTTATCCAAAACGATTGGGATCAGACATATTTTAGACTCAGAATTTTTCAGAGTTTAGAAAAAAGTTTTTCAGTTCGATGACTGCTATGCTGAATAGAGTTAAAATTATTGCCACCAGTGAGTAGAAGAAAGTGCAACATCATCAGAGGAGGATCCAGGGGTGTTGCTTATCTCTAAACCAGGGTCTTGGCCTCAGATAATAACAAACAATAAAAGAGAAAACCATTAAGGGGGTAGCAGTAGTGAAGTAATATTAAATCTCTTCATCAGTCTCCACTTTCTGCCTAATCGTATAAATTAATTCTCTTACCATCCCTTTCCAAGCTGCAGCCAAATTGAGGGCCATTTCCAGTCTTTCTGGCTAGAAACCAGAAAAGTCAGGTGACCCCCAACCCTACCAGGACCATACCTTCTTAAGGGATCAAAGCTTCAGCCTGGGTTTTGGTTACTGCTGTGTGAAATTGCAAGCCCTTAGCCTTGATTTGTGGGGAAAATGAAGATCAGACTTGCTAGGAACAGAAACTTCTCTCCCCACCAGGCAATCAAGAATTATTCTTCAAACATCTGTGTTAACACGAGGTGGAATGTGAGTAAAATAGGTTGATGTATCTTTCATGCTCAACTTTGTGAGGCAGTGTCCTTAGCTGTGGTCTGGAATATTCTTGGAATCTGCAATTGCTTCAACTTCCTCTATCCTTATGCCTAAATCTCCAAAGTCACATATTTTGCTTTTCTATACAAAACAAGACCTTTTAGCCTAACAGACTTAAGTATCACTTAGCTTTAAATTTGAGGAATAGCAAAAAACCTATTACACTGACAACAGGCCATGAAGTCTGCAAAGCTTGCTGTATGCTAAAGTTGCAACAGTGACTTGGCTTCTGAAGAAAATGGGTGTTTTTGTTGAAAACTAGAAATGATGCAGTTGCATTTTGGGGACTTTTTTTTTTTTTTTGTGGTACGCGGGCCTCTCACTGTTGTGGCCTCTCCCGTTGCGGAGCACAGGCTCCAGACGCGCAGGCTCAGCGGCCATGGCTCACAGGCCCAGCCGCTCCGTAGCATGTGGGATCTTCCCGGACCGGGGCACAAACCCGTGTCCCCTGCATCGGCAGGCAGACTCTCAACCACTGCGCCACCAGGGAAGCCCGACTTTTTAAAAAAAAAAATTTTTTTTTTTATACAGCAGGTTCTTATTAGTTACCCATTTTGGGGACTTAACACTTGCTTTTCTAGTTCACAAAACCCTACATTTCCTCATGTTTCTGGGACTCCAGAGTCACTCCTGTAAGCTAGTTGGCCCTGGGCAGAAGTGTGAAGTCATCACAGACGACAGCACGTTTACTTCTTTCTCTCTCCTAGAAGCTCTTCCTCTAGTCAGACACCCAGAGTTCTTACTCTTCTGATCCCTGACTGTCCAATGGAAAGCTTTAGATTCTCAAGTTCAGAGGTTAAAACAATGAATTCTGAATTATCAGTTTGAGACCTGTATGTTAGCTCTCCTTGATAGCAGCACTTTAAAATTGCTATAGAAGATGGGCTTCCCTGGTGGCGCAGTGGTTGAAAGTCCACCTGTCGATGCAGGGGACGCGGGTTCGTGCCCCGGTTTGGAAGGATCCCACATGCCGCGGAGCGGCTGGGCCCGTGAGCCATGGCCGCTGGGCCTGCGCGTCCGGAGCCTGTGCTCCGCAGCGGGAGAGGCCACAACAGTGAGGCCCGCGTACCGCCAAATAAATAAATAAATAAATAAATAAATAAATAAATAAATAAAATTGCTATAGAAGAGATTAAAAGGAGTGAATGGTGGAACTTCAGGGACTTTGATATCAGTCAGTGTGAGAGGTCTCTGTGCAAGAGGGTCTTACTGGTGCTCTGACCATAAACTCCACACACTCCATAAGAACTGAGCTGCTCTTAAACTTGCCAAGATGTGTGTTCCCTCGGTGCAGAACATCAAACAGCCTAACAGCTTAAGTAAAGGGTGCAAAATTCATCATGTAAATCTGTTTTTAACAAACACAATTGAATGATGTTTTTACTAGTATAGCTCAAAGAAAGCCAAGTGAGATAAACTATAAAACCATACTCCATGGAGTCTTAACTCGGATGTGGCTAAGTATAAAAAGCAAAACTGACCAGATGTTACATTTAGCAGAGGTAAAATGCCTCAAGCAATATACATGTCCAATAAAAACTTCAAATCCCTTTGGAAGTGAAAAACAGCTTGACTTCAGTGAGTGGTAGCTTTAGTGCATGGTTGGGGGGCGGTTGTGTGCAAAGCGCCTCCATGCGCACACTCTGGAGAAAGAATTTTTTCAGGGTTTTCCCTCCTTGGGTGTACATGTTGTAAACAACACATAAGTTGTGTGTGTGTTTTTTAAGCAAAAATCTGTGGAGTGGAGAAATCTAGTTTGCCCTTATCTGTGTCAGCTTCTTGCATGAGATGGGGCTAAAGACATTTCCGGAAAAAGAAGAAAGGTAGGACGTTTTAAGCATATGAACACATAAAAATGGAAGAGTCTTTTAAAAAGGAGACAAAAGAGAGAAATGTTGGTAAGAAAGGAAGTGAGCAGGGTGAAGTTTGGGCACAAAATGACCAAAACACCTTGTGAACATGTTTAATGGGACCCCAGAGTGCCAGGGCATTGGTAATGCCATCGGGACATTAATGGTAACACGCACCTTGTAAGGAATTTTTGGTGGTGGTGGTTAAATTTTTATATACCTCCCTTTGGAACTGATGGAGTGTATGGCTGTGCCTGGGAAAGCTGGTGAGACAGTTAAAGTGCTAATGGCCATGCCAGAGCCTGAGGACTGGACTAGCAAGTGCTTAAATGGTTTCATAATAAAACTTTGGGATGACAGGCACATGCATTTGAGTGCTAGTCACACTGCTCTGAGCCTCACGGCAATTGTAGTGTTGTTTATTTCCCTATATCATTACCCGAACCCCCTCTATCCGCGACAAAACACCTACTACTTTAGGTACATCGTATTTTCCCAAACCGACTTTGAAAAGTTCCATTTTTAAACAGTACGTACAAGCCGAAGTACGCTGATACCAACGTAAAATGGCAATCCAAAGGCAATTCCCTGTTTTCTAATCCCACGGTTTCCTTATTGAGAACCGTCCCTGCATATGCAGATTAGGGAGCCAGGGAAGACCGTTTCATTGATTAGAAAATCAACTTTTACAGTTCTTTTCCTGAGTTATTACGCTACCCTGTACTGTATGGATACTTAATGGGAAAGAACGTGAGGTACTGAATTTTCCGCTCTCTGGGTTTCTAATTATTCCAACCGCCTTCAAAGAAGTGTAGTTCTTGTGCTGTGGCTAAATTCAGAAGCGGGAAATGCCAACCCCTCTAAAGGCAGACGGATCGCCAAAACCAGGGACTGAACCAGAGTAGAGAAGGGTTAAGTGAAACGAGTGCCCTTCCGAGAAACCGAAACCACATCGCCCAAGCTAACGGGCGCTACCCGGGAAGCGCCGGGTGGAAGGTACGAGGATACACAGACCCCGCCCGGGCGTCCCCACATCCCGGAGCGCCCTCTCGCGCCCCCGCGCGCCCGACCGGGGAGGCAAGCCTCGCGCGCTCCCTCCGCTCCCGCGGGCTGGGGATGCGGCCGCCGACGCGCGCGGGGGCGGGGCCGGCTTGGGGGGCGCGCGCGCGCGGGGCCGCGGGCAGGGGGGCGGGGCGGCAGAGCTCGGCGGCTGGGCCTGGAGGACAGCGGCGGCGGAGGCGACGAGTGGCAGCGGGAGCGGCGCCGAGAATCCTTGCGGGACGCGGGCGACAGGAAGCGGGGAGCGCAGAGGTAACTCAGGACGGAAAAGGCGGGTGGGGAGTGGGTGCGGGCCCGTTGGACCCCGAGGGCGAGTGGCGGAGGCCGCTCGCCCGGGGCGCCGACGCCGCTACCCGAGAGGAGGGGGCGGGGCGCTCGCGTCCCTGGAGGTGGTGCCTTTTGTCTGCCTTCCCCGACCGCTCCGCCCCCTTCCCCTCCCCCCACTGCGACCTAGCCCCCTGCCCTTCTCCTGGAAGCCTTCTCCGGGACCCTCTCGCGCGCGCGCTCCCGCCCTTGTTTTGTTTGGACTGGGGAGGTTGGGGAGCTCTTCCCTGATCTAGGGCCCTGCGTCCCAGCGCGCCTGCGCCAGCGTCCTCCCGCCCGCTCCGATTGGCTGAGGTCTTGCGCATGCTCCCGAGGCCCGCGGTGGGCCTCGCTGTCCGCTCCCGCCCTCCCCCTCACCCCACTCTCAGCGGTTTTCGGAGCCGGTTCGAAAGATGCCGGCGGCGGTGACTGGCTGTGGCGAACCCGCCCCCCAGGTTCTCCGCCCCCGCCGCCGCCATTACGGAGCTCCCAGCGGTGAGTTCGCCGAGCGCTGGGACTCGCGGTCCGCCGCCTCCTGCGTCGCGCGTTGGGCGCCGCTCGGGTCGCGGCGTCGGCCTCCCCGCGCGCATCCCGGAGCGGGAGCTCGAGCTGTCAGCTGCAATGAGCGCGCACCTCGGTGTCCGCCGCCGCTGAGCTCGCCGCCCTTTGCCTCGCCGCCTTCATACTGGCTCCGCTCTCGCCCCCGCCTTGTGCTCGGCGCCGCACCGGCCGCTCCCCGCCTTTGTCTCTGCTGGTCTTTCTAATCGGTTCTCTCGGCGGTCTGGGCTCGGTGTCAGCTGTTGGCGCCCCTGAAAAGCCTTTGCTGCTGCTGCCGCTGCCGCCGCGACGCGGGCCTAAGCTTTCGTTTTCCCGTATGGCTTTCCTAGAGCTTGTTAGTCACCGCTCCTTAGGTGATGTGATTTTAGCTAAGAAAGTCAAACGTGTGAATAGGGGCGTTTGTAAAGAGTTGGAGGCAGGAGTGGTGAAGTGAGAGGCCCAGATTTGAGATTTTGATACTGAATTGGCCAATGTCTGTGACCGAGGACGAGTCACTTAACCACTTTGAGGGAGTGTTCACCCCTGCACAGAGGACGGCCAAGGTGAACTTTACCGCCCTTTCCGCGTATACATTTTCTCTCTGTTGTTTATCATGCTTCCCGACTTTATGTTACATTGAAAAGTGAGAATTTAGTTAAAAGTACAGCTAGGAATTCACCTGGGACTTTATGGACAAAGCTGGCCTTAGAGTGAAGTTACACGTGTCTAGTTTTATTTTGGAAGATAGCTTAGTTTTGTTTAATCTGGCATAGGCATAAAATCGTTAAGAACTTTTAAAATTCTTATTGCTCTTTTTAAAAGTTTAGTGTAATGTGTTTCAAAGTAGAAGTAACATTTTTAGAGGTTATTTTTGGCCTTGTTTTTAAGCTTAATTGGAAGATTGAGGGCAAGAACTTGGAGAAAGTGTCCTGAACTCTTCGTGTATAGATGAAAATCCTAACTCTTTAGCCAGTTAGATTGTGCGTGCCTTAGGAATAGATCCCTGTAGTGTCCATAGCATCTGTGCCCAATATAGACACTGATATATTGAAATACAAAAGTGAAAAAGAAGTTGCTAGCTAATTATACGCATGCTTTTTGTGACATTACCTGTTAAGTCTGAATATAGTTAAAGATTTTAGATTGAGAACAACTTGATGTAATCAGTGCATAGCTAATGATATTATAATGTATAATGTCTTGTGTACATTTTATGGTAAAATATGAAATAATACTTTCCCTAAAATGCGTACTTTCAAGGATATCAGTAAACTGAAATACATTGTTGAACTACTTATTTTTCTAGTGCTTTCTCAATGTAGAGAAAGTAAATTAAAACTGAAATTACGGACTTTCTACTTTTACAACCTTTTCTTTATTGCCTGCATTTAAACAACTTAGCACTTCCCTTGACGAAAGCAAATCTTTGTTATGTTAATCTCACATTAAATTTTAAAAACAGGTTGATGACCACAGAAAGACCACATAAACCACAGGTAAACTCAGATGGCACATATAAGAACCCAGATGAAAAACTTATTCAAGTTTCGTCTATTCGTTCTTTCACTTAATAAATATTTATTAAGCACCTATTCTGTGCCTGGCATGTTTCTTAGGCACCAAGTATGCAGCAGTGAACCAGCCAGATAAGATTCCTGCAAGGAAACAAGTGTGGCGGCCTAAAAGTCTGATCATTCAGAAATGTAGCAACAAAAGTTAAATTAATGAGTATCTGTGATGTTCAGGTAGTATGAATTAACCATTCATATAGTTTTGTTAGCTTTGTGATGAACAGTGAACTTATGGAATAACTCATTAACCAACCTATTATAAAGAAAATGCTATAGGGCTTCCCTGGTGGCGCAGTGGTTGAGAGTCCGCCTGCCGATGCAGGGGACACGGGTTCGTGCCCCGGTCCGAGAAGATCCCACATGCTGCGAAGCGGCTGGGCCCGTGAGCCATGGCCGCTGAGCCTGCGCGTCCGGAGCCTGTGCTCCGCAACGGGAGAGGCCAAAAGAAAAGAAAGTGCTATAGACGGAAGCCTTAATTTTTATGACCTTTATTAAGGAAATACAGAGCTGAGGCAAACGTTTCTTAATATTTATATTAAATTCTAAATATTTAGTTTTATTTTTTAAGTGTTCTTCACACTTGCTGAATATAGTAATAAGTACTGTCAGGTGTCATTGTTCATTCAACTTTTTTCTCCAATATTTATCCAGCACCCAGCATGTGCTGGGCATCCTTCTAGGTGCTGGGAATACAGTGATGAATTAGTCCTAGCCCTTGTAATGCTTACATTTCACTGGAAGAGACACATAATAAAAAAGTAAATAGACGTATGTTGAATTACACGTGGTGTTAAATGCTGTTACAAATGCCATATAAAGAAACCTGAAAAAGAATAAGAAGGATGGGAGGGCTTTCTGAGGGGGTGACACTGAGCACAAATCTAATTGAAGTGTCTAGGAAAAGAATGTTGCAGTGTAAAAGAAGAGCATGTGCAAAGCACACACTGAGGACCAAAAGATGATCTGTGTGTTTGGAGTCAAGAGAGTAGAGTGATGGGTGGAGTAGTAAGGGGTGAGATTACTGAAATAAGGGGGTGTGGTGATGGGGAGGTTTTAAGCAGGAAAGTGTCAGGCTCTGTTTTTTTTGGTGGATGCAGCCAGGAAGATTGGCAAACCAACATTTCTCAGTTATTCCACCCTGGGCATACTTCTTACCTGACCTAATTTAAACTGACATTCTTGTCCTCAGGTTAATGATGTCTAATGTCTTTATGGACCATGTACTTGTTGCCCTGACTTCAGTCAATTTTGTCATCTTGGCATTGAGAGTAGTTTCCTTTGCACCCCCACTCCTTTTCTAAAACCTGTTTGTTTCAATTTTGAACAATTAGTAAATATAGAGTTGACTGGAAGGGTTTTGACTTTTTTTTTTAGTATTTTACTTACAGGGAAAATATTTTTTAAAGATCCTCTATGAACAGACTGCTGAAGGTTTTGCTGACTTCGCAGTATCATTTTCAACCTAGCTAGTATTATCATGGGTTAAGAAAGATGAATTCATTAGCAGTATCACTTCACCAAGAATAACCTGATCATGAAGTTTTACTTCTGTATGGTATTTACATGTAAAAGTGTCATCAGATTTGCTTTTTTTTTAAATCAAGGAAAATGTATTATTATGTAAGTTCTAGTTGGGTGAGGGAGCAAGTTTATGTATTGAAATTATTCCAAGATAGACTTTTAGCGTTCACAAACCTAAATAATGCCCTTAAACCCAACTTTTCACAAATGAGAAAACTTTTTATTTCTGTGTTTTATAGTTGTTGAAGTGAACTGCTATGTGAGCATTTTAAGTAGTTTTTGTAACAGTTAATAATTTTTAAATATTCGTGGATATTCCTAATTTACTCTTGAATAATAAGTTTTTAGCATATGATCTTGAATTCTTTCAGCTGCCTTTCATTGCAGTTGACGGATAGTTCACAAGTCTGGCATTGCTCTTGGTGTTCCCATAAAATGGTTTTCCCTGTAAATGTGAAAGCGTTCTGTATGTTTGGAGCTTCAAACTATTACCTGACAAATTGAAAGCTCTTAAATTCCTAGACAGGGTTAGAGCTTAAAGTAGAAGCTGAATGACTAGTCTACTCTTTCCCAAGTCTTCATTAATGTTCAGTAGCACAAAGATCTAAACGCCTAACTGATTATTTTCTTAAATTTTGGAAGAGTTTTTATATAAAATGTTACTGAGGCCCAGATGAGGATGGGCGGGGCAGAGGGTATTAATGATCAGGTAAATTTGAGTGATTTACATGCGTTTTATTTTTAAATCTTTAATTTTGTTCTTTTGTGCTGATTTTACTTAACATTAGAAGTATGACAAATAAGGTCTTAGAGGCATATTTATTCTCCTAGGTGATGGTCTGAATTTGCTTTTCTGAGTCTGGAGGCTCTTAGACTGTCATGTTCTTCAGCAGTATTTTTGCCCTTGTATTACTTCTCTGATGGAGATGGAGTTAAGGTTACAGTTAAGTTTCCTGACCCCTTTGAGAACAGTAACAACAATAGCCTCTCTCTTTAGTAAACTGATCTTTGAGTAAACATTGACTAAACTATTTCTAGGTCTCCTTATTCTGTCCTTTCTGAGTTCCTGATACTAGCAGAAGGGATGGGGTTAGGTTCCTTATGAGCTTTCTTGTCCTTGTTGCCTTTGTTCATGTGGAAGGTGCAACAGCTGCTGTGGCTTGTGCATTTGTCTTAGTCGCTGCTTTTACATAGTCTATATTTTGATAGTGATTTTATCTTTCTGAATGATAACTGACTAAGTCATCTGTCGCTTAACTATAAGTTTTATAGTGAATTTTTTTTCCCTTTGGATGTATATTAAATTTAGACGTTTTAGTTTAGTTTTGTTTCTGTTAATCTTCACACCAGGTCTTTTCTGTGCTTTAGGTTGATTCTTCACCACACTGAAACCACTAGGAAAAATCCTTGTGGTTAACAGCAGAGGCTTCAGAGTGTAACCTGTACTCGGGCCTAGAAATTATTTTAAATGGCGACTGATACGTCTCAAGGTGAACTCGTCCATCCTAAGGCACTCCCACTTATAGTAGGAGCTCAGCTGATCCACGCGGACAAGTTAGGTGAGGTAGGGGCTGACACAGTCTTGAAGCTTCACTCTTGGATCAGTCCCTGACTTCAGGCCCTGCTGGGTCCTTCTTGGTACCTGTTCCTTCCTCTACTTGGGGGAGTCTGGGTTGTGAATCTGAACAAATCAAGTAGATACAAAGTTCTTTTCATCTTCCCTTTCCCCTCAAACTCCTGAGAAAACCTAAATTTATTCCAAATCAAGTATAATTACTTATTTCCATTTGAAATTCTAGCTAAAATAAAATACATTGAAAAGTACTTCTTAAGAATCATATTTCATTTCAAAAAACTTTGTTAAAAGTAATTTGCATCAGATCCTGGAGTCGACTTGAAGAATTCTCCTACGTCTTCTGACACCCAGTTAGGCCCCTTGAAAAAGAGAGAAAAGAGAAATTTTGTTTGCATGTGTGATTATGGCCGTTTCTTTTCTTAGAAGGTAGAAGATAACACCATGCCGATTCGTCGAGCTGTGAATTCTACCCGGGAAACTCCTCCCAAGAGCAAGCTCGCTGAAGGGGAGGAAGAAAAGCCAGGTAAAGTAAAGCGGTGGACAGCTTCAAAAGGCAAAAGTTTCTGCTCCAGTTTGGAGTGTCCCATAAATTCCCTTGAACTTACTTGTTCTTTTTTTATGCTTCAGTGTTTGGGGGGAGCATTTAGAGAGAGAGGTGGTACCTGTTGGTATGTCATTTCTAGACCATGTGGGCAAAGAAAGAATTTCATCTTGTCTCTAAAGATTTTTAGAAGGTGAAAATTTCATGTTCTTGGAATTAAAAAACAGAAAGATGGTTGGAGAGAACAGGAATGGTCGAAGAGTAGCTTCTGGGCATACAGTGTCATCGGGATGAAGACCCTGGAAGAATGGAAGACTTGGGCCTTCAAGATGGACAGCGGAAGGCTCAACCAGAAATCATCAAGAGGCCTCAAGGGAGCAAATGGGCGATCAAAGCATTGGTTTGTAACTTTGGTGTTGGTGGAGAGAAGATTGGCCAGGCAGATGTGGGAACATAATAAATCAAGAGAAAGGTAGAACCGTCAATCTGGAGCATTCGTGTTCCTTCATGGCACCTCTAACCACTTCTGCAAGTGGAACTGCTTTTCTTGTTCTTGTGACCTTTTTCTTTTTCTTTTCTTTTCATTGCCAGGGATGAGCACATGGTGCTGTCCCTGTCGTGGCTGTTAGAACCAAATATTTGCTGACCAGCATATATTACCAATAAAATAATACATGCACCCTTGATGCCTTTATCCTTAGTGCACTAGGGATCTGCTCTTCTCCAGCTGAGCATGGATTTTGTCTCAGAATCCTCAGACGAATACTACAAGCATTTGGGGTACTCTGGCCTAAGGCAGTGAGGAGACATGGGAATCAGCATATTAAAAAAAATAATAGTTGCTGGTGAGTTGAGGGTAGGTTATTTTTTCCAGGACTGAGATAAGCCACTTGATGGCCCATCTTGAGCCGCATTTAACAGCCAGCTGAAGTCACTAAGTCACTAATAACATGAGTTTTCAGAATACACCAGAGTGTTCAGGTGTAAGGTATTAGAAAAGTCAACCGAGAATTTATAAAGGACCAGTAAGACACTTCACAAGTTGTGTTTGCTTATCTTATCTCTGTCCCATTATAGTATTTTGTACATGAAAATAATTGGACTTCACTCATGTTGTAAATTTTATAAATCCAAAAAGGCATACACAATAGTTCTGTGAGTTGGAAACATTGTCTCATATGTAACAGTGTCTCATTATCTGTTGAGCAATTGAACCTTTATTAAACCGTAAGCTTTAAGAGAAAATAATGTGGAATTTAATTTGTAGCCCTGCTGTTATGGTAAAACTCAGTAAACGGTCTTGGCTTTTCAATTTGTTTAGAATAAAGCAATGTAAAAATAAGTAAACATGACTAACTAAAAGTAAGTTCTTACAGTTAGGTCGGCCAGTTAGGTCAGATCGTTGGGGCAAAGGGCTGTAAAAGATACATCGTGATAAAAAAAAAATACATCTTGCAGTTATCTGTATCACCAGATACCATTGTTATACTGAAGTTCTAGCCTTAATATTTGCGTAACAGCTCTAGAAGCAGTAGAAGAGGCCAGAGGAGGATGGGAATCAGTACAAGTGCTAGCCTACAGGTTTCCCCTAAAGCATTTTGTATTATGTTCATAATAACTCTGTGAAGTAAGGGTACTGAGATATGGAGATGTCAAAGAACTTGCCCTAAGATATCAAGCTAGAATGTTAGAAAGTCTGAACTTGAATCCAGATATATCTGACTCTAGAGCCTTGATTTTTGCTGAGCATATATGGGAGGATTTTTCACTTACATGCAAGTCTGGTTGAAGAGCGTGATCCAGGATGATTTACAAATTATAGTTGACTATCCTGAAACTTACGGCTTAGAATTTTAATTTGTAGAATTCCTTTAGCATTGTATGTATGTGGTTTGGCTATCAGAAGGAAGTGGCATTTTTAAAAATCTCTTATTTATATGAAGGCCCCAAAGAAGTCTTCATTATGCCAGTAATGAGTTCACATAATTTAAATGACTAAACTCTTCAAGCATATCCTTTTTTTTTTTTTTTTTGCCTAGTTTTGGCCACTGATGCCCTTTTCTTTTAAGTCTCTGCTTAACCATTTCCTGGGGTTCTGTGGTCTGTAGTGGCTGCTCAAGGAGACCTACTGAGAAAAGACACAGACCAGCAACTGCAGACCTCAGTGTTCCCCCTCTCATATTTCTACACTTGCCAGAATCATTTCACTTGGAAAATAAATATTAATTTTCTATTATTTATTCCCTTACTAATATTAGCCTGTTAAGTTATGAAATGGCTAATTTCTTAATTATGAGTCTCATCATTAATGTTATAGAGTAAAACACTCAAGAGTTTTGATTTGGGGTAAAATGAGTTTCCCTTTCTGTGCAATTTGCTGATCCTTCTCTTTTTCTCACCTAATGGTCTGGATCAGCAACCCCTTATATAGGCAATTTGAGTGACATAAATCGGGGAAAAAAGTGTACTCATAAATCATTTGTTCATTTTAGGATACAACTGTTAATTGCAACATTTGGCTTATCTGTTTAAAGAGATAAACTTTTACCCTTTTATTGACTTAGGCTCTAATGTATTTACTTGATGCAATTCTACGCACCTGATTTCTTTTTTTTTTTTTTTTAGAACCAGATGTAAGTTCAGAGGAATCTGTCTCCACTGTAGAAGAACAAGAGAATGAAACTCCACCTGCTACATCTAGTGAGACAGAGCAGCCAAAGGGGCAACCTGAGAATGAAGAGAAGGAAGAAAACAAGCCTTCTGAGGAAACCAAAAAGGAGTAAGGACTTATGCCTTCTTGCTATTTGTATGTGAAGACTATGTAAAAGGACTGTAGGTCAGATTTTTTTAAAGTGATACAACTTAATTTATGCTAGATACATGCTATTTGGAGTTACTGTTTTTGGAATTATCTTTTGGAATAGGCTTACGATGTAGTCATATGGCCTATTAGAATTTGTAGTAGTTATCAGAACAGTGGTTTGACGGATGCACAATTCATTCTTTTCGGCTTTGGCATGTGTTTTTGTGCTTAGAATTCATTGTGGGAGTGTCTCCTATTGTAAACATTGACATACTTTCAATAAGAAATGGAATGTGACTAAAAATCTGACCTGAGAGATTCTTCTTCACTTTATTCCTCCCTCTTTGCAAGAATGAGTTGTTTTTACGTGCTTATGTTAGAAAGCATTAATCTATACCAAGACATTGCTAGAGTGACCTAAAACTCTGTATATATTTGATGAAGTATTCAATTGGAGGGTGACTTTGAGAATCTGAAGGCAAAATTTGCTATTGATAATCTGTACAATGTGATGGTGATTCTTTTTTAATTTAAATTTTTTTTTGCAGGACAGCTGGTAGCATTCATTCTATTCTTTTCATAGTTGGTGAAAACAGGAATTACTTTTTAAATAAAAGAATGACTTAGAAATAACTATACTTTCCAGGTATAATCCTCAGGGAATCCTTCATCCCAGTTTCATAGGTATATGTAAGGTCTGTGGAATTTTTAGCAGCTACCCTTTCTTTTAGGTACATGGGAGTGTTACTGTTACTTAGAATAAAATGTGTATAATGCTTTATGGTTCACAAAACTTTTTATGAATGTAATCTCATCATTTCTTGCAGCACCTTGTGAAGTTTTTGGTATTACGTTACTGTTTTACAGCTGAGGAGGTTGAGACTCAGGTCACTGGCTAAGATCATATAGCTAGTAAATGTTGGAGCTGAGACTCAAACCCAAGTTTTCTGACTTCAGAGCTTGAGTTCTTCGCACTGTACTGAATCGCATCTGTTGCAGTTGTTACTAGAACTCATTTTAAAATTCTCATTTCTTTTATGTACTGGCCCTTCATACTAGTGCTGATTTATATGACTCCTCTCTCCTGTGTGCAGCTGGGAGAGCACACCTTTTTGGTTCATTTGTAGAACCCAATTTTTTTTAAATGTTTTATTTTGTAAAATGTTGCTTATTTTACGTATCACCTCAGTGTGGAAATGAATTAAAACATTGATTTTTATCCCTCTCTGGTCTTTTCTTCTTTCTGACTTTATACTTCTTTCTGAAGAGTTTATCTTGCATAATAACAATTCTTTGTTTTAAAGTGAGAAAGATCAGTCTAAAGAAAAGGAGAAGAAAGTGAAAAAAACAATACCTTCCTGGGCTACCCTTTCTGCCAGCCAGCTAGCCAGGGCCCAGAAACAAACACCGATGGCTTCCTCCCCACGTCCCAAGATGGATGCAATCCTAACTGAGGCCATTAAGGCAAGTTTTTATTTCAAGCAGTTCATCTTAGATTTATTCTGTTTGTCTCTTGCGTATTTGAAAATGGCATACTCCTGTGCAGGCATCAGAAATCTTGCTCTGCTTCCTAAAAGAGATTTAAATAGAAGAAAGCCATTGCTGAGTTCATGTTTTTATAATATTATCACATTTGCTGAGCACTGTTAATTTTTTTAAAAACTCAGATTTACTATAGCAAGTATTTTTAACTTATCTTTAAATGTTTTTTTAAAAACTCAGTTTATTTTCAGTATAGTTTTTATTTGAAGGCTGAACATGTTAATTCATTCAACAAACAATTAAGGACTAGCTTCTCTGTAGCAGGCAGTCCTACTAGTGATATAGCATAGAATAAGACAAACAGAGTCCTTGCCCTTATGAAATTGAATTGTGACTCAGGGTAACTGAATAGCAATGAGAAAATTTTTATTTCAAAAAAGTATACTATCTTTAGGTTCATTTTCAAAGCTTATGTCTAATATTAGTAGTTGGTTATCTTTCACACCAGAACTCTTTTAGAAACGTCACTACTTTGCTTCATCACCTAGTCATTCCAGAATACTTGCAAAATCTATCCTCCTTCCATAGCTTTATAACTTTGCTATAATTCATTGACTTTCATTAGCTTGTGTGATCATCAGATACTGTTTTCCTGTTTTAAGGGTATCTTCTAATCTGACCTTGCCTTTTTGTGTGTAAATTTTTCTGGTTCATTTTGCCATGTTTATTTCATATGATCAGATGACAAGAGGAGTTAAAGTAGAAGCCATAGACACTCTGATTTCAGGGACCTTGTTGCTAGGATCTGAGTCAGAATTGGGGAGAGAAGGCTACAGATCAGTTTAACCAGCGGTGGTTTACATAGGAAAGAGGAGCTTGGTGGTCATACTTAGAATTTGAGAAGACGCCACTAACAAACTGGAAAAAAGGTTTGCCTTCAGACCTCTCCCTACACTCCTTCAAGACAACTCTCAACTCATTAAGAAAACTTTCTTGGTTTATATAGCTTGATTATAGTGAGATCTCTTTTCTTTGTGTAGCCTTTCTTCAAGGATTTCACTTTGTGACCTCTCAGTCTAGGTTTGGGTTACAGCAGGGTTACAGTGAGGGTGGAGAAGGGACTAAAATTCTAAGATAATAAAACAAAAAATTTAAACAGTATAATTAGGCCTGAAAAATAGTTTGAATATGATTATGCATATTTGTACAAATGAAATACATACATATATGTATATATATCTCCCGTGTATTCCATGCAGTGTAAACAAATCATGATTTCAGACCATTGACACCATTTTCTGAATTGAACAGGAATCTTGATACCTATTTTCATCTTATTCAGTTTGGTGGAGCAGGGATTGTTTTAGCATTAGAATGTGCTTTTCTGCTTGATTTTCTTTACTCTGTGTTTTCTTATAAGATCAGGAGAAAACTTCAGTAGGTTGTAATAGGTCAGAGACATTTACTTGAAGCAGGTGATTCATTTTAACACAATCCATATTAAATTGTGTTGTACAGTCTTTTCTGGTTCATCTGTCTGTGACTTATTTTTCTTTATCGTCAGTGTATAAAATAACATTCAACCAAGTCTTTATGCAACGACAGTGAGTAAATCCTATGGTCATTTTATAGACAATGGCTACACAAAACTGGTGGACTAGCTCATTAGATAATAGATGCTGCTTGTGTGCTTCAAAATGTAAAGCTTTTGAAACAGAATTGCTGCCTTTGTAACGCAATGACCTACTTCAGTTTTCCACGGGCATTAGTCAAATGGAGTATAGATAAATAGGATGGAAAAGGAAGAGGGCACTTTAAATTGCAATCGAATGCTCTCATTGTCCAAAACGCCTGTTAAGGCTTTGCATCTGTAAACCCAGTTTTGTGCCATTTATTCAGATTATCTTTGCTTATGGTATCTGCTGGCATTCACACAAAGCCTGCAGAGGAATACTGGTTCTGGTGTGCTGAAGTTCATTCCATAAAATGGGCCAGATCTGTGAACCTACAAGGGGTAGAAGTGCCCTGTTTTCCTCACTTTAATGCTAAAGATCTGTCTTCTAAATACAGAATAGAATTAGAATGGAAAGAGCTTCTTCATGAACACACAGAATGTTATTCACATGTTGTATCTTCTCTTTGGCTGTTTTGAACAATTTAAAATTGTTGCAGAAATATTGTTAATTCTGTATTTCTCCACAGCCATGATGAACTGAAGTTACCTGCAATACTGTTCACTCTTTCCTGCCATTTTTATCATCCATTATCAAGTTCACTTCCAAAATAATTTATTTTGAAAACATAGGTGTCAGAAAACATGAAAAACAGCTAGTTTAAATTAATATGTATGGTTTGATAAATCTGTTTCCTAGGCATGCTTCCAGAAGAGTGGTGCATCCGTGGTTGCTATTCGAAAATATATCATCCATAAGTACCCTTCTCTGGAGCTGGAGAGAAGGGGCTACCTCCTTAAACAAGCACTGAAAAGAGAATTAAATAGAGGTGTTATCAAACAGGTATTAAATGGTTGTTTGTAATAAGATCATTTCAACATGTATTAGCTGTAAATCCATATTTAGTAACATTTAGGCTTTTTGTGCTTTGTGAATTTGTTAGTTAAGATAAGTTAACATGATGATGAAAAGCTTAAAGATAACTATTCTAGAGAACAGAAGCAGTATGGTAATGTAACTTTTTTCTAGCGGCCTGTACTTTTAATTGAACTTTTGGGGGGCTGCTTGTGCTTGAGATTATGTGGTGCTGCAGATTAGAAGTGGGGTTGAGGAGTCCAGTTACTGCAGCAGCAGAAAAGGTAATTGTTCTTGTCTTAGGGTTGTTAGTTTTAAGGCCTAGCTTCTGTGGCTAGACTGGTTATCATTATAAATTAGATTTGCACATAGGTTCACCTTAACTTATTAGTATCTGAAACTATTAAGGCTTTGGGGAGCATCAGATAAACCTGAATAAACTGAGAATAATACTAAAACCAATATTGATTTCAGGCATAAATCCATGTTACTTTGCATAGTACATCAAAACTTTACTTAGAGCTATGAGGATATTTTGTACAACACAGCGAATATAGCCAGTATTTTATAATAATTTTAAATGGAGTATAATGTATAAAATTTTTGAATCACTATATTGTAACCTGAAACTAATATAATATTGTAAATCAACTATACCTCAACTTAAAAAGAAAATTGTTTAGCTAGAATGAACTTTCTTGTCAATCTTCAGAGGTCCAGAGGGAGGAAGTAACTACCAAGGTCCCATGGTAATAGCAAAGATGGTTCTGAAGATCTAGTTCACTGCATTCCCTGAGTCCTATTGCCTTTTTTCTATATCTTTCTGCATGGTTTGATTAATAACAGAATTCTGTGCCACTCAGGCATTTAAATTCCTCTTAGGAACTTTCAACAAGTACTTAACTCCACAAATATATTATTGAGTGTGTCCTGTGTGCCAGGTGCTTGGGGGTCCATCTGTGAGTAAAACAGTCCTGTGATGGAGCTTACATTCTTCCTTTCTCAAAATGTTGTAAAACTGGTATTTAAATGGCCTTTAAAATAATCATTGCTTAAAATACATTATCTAACCATTATAATTAGTATCATAGTATATGTCAGCACAGTTTATTAGCTGGCTTCATGTTTTTCTTTTTGAAAATATAGTTTGTGACCTATTTTGCCTCATAGGCTGACCCTCAGTTTGATGCGTCAACAAGTTTATAGGCTGAAAGCATTTCCGTTTGATTGCTGTATTCACAGCAGGGTAGGTGAAGCTAAGGTGTGGAGGACTCAGGTTAATGTGAAGTTCTATGACAGCACTTCGTAAACTGTGGAAGTACATTCTAAGACTTCCACATACCGTCATGTGCAATGTCTAAAATTGCTAGATAACCTTTCCCATACGCAGTAATAATCTGTAACGGGCAAACTGTAGGAAGCATTGTGGCCTGAGATTAACTAGGCCTGAACTTTTGCCAAGGAGCTGTCTTCCTTTCAAGATAGAGGTTTTCTCACTTATTTTTTTTCTTGAAAGCTTATAGTAGACTGTTTAACCTGGTATCACCATTTTTGTAGATGAGGAAACAAAAGCTCAGAGGGTTTATGAGGTTGTCCAGTATTGAATAGCTAAATGGTACCATAAATAGGATTTGATCCCAAGTCTTTTGACTCATCCATTCTTTTTTCTCTGAAGAGTTCAGCAGCGCTTTACATTAGTTCTTGCATCACCATGCCCTGTAATTCGCTTAGTCTAGTATAAAGTTATCAATATGAGTACCAGAATAATTTAAAATAAAAATACCTGTTATTGCAACTAAAGTTAATTTACTTTAGGTAAAAGGAAAAGGTGCTTCCGGGAGTTTTATTGTGGTCCAGAAATCAAGAAAAACACCTCAGAAGTCCAGAAACAGAAAGGTAAGAAGTCTGTACCAGTTTGGTTGAGCACTGTAATACTATTACTACTGCTAACAATACAGTGTTTACTGAGTATTCACTGTGTGCACTGTGCAGGATGCAGCCTTTCTCTGAAGGCCTGGAGAGGTTATAATTCATTTGCTCATTATGATTCAGCCAGAGAGTAGATGGGACAGTGTGCGACTCCAGGCACCCCAGCCCCGGAGCCCGTGGGCCTAACTGCCCTCTGTTGAACTATGGGCAGCTGTATGAGTTATACTGCTTTTTTGTGAAATACCTTTTAAACTAGAAGAGGCATACAAGTATATGTTTACCCAATATTAGACCCTAAAACTATATCTTAAGCCAGTTTTTCTTTTTTGTAGACACTAACACTCCCCCTCCTCCATACACATAATTTCATTTATGGAAAGTATACGATAATAAAGTGAAATACATAATATTTCCTCTGTGTCAGTAATTGAAATCATGACTGTTCCTCTACATCTCCAGTGTTACAGCACTGGAGATTTTTGTACTTTCCTTATAACGTTTTCAAACTTTGAAAATGAATTTTTTTGTACAGTGCTGTCTGATGCTGCATGATCCTTTTTATTCTTTGTTATTGAAGAATGAATTAAGATTTTTAATACCTTTTAATTTTTATATATATTTTTAACTCTCCCAGTTCAATTTTTTTTTTTTTTTAAATCTCTGGCCGCGTTGGGTCTTCATTGCTGCGCATGGGCTTTCCTAGTTGCGGCGAGCGGGGGCTCCTCTTCATTGCGATGCACGGGCTTCTCATTGCGGTGGCTTCTCTTTGTTGCGGAGCACAGGCTCTAGGTGTGCTGGCTTCAGTAGTTGTGGCACGCGGGCTCAGTAGTTGTGGCACGCGGGCTCAGTAGTTGTGGCTCGTGGGCTCTAGAGCGCAGGCTCAGTAGTTGTGGTGCACGGGCTTAGTTGCTCCGCAACATGGGGGATCTTCCCGGATCGGGATCGAACCCGTGTCCCCTGCATTGGCAGGCTGATTCTTAACCACTGCGCCACCAGGGAAGTCCCTGAAACTTTTATCTCAAAGAAATTGCCACTCAAGTGACATTACACCACTGTGATATGAATTATTTGAATGTGCTAAAAAGGAATAGTTTTCTTTTGCTTATTTGATTTGGCAGTCAGCTTGGGAAAGCCCTTGAGTTGAATATAGAAGCATTAGAAAAGAAAACTCTATATCCTGTAATGATGATAATTTTTGATATTACATTTCAGAACAGGAGCTCTGCAGTGGATCCAGAACCACAAGTAAAATTGGAGGATATCCTCCCACTGGCCTTTACTCGCCTTTGTGAACCTAAAGAAGCTTCCTACAGTCTCATCAGGAAATACGTGTCTCAGTATTACCCTAAACTTAGAGTGGACATCAGGTATGAGCCAGAGGCCTGGACTTTAAAACACAGATGTCTGTATTACTTCCTTAGCCCCTTTTTCATGAGAAAGGAGAAAGATTAAATATTCAGTAAGGATTACTTCCAGTTGAGCTAGGAATAAAACCTTTTTTTGTGGGTTTTATTTTTTGTCCCATTATATTTTCCTTTTCATATCTCCATATGTAGTTTCTTTTTGAAACTCAAACCGCATGTTGACTTTCACAAGACTCGGATAGAGTAACTTTTCATGATGTCAGCTACTAGAATATTCAGAATTAAACGATGTCCTCTCAGCTGCTGATTATTTTTTTAATTTTTTTATTGTGATAAAATACACATAAATGTAAAATTTACTTTCTTAACCATTTGTAGTGGTAACAGTGTTTAGTTGTATGAAATACTTCCATAGTGTGCTACCTTCGCCACCACCCATCTCCAGAACTCTTTTCATCTTATAAAACTGTAACTCTGTACCCATTAAACAAGAACTCCCTGTTCCCCCTTATCCCCCAGTCCCTAGCAGCCACCATTCTACTTGGTCTCTACAATGTTTGACTGCTCTAGGTGCATACCTCATATAAGTAGAATCATACAGTATATTTTGTGACTGGCTTATTTCACTTAGCATAATGTCCTTAAGGTTCATCCACGTTGTTGTGCGTGTTAGAGAATTTCCGTTCTTTTTAAGGCTGAATAATATTCTGTTGTATGTATATACTACGTTTGTCTGTCCTTTTGTTTGTCCTTTCATCTGTCATTGGACACTTGGGTTGCTTTCATGTTTTAGCTATTGTGAAATAATGCTGCTGTGAACATTTGTGTACTAATATCTCTTTGAGACCTTGTTTTCAAATACCCAGAAGTAGAATTTCTGGATGATATGATAATTCTATTTTTAACTATGTAAAGAACCACCACACCGTTTTCCACAGTGGCTGTACCATTTTACATGCCCACCATCAGTGCACGGGGGTTCTGATTTCTCCATATCTTCACCAACACTTATTTCTGGTGTTTTTTTGTTTGTTTTTTGATAGTAGCCGTCCTAATAGGGGATGAGGTGGTTGGTAGCTCATTTTTTATTTAGATGTATAACTGAAAACATAGGAGACTTCAGGCTTCTGTAGCACTTCTGCATAGAAATAGTATAATATTTTCATCATTTAAACATTTAATGTAAAATTCTGAGAGAATTTTGATAGTAATTCATTTGTAAAATAATTACCACTTAAAAGCATCTAGACTGATTGTCACATGTGCTTGTGGATTCATGCAGACACATTGTTCAGATTTGTAATTCACAGTTTGTGTTTTGAATGTGTTTGTGTAACATCTTTGTTATATTGACTTCTGGGAAATTGTGTTTAATCCAGAGTCCTTTCTACAGACAGTTTCTGTATTGGATGCACATGTCCTGATATAGTTTAGTACTGGTATTTACTTTGGATCACTGAGGCATACAGTTAGAATTGCAGGGGTTTCAGCCCAGAAGCCACATTCTCAGAAGAGCACTTAGTGGTCTTCAGAGTGGCCAGTTAGTGAAAGTGCCAAAGAAAGGGGCATCATGGAAGCAGAAAATTTGAAATTAATATCCGGATTTTTTCATGCTTCTTATACCCTGATTATGAGCCACAGATATAACTTTGGGTCCAGTACACATTGTTTGGTATTTAAAGATGGAAATACATTTCACTCTTACCTCTTTTTACTCTGTTTTTGGTGACTAGAGACTGTATCCTCCCCCAGCTTTTTTCTTTCCTTACGGTTCTACTTTACTTACATGAGACGTGCTGGTGATTGCAGTGTAACTTTGCTCCATGTCTTTGGGAACATGTCCTGTTGTCATTTTATGTTGAAACAAAATTTGCCCGACAATTGGTAGGTTGTCAGCCCATAGATGATGATGAACTTGAAGACCTTTTCTTATTACCTTATTAAATAGTAACTTCTTTCTTTGAAGCTCTTTTTTCCTTTACTTTGATTTTCTCTACCACTGACTGTAGTGGAATCCTGCCATACATATATTTAACGTGAAAGTTTAGCCGTACTTAACGCTTGACCGAACAAAAGAACAAGAAAAGTACAGTTTTAAAGTATGAGTTGTCTATCTATACTTGCTGCCTATAATTTTTCTCCTCCTACTTTGTCTTAAACCCACTTTTGTCACACATTACCCCCACCATTTTACCTGAAATACTTCTTGCTGTCAGTGTCACTGAGGGCCTCCACATTGCAAATTACAGTAGTCAGTTCATAGTCCTTGACTTACTTGCTGGTCTTTCTACAGCATTTGACACAGTTGATGGCTCCCACCTGCTTGAAACACTTTCTTCACTTGCCTTTCAGAACACCACACACACCTTTCTGATCTACCTCCAGCTTCACTACCCACCCATTCTTTCTCAGCCTCCTAAGGATTCCTGATTTCCCATCTCCTGCCTCCTTAACGTACAAGTGCCCCATGGCTAGACCTTAGGCCTCTTGTATTTTCTGTCCACATTCACTTTGAATGAATGGTACTTCTTTGCGTTCTCAAAGCTTTAGATAGCACCTACACAGTACTAATATACAGGTATATAAATCTGGCCCATACCTCCCTCCTAACCCCACATTTATATATACAGACACCTGTGTGACATCACCGCTGTGCGGCTAATTTCACATGTCCAAAACTAAACTCTTGATGCCCACCCCACCCTCGCCCGTCCCTCCTGCACCATCTCTCCCGCCCCACCAGAAAGGCCCTGCACTTCCCATACCTCCCTCATCTCAGTTAGTGGCAATAACATCTTTTCAGTTGCTGAAGCCAAAAACCTTGGGTTTGTCTTGGTCTCTTTATCTCACACCTAAATGTAATCTATAAAAAATTACTTTGTCTTTAAAATATATTCGTAAACAGACCTCTTTTCATTACCTTCGCTATTTTCACTCTTTTCGAAGCCACCATCATCTCTCACATGCATTAGAGCAATAATCTCCTGCTTCTCCCATGCTCCCTCCCTTTCAGTCTGTTCTTAACATAGCAGTGAGAGTGAGACTTTTCAAATGTAAGTTAGGGGCTTCCCTGGTGGCGCAGTGGTTGAGAGTCTGCCTACCGATGCAGGGGACACGGGTTCGTGCCCCGGTCCGGGAGGGTCCCACATGCCGCGGAGTGGCTGGGCCCGTGAGCCATGGCCGCTGAGCCTGCGCGTCCGGAGCCTGTGCTCCGCAACGGGAGAGGCCACAACAGTGAGAGGCCCGCACACCCCACACACACACACACACACAGAAAGAATAATAATAATAATAAAATGTACGTTAGACCATACCACCTTGCTGCTCAGACCTCCCAGTGGCTTCCCAACCACCTCACAGTTAAAAAGTTTAAAGCTAGAGTCTTTAAAATGGCCTACAAGACACTATGCTTCCATTGCATCTCCAACCTAATCTCCTACTACTCTTCTCTCCCTTACTGGCCTCAGAGACTTCACACTTGCTGTTCCCTTTGCCTGGGTGGTTTTCCCCCATAACCCACCTTACTCACTCTTTCATTTCCTTTAAGTTTTTACTCTCGTATCATCACCACACGCCTGCCTTGATTACCGTACCATTTTTTAACATTTTATTTTGGAAATTTTCAGACATACACATAAATGTAGAGAGAACATAACCATCATACTAACCTAATTCCTAACTAAACTAATAATTCCTTAACATTATCCAGTACCCAGGCCATGTTCAGATGTCCTCAGTTGTCTCCAAAATGACTTTTTACAGTTGGTTTTTTCAAGTCAATATCCAAACATGGTCCACTCATTGCATTTGGTTGATAGGACCATTTAACTTACATTTGCAACCTTTCCCTCCTCTCCCAGCGTGCAGAATTCTATTTCTCTGCCTTATTTTTCTCCATAGCACTCATCATATTCTAACATAATGTGTATTTTATTTGCCTTTTTTAAAATTACCTGTTTATCCCATTAAAATGGCAGTTGTGTTTTTTTGTTTTTTTTTGTTTTTTTGCGGTACGCGGGCCTCTCACTGTTGTGGCCTCTCCCGTTGCGGAGCATAGGCTCCGGTCTCGCAGGCTCAGCAGCCATGGCTCACGGGCCCAGCTGCTCTGCGGCATGTAGGATCTTCCTGGACCGGGGCACGAACCCGTGTCCCTTGCATCGTCAGGCGGACTCTCAACCACTGCACCACCAGGGAAGCCCAAAATGGCAGATTTTTATATTGTTCACTTCTGTTTTTCCCAAGCCTAGCACACAGTACATGCTCAGTAAATATTAGTTGAATGAGTGAACTAATATGGGCACTTCACCTGGCCATTTCACTCAAGGAACTTTTGCCCTGGAGCATATGAGATGAGACATGAATTTCTCCTACCGTACACTGGAGGCTGTAGAGCATTGTGGTAAAGAGCACAGACCTTGGAACCCGACCCTTATGTTTAAATCCTGAGTCTGTCATTTCTGGCTTTATATCTCTGAATGAGTTATCTCTTTGTGTCTTGGTTTCCTCATTGATAAACAGTGTATAAGTCATAGAGTTGTTAGGAACCTTAGTATGTGTTAAGCACTTAGAACAGTGCCTGAGACTTCCCTGGTGGTCCAGTAGTGAAGACTGCACTCCCAGTGCAGGGGGCCGGAACTCGATCCCTGGTCTGGGAACTAGATCCCGAATGCTGCTGCAGCTAAGAGTCCACGTGCCACAACTTAAAAAAAAAAAGATCCTGCATGCCACAACAAAAATCCCATGTGCCACAACTAAGACCCGGCACGGCCAAATAAATAAATAACTGCCTGGCGCGTAATAATAACTCATCTAATGTTAGTATTATTAGTGAGTCTCAATTCCAACGTGGTTCTCATGGTATGAGCATCACACCATACTAAATATTCTAATGTTTAAAGACAGTGTTTTTATATAACATGCAAGTCACCTCCTTTATTAACAATGTTTTTTGCAACCCTAGAGAAAAATGGGGTATGTTGGCTTTACGTAGGCTTTGGGTTGGCCTCTAAGAAGGTGCTCTCAAAGGTAATGCTGTCATATGACATTAGAAATCAAATTTTAATGTCTGATCCTTGTGTATGGTGTAACTTCATCGTATTCTCTTGATTTTTCTCTTTCTGTGCATACCAAAATATGAGCATAGCCCAAGATGCAATTTTACCCCCGTACTTTTCTCTAAACATAGTAATTTCTCTGGAGATCCCTTAATTTCTTAACAGTTTAAACTCTAAGTAATTTCAAGAGTCTTTTGATCTTCTTAATTCTGTCCATGCGTTTCTAACAGATTGATGTAACTCTTAGATTCCTGCCACTCCCTCCCTTACCTTCCATTCGCTTTGTGCATTGCTTTCGTTTTTCTCTCTCTCTGTGCAGACTTTCTCCACAGTTGAAAAACATAGCCACCAACAATCACTCACTATTCCCTGCTTTCTAATTAAACTGGCCTATTCATCTTATTTTTAAAAAGAAAAACTTGTTACAATAAATAGAAAAATTTGTTACAAATGTGTTATAATAAACAAATTGTATAAAATAAATTTGTATAGGGCTTTTAAAAACATTTTATTTTGCATTGTTTTCTGTAATTCTCAAAATAGACTTAAAAATAGGTATTCCTCAATTTTGCTGATAAAAATCTTACCCTGGGTTACTTGGCTATTCACTGGTGAAAGCAGAACTTTATTTCATTTTTCCATTATAACCTCTTGCTTTTTCCACTGTCCAGGGCTGTCTTATATTGGAAAGTGCAGGCCTACCTAGCATAGTAAGTAAAAATGCAAAATCTGGGATCAGACTGCTCAAGTTTATAACCTGGTTCTTCCACGGCCTGGCTATGTGACCTGGCAGAAATGACTTAATTTTTCTGTCACTTAACTTTTCCCATTCAGTAAAGTATGGGCAATAGTAGTACCTGTTTCTTGGGGTTGTTGTATTCTCTTGCTTATTCCATACGTGTAAAACATTTACAGCAGCACCTAGTTAGCACCGTCATAGGTACAGAATGGTGTGATACAGACTAGAAGTTTTCAGAAAAAGGAATTGTGCTTGGGAGTTAGCAGTGAGTTAAAAAGATGGGGATTCATTGGGCCCCATCCAATCAAGGTGAGGATCCAGTCGGGTCCCATCCCATTGAGATGGGTCTAGAGAATGTATAGAATTTAGATGTGATGATAGAGTGGAGAAGGCATCTTAAAGGAGCTTCATGAAAAAGTTTCAGAGGCAGGAGTTGGCATTCTTTTTGCGGAACAGAAAGAAGCCTGCCTGGATCTAGACTAACAAGGGCTGGCACCAGGCCATGGAAAGCTTTAAAGCTGGGTGGAAGCATTAAGACCTGACACCTGATCAACTGAGTCACACATTAAAGGAGGCCTTTATAGGCTTATTGACCTAATAGTGGTGTGCACTATGAAAACAGCAGCACGGTGCCCAGAAGGGAGACCATGGTGGCTTGTACTAAGGTTATAACAGTGATGAGAGAGAAAGGGCCAACCTGAGAAGCTTTGAAGCACTTGGTAAGTGTGGTTTTACCTGAAGGTAGGAGTGAGTGATAGAACTGTGAGATTTCCAAAGGCCCAGGATAAGGTGTATGCTAAGGTAATGACCAGTAGTGCCGAGGAAACAGAAATGTTACGGGAACCGATTTAACTGATAACTCATTCCGGAAGCATTTGAACCTTCGTTAAGAAGACTCTTCTCGGAATTCCCTGGCGGTCCAGTGGTTAAGACTCCAAGCTTTCACTGCCAAGGGCCTGGGTTCCATCCCTGGTCGAGGAACTAGGATCCCGCAAGCATGGCGGCATGGCCAAAAAAAAAAAAAAGAAGATTCTTCTCAGATTAGTTGTTTAATTTGATACAAGAGACTAGGGTTTCAGTGTTTAACTTAAGCTGTATGATCCTCCATTGGAATCTAACTTACAGAGCAACTAATAGTAAAATTGTTTGACAGTTAAATCATTCCTTCAATTGTGTTCCCAAAGCTCTATGCACATACTTCAACCCTGAACCTTATTATTCTCTACCATAATTATTATGTATTCATCATCTCTTAAATTCCTTGAGTTTAGTAACTAGATCTAAGTGTTTATTCCTGCATAATCATAATAAATACTCAGTAAATACTTGTGGGATGAATGACTTTGAGTGTGTTTTGGGTTATGGCGTAAATCATATTTGTCCCGAATGGAATAGCACTGGCTTAGAAATACTTGGATTTGGTGGAGAGGGAGTTTCTTCGTTTGGAGTGTCAGCATGGTTTCTGCTCTTTAGCATCCTGTTAGAACAGGGGATCCCCTCCACCCTTCTACCCCAAGTGTCAGCTCAGGCTGTAATGTTTAGTGGTTGGAGAAAAGATTCAAAATTTCTTCTCCAAACACCTCAAGTGGTAATAGTTTGGCCCTCATCGGGCTGCCAAGTTGTTAATCTTTTCAACTTAACTTATCAAGTAATAAGTTTCAAAGAAGTCTCATGATTTTCTGCTCCTTGGGTGCTATTCTAGTAATTCTGGGGAGGTGTGGCAAAACACATCTCTTAACTTTTGGGTTACGATTAACCCTTTCTTCAGATGTCCTGTTGTTGGCCTGAGTGTATAGCTTTCCATTTTGTCTTGTTCCATACCACAGACCCCTTTAAGCCCTAAGTCAACTTGATTGATTTCTCCCTGCACCTGACATTCTTCACCCACCGTTCAGACCATTGCTCCTTGACAGAGCAGCTCTTGCCTCAACACTTTGTTCTTACGTGTTTCTGTTTTGTTTTTGTTTTAATATTTTATTTTATTTTTTTGGCTGTGTCAGGCCTTGGTTGCAGCACACGGGCTTCTCTCTAGTAGTGATGTGCAGGTTTTCTCTCTCTAGCGTGGCGCGCAGGCTCCAGAGCCTGTGGACTCTGAAGTTTGCGGCACGCGGGCTCTCTCATTGAGGCGCACAAGCTCAGTAGTTGTGGCACCTGGGCTTAGTTGTGGTATGTGGGATCTTAGTTCCTGGACCAGGGATCAAACCTGCATCCCCTGCATTGGAAGGCGAATTCTTTACCACTGGACCACCAGGGAATTCCTGTTCTTATGTTTTTAATGATATTCAATTTCTTCTTGCCTGCCATTTGGTTTTTTTTTTTTTTTTTTTTTTTTTTTTTTGCCATTTGGTTTTGATGACCTAGTTTTTTGTTTTTGTTTTTGCTTTTTTTAATACAACCCTCTTAAGGCAGAGATACTATGTTAAAAACAACCTATTTTCTTTCTCATGGAATGTGTTTTATTAGGCTGACCTTAGATACCGGTTTGTAAGAAACAACTCCATTTTTTGTTAATGTGTATATACTTTTAAAAAAATCAGGAATTTTGCAGCAGAGAATATCAGAATTAGATGGGACTTTAAAGATATCCATTCTTTGCTTGATTACAAAGTTTGGTTGCTATTGTAGTCTGATGGTAAAAAAGAGGCTTTTGGGGTGCCCTGGCAAGTTGGAAATTGGTTCTGTATGGTTCATGGTTCTGTATGTACAGGTAATGACTTAGCTTCTTTGCTTGAAGAAAAAAGAAATACCACTTATTAAGGGTGCCAACAATTTATTACTTCACTGTTTTAACAAAGTACTACACATATAATAGGAATCAGAACTTTAGTTCTTTAGAATAACCCTGGTTCTGTTTTCTTCAAATCTTACCTTCATTAATATATTTATTGTTATTTTATGTTTTCTCTGCAGGCCTCAGCTGTTGAAGAATGCTCTGCAGAGAGCAGTAGAGAGAGGCCAGTTAGAACAAATAACTGGCAAAGGTGCTTCTGGGACATTCCAGGTTAGAGGCTAAAAAGGCTTGGTTGTAGAGAAGTAGTTCTCAAAAGTTGTGGTTTCAGGACCTCCTTATGCTCCAAAAATGTATTGAGGGCCCCAAGAGGTTTTGTTTATGTGGGTTGTACATATCAATATTTACCATATTAGAAATTACAACTGAGGAAAATTTTAAATATTAATTCATTAAAACAATAATAAACCCATTGCATGTAACATAAATAACACTTTTTATGAAAACTGTATTTCCCATGGGACTTCCCTGGAGGTCCAGTGGTTAAGCCTCTGTGCTCCCAATGCAGGGGATACGGGTTTGATCCCTGGTCAGGGAACTAAGATTCTGCATATGCCACATGGCACGACCAAAAAAAACCCTGTATTTCCCAGAATAAAAAAAATTTTAATGAGAAGAGGGTTACTGTCTATTATATCTTTACAAGTCTTTACTGTCTAGCTTAATAGAAGACAGCTGGTATCTGTTTTAATATATTCTGGGTTACATCTATGAAGAAAATCCAGCTCACACAGGAGTACAGTTAGATAAATGTGGAGTATTTGAAGATAATTTTCAGGTAGAGGTTGATACTATTCGTTGATAGTATATACCAAAACTCAACAAATGAAAGTATTTTGTAATAGCTTTATTGAAGTATGATTTATACACCATAAGATACAATCATTTTATGTTACAATGTATAATTCAGTGATTCTTAGTAGATTTACAGTGTTGTATAACCATCACCACCGTCCAATTTTAGAGCATTTCCATCACCCAAAAAAGATCTCTTGGGCCCGTTTGCATCACTCCCTGTTCCCATCCCCATCCAACCTGTTGATCTATTTTTTTCTCTGTATAGATTTGCCTTTTTGCATATTTCATGTAGATAAAATCATACATTATGTGGTCTTTTGTGTCTGACGTCTTTCACTTAGCATAATGTTTTTTTAGGTTTATCCATGTTGCAGCATGAACCAGTACTTTCATTCCTTTTATTGCCAAATAGTATTCCACTGTATGGATCTGACACACTTCGTTTATCCATTCACAAGTTGGGTTATTTCCACTTTTTAGCTATTATGGTTAATGTTGCCTGTGAACATTTATGTCCAATTCTTTGTGCGGATATACATTTTTATTTCCCTCGGGTATATAAGTAGGAGTGTGGACTGCCTGGACTATATGGTAAATTTGTTTTAAGAAACTGCCCAAGTGGCTGCATCATTTTGCATTCCCACCAACAATGTATGTGTAAGGGTTCCAGTTTCTCCTTATCTTTGCCAACACGTTTATTGTCTTTTTTAAATTATAGCCATACTAGTGAATACAAAGTGGTGTCTCATGGTTTTGTTTGGCATTCCCCTAAGACTGCTGATGTTGACCATTTTTTCATGTGCTTAATGGACATTTATTTATCTTCTTCGGTAAATGTCTATTCAGATCCTTGGTCTATTTTTAAAAGTGAGCTATTTGTTTTATTATTGAGTTATGAGTTATATAACTAGATACAAGTTCCTTATCAGATATACGATTTGCAAATATTTTCTCCTAAACCCATGCTTTCACTTTCTTAATGGTGCCTTTTGAAGCACAAGTGTTTAATTTTGATGAAGTCCAGTTTATCATTTTTTTAATTGCTTGTATTATTGGTGACATATCTAATAAATTATTGCCTAGCTTAAGATCAGGAAGATTTACTCCTATATTTCTTTTAAGAGTTTTATGGCTTTAGCTCTTACATTTAGGTCTGTGATTCGTTTTGAGTTGTTTTGTTTGTGGTGTGAGGTAGGGGTTATAAATTCATGTTTTTGCATGTGGACATCCAATTGTCCCAAAACCATTTATTGAAAAGACTGTCCCTTTCTCACTGAGTTGCCTTCGTACCTTTATCAAAACTTAATTGACCATGAGTGTAAGGGTTTATTTCTGGATTCAGTTCTGTTCCGTTGATCTGTGTGTGAATCCTCATGCCACGATCACACTGTCTTGATGACTGTAGCTTTGTAGTAAGTTTTGAAGTTGGGAAATGTAAGTCCTCGACTTTTTCTTTTTCAAAAGTATTTTGACTATTCTGGATCTTGTGCATTTCCGTGTGAATTTTAGGATTCACTTGTCAATTTTCACAAAAACTCCAGCTAGGATTTTGGTAGAGATTGCATTGAGCCTATAGATCCATTTGGGAAGAATCACTGTCTTTACAATGTTGAGTTTTCCTATCCATGGACATTCACTGTCTCTTCATTTATTTAGATCTTTAACTTCTCTCAGCAGTGTTTTGTAGTTTTCAGTGTACAGTTCTTATATTTCTTTTGTTAAATTTATTCCTAAATATTTTACTCTTTTTCCATGCTATTGTGAATGGAATTTTCATTTTCAGATTGCTCATTGCTAGCCTATAGAAATACAGTTGGTTTGTCTTTTGATCTTGTATCCTGCGACTTGCTGAACTCATTTACTAGTTCTAGAGTGTTTTTTTCTATAAATTTTTTTTTAACTTTTATTTTATTTTTGACTGCTTTGCGGCTTCATTGCTGCATGCGGACTTTCTCTAGTTATGGTGAGCGGGGGCTACTCCTCTTTGTGGTGCACAGGCTTCTCATTGGGGTGGCTTCTCTTGTTGTGGAGCACGGGCTCTAGGCGCACGGGCTTCAGTAGTTGTGGTGCACGGGCTTAGTTGCTCCGTGGCATGTGGGATCCTCCTGGACCAGGGCTCGAACCCGTGTCCCCTGCATTAGCAGGCAGATTCTTAACCACTGTGCCACCAGGGAAGCCCAGTTCTAGAGTTTTTTTGTAGGTTCCTTGGGATTTTGGGGTGGATTCCCTAGAATTTTCTACATACAGGATAATGTCATCTGCAAATAGACCATTTTACTTCTTCCTTTCCAATCTGGATGTCTTTTTATTTTTTTATTTTTTTCCCTCCATGCCTGATTGCACTGGATAGAACCTCCAGTGCAGTGATGAGAGTAGATGTCTTCGTCTTTTTACCCATCTTAAAGGGAAAACATTCATTCTTTCACCGTTAAAACTGTGGGTTTTTCATAGATGCCTATTATCAGATTGAGAAAGTTCTCTTCCGTTACTGGTTTGTTGGAAGTTTATTATGAATGGCTGTTGGATTTGTCAAATGCCTTTTCTAAAACTCTTGAGATGATCATATGGCTTTTGTCCTTTATTCTGTTAATATGATATTACATTCATTGATTTTGTGGTATTAAAGTATGTTAAAGGTGCCATGTGGAACCTGAAACCTTATCAATGAACTTGTTGTACTCTGTTACCTTAAAATCCTTTGGTCTGTCTTGAACTTTGAGTGTATCTTTTAACCATAATTTTATAACTTGGTCATTTGAAGAATAGTAGTTCATTGAATTATGCAGTTTTTAAAATATTGGCACATTTCATCCAACAGTAACAAAAATCATGTTCATTAATATCACCCACTGATCTCATCAGAACAACGTTGAAGTATTGGGAAATTATTGTGCTCATGATGGTAGATACAAGTTTTCCACAATTTAAATTCTCTCTTGAAAAGTTGAACTTATCATTGGCAACAAATACTCTTAGTTGTTTTCCTTGATATGACAGGCTCACTTAATTCATTTTCAAGGAAATGACTACCAGATACCCAAGTCTGATTAACCATAGTTTATCTGTTAATTGTTCCTTCAAATAAAAAGGATATTCCATGAAAAATTCAGCTCACAACTCAATCACTAGGTGCTTTTCCTTGAGACTACCACCATCCCTCCAGATGCAGCTGACATGCTTTATAAATTCTTCTCACTTTGCCCCATCAAAGTATCAAAAAAACATGCATTGGAGTTGAGATTTAATAAAATCATTTTTATATCAAGGACATTCCTAAGTGAAACTGGGTTTTTTTTGGTTTTTTTTTTCTTTTAACCATAAGCGTATAGCAGTAAAGAATGCAGTAAATACTGGTACATTTCTGTGCCTCCACAGGGAGCAGCGGTTTTACCCATCATTGTTTTTCCACCATTAGTGCAAATGTCATCACAGTGAAAAAGGCAAATCATATCATAGTATTATTATGAAAATAGTTTTAACCTTGCAGGTCCTCTGAAGGGATCTCAGGAACCCCAGGGGGTTTGTGGACCTTTCTTTTGAGACTCACTATTGTAGACCATACCTCAGTTTGTCCTTTAACCTTTTTGCTTATTGGTGCTAACCTTTGTTCCCCAGACTTTTGTCCTTGAAGTACGTTATATAATTTTCTTTTGTATGATACCCTAAATATTTATCAAACTTTTCCGTTGCCATTTTCCTTACAGGATTAAAAAGGCTATTTATTATTTTTATAAATACTCCATTTTTCAGATTCAGAAAAAAGGAAGTATTCTCAAAAGTGTTAATTTATTGGGGTCATAACAAGTTAACCTCCTTATTGGAGTAGAGCTGTCACTCTCTTTGGGTTAGGTTGGCTTTTGCTATTTTCAGTTGGATGGAGGGGTGGATAGAAGGAGAAAATATCCCTAGGAGGGTTGGGACTCCTCAGTTAGGTTGAATACCTGAAGAGTGGGAAGAGAAAGTCCCTAACCTGACAATTTATTGTAAAACATATCTGTGCTAATGCAGGAACTCCGACCCACCTGGTGCAGAGGAGTCTTGTCTTGACCTGCTTTGGGAGAGTGTTGTCTTGATGCTTTTCTCTTCCTCCTTGGAAAACAGCTGAAGAAATCAGGGGAGAAACCCCTGCTTGGTGGAAGCCTGATGGAATATGCCATCTTGTCTGCAATTGCTGCCATGAATGAGCCGAAGACCTGCTCCACCACTGCTCTGAAGAAGTATGTCCTGGAGAACCACCCAGGGACCAATTCTAACTATCAAAGTAAGACTCAGGGGTGAGCACATTTAACGGGGAACCAGGGGATTGTCTTGTGAAAGGATCCCTAGAGATCATGCTGTTAATGAAAAAGCACTAACTACTGACTGAAAACCAAGAGGGAACAACTTTACAAACTTTATTATTTACCAAAAAAGAATCAAGCCTTATCCTTGATTTAGTGTCTGCTGAGGATCAGAATTTGATTTTACTTTGCTATATTTTTCTGATATTTATTTTTATTATAATAGAGACAAATTTCTAGGTTCGAAACACCTCTCAAGTATAGTATCTTTTCACCTACTTCTGAATGTTTACCAGAACATCTAATATCACCCTGAAACCAAGCCATTGTTTTAAAATACTTACCACTTAGGTTATTTCTTATTGACTTAAGCCCTAAACAGAAAATACTTTTTTTCAGTAAAGTATATTTACCCTGTCAGGTGGTGATTTGAGATTAGAAACCTTGCCGTAGCAGCATTATCACATACAGATTAGTGAGAGTGTATATTTTCTCAGTGAACTGTGAGAGTAGGCACAATGATGTAGGGTGAGGAATATGAAAATTAAGTAACAGAAAATACAAACTAGAATATATTGTTTTAGATGAAAAGCTAATTTTGAAGTCTTTTTTTTTTAATAAATTTATTTATTTCTGGCTGCATTGGGTCTTTGTTGCTGCACGCAGGCTTTCTCTAGTTGCAGCGAGCAGCGGCTGCTCTTGGTTGCGGTGCATGGGCTTCTCACTGCGGTGACTTCTCTCGTTGCGGGGCATGGGCTCTAAGCGTGCGGGCTTCAGTAGTTGTGGCTCGCGGGCTCTAGAGCGCAGGCTTAGTAGTTGTGGTGGTGTGGTGCACGGGCTTAGTTGCTCCACGGCATGTGGGATCTTCCTGGACCAGGACTCAAACCTGTGTCCCCTGCATTGGCAGGTGGATTCTTAACCACTGCGGCACCAGGGAAGCCCTTGTATGGCTGTTTTTTCTCTTTCTTTACTTAAGATGTATACTGTGATTAATTGTGCATATTGTCCCTGTAGATTATTCTGTGGTTTTCTCTTTTGACCAAGTGTTAGAAGATGAATTTGGTTATTAACCTTTTCAGTGTCACTAATAATTGTGGCAGCTATTTATTTGGACACTGAATCACAGTAAAGTGTATTTTTATGTGTTTTTATATGAAAGATGAGAACTGGTGAGGCCTTTGGGAGCCATGATAGTGTTTTGTTACTGTTTGCTGATTCTTGAGAAATTGGTTTTCTCTTTATAGATATCCTTCTAAATGCTTATCAGTACTTACAGGCACTCAGTAGATGTTCGAATGAATAGAAATGAGAGGTTGAGTTTTAAGTTGGCTATTAACCATTTATGTATGACTGTAGGGCAAGTCATTAGCCACCCTTGGCTACTATTCCACTTTCTGTGCAATGAGGAATTTGACACAATGGTCTGTAAAGTCTCTTCCCATCATAATTTAACTCTTTCCAAATTTATGGACACTTAATAATAATTTAGTGAATTAGTTAAAAATCCCTATGACCACAAGGGATTCACTTAGCACATGTCAGGACAATAAATTGATGTATAACTGATTGTGGTTGAGGGAATTATCAAATCTGAATAAATAAGTACTTTCTTCATTTCTGAATTTATTGTTCAGTGCATTTGCTGAAGAAAACCCTACAGAGATGCGAAAAGAATGGGTGGATGGAACAGATCTCTGGTAAAGGATTCAGTGGCACCTTCCAGCTCTGTTTTCCCTATTACCCCAGGTAAGCACCTAGCCCATAATGTGAAGTATTGGTCATTGCAAATTTAAAATCTGACTCCAGATTACAGGTTTGGCTTAACTTATTTTGCCCTTATTGTTGTTATACTGAACTGAATATACTTGAAAATAAAGACTACTTAAGGCAGTATTGTTTTAGAGCTGAAGGTTTTCATATAAGAATAGGGGGATTGGGGCTATCCTGCTGGAACTTACTGTTAGGCGCGTATTCCTGAAATCAAGCGTTGAATTTTCTTTGAGATTCTTGGCCAGTCATTTAGATGTTCATTCCTTCTAATAAAGAATAAAGTACATGGTAATGACAGGAATATTATTAGAGGATTATGTATGTTTTAATGGTCCAGCACCAAGTAGGGAGAGCACTGGCTACTTCTAAGAATCCTAATCTGCCTCTTCATACTATAGAGACAAGGCTGTTTGTTTGAAAACTTGTCTCTTATACATATTTATTCATTTAACCAAAAAAAATGTATTGAGCACCTCCTATGGACCAAGCATTTTTCTGCGTACCCATGCTTTCACCTTCTTACACTTTCGTTTCTAATAAAGTGCCATGACATGTACCACTGAAACCTGTTTCAGCAGTGTAGTGTAGCTTGCTTACGTTGTTCTTTGTGCATAAACATAAGTGTTACTTGATTGAATGTGTATTATTTGAGTTTTTCAAATGTTTAAATATTCTTAAAATCATGCACATACAGTGTTATAATTTAAGGACTTATTAATCAGTGGGATCAAGTTTTCTACCATTAAGGACAAAGAAAATTTAGAATATCCTTGCTGAGTTTCTCAAAAACTTTGAAGAGATTCAGGCTTTATGACACTTTTGAGGTCTTTTGCCAGAATCATAAAGGCAGAAAATATATACTGCTGTGTAGGCTGTTCACCGCTGTATAGACCATTCACTGCTATATATTCAGTGGCTGATAACAGTGCCAAACACATGTCAGGAGCTTAAATAATTGTTTACTAAATAAATGATGGAAGTATCAGTTTTATTAAATGGAGGGAGGAAGGGAATGAGGTATGGTCTGGGACTTTTATAGATTTGTCATAACTTCATATGTTTGTTCAAAATAGGTTAAATTGTACCTGATATTTGTAACCTAACTTGACATAATTGGGGAGGGTGGGAGGAAGTGGGTTATGTTCAGCGAAGAGCATATCTAGGTTCACATTCTTTTCCTTGTCCTGATGGGACTTCTCTTTACTTTTTTTTTTCTTACTAGCCCAGGAGTTCTGTTTCCAAAGAAAGAGCCAGATGATTCTAAAGATGAGGATGAAGATGAAGATGAGTCATCAGAGGAGGACTCTGAGGATGAAGAGCCACCACCTAAGAGAAGGTGGGGACGTGTGGAAAACCCTTCTTAGAGCTGAAAATGACCGCACTAGGAGAGGCTGTGAAAAGTGTGTTGACAGTTCAGGATCCTTCTCAGATTCTTTGTGTAACATTTGAATTTGTCTTGTTCTTGAGCATTTAGAGGCTCTAAACTTGTGAAACACTGTGAATATGTAATAACTCTTTGGTCAAACCTGTGTGTGTGTGTGTGTGTGTCCATAGTTTGGTTATTTGAAGAAAAAGAATTCCATATTTTTCTAGGAAAAACATGGAATTATGTGTAGACTTCAGGAATTGGTTGAGTTTTTATACAATTTTAGTAAAGCCTTTAGGTAAAAAGTAATAACCCACATTCCTCTTCTTAACCTAGGTGACTTCTACCTTTGCTATTTCTTTTTTGGCAAAGTATCTGGTCATCCTGGTGAAGTGAATCTTTCAAGTACTAAGTAATTGCCTTTGCTCTTTGGTTCTCACAGGTTGCAGAAGAAAACCCCAGCCAAGTCGCCAGGGAAGGCTGCATCCATGAAGCAGAGAGGGTCCAAGCCTGCACCTAAAGTCCCAGCTGCCCAGCGAGGGAAAGCTAGGCCCCTACCCAAGAAAGCCCCTCCTAAGGCCAAAACTCCTGCCAAGAAAGCCAGACCCTCACCCCCAGTCATCAAAAAACCTAGTGGTAGCTCTTCAAAGAAGCCTGCAGCCAGTGTGAGAAAGGAAGTGAAATTGCCTGGCAAGGGCAAATCCACCATGAAGAAATCTTTCAAAGCAAAAAAGTAAATTTTATAGGAAAAAAGGGTATCATGATGAAATTCAAAATCTTATTTTCTAAGGTCAGTGTGCATTTGTTTTAGTTCGATGCTTTTAAAATTACATTTTTTTCCTCCCCTATGAACATTATGGGGAGGGAATATAAATAAACCAGTTTAGCCATTTGTTAGCTTTAGGTGCTCTTCTTGGTGCCTGCCCCTCCCCCCGCACCCTCCCTCCCAGTCATTTTAATTTCTGTGATAATTCTGGACTTCCCTGAACTGTATAATCTATACTTGTCCTTTTTTCTCCCCCCACCCCAAGCCTCTTTCTTTTTTTATGGTCAGCTTTGGCTTTTTTTTTTTTTTTTTCTTCCAGTTTTATCTAAACGGTTGCGAAGATTTTTATATTTGTTAGAAAGCATCAAGAATGGGATGCTAGTCAGGTGCTGGAAGTAAAAAAGGAGGCAGTATAGCACTGACTGAATCATAACGCCTCCTGCCTGGAGACTTCAGTTATAGCTATAATAACTAATCTTATTTATAAAACCACTCCACTAGCCCCTTCTCTCCAACTGTAACCACAGAGATGTCTTAGCTTTGGAAATAGGCCAAAAACATGATCGCATTCAATTCTGAAGATGCACGACTCCTTTGGGCCCCTTTTCACATTGATCAATTCCTAGGTATTTTTCATTGACCCCTGGGCATTGCATTCCCTCAAAAGCAAGCACAAGATCTCTCCACCACTTGTTTTTTGACGGAAGGGGAAATATAGGAACATACTGAATTTGTGATTTCTGGCGTCACCTGTGTTACCAAAAATCAAAACATATAAAATCTTCTTGATCAAATGTTTAAATATATTTTTTAATATTTGGAGCATAAGTTGTCACTTCCTCTTTGCCTTTTTTATAAGGAAATATTGGAGAGTTATACCATTACTAATGTAGAATTGTTAAGTGGAAAAACATACAATTTGCTAAAATAAACTGTGGGTTTTTTCCCCTCCTTTCTTTCCATAGCACTTTTGATAACAAGCAAGTGGCTTCCTTTTTGAGTTACTTAAAAAGAGAAAAGAAAAACAAATGAAGCCCGACTACCTAACCCTTTCTTATTTGTATTTGTTTTAGTATTGTGAAGTTGTGTTAAATAGCACTAGCTTTCTAAGAAATATTGATTTCTGGTTATCATTTATCTTCCCTGTGGCACTTGACATTTTAATTGTCTTAAACTTTTTGGTGTACATCTTCTGGCCCCTTGAGTGCTGCCAGAGGCGAAAGATGTTTGTTTAATTCATTCCATTTGCATTGTCTCCTGGGATCCCATCTGCAGCCTGAAATGTGGCTGGGAATTGGACTTGAGAAGATTGGCTTGAATTAGATCCATAATCAATGTATGATCCCATCATGAGTTTATTGGAATTTGTGTTGCATGTAAGGCAATCTTTCCTGTTGTAAATCTTCCTTTTTTTATGTACATATATTTTGAAAAATATGAATAAACATGAAATTTTAAAAGCTGCTGAACTGTAGCTTATATTTAAAAGTTTCCAGTATCCTGGAAGTAGCCTTTCCTTATCCTCTGAAGTAGCCGTAAGTGTTGCACTTACTTTGAGTCTTTGCCACTCCACTCCTTGCATTAGCCACCATCCATTTTCTGTTCAAATACAAGCTCCAGTTTATTTGCTTTTTGAATTTTTATATGGATGGTAAATGTTTCTAACTACATTGAACCTGATTATTTAATGCATAAGAGATTTTTAAAAATCATTTTGTATTTTATTAAGGTCCTTGTTTTCAAGATCATAAATTCCAGTTTTTCATGATTAATGTCTACACATGTCCTTGGACTAGAAAAATACAGCACTGCAAAAGAATTGATAAACCCTAGAGACCTAATTCTAAAAGTAATTCTAATTTTCTGTTATGCTATTTAGCAGGTAATAATTCTTAATAGTACAGTTGTTAGGAACCTGTGCTAAGAATACTCTTCTGGAATCAAAAGTGGCAGGATTTTGGTTGGTTTCTGTGTTTTATGATATTGTTTTATTTTAAAAAGAAGGCCTGAACAGTCACCTGGTGGCTGTGTTGTATATCAGGTACTCCACCATAGAGTGAGACACTTAGATCATTTAAGGTCCCTTCCTACCCTGACACTCTGTTAAATTCACAGAATTCAGGTAAGGACAAAACTGTCCTTGCTTTCAGCATGGGAAAAGACAAGAGGGCCGTTGCACTCTTCCAGGGAAAATCCCCAGCTTGTCAAAGACATGCACCTTCCTGACGTTGAGACAAAAAGATGTTTGGGTTATTTCCCTTCCAGCCATTCTCAAGGAGCAGAACACAATTTTTACTTCCATGTTACAGAAAGGAAAACAGCAAACGCAAAAGATAACTCAGCAATTATTCGTGTGGATCAGTGGCTTCAGTACTCTCTGTTAGTGGCTTTTAGTGAGCTCAGCTACAGTGTTTCATATGTCCTTAAACCACCTACAAACTGCCTTTGATAAATGAATCTCACAAAGTGCTGGGAGAGAGATTGTTGGCTTCTTAAAGCTCAAATGAGAAAGAAGAGATATACCATTGGAGGAAGGGTGGAGTCCTTTCCTTAGTAATGTGACAAAAGCATTCAACACCGAAATCTATCCTAACCATCCACGCAGATTTAACTAAAGGAGACCTGGTCCAGTCATGTCTATTGTCTGTAACTAACAGGAAAATTACTTGGAAACAAGAGCTAGGTAATATACTAATACCTCTGATGTTTTTTCCATTGTTGCTCTTTTATAAAATTTTGTCAGCCCCAGGATAGGCTTGCTAACCTATCCTTACACCTGCTTTATTTTTTAATTTTTTTTTAAATTTATTTATTTTTGGCTGCTTTGGGTCTTCGTTGCTGTGCACGGGCTTTCTCTAGTTGTGGTGAGCAGGGGCTACTCTTCATTGTGTTGTGCGGGCTTCTCATTGCAGTGGCTTCTCATTGCGGAGCATGGGCTCTAGGCGCACGGGCTTCAGTAGTTGTGGCATGTGGGCTCAGTAGTTGTGGCTCGCGGGTTCTAGAGCACAGGCTCAGTAGTTGTGGTGTACAGGCTTAGTTGCTCCGCAGCATGTGGGATCTTCCCGGACCAGGGATCGAACCCTTGTCCCCTGCATTGGCAAGCAGATTCTTAACCACTGTGCCACCAGGGAAGTCCCCTTATACCTACTTTAAAGAACCTAAGAAGTTATTCTTGTTCAGGCCGAGATTCCCTTGCCATCCTGATCTGTCAGGAGAAAGAGGTTAAGCCAGCCTTACACGTGAACTGCTGTACTTAGCCAACTAAAACCTTAATCCAAAAATTTAGGATTATAGTTGAAGTTTCTTATCTTTGGAACCTGATAAATCACAGTTCTTTGGGTTAAGCAAAAGTTCTAATCTTATCCATGAAGAGAAAGTCTATTCTTAATTGGATAAAGACCATTATTAAATTGTTTCCCCCAGTCAGGGGTTCTGACTGACATTACTTTCCAGCGTGTAGAGTTGCTTTGCATTTCTGTGGTAAAACGGATGGTCACTCAGTTCTGCAGAGGTGAAGCTGAAGAGCTAGAACTGTTGAGGCTCTTGGCTTAGAAACTCCTTGATGAACACGTGCTTGGAAGCCAGGAGATGCTAAACGGCATCCCTCAGCTGTGCTGAGTTTTCCTTTTTTAAGAAACTAATCTCTACTATCTTTTTTTTATTTTTATTTTTTTATTTATTTATGGCTGTGTTGGGTCTTTGTTTCTGCGCGAGGGCTGTCTCTAGTTGCGGCAAGCGGAGGCCACTCCTCATCGCGGTGCGCGGGCCTCTCACTATCATGGCCTCACTTGTTGCGGAGCACAGGCTCCAGATGCGCAGGCTCAGTAATTGTGGCTCACGGGGCTAGTTGCTCCGCGGCATGTGGGATCTTCCCAGACCAGGGCTCGAACCCGTGTCCCCTGCATTGGCAGGCAGATTCTGAACCACTGCACCACCAGGGAAGCCCCTCTACCATCTTTATTACTGTATTCTTTCTATAATTTCCACAAGATTCTTAACTTTGAAGGCTTTTTTTTTTCTGTTGGAGTAATTTTCTACCTTTATTTAAATTCATTAGCTTAGTTTTAACTGCTTCTAATTTGTTTTGTCAACAACAGGTATGTCAAAGGAGGTTTCTAAAGGTATGTTCCCAAGCTGTTTTCCTCAAAAATTGCAACTCGTGGGACTTCCATGGCGGTCCAGTCGTTAAGACTCCGCGCTTCCACTACAAGGGTGCAGGTTCGATCCCTGGTCTGAGAACTAAGATCCCACATGCCCGCAGCTCAGCCCCCCCCACACACACACACACAACTTTCAACTCTTGATATTGTATGTAAATGTAGAATTTACACCATTTGCTGTTAAATCTTTGCTTATTAGAGAAGAGTTCTTTCTTTAGGGGGCCTTGAATATGTTTGACAAAGCGTAGTTATTAGTTTGACTTATTACTTAAATAATAATAGTGACAATAATAGCTAACACTAAATGAATTTCTTCTATGTGACAGGCTCTGTACATACATTAGCCTTGTTTAACCCTAGCAACCCTATGAAATGGTCATTGTTTATTATCCCCATTTTACAGAAGGGAAAACTCAGGCACAGAGTGAGGCTGAGAAACTTGCCTCAGGACACAGTAAGTGGCAAAGACAGAATTAAACCCAGGCACTCTGAATGCAGAGCCATCTCTAGCTGCTCTGCTCCATTGTCTCCCCTTGACAATTTTTCAGGCTTCTGAATTCTCCCTTTATCTTACAGCACAATGACTCTGTGTTCTATTCATGGAAAAGAAAGGATTTAAGAGTGCAGAGGATTTGGAAATGAGATTAAATTATTAAATTTGCTAATTAGGAGTCAGTGTGACTTTTGTCTTAAGAAGTTTGGTAAGAGCTATTAAAATTATATCTTGGATTACCGGAAAATGTTAGCTAGGCTGCCCTAGGGTAGTCTTTTGTTTGTTTTTCTTTTAGGACACTATGCAGGCACTTGATCACTCTCAAATCCTAGCCATGGGACACTTTCTGGTTTCCTCACAATTTGCTTATTCCAGGCAGATTCTTTGAGTTCACAGGATGCTGACAGTTGTGAGCACTTTCCCTCCAGGGGTCACAGCTTCTATCAGAACTTTTATGTTGCTAACTGAGCAGCGCTCTTACCCTTTATAGACTGTAAACTTGCATTCCATGAGGGCTACCAAGAGAAATTCCAGAACGGGGATTGTCTGACAACTGAATTTTTTGTATATAATACCGGCTTAGTAATCATGAACTGGAATAATAGAAATCTTTGCCCTTGATTCTGAAAGAAACCTTAGTCATCCGGTCTCTCCTACCATCTCTGTCTGCTTTGTTCGCCCAATTCCAACAGATAATTCTTTTTCCTAAAACCCAGAGTTGCACAACATCCTTGCTCATCCATTTTACTGTTTAAGAACTTTTACTCTGATGAAATTCTTCTCATGTCAAACCTAAATCCTTACGTTGTAACTTAAATTCGCTGGTATGTAGAATAAGACATTTTCACTAATTCCAAATTGGGATTGACTTCTGGTTAGAGTACGTGACTCAGCCCAGCATACTAATAACATCTTTAGCTGTGATCTTGCACAGTGGTCTTTGGGGCCTGTATCACTTACCAGCTATGTGACCTTGGCTAAGACAATCTCCCTGAGCCTTGATTTCCTCATCTGTAAAATAAGCTCTGGACGCGCAGGCTCAGCGGCCGTGGCTCGCGGGCCCAGCCGCTCCGCGGCATGTGGGATCCTCCCGGACCAGGGCACGAACCCGTGTCCGATGGGCCCAGCCGCTCCGCGGCATGTGGGATCTTCCCGGACCGGGGCACGAACCCGTGTCCCCTGCATCGGCAGGCGGACTCTCAACCACTGCGCCACCAGGGAAGCCCTAACAGAATTTTTTTCTTCCAGTTAGCAGATTTTTAAACCACTAGGAGCTTACTTGTTAAAAGATGAATAAGGGGGCTTCCCTGGTGGCACAGTGGTTGAGAGTCCGCCTGCCGATGCAGGGGACACGGGTTCGTGCCCCGGTCCGGGAAGATCCCACATGCCGCGGAGCGGCTAGGCCCGTGAGCCATGGCCGCTGAGCCTGCGCGTCCGGAGCCTGTGCTCCGTAACAGGAGAGGCCGCAGCAGTGAGAGGCCCCCGTACCGCAAAAAATAAAATAAAAAAGATGAGCAAGAAAAAAACACAGCTTTGAGTTACAGATGCCAGGGAGCAGGAGAGAAGAGCAGCCAGGTGGACGAGAAAAGTGAGTTCCTTCTAGGCTGGGGTTACCAGAGGCCTTGGTAGCCATCGGCTGCCACCTGGGCCAAACGTGGGGCCTTAGCTGGCTGTGGATGAAGAGCGGGGCTGCAGAGAAACTGCAGCTACTCGATGTGCAATCTTTTTAAAATCTCCATTAAATATTATTACCACCTTATGTTTTCAACATAGACGTTATTTTGGATAGTATTTGATATTACCTGCCTTTCTTCACTTTCTGAAATGCACCCCTAGACTCCTGTCTGACAACAAAGCCTCTAACGAGTGTTTCTGGGGAGGGGTCCTCTTTAAACCTGTACTTTTAAGTTGGAAAAGTACTAGAACTATTCCTTGTTCCCCTTCTTCTCAAATGGGGTACAGGTAGCAACAAGATTAAATACCTATTTCTGGGGCATTCATTTTATTCCATAGTATTGGGGGCAGTGCTTTATGTTAATATCAAAAGAAGTAGAAGGAAGTACAAAGTCCACAATAGTCACTAAGATAAAACGAGATTTCCTAGAAATAAAGCAGCGGCGGCACTGAGGCTCTACAGGTGATCCCCAGGGAGTGCCCGTTCCCTCTTCTCCAAAAGCACTGCCCTAACCGTGACAGAGAGTGTGGGTGGAGGTGCCTGCATTCTGTGCCCCTTTGGAACTAAGACTGAAACTTCAGGCAAGCCACAGAACCTTCTGGTTCTCAACTGGAAACGAGAGTCGAACTAGATTAGGTAACATTTCTCTGATCCTGTAACCTCCACACTTCCTGCCACCCAGAAAACACCGGAAAGAGAGAGGATCTGGCTGTAGAATGTTGTGGTCTGGTCTGCTTTGTGAATGAATGAAAAGGAATCTTATTTTAATCACTGTATTTGTCTCCTTGGCCCGTAACAAAATACCACAGACAGGGCGCTTGAACAGCAATTGATTTTCTTAGTTCTGGAGTCTAGAAGTCCAAGATAAAGGTGTCCGTAGGGTTAGCGCCTTCCGAGGGCGGAGGGAAGGATCTGCTCCCGGCCTCTCTCCTTGGCCTGTGGTTGGCTGTCTTCTCCCTGCAGGCACCTTATCTTCCTTCTGTGTGTCTGTGTCCAAATTTCCTCTTCTTGTAAGCATACCAGTCATATAGGATCAGTGCCCACCCTAATAACCTCATTTTAATGTAATTACCTCTTTACAGACCCTATCTCTAAATACAGTCATGCTCTGAGGTACTAGGTGTTAGGACTCCAACATATTAATTTGGGGAGAAAGGACACAGTTCAGCCCATAACATATCTTAGAATTAAAAAAAAAAAAATTCTGTTCTAGGTCACTTACTTGAGGGGGTGTGCAAGACGTTGGGGGCGGGGGGTAAGTTGCAGGGATAGCCATTAGGACACACCCGAGGGAAGGAAACCATGGTGCTCAAGGTTGAAAGTAGCTACCAACCTGGGAAGGTATTGCTGAGGAAACATGGAGACGTGCGCTGTAAAAGCCAGATGCGTATGGGATGCTGTGCTGAGGCCTGTTCCAAGCTCACCATCTTGGCTCCAGTTTCAGTCCTCTTGTTGGAGACGGGCTCGGAAAGGATGTGATGTTACTTCCCACTCAACATTGATCAGCTGGCAACGCCAGTACCAGATTCTGGGGTTTCTAGTGGAAAGGGAAGATTGTGAGAGCAAGATCACACATGTATGGTTTAGTCACGGCCACTGACTCATCAGGAAATGCCATGACAGGGCCATGTGCCCTCGCTTGTTCAGGGATCACGACCCCTACCACCGTAGCTTGCCTCGTCATTCCTTCCCCTGCTTAACAGAGATGATTTCTCTGGTCTTCCAGCAAAAGTGAGTCATTAATCCAGTGGTTGAGGTTCTATACCTGATGGCTCCCAAGAGCTGTCAGGAATGTAGGATGAGATATGTGGGGGCAGATAATGATGCGGTGGTGGCTGTTTCATGCTGCAGCCCTGAGCGGAACTAGCTTGGCTCACCCAGGAGATGGCTGACTCCCACTGAAGTTTGTTTCCCTTGGTGCAAACCTCTGAGCTTGTACATCTATTGTACATTTACTAAGGCTACATGCATGGTAGAAGCTCAGAGTTTCTGTGCTTTTGGTGGAATTAGGTCCACTGAGTTTGGTAACCTGAGCTCAGACGGGTGGTTACATTACTCTGGTACACAAATAAAAATGAAGAAATGAACTTCAAATGTATAAATCCATTTGGTTTTGAAACATCATATTCCTGAGTGAGTGTATTGGTGAAGACCAATAAGAAGAGGATCCTTGGTGGTCACAAAGTCAGGAGTCAATGTCACGTACATTTTCCACACATGTGTCTTCCCAGGTCTGGTTTCTGTGGTGTTCTGTTGCAAATGTCTGTATCCCGGGGATCTAGCACAGTGCCTGCCCCTCAGATCTTCACCCTCTGTCCCTTTCTCCTGAGAAAGGTTTAGAAGGCAAAATTCTCCCTCTGGGTTTAGTGGTTTCACCATCTGAATTTAATTCCTTGGTCCTTTTTCATTTTGACCTGAAACAAATTCCTGTTGCTATTTTTAAAATTATAGGCATCAGGATGAATTGTGTGCCTCAGGAACTCATTAGAGCCAGTAGTTAATTCTGTTGTGGCTTGTGTTGTTTTCTCCAAAGAGTCTCAAACTGGGGACTGTGGTCTAGTAATTGGCAAGTCCTCTATTTAAAATTTACATGCATTTTAGGAAAGCTAGTAAGAATTAACCCTTCATCCTTTGTGTACCCTGAGTTTCATAAATTGGGATTTTCGGAAAGCAGGACCAAGTTGTAAATCAATCGATCCTTCTCATCAATGGACTCAGGGTTGTCCCGTGGCCTCGGTGAAGGGTTTTCCAGAGCACCTGGCGTGCGAACTCAACAAACACTTGCCATTCAATAATGCATAAAAGAAACTCAAGAAAAACAGCCAAGTCTAACAGCAGCGAATATCCACTGAGCACTTCACTTACCGTGGGTCAGGCACTGTGCCAAGCACTTTGCCCACACTAACTCGTGCGAACCCTCACGTCCCTATGATTCAGGTGTTAGTAACGCTTCCAGATGAGGCGCTGGAGGATTAAGGTGCTTGCCCAACGTCCCACACCTAGTCAGAGGAAGTGCCCAGACTTGGGACCAAGCCTCGAGGCATTACACCTCACTGCGGCCTCTTGGAAGGGCATCCAGGTTCTCTGGGGAGACAAAGCGATGCCCGCAGGCCAGCATGGCTCACACCTGCCTCCTTCCCAACTCCCCTGAGGCCCTCAGACCTCTGCTGTGCCCGCCTACCTCTGTCAGGGTGCCCACCTGTGGGGGTGCAGCCTGTGCCGCCCCTGGGCCCCTGCTTTCCTGCCGTGTGGCAATGCTGGTGTTTCCTCTGCAGAGTTCAGGTGTCATACCCGCCAAAGGCCGGACTGAATCGGGCTTGCTGTTTATTTTTTGGCACCTACAAGGTTCTGGGCCCTTTGGGAACAAAAGCGCTCTCCATCTCCAAGCTGTGGCTGACACCCTGGGCTGGATTTGCTCACCAGTTTTCCCCCATCTCAGTGGATTTCCGTGTAACCCGAAGGACATGGTCACGGCCCCGTGCAGTGATAAGTGATAACGTTTGTGCGGAGATTTCTCGAGCGGGCTGGGCAGGCTCAGTTAACTCTCTTACAAGAAAGGCCCAGAACGGCCGGCGCGAAGAGGGCGAGGAAAGGGATGCGCCACATCCCCACCCCTCTGGGGCTGAAGGAAGGAAGGGAGAGACTGGCCGAGTTCCCCAGAGGCCGGGCCCTGCGCGCATTCATTCACTCATCAAGACAATCCCTGAAGGCCTCCTGCGGGCCAGGCTGTCCTGCGCACTGGGGATGGAGGCCCTTCAAGGGCCGAGGCTGCTCGCACTCTGGTAAGAGGAGTAGGATGACGGGCAGGAGTGGCGAGGGCTCTTCAGGAGGTGGAGGAGTCACTGGTTGTCAGGGAAGCTTGTCGGAGGAGTAGCTGCCGCAGCCGCCGCCGACAGGACGAAGAGGAGCTAGCTAGGGGGCGGGAGGGGAAAAACTCTCCGGGAGGAGGGAACCTTCGGCTAGGCCCGAGGCACTCAGGTCCCTCACCCGGGAAAAGACGCCCTCGGCGGGAGGGAGCTGCCCCTCCCTCCCTTTAAGGCGGAGCGCCCGGGTGCGAGACGGCGGGGGCGGTGCTAGGGCCCCCCGCGGCCGCTGATTGGACGGCGCGGCAGAGCGGAGCCGCCCCGCGGGCGCCGATTGGGTGGGCGAGGGCCGAGGTGACTTGGGCGCTGGTTCCCGCGGCCACGTGGGGGGCGCGCGGGGAGGGGGCGCTGGGAGGGAGGCGGCAGGGGCGGGGCGGGCTCCCGGGTGGGCGGTGGAGACGCTCGGGGCTGCGCGGGGGTCGCAGCGCCGAGCTGCAGGACGGGGCTTGAGACGCGGCTGCCGCGGTGAGTGAGCGCCGGGAAGCCGGGCGGGGGCTGGGACTGGCTGACCGGCGGGAGCGGGACTCGGTCCCCCGGCGCGGAGATGGGGGAGGTTCTCGGATGGGGAGAAGCACCTCTGTCCCTCTCCCATCACCGTCATCATCCATCACCTCCACCATCCCATCCCCATCCGTCACTTCCACCGCCCCTCCGCCAGCGTCCTGCCTCGTTCGCCCCTCCGTCGGTCCGAGGACTTTCTCCGTCCCGGGCCGGCCGGGGACTGTCAGCTGAAAGCCCTGGCAGCGCTCCCCAGGAATAAATACCCACGCTGTGGAGCGCTCCGTACCGCCTGGGCGATTACCCCGTCTGTGGTTTGGCCCCACTTAATCCTGAAAACAGCACTTTCCGCTTAATGTCGTCTGTACGGAGAGACCGCCCTGTACTGATAGCACCGCCTTCACCACCCCACACGCACACACATCTCGTATCTTCTTCACCCTGCTGTATTTTCCTCCAAGTAACTTAAGCCCCCTGAAATGTTTGGGTTTTTTAAAATTTATTTTATTTATTTATTTTTTGGGCTGCGTCAGGTCTTTGTTTCTGTGCGCGGGCTTTCTTCTCTCGTTGCGGTGAGCAGGGGCTACTCTTCCTTGCGGTGCGCAGACTTCTCATTGCGGTGCCTTCTCTTGTGGAGCACGGGCTCTAGGCGCGCGCGCTTCAGTAGTTGTGGCACTTGGGCTCAGTAGTTGTGGCTCGCGGGCTCTAGAGCGCAGGCTCAGTAGCTGTGGTGCACTGGCTGTTGCTCTGCGGCATGTGGAATCTTCCCAGACCAGTGCTCGAACCCGTGTCCCCTGCATTGGCAGGCGGATTCTTAACCACTGTGCCACCAGGGAAGCCCCTCCTGAAATGTTGATTTCTAGTACCGTCCTCCCAACCCAGCTTGGGTGCTCCGTGAGGGCACATAGCGCTTGGAAATATTCTCAGCAGGAACAGATAGATGAACAACTCCAGGAGGCAGCTGCTTTACTACCCCACTTTATGCTTGAGGAAATGGAGTCTGAGAGGTTGTGACTTGTTGGTTACATCAGCCAACCTTGTGGGACCCCACAGTCCACGATCTGGACCCTAGGCTGCATGGTTCAATCTGTCCCATCCTGTGGTCCAGGCAGGTAGGGGTGGCACCAGGGGTTGTACTGGGGGCAGGGGCTCTTCTGTGCTGCTGAGCCAAAGCCAGTGGAGCTGAGGCAGGTGACTGGAGTGGCCCTGGTAGCCCCAGACCATCTGGCCCAGGAGGCAGTCGGAGAGAGAAAGCAGCTGTTTTGCTGATCAGATCCACCCCCAGCACCGGAGGTGTTCCGGGCCACTGCCGCTGCTTCCTTGCCTCACCTGCCCCTGGATAGGCTGGGACCCACCAAACTCCAAAGGTGGACACCCTGCTCACTTGGAGGAGGGCGCTGCCATGGCCTTGGGAAAGAGCCCCAGAGACCCAGGCTTGCTTCCGAGCTCCCCCGAATGCTGTGTGACCTTGGGCAAGTGACTTCACCTCCTGAGCCACCATGTACTCAGCACAGAGTCTGCAGGCTGAGTGGTCTCCCACGATGCTGGAAGGTGGGTCCTCCTTATGACAACCATTCAGCTACAGTGCAGTGCAGCAGAGGGCCTCTGTCCGTGACCCTCGAGGTAGTCAACTCATCCAGTTCCCCATCTCTAAGCAGGGCCACCTGGAAAACCTCAGAGGAGCAAGAGAAGGGCCCCAGTCTCATTTCAAATGTGTCTGCGTAGGAAGGTTCTGGCCCAGAGCCAGGCTCCTGTGCAAAACCTCAGAAAAACAGGTCTGATCCAAAGGGATAAGTGGGTGTCTGTGCCTGGAACAGGTAAGCGGGTCTGTTTCCAGGGTTAGGGTGAGCCTGCACCCTCCCTGGTCCCCTGGGCAGCCCCCAACTTGAGGCCTGGAGCCGAAATGCACTGCACCTCTCAGGCTTGGGGGGAAGAAACTTCCAGTTTTCCGGGGTAGGGGAAGGATCAGGTGATGGGGGGGAAGGGGGGACCTATAAGAGGGCCAGTGGTCTCCCCACCCGCACCCCACAGCCTGCACCCTGGGGTGTCCCCAAGGAAGCTGCAGCTCTGGATCTGGAGGACGGAGGCTGTTCACAGCCTTAGACACAGCTGTCCTGGCCTGTGTGTGTGCCATAGCCCTCGTGGTTCCTTTCCATCTTAACACTCTTAGCATCTGAGGGGCTGTGTCAGCAGCAGCGCAGGCAGCATGTGAAATGTGCTCCCATCTCTCCCTCCTCCCATCTCTCCTTTGTCTCTTTTTCTACTGTTTTTCTCCCCACTCCTCTGTTCCCACTTCTGTTGGCTGCCTTTTCATCCTGGGTTCCTTCGCTCTCTCCCTTTTGCCCTGTTTGGTTTTTGATCTTTGCCTCCTCTGTCCCGCCCGCACCCACCCTCTCCCCCCCACCGCCCCGCCCACGGGTTGGGGGCATCCCAACCCAGGATGTGATTATGAAGTTGAAAGGCAAGTTCCCTGGAAGCCCCGTCTCCATACCTGGAACCGAGGCCACGTAAGCTCTTGTGCGAGTTACACACCTAACTTGCTGTATTTAAGTGTAAAATGACAGTAGGTAATGGACGTGATGTGAAAAATAATTAGGATCACAAAGTAGCGAGGTGCCAGGAGGGCGGAACCAGGGAGTCTTCAAAGGGACCGCGCGGCCTTTATTCGCTGGCTCTTCCCTTACTGGCTGCTCACTGGATATGGCCGACTGCTGCTGGTGCCCCCACCTGGCCTGAGCCTGGGGTTGAAGGTCAGGGGCAGGCTGAGGTAGGGGCCGTTCCTGGGCCCTCGGCGCTGGATCAGCTCCAAAGCACCCAAACCCTCCTTCTCCAGGACTCCTGCGGGTGCGAGAGCACACCTGGGGTGCACCCATTTCCTGCCCAGCGCCCTGTCTGACCCCTGCTTTCTCCTGGCAGGAATCATGGCCCCCAGGCAGGCCCCCCCTCCTGGCCCAGGTGGTCTCTTCTCAGGTGCGGCCTGGTGCAAGGAGGGCACTGAAAGTGGTCAGACCTCGCTGTCCTCCCAAGCTCCTGCATCAGGTTTGGGGGTTCCCCATCCCTCGTGAGACTGTACTTGTTGATCACAGCTCCGAGCCTGGCAGGCATCGTGCTGGGTTCTGTGCCTCCATTCAATTCTCATTGACTCCTCATGTTACCCCAGGTTTGGGGACAAGGAAATGGAGGCTCAGAGAGGTGAGGCAGCTTGCCCAAGGTCGCACAGGATTTGGACCCAGGTCTCTCTGATCCCAAGTGCAGTGATTACAAGTAGCCTGGTGGGACGGAGCCCGCCAGGATGGGGGATGGAGGTGGGGGTCTAAGTTGGCCCCAGGGAAGCCTGAGGGAGCTGAGTCCCTGGGACCTAGGCAGAGGCATTCAGCCATTCTGTCTGTGACGAGTTTATTCCACGTTCACTGAGCACCAGCTGTGGTCTGAGCTCTGACGGGGAGTAAGTGCTCTCCCTGCTCTTGAGGACGGTCTAGAAGGCAGCTTTCCTCCTCTTCCCCCTCTGGTGGATCTGGGAGAGGGGCCCCAGGAAAGACCAGAGGCTGGGGTGGGCTGGGGCAGGACTCCTCAGCACCCCCGGGGCAGTTGTCCACCCTCCCCACCCCCTGCCTCAGCATCAGTGTCCAGTCTGGTTGGGGTGGGGTCTTCTGGCAGGGGCTGGAGTCAGGCTGGGCGGAAGGAGCCAGGGCCCCGTTGACGCAGCCTTGGCCATCCAGTGCCCCCTGCCCCTGTGGACTCCAGAGCTCCTGCCCTGGAACCTGCTGTGGCTCCCCACTGCCCACAGGGCAGAGCGCCAGTGTGACATTTAAGGCCAATCGATCCCAACCCGGCGGCTGCTCTGCTGAGTTCTGCCTCAGGGCCCCAGCTGCCTTCACGCCTCCGTGCCTGTGCAGACTCTGTCCTCACCGCTGTCACATCCCTCCTCTTGGGTGCTGCCTTCCCAGGCTGTCCCCGTCCCCTGGCGCTTTGCACAAGCTGGTTACATGTCTGCACCCCCTTCCTCCAGCTCCTTCCTGAAGCTCACTCCTCAGCGAGGCCTGCTCGGCTGTAGTTGACCCCAGCCTGCCCTTCATTTCCTCCTCTCTGCTTTACCACCATCTAGCATATTCCATATCTTACTTATTATTTAGCTTACTGTCGGCTCCATGAGGGCAGGCAGGGAGTTTGTCACTTGGGTCAGGGCCGTGTGTCCCCTGGGTCCCAGCGCCCGGGGTGCTGCCTGGCACACAGCCAGTGCTCAGGCAGGGTTTGTTGGATGCAAGAGCTTGGTGGCCTCTGACGGGCGCTCTGAGGCTCGACCGCCTGGGCACCAGCCCTCCTCCCCTGCCCTTTGCAGCCTTCTCTCCTGCGGACCCTGAAGCCGGGCACCCTGGGGGCCATGCAGAAGGCTGGGGCGGGGGGCCGGAGAGCCTCCGACTGCGGCCCTGCCCCTCACCGGCCCAGGTGCATCACCAAGTTTGCCCAGGTGGGTGGGGCTGCCCCACGAGGTGGGCTCCGATGGGCGTGACTGGGTGGCAGGCCCTGGGGGTGGACAGGAGCCGTGGGTCACGGGCCTATTTCGGTGGCCCCAGCTCTGGAGTGTGTGTGCACAGATGAGGCGATGGTGCCGCAGAGGGGCCGAGTGGCTTCACCAGGGAGAGTAGCAGAGCCTGGACTCCGAGTCCGCGCTCTGTCACCATCCACAGCCTACCCGACAGAGCAGAGTGCGTGCGTGGAGGGCGATTTGGAGGACGGGGGTCAGGAGCCATGGGCCTGACTCCCCGTGCCGCCCTCCCACCCCCCACCCCACCCCCAAGCAGTACGTGGGCTCCTTCCCCGTGGACGACCTGGACACCCAGGAGAGCGCGTGGCTGGTGCAGCAGCAGCTGTGGGCACTGAAGGTAAGGGGCTGGGGGCTGGGGAGCGCACTTCCCTGCGGGGGATCACAGCCTTGGGGTGTCGGCCTGGGAATGGCCCGAGACCCTGTGATCCGTTCCAACCTCCATTCAGAGAGAGGGAGCAAGTGAGGCCCAGGGAGGGGCAGGACCAACGCCGTTCTGAGAGATGGGCCCAGTCAGGACCACACCCGGGCTCCTGGAGCCACGCCCCTGAAGCCCCGGGGGCCCCCTCCCTTGGGTGGTCATGACCTGTGCCCCACAGGTGGAAGCCACAGGTGGAAGAGATGGGGGGGTGGTCATAACATGGCCCAGGGGTTGGTCTGCCAGGAGCCATCCACACTTCCCCGGCTCCTGGGGGGGGATCCCTGTCCAGGGCTCAGTCCCCTGGCCGCTGGGGTGGAGTTGGCTGACCAGCCCAGGGGGACTAGTACAGAGGCTGGGCTGGGCAGGGCCTGGAAGGTAATGTCTGCCCCCCACCAACTGTCTCCCCCCCAGGACTGTCCCCGCCGCCAGGCTGTCATCCTGAAATTCAGCCTTCAGGGCCTCAAGATCTACAGCGGGGAGGGTGAGGTAGGAACCCGTGTGGGTGCAGGTGAGGACCGGACAGGTGTCCTGCTCCCTGGGAATGCTCTCGCCTCCACCCAGCCCTGCACTGCCCCTCCAGCCTCCCCGCTGCCCAGCCTGCTCTGGGCCTTTGGACGTCCTCTCTCCAAGGCCCTCCCACCCTGGCAAGCATGGACGACAGTTTCTCCTCCCTCTCACCCGCTGGCCGCCAGCCCACCAGAATCTCCGGAGGCCACCTCCTGGCCTGAGCATCAGGACCAACCAGCCCCATGAGGTTTCTGTGGGTCCCCGGGCTTGGCCAGTGGGCTGTGGCTAGCCTCTCATGACTGTGGAACAGGGCCAGGCAGGCTGGAGGCCAGTTGGGAGCCCCTGCTTGGCCTGCCATCCTCCTCTTGGTGCAAACCAGTGTCTGATGAACACTAAACCGCGTGCCAGACTGTGAGACCCACGACTCCGGCACCACTCACCTAGGACTGGTGTAAATGGGTGCAGAGCTGTGCATGGCGGGGCCCTGGGTTCAGGGCCTGTGCCACCTGCATGAGGTCTCGCTCACCCCCCAGCCCCACTTGTCACAACAAGGACGCAGAGAGCTGCCCTCACCGGCCCAAGTCACCCGGAGAGTGAGTGGCAGAGCCAGGATTTGAACCCCTGTCACCTGACTCCAGAGACCAGGCGTGCAAGCCCAGGGCTGGCCACAACCGCCTGTCCCCGTGACCCGCAGGCCGTGAACCCTCTGCCCCTCAGCTCCGTAGCTTGGCATGACCACCCCAGCCAGCAGGTCGGCAGCAGGGAGCAAGGGACCCGAGCTCAGGTTCCCTGTGAAGGATGAGGGTTCCCATGTGAAGCGTGGTTTGGGCAGGCCTGGAAGGAGGGCAGAGTTCTTCACCCCAGGAGCAGGGTGGGCCCGAAGCTGGGCGTGCAGGCTGGAGAGCAGGCCCGGGAGGCCTGCCAGCGGGTGTGCGGGGCCCTCGGGGCTGGCACGCGCTGGGCTGGCAGCTGCAGACCCCGCGGTGGGTCTGATGGAGGCCGCTGTGCCTGCTGCACCCCCAGGTGCTCCTGATGGCTCACGCCCTGAGGCGCATACTCTACTCCACCTGGTGCCCAGCCGACTGCCAGTTCGCCTTCATGGCCCGAAATCCCCGGAGCCCGGCCAGCAAGCTCTTCTGCCACCTCTTTGTGGGCAGCCAGCCTGGAGAGGTACCTGGGGCCCAGGGCAGGGGGCGCAGCACTCGGGGGGGGGGGGTTGCTGTGCATCAGTGTGGGTTCCAGGGACCGAGGCCCTGGACGGCTCAGCCACGCTGGCCTGCGCCCCTCCAGGCATGCACCCCTTGCCACCCCGGCTCCTGCTGTGGCGCTGCCCTCTGAGGACGCCCTCAAAGCGAGTCAGTGGCCTCAGCGTTCCCCGAGCTTGGAGGTGGGGACCCTTAGAGATCGGAGGGTCACACTGCCAGGCCTTTGCCCTTGCTGTTCTCTCTGCCTGCAACCCCTTCCCCTTCTCATCCTGGCAAATTCCAACTCGCCCTTTGAGGCTCAGCCCGTGTGTCTGTGGAGCCCACCTTGAATCCTCCAGACCGCCCCCCACACTTTCTGCGGTCCTGTGACACGCACTGCACTCTGTCATCGGTCTGTCCCTAACTGCAGTCACGGGAATCCTTTGAGAGCAGAGCCTGGGTCCGGGTCTTGAACTGTTCTGGTGCTTGGCCCCGTGGGGAGAGTGGGTGGGCGGGTAGATCCCGAAAGGCAAAGCCAGTGTGGCCGCCATGAGCAGGGGAGCCTCGGCAGCCAACTGTTTGGCGAGCAGAGGCTGGGCTTGGTTCCGCGCAGCAAGCATTTGCCGTCACCCCTGTATGTCAAGCCCTGTGCCGGCCACTGGAGTGACAGGTGGCTGACACGTGGCCCTTGATCTTCTGGAGCTCACAGTTCCAACGTGCTGGGCCTGGGTGATGTGTGTCGCGGATGGAATGTGTGGGCCCCAGAGTGCTGGGCTTCTCCAGGGGGTCTTCTGTGGTCCGTTTTCATTAAAGAGGCACAGGGAGGTGGGGAGGAGGAAGCTGAGGCGCAGAGATGCCATGCTGTACCCAGGGTCACACAGCAGCTCCTAGGTGACAGAGACAGGATTGGATCCCAGGTTGTGTGACTTCAGGGCCTGGGCTCTTAGCCACTCCCCCAAGAGGGTACAATGCGCAGGGTGAGGGTAGTAAACCTAGGGCTGGGAGTGCATTTAGCTCATGTCGTCGCAGCTCCAAGCATGACGCCTGGAACAAGGTAGATGCTCGGTATTTGTTAAATGAATAGAGGAAGCTGGTCGGGGATGCTGCATGGTGGTGAGGTTTTGAGGGATAAGAAGTTTTCCCAGGGAGAATGGGGAAGAGCATTCCACGCCAAGGGGCTGCATGCCCCCCTGGTGCCTGGGTTGACGCCTGAGGAGACCCCCAGGAAACCTCCCCAAGCTGAGCCCGCCTCCCTCTCCCTCCCCAGGTCCAGATCCTGCACCTGCTGCTCTGCCGCTCCTTCCAGCTCGCTCACCTCTGGCAGCACCCTGAGGAACGGGCACGGCCTGAGCCCTGCCCGGGACCCGTAGGGGACGTGCCCCTGAAGCCCCTGTCGGGCCCTGGGGGCACCCCTGGCCTAGTACGGGAACCCCTCGGCCGTGATCAGCTCTCACAGCACGTTAACGCACTGGTCTCCTTCGGGCGGCTGCCAGCAGGGGTGCCTGGGGGCAGTGGGGTACGCGGCACCCCAGCCAGGGAGTGGGCCATGGACAAGGGAACTGGGCGAAGGTTTGGGGATCAAGAGGGGCGGGTGCTGGACTTCCGTGGGAGGGGCTAATGGCTGGGCCTGAGTCTGGCTGCCCCTGCGGGGTCCTCTTGGTGCCCTAGAAGGAGCCGCCGGAGTCGGAAAGCCGCGGGGGCGCCCGCCACGCCCGCCTGGGGAACCCGTACTGCTCGCCCACGCTGGTGCGCAAGAAGGCCATCCGCAGCAAGGTGATCCGCTCCGGGGCCTACCGCGCCTGCACCTACGAGACGCAGCTGCAGCTGTCGGCTCGGGAGGCCTGTGAGTGGCCGGGCACGGCTGCGCGAGTCGGCGAGGGTGGGCCTGAGTGTCCGTGTCTGCGGGGCCGTGACTGTCGATGCCTGCGCCTGGGAGTGCTGAGGCCTCGTGTCCACGCGAGGGCGGGCGCGAGGGCGCAGGGGCTGCGTGCCCAGGGGCTTGCAGAGGCGACTGCGTAGCTGCTGATGTGCTGTGACTGGGGAGGGGCTGTGCCTGGAGATGTGCCTGGGCGCTGCTGTGCCTCTGGGGAAGCAGGATGTGTGCAGACTGGGCCGGGAGCGGCGGGGGTGATGAGGCCTGTGGGCGTGGGCCGGGCTGGGCGCGGGAGGGGACCACCTCTCTTCCTCTGAGCCCTGGATGGTCTCCATAGTTCCTGACGCGTGGGAGGCCTGGCCCCGGGGTCCTGGGGGCCCCTCATGCCTGGTGGAGAGCGAGGGCAGCCTGACGGAGAACATCTGGGCTTTTACTGGCATATCGAGGTAGGAGGGGGTGCCCAGCCCTTTTGGGGGGGCGTCAGAGAAATAGGCTGTGGGCTCCCCCGAGGCCCTGAGACGTGTCCATCCCTGCACTTGGGCGGAGGCCTCCTGACCTCGGGACCTCAGGCCAGGGGCTTCCCCACCGTGGGCCTCAGTTTTCTCAAGTGTGAAGTGGGGATAATAAAAGGACCTTCATTGCAGGGCTGTGGAGAGGATCAAATGAGGTTATTCAGGTAAAGCCTTCAGCGCCTGGCCTGTCACAGGGTTCAGCTCCCTAAATGCCAGCTCTCTACCGATTGGGTCTTGAAGTTGTCAGCAATTAGGACCCCCTTGGAAACCTTTTAGAAGGGAAGGCTAAAAGCTTCCTTCCGTTGCGGGTCTACTCTGGGGCAGGCACTGTGTTTACGGTGCTGTGGAGCTGTGATGCCATTAAGCAAGCCGAGGCTGGGTCCTGACTAGGGGGCCCGCCCTCAGCCTCTCCCCTCTGCCCTCCCAGGCCCAGCGCCCTCGCCCTGCTGCGGAGAGACGTGCTTGGGGCCTTCCTGCTGTGGCCTGAGCCAGGCACCAGTGGCCAGTGGTGCCTGTCGGTGAGGACACAGTGCGGCGTGGTGCCCCACCAGGTCTTCCGGAACCACCTAGGCCGCTACTGCGTGGAGGTAACAGTGCTCCTGGCCCTGCCCCTCGCCCTCCAGCCCCGCCCTTTTCTAACCACTGAGGGCCTGAGCCCGCCTCACCCTCATCCCGGGCCCCCATTGGCTCTCTCTGGCCCCACCCCTTATTTAACTCTCCATCCAGCTCTTTCGTCCTTGGCCCTTCTGGCCCCGCCCCCACTGGCCTATTGGCTCCACCTGTGCTCTGCTGGCTCCACCCTAAGTTCTCTCGCTCCGGGGAGGTAGAGTCTTGGGCTAGGGTCATGCCTCACATTTTTACAGAAATCCCGGCTTTTAAAAAGTCACGCTTTCCCACACCCTAACTCATCTTTTAGCAGTAGAGGAAACTGATCAGAGAGGGTAGAGGCTTGCGTAAGCTCACACAGCCTCCGAGTCTCTAGGTCTGGAGTCTTGGCCTGATCACAGGTTTCCAGGGACAGGGGTGGGCAGGAAGGACTTTTTAAATGTGTGGCCTTACTTCCACGCCGAGTGCCTCAGTCCTGTCCAGGCTGGGAGGAGAGAAAGGGAGGGAACCGGGGTGTGGTTCTGCTGTGAGCAGGACAGTGTCCTCTCTGGGCTCGAATATCCTCCTCCCTCCTGGGGCAGGATCCTGTGTGAGGGGGCGGTTGTGTGGAAGGGGGAGCTGGAGCTGAAGTCCCTTCCCCTCCTCGCCCCCACCAGCACCTGCCGGCTGAGTTCCCCAGCCTGGAGGCCCTGGTGGAGCATCACGCTGGGACGGAGCGCAGCCTCTTCTGCTCCCTCGACATGGGCCGCCTGAACCCCGGCTACGAGGAGCAGGACTGCGGGCCCGAGGGCAGGCTTCCCCGGACGCTCCGGCCCCTTGGCCATGCCAAGTCCGAGGCAGAACTGCAGGGCCTGGGCTAGGACGCTGAGCCCCACGCCAAGAGGCCCCGCCTCACCCTGGCTCCTGGGCCTCAGCAGGCTGCTCTGCTCTGCCCTTCTGTCACCCCGCTGGGCACCAGTTCCATCCAGTCACTGCCCTTTGGACCAGTCTTCCATCACTACCCTGCCTGTGGGCGGAGCCCCGAGAGTGGGGGTTGCCAGCGGCTTCTCACACGGCCTGCCAGGATTGCAGGAGGGGCAGGCAGAGCTCCAGGCTTCCGTGGACTTGCTGGGTGCCTGGGTGCTTGTCTTCTCTGGGCTTCACCTTACTCCTAGGTGGGGAGCTTTCCAAGGTGGGCGGGAAGGTTTGCTCCAGCAGAGGCGGAGCCCTCTCCTAAGGAGGCCAGGCCTTGGGGCCCTGACTGGGCGTCTCCAGAGAGCTCCTGACCCAGGCAGCCAGGCGTGTGAGGGAGAGGTATCTGGGGAGGCAGGAGTGAGTTCTCACTTTGGGCGAAGGCATGGGGACGAGCCACCCTCTCCGTGAGAGAAACAGGGATGACGTGATGGAGCTTGGAGGCTGCATCCAGGCTGACGGAGCGAGGCCTGTTTCCCATGTCCTTTGAGGCTAAAGGAGTCTTCTCTTGAGTTCTGAAGAGTGGGGGTTAAGAGGGTGCAGAAAGGGCAGGACGGACAAAGAGCCGTGCCACCCAAAGCCCAAATGCAGGTGGACGCCTGTGTGCAGAGAGGGATGTGAATGGGCCGACAGGGCAGAGAATCTCAGTGAACCTTCAGACTAGGAAGGCTGGTTCTTCTCCACTCAAATCCACGGGCTTGTGGTTCCTGCTTACTTGGAAGGGATGTCCCAGTCTCATCCCCGCCCACACACCCCTGCCCCCCCGCAGGCTCACTTTCTTTGGCCATTTGACCGGGAGGGGCCAGCAGTGAGCTGCAGGCTTAGAGGGGTGACCAGGGTCCTGCTCCACTCATCCTGCAGGCCAGACTGGGTTTGGTGGCTGCCTGGGAAGCCCCCCAATGGTGGCATTTCCCTTAATGGGCATCTGTCAGGGGCCACTTCACTAGGCCAGTCCCCTTGGGGATGGGGGTCAGGGAGGAATCATCCAAAGATAGAACTGATGTGGGCCCTGCCAGAGGGTACTTGGCCTCAGCGGCAGTGGGGGTCCATCCAGGGAAATAACGCTAGTCTAAGGCAATGGCCCTGCGGTGACTGACGACGGATCTGGGTATTCCCCTGTATAAGTAAACTTGACAGACAGGCATGAATCTACCAGATTAAGATAGGGAGCAAGTTCACTTTGGATGAACTTCTGTTCCTGAGGCAGAGGCCAAGTCATGAGTCTGGGGGCTGCCCTCTCCCCCATCTGGGGAGGGAATGTGACCGCTCAGCATCTTGAAAGTAACAGACTTCTGACTCCTGGAAGGAAGAGGGCAACCCCAACGGAATAAAAAGAAGGGAGGAGCCTCAGAAGCTCAGGCCTGGTGTTCCCAGCTTACAACCTCCGGCTCAGCAAATGGTCTTGGCTGGGGCCTAGTCACTCTTGTCACAAGGGATAGGAGGAGGCTGTCCTTTGGGGGCTCTTTTCACTGGAACCACAGTACTGATTTTATACTGAATGTGAGTGGGAACCCAGCCTCATTTTACGGCCATTACTACCAGAACCCATCTCCTCCCTGGGCAAAGCCCTGGTCCCTCGTGGGAGGCCCCAGGCTCCCATTTCCCTGGCAAGGAGAGGGGTTTGGTGACATGGGGCCCAGGATTACAGCCCTGGAGTCACACACATTTAAGAAGACCTGATAACTGGTCTTAACCTCTGTAAGGGGTGGATTTTGTTGCACAAGTTATCTGTGTGGACAAGGTGTCAGGAATGGTCCCAAAGCACTTTAACATTCCTTCACACAGCATTTATGGATCACACAGTACAAAGGTTTTTGACCCACATGTGCAGACGCCTCAATGTCTCAATTATAGACCACAGTTTTCTCTGTTCCAACCAGTGCCCCCTGGGTAGCCCAGCTCTCCTTACTGTGTGGACTTGAAATAAATAAAATGCATTTCTTCGGATTGTATAGTACAGACTTTTCCTTAGAAAGGCGAGGTCTTTGTCCGGTTTGCCGGCTTCGCTTCTGTTTGCCAACCATACCTTCCACTGCTGCTGAATGATGAACCAGACAGAGATACTGTCCTCCGGGGCTCAGGAGGTCTTGAAGGAATTGGGTAGGTAGATTCAAGCAATGACTCTACTGCTTAAAACCTTCAGTGGGTATTTCCTACGGGAAAAAGACTCAAGTCCTTATATTCTGGCCACTCGGGTTTTCCTTCTGCTCCTGCAACGTGCCACAGGGTCTTTGCACAGCCTGTACAAGCCTCCTCGTCTTCCTCTTCTTCCTTTACCTGATTAACTCCTCAACCTTACCATCTCTCAGTCTCAGGAAGCCTGCCCTGACTGCCCCCTGACCCCTGCCCGGCCTGGGGGAGGTTTCCTGGCTAGATATTCCATAAAACTGGTCCTTTAGTTTGTTAACACTCTTATTTATGGGATTTTTGTTTGTGGGACATTTGTTTCAAATGTCAGCCTCCCCCACTAGACTCTGGGCACCTGGAGGGCAGGGACTGGGCTGTCTCGCGGCATCTATCACCGTGCCCGGCAGGCACGTAGCTGACAATTTCTGTGCAAAGGGGAGCGTAGAGGAGGTGTGACGGCCGCTATTCTGGAGGGACTTGTGCTCGGGGTGGGGGTGGGGAGAGAGGCCAGGTAGCCTCTCCAACCAAAAGACCAGCTTTCAAAGTTTTTTGTTTTGTTTCTCAATCTTGAGTCTTAATGAAAACAAGGGGCAGCGTTAGAGGGAAGCTTTGCTCTGTCCCCGGGGCTGTGATAGGCTCTGGGACAGCCTTCCCGAGTCAATACAGGGATGTGGATAAAGGGCAGCAAGGTCCTGTTGCCTTTCTCAGTAGGTCTCTAATCCCCGGATGAGGCCTCTCCTCTACTATTTCTCTCCGAGGTGCAGTCAAGCCTGGCCTCCCCTGGGCCACCTCGGGCAAGCTGCTTAACCTCTCTGGACTGGGACTGTGGGGACTGGAGAAGAAAACGGCTGTGCAGCATCTGGCACCGAGCCGGCAGATGCTCCAGCAAAGCCAGTGCCGGTCCTCCCCGACGGCCGCCCCCGCGCGCCGGCCTCCAGCCGGAGGTTGCTCTCGGGGCCTGCCGGGCGCGGAGAACGCGCGGAAGTTCGGGAGGCACGGGCTGTGACGCCAGGGGCGTTGCCCAGCAACCGCGAACGCCGTGGCGGCGTCCGTGCTAGCGGGCGGCTGGGGCGGCTCCGGGGACTCTGGTCTTGCGGCGGCGCCTGCAGCGCTGATGCCCCACTGCCCGCGCCCGGTCTGGGCCTCAGGGACGGGCGAGCCCGGGAGCGGGAGGAGGCGGCGGCTCCGGCTCGGGTCCTGAGACTCCCCCGCGGCCCCTACCTTCCTATCGAGGCGTCCCCCAAGGAGTCCGGTCGCCCCGCCGCCGCCCCAACCCCGCCCGCGAGGCCCCGCCCCCCGGCCCCGGCGCCCCGGCGGCTCCCGCCCCGAGGTACTGTGTCCTGGTCGCGGCGTCCACGTCGGGCCGCACCCCGGGGACCCCTGCCGCGGCGCCATGGCTTCGGAGTCGGTGAAGGTGGTGGTGCGCTGCCGCCCCATGAACCAGCGGGAGTTGGAGCTGAACTGCCAGCCTGTGGTGACGGTGGACTCCGCGCGCGGCCAGTGCTTCATCCAGAACCCGGGCGCCGTCGACCAGCCCCCCAAGCAGTTCACTTTCGACGGCGCCTACTACGTGGACCACTTTACCGAGCAGATCTACAACGAAATCGCCTACCCACTGGTGGAGGTGAGGATGCCCGCGAGGCCGCCTCCGAGGACCCGCTGGGCAGGACCTGGGGGACCTGGAACCACTCGGAGGAATCCTGAGGGACTGCCCTGCCCGCAAGCAGGGCGGGAAGGCCCTTCTGGAGGGGCGCGGGTGGACAGCAGCAGGTTAGTCTGAAGACTTCTGTCAGCAGACAGCTGGAACCCGTCTACAATGTCTCCACTGCCCCCGGTGCCAAGGCTGGTCCTCACCCCCATCCTTCCAGCCTGCTTCCCACAGGAACTCCAGCCCCCAAGACCACTTGCCCTCCACCCTCACCCAACACCTTCAGGACTTCTCTAAAAGCTCCAGCCACTTCCCCAGCCTCCTCCTCTTAAGAGCCCCAGGTCTCCTCCCCCTCCCCCTCCCCCTCTCCTTTCTCCTCCGCCCCCTCACTAGTTCCCTGCTTCTGCAGAGAGAAGGCTGCTGGCCTGGCCTTGGTCCTGGAGAACTGGAAACCCTTTACCTTTGGTCTGACTTACCTTCCTCCTTGGCGGTTGAAGAACAGCGAGGCCACAACAGTTTCTGCCCCTTATAGGGCTTTTACTTTTTTTCACACTCTCACACTAGGTAGCTCCTTGGCGCTGCATGACAGGGAGGTTCACATTTCACAGATGGGGAGACTGAGGCCCATAGGGAGGAAACATGGCAAGCTCCCACAGTGAGTTTCTGGCGGAGGTGGGGCTGGAGCTACTCCTGGCCCAAGGGCTCTTTCCTTGCTACCACCATCTCCCCAGCTGTGCATCGAATCGCTAGTGAAGTGAGATGTCACAGGTTGTTTCAGGAAAAAAGGAAAAGTTTGGGAAGTGCTGCATACACCCTCCCTCACTTGAAGCTGCACATTAGGGTACTTGAGGCTCTGGGGAGTCTTGCGGTGGAGAAAATAGTTTGGCTTATTTAACCCAGCATTTCCAAAAGGTATTTGCCTGTGGAACCTTTTTGTTTTGGCCGGCAGGCCAGTTAGCATCCCCCAGAGCACCTCCTTTGGCCACAGTCAAAACCGCCTGTGAGGGCGGAAGTGTTCTGGAACCCAGAGCCCCCCAGTGGTGAGGGCGTGACTGTAGAAGATGCCCAGGGAAAGAGGGCAGCTCTCCCCAGAGGGCGGTACCACGCTCTGGGGATGGCCAGGCTGTCCTACCATCCTGGACTCCCAGGCTGGAAGGGACCAGAATCGGTCCTCTGGTCCAGCCGCCCCCCTACCCCGGGTCCTTGAATGTCCACCTTGAATGGTCCTTGGATGGCAGGAGCTCTCTCTTCCCAGAGCTGCCTGCTCCACCTTGGCTTCTTAGCTCCTAGAAGACCATTCTGCACGGTGAGTCAGAGTCAGCCACCCTGATGCTTCCAGCAACCTGCTGTAGCTCTGTCCCCAGGGCCCCTCTGCTTCCACGTCCAGGGTCGCCCCTCAGAGACTGGAAGATTCCGAGATTGAGTTCTCCTTGGCTTTGCCTTCTCCAGGGCCTCAGCCTTGCTCATGGGTTCCCCTCCGCATCGTGGAAATAATTCCCCTGAGCAAGCCTCCCTTGGTTAAGGTTCCCAGGAAGCCCCGGCCCAGAGGGGGAGACCTAAGGAGACAGTGGCTACCTCAGATCTCCAGCTCTCACTTCTGTCCCGAGTTCACTGCTACAGGGGATTCTGTCAGACCCCTACCTCCAGTCATCCCACAGAGCCTCAAACTCAACATGACATATGTTCCTTTTCATTCATTCATTCAGCTAACAAATAGTGTTCTCATACCAGGCCCCATCCTAGGCGTGGGGAGCGCCGCCCTCAGCCAGCTCATGATCAGGTGGGGGAGCAGCTAATCTAGTAGCTACAAGCCAGGGTGATGAGTGGGAGGAGAATCCTGGGGGACTTTTTGGCAGCATAGAGAAGGCTAGCAAACCTGGGCTTGGAGGGGATGGGAAAGCAGGGAGGACTTCCTGGAAGTGGTGAGATCTAAGCTGAGACCGGGATGAGAGGAGTCAGCCAGGCAAGAAGGTGGAGGAAAGGGCCTTTCAGGTGGAGACCAGCATGTAGCATTTGATCTTCACCAGACATATGTAGAGCTGGAGGCATCATTCCTGGTGAGGAAACGGAGACCTTGAATGTCACAGAATGAGTTACTGGTGGTTTTGATCCCCAGCGCAGTGCCAGGTCCCCATGCCCCATCCTGCTGCCTCTATTAAATGAGCGGCATGTGAATCATATGCAAAGCATGGTTCAGCAACTTGGAGCCAGGAGTAGCTGCATCCTTAGGCCAGGCGGCTGTGTGTCTGTCCTGCTGGGCTCTGACCACCTCCAGGCAGCCTCCTGCCCAGGCCCTTCCCTTCAGTTCCTACTGCACGAAGCCCCCAGCACTTCGGACTGACCCTTCCCTTCCCCACCCCCACCCCCACCCTTAAATCCAGGCTCTGTTCCTGATCTCCTCTGTCACTGGGTGACCTCTTCCACTGTCCTGGGAGCTGTCCACCTCAGACCCACCTTTCAGCCGACTCAGCATGTCCTACCCTGAGCTCCTCGCCTCCACACCTGGCCCGCTGCCTGGTCTGTGGGTTCTTTCCCAGCCAGTGGCTTTGCCATCTCCCCGTCCTCCCCGCTTCACACCCATGACCTTAGAGTCCCCTCTGATGACCCACCACCCAACCCACGCGGGGACCAGGTCCCATGGCTTCTACCAGGACAGACTGAGGACGGGCCTGGTGTCCAGAGACATCGATGCAGTAGAATTTGGCCCCTGGACGGAACACAAAACTGTTCGTTTGGGAGAGGACAGAAAGGGGACGTGAGGCAATTTAGCACAGATGCTGTTATTTCAACTTCAATAGTTACGCGTTGATTTTAATGGGAAGTAGAAGAAATATTTAGCATGTCCAGCCTGTAATGCAGCTTCCGGGAATTATTGCTGAGGATGACATCAAGTTAACAGGAGAGTCAATTAACAGTTTGATTTCATGAAAATCATTTAGTAAATAATAATACGGGGAACGTGGCAGAACCCGGGGTGGACAGTGGCTGGCATTTAGCACCTGCTCCGTGTGTGCGCACGTCTCTGGTGGGTCTGGAGGTATCAGTTGATGGGTGAAGCGTTTCTGAAATCTTATGTTTTGCCTTAATGCATGTAAAGTTGTCTTCTACTTCACAGCAGCGTGGTTCTGCAGAACTTTCTGCAGTGGTGGAAATGTTCCGTATCTGGGCTGTCCAGTTAGGGACTACCAGCCATATGTGGCAAGTGAGCACTTGACATGAGGCTATTGCTTTTGAGGAACTGAATTTCAGTTTTATTTGATTTTTTTTAATATAAATTTATTTATTTATTTATTTTTGCCTGTGTTGGGTCTTCGTTGCTGCGCGCGGGCTTTCTCCAATTGCGGCGAGCGGGGGCTGCTCTTCACTGCGGTGCGCGGGCTTCTCATTGCGGTGGCTTCTCTTGTTGTGGAGCACGGGCTCTACGCGTGCGGGCTTCACTAGTTGTGGCATGCAGGCTCAGTATTTGTGGCTCGTGGGCTCTAGAGCGCAGGCTCAGTAGTTGTGGTGCACAGGCTTATTTGCTCCTTGGCATGTGGGATCTTCCTGGACCAGAGATCGAGCCCATGTCCCCTGCATTGGCAGGCAGATTCTTAACCACTGCACCACCAGGTAAGTCCCTGAAATTAATTTTAATAATCCATTTTATTTGACCCAATAGTATCCAAAATATTATCATTTCAATAAAACATAATAATAGATACTATCATGGTATAGTAGCTATTAGGGAGATAGTTTACATTGTTTCTTCATACTAAGTCTTCGAAATCGGGTGTGTGTTTCATACTTATCGCACATCTCAGTTCAGGCGTTTAAGTGTCCATAGTTCAAATGAAATGAAACACAAAAAAATAAAGTTGTGTTTGATGGGAAAATATTTTACACTGCTTCAGTTTTTAAATGTAAATTAACATAAATTCAGTTCCTCAGTCGCATCAGGCGCACTTCTGGTGTGGCTGGTGGCTGCCCTACTGGACAGTGCATATAAAATATTTATTTTGATATAGAATCCCTTGTCAGGTCTGGGTGACATTGATGGTCCGGGCACTGTACCGTGTTGTCCCTGGGGCTTCGCGTGCCCTGCCTCTGAGGCTCCTGGTTGGGTGACTGGTCTGCCACGGCTCTCCCACACCTCAGGGGCCTCATCCTGGTGTGTAGCACCTGGCCCTCTGATGAGCTGCGGATCGTGACTTCCAGTCTTCCTTCCCCAGCAGTCCCTGGGGATCCCGAGCCCCGCAATAGTCTACAGGATGGGTCTTTCTTTCTTTTTTTTAATGTATTTTTTTAGAAAGGTAGCTAAATTTTTTATTTATTTATTTATTTTTGGCTGTGTTGGGTCTTCGTTTCTGTGCAGTGCAAGGGCTTTCTCCAGTTGCGGCGAGCGGGGGCCACTCTTCATCGCGGTGTGCGGGCCTCTCACTGTAGCAGCTTCTCTTGTTGCGGAGCACAGGCTCCAGACGTTGTGGCTCACGGGCCCAGCCTGTCCACGGCATGTGGGATCTTCCCGGACCGGGGCATGAACCCACGTCCCCTGCATTGGCAGGCGAACCCTTAACCACTGCACCACCAGGGAAGCCCTTTCTTTAATATTTTTAATTAAAAAATTTCGGCTGCATCGGGTCTTAGTTGCAGTACCCGGGATCGTTGTTGCGGCATGCCTGTGGGATCTAGTTCCCCGACCAGGGATCGAACCTGGGCCCCCTGCACTGGGAGCATGGAGTCTTACCCACTGGACCACCAGGGAAGTCCCTACAGGATGTGCCTTTGCAGTGGAAACGGGCACAAATGCCCCCTGGGCCCTGGGGGCCTGGGCACAGCTCTCTGGGCCCACATTCTAACACAGGATTCCCCTGCCCCCATACTAAGTTCTAGAATTTGTGATCTCATGAGCTGAGTGAGGGCAGGGACTAGGGTGTCTTCTTGGTTCATGGCTCTGTCACCAGCCAGTCCCTCTCAGAGGAGAGAGTCGGTACCTATGGAAAGAACAATCGCATCAGTGAATGAAGGATGCCCTTGGGTATGCCACCTGGTTTGCCTCCTGCTTCTTCCCAGATTCGTCTCCATCCCCCTCGCCCAAGTTCCACCTGCTCTCAGCCTCTCACCTCTCTGGTCTTTGCTCAGGCTGTCCTCTCAGCCTAGAATGCCTTCCTCTTCCTGTCACCTGTTAAAATCCAAGCCACCCTTTCTGCTCCCCCTTTCTCCTCCACCTGCCCAGGAAGCTTTGCCTGGCGCTTCCTGCACCTTCTGTCTCCCCCTCTTGGCACTCCCTCTCCTTGCCCGTCCTGTACGCCATCATTACATGCACCTCCGCCTCATATGAGGATCACGTGTGTATGTCTTGCCTCCCGCACATTCCAGGCAGACATTTAGGGAGCACCTACCTCTGTGTGCCAGCACTTCGTGTGCCAGCACGTGAAATAATTCCTGTGTACAGCTCCCGACAGCCTCAGGGGAGGTGCTGTTCTTACCCTTTGTTACAGGTGAGGAAGCTGAGGCTCCATGTGCCTGAATAAGGACAGGCCAAGGGCACAGTCAGTAAAGGATGGCGGCCAGGCTCTTAGCCATACACAGGGACAGTCTCCCACCCCACCGCGCAGTGACCCCCTTGAGGACAGAGCTGTGCCGCGTTCATCTCTGCACTGCCCTCCCCCAGCCCTGTGCCACCGTGGTGGGAGAGCCAGGGAGGGGCCCTAAGTCTGTGAGTCAGGAGGCAGCCCTGCAGCCCCGGGCCTGGCCCCAAGCCTGGCTGAGCTTGGCCAGCTGAGCCCTGGGCTGTGTCCTCCCACACAGGGCGTCACCGAGGGCTACAACGGCACCATCTTTGCCTACGGCCAGACAGGCAGCGGGAAGTCCTTCACCATGCAGGGCCTGCCTGACCCACCCTGCCAAAGAGGCATCATCCCTAGGGCCTTCGAGCACATTTTCGAGAGCGTCCAGGTACGGGCCTGGGGGATGGAAGGGGCAGGGTTGGGCTCCCCAGGCGTTACCGTGAATGATCCCAGAGCACTTTTGACCTGGGCAGCGGTTGTGGGATGCGGTCAGAGCGGCCTTGACGCGGCACAGATGAGCAGACAGGCGCAGGCTCTGGTTTCTGAAGAGGTGATGGGAGAACTTAAAGCTGAGAAAATTCGACCTGCTCTGTTTTCCTCCTGCCATTTTTGGATTTTAACATTTCGTATAACACTTCACATGGATATGATGACCCAGAGTGCTGGCCCAAGAAATGGCTGTAAACAATCATAGCTTCCTTTTTTAATTGAGCAGCTGCTACAGGCCAAGCATTGTGCAAAGCCCTTTGCATAATTATCTCACTACCACCCTGGCCCAGGAGGTAGCTGTTATCCTCATTTTTGAGATGGGGAAGCCAAGGCTTGGAGCCCTTATGGGCTGGGCCCAGACCAGTTATCCCAGTGTCCAGGCTGCAGGTGAGACGTGCCCTGCTGACCACTCATGAATGCGCAGAGATTCCTGCATCTGGGAAATGGCAGAGCAGGGACGAGTCAGCTGCAGAGCCCACTGTACTACACCTGGGACTCATTTTGATGACCCACAGCAACATCAGGCAACTGGAAGAACTGCCAGGGATTAGCCCAGGGCCAGTGCTTGGTCCAGGCCTTCCCCGTGGCCTTGGTCTCTCTACCTGAACAGTGGGGAGGCCTCTCCCATTTCCTTTCCCATGAGGCTTGTAGAGAGAGCATGGGTCCATGGCAGTAGGAAAATGATGCCCCTCTGAGAAGCCGGAGAGGAGGGGAGAGCTGGCCAGGCAGGCAGGGTCAGGTGAGGTTGGGGACACCTCCTGCCATGATGTCCTTTTGTGATGTCCAGGCAGCGGGTGCTCAGGTATCTTTGCTCTCCCTGCAGTGTGCAGAGAACACCAAGTTCCTGGTCCGGGCCTCCTACCTGGAGATCTACAATGAAGACGTCCGTGACCTGCTGGGTACTGACACCAAGCAGAAGCTGGAGGTGGGTGCAGCCCCGGCAGAGGTGTGTGGGGGCAGCTAGAGGGGGAGGTTGGCATTGGGGGTGCTCCCTCAGAAATATGGGGAAGGGTCCTGAGGACACAGGCGCTGGTTCAGACTTGAATGGGGAGTTTTGAACTTGAATTTTGGAGTAGTCTCAGAGTCTGTGAGGCAGGGGAGGGGTTACTGGGCCTACCCGCACCGCGCAAGGGGAGGGGAGGCCTTCTCTGGGGCAGTGCCACTTACATCTGTTGAAATAGATGGAATTTGGTGACGGATTTCATTTGAAAAAAGGGTTCCACTTCTAAAAAATTATTTTGAAAAATTCTAAGGGACTTTCAAGCTTAAAAGGTAATAGTGATCATTTTTTGAGCACTTACTGTTTACTCACTGCTTTAGGCATGTTATCCCATTTAATACTCCCAGTCACCTCGTTAGGTAGATACAGGTTTCCCCCACTATCAGAAAGCAGAGCGAGTGTTTTGTAAAAGCTGAAATGGCATAAAGGGAAGAGTATCCCCTGCTTTCCAAAATCTTGATTCCACTTTGCTTTTATGAAAGACTGACATTAGTACGATAAAGGCTTTTTTGGTAAAAGTGAAAATCGGATTTCTTTCCGACTTGAACTCAGAGAAAGTTGGGGATACCCATATTATTATCCTCAGTTTACCGACGTGGGAAGGGAGGTTTACAGAGGGTAATTAACGTGCCCAAGCTTCAACTGCAGGGAGCTGGGCCAAACCTGGAGTTGAGCCCAGATCCGTGTGACATCAGGTTCCTGCATCGCAAACATGCGATGGGCTCAGATTCTGGGACCTTGTCCCCCTCTGAAAGGGGTCTGGTGTGGAGGTGTCCAAAGATCGATGATATGACCTCAGAATGTTGTTGTGAGGATTGAAGAGGGTAACAAGGGTGAGCTGCTGAGCAGAGGGTCAGCGCATAGTAGGGGCTCGACGTGTGAGCTCTTTCGTGCCATTGGGATTCCGAGAAAGGATGAGGAATATGACCTGGGGGTTGCAAAATGGACTCAAGACGGAAAAAACTAGGGCTGGCCCAACTGGTCACTGAGCATTGCTCACCTCGTCAATTGTCCTCAGTCTCCTGAAAGGCTAGAATCGGAATGAAAGGACATCATTTCCCAGCTGGGTGAAGCAGAATTAGATGCTTTGAGGGCTCTATCAAGATAGACAGAATGGGGCTTCCCTGGTGGCGCAGTGGTTGAGAGTCCGCCTGACGATGCTGGGGACACGGGTTTGTGCCCCGGTCCGGGAGGATCCCACATGCTGCAGAGCGGCTGGGCCCGTGAGCCATGGCCGCTGAGCCTGCGCGTCCAGAGCCTGTGCTCCTCAACGGGAGAGGCCACAACAGTGAGATGCCCGTGTACCGCAAAAAAAAAAAAAAAAAAAAAAAAGATAGGCACAACATGGCTGACCCTTTGGGGAGCCCAGCGAGTTCAAGTGACCTGCCAGAACTGGACAGCCAGGTGGTGGCGAGGCTGGACCAGGTCCGGGACCTTTGGGCAAGGCTTGCTTATGTCTCCCCTCTGGGACTCTCCGAATCCTGGATGGGCCAGGTCAAGTCCAAGGAGGAGGGACTTCCCCGGTGGTTCAGTGGTTAAGACTCCTCACTCCCAATGCGGGGGGCCTGGGTTCCATCCCTGGTCAGGGAACTAAGATCCCGCATGCTGCACGGCGTGGCCAAAAAATAAAAGTCCAAGGAGGAGCCCAATGAGGGGAGACTGACCCAGATCTGTGGCCAGCATGCTGGTGGCTGCCCCCAGACTCTGGGGCTTCTTATCTGACCAAGAAACCAATGCCCGCCTCCAGGCCCCCCACAAGAGGCCCACAACCAGCGGTGGAGGTTGAACTACCTCCTTCAGAGTCAGAATGCCTGAGCTGGGGGATGTCAGTCATTAATGAGCATCAGTCCTGGGAGGTTGCTATGGAGATTCCCATTCTGCAGATGAGGAAAGGAGGCTGGGAAAGAGGAGGTGACTTGCCTGTGGCCACTAGGTTAGGAAGCCACAGAGTCAGGGTTGGACATTTTCCGTGGCCCAACTGCCTAAATCTCCCCAGGGAACAGGCCTTGACAGCCACGGGAGGGGGCGCAGAACCAGATAAAGGGGCTGCTGCCGATGCCCCCCAGTCTTCCAGACCCTCACTGACCTCTAGATTGGACAGGACGTTGGGATCACCTGGGTCCCATCCCACCCCATCCATGTGGGGCAGGGCTGTTTCCCTGCTCAGATCCAGAGCCCCCCACTTGCCCCTAGGCCCTCCAGTTGTCCTGGCTTCATTTGGAGGGACTGTGAGTGCCTCTCTGTCCTGCAACCATTGTATGGCCCAACTGAACACATCCGACCCCAGGGAGCAGCCGTTTTGAAAAAAAACTTGCTTGTGCTGGCCAGATAGTGGGAAAATCCTTAAAATTTTGAGCCAGAAAGACCCTTGGAGAGCTTCTAAGTCCAGTCCTTTTATGGTACAGATGAGGAAGCTGAGTCCCAGGGAGGGGAAGGGACTTGGCCAAGGTCACACAGCAAATTACTAGTAATGGCGCTAATACCAGAATATGTGGGATCTGAGTCGTCAGGTGCTTTCCTCCCAGACTCTTCCGGGTGGGAAGTATAGGAAACCCGGGGGGCAGTGAGAAGCGAGTAGTGGGGTTCCATGTGAGGGAGGAACATTCATTAATTGAGTCATCCATTCAACAGAGACTTACTGGGAAGACCCTGGAGGTCAGGCCACAGACTACAGCAGGTCCACAGGGGTGTGAACTCCCCCCACCCCCAGTCCCCGTCCAGACCAGGACTGGCCCCCAGCCCCCTCCTCCTCACCTCCTCGCAGACACAGCAGTGCTCTGCCCTTTCTACACAGGCACCTCCAGCCACCCAGCTGGGGTCTTTCCACTGTCTTCTCTCTCCTGGAGCTGGAGCAGCTGAGTCATAACTCAGCCCCCAGACGGGGACATGGGGACGGGAGCAAGGCACAGGGAGTTGCTCCTGCTTGTCGGCCCCGAAAGGCCAGCCTGCAGCATCGGGGCCCCTGCCAGCCCCCTCCACTTCCTCCCTATCATGGACCCTCGGATGGGTTCCGTTACCCAGGCCCTGCGGGCCCAAGGGCTGGCAGCTGCCTGTACGTGGCCCAGCTGGACCACAGGCCTCAGGCTTGGTGAGCCAGGCTGCCTGAGGATGAGGGCCGCCAGTGACAGATGTGCTCAGAGACATTGCCCATGGGTGCCTGGAGCTCTCTCAGAGCAGGGACAGCTGGGTTCTGTATAACCCTCACAACAGCCTTAGGAGGAGCTGCTGTTCAAGAACTAGCCCAAGGGCACAGTCAGTAAAGGGTGGAGATGGAGTTTGCACCCAGGTGGCCAGGCTCCACAGCACAGCCCACGGCCTGGTAATTCTGCTAATGAGAGTGGTTAGATCAGCGAGGGCCAGCAAGGGATTTGGGGAAGCCGATTACACCCCCTCCCCCAACACTACGAACCACCATCACGGAACCCAGCTCAGTGCTGGGTGGCGGAGGTGGGGCCCTCAGGGGCCTTTCCAGTTGGTTCCCGCAGCCGGCGTCGGGCCAGTGGCAGGACCCCGCACCTCCATGAGGGCGTTTCCCAGCCGGCTGTGGTCCCGTCCTGCATGCGCGCCGCTCCCCCGCACTCGGCCGCATCCCAGCTGGTTGCCATGGCGACCGCGCTCCGCCTGGCATCCGGGAGGAACAGTTACCAAGGAATGCGGGGCGGGGCTGGCGCCTGACACTCGGGAGGTGGGTGGAGGCCGGAACAGCAGGGGAGGGGTGGAGGGATCCAGAAGGTCGGGAGGTGAGGGGGCGAGCCCTCCTGGGCCTAAAAATAGGGTGGGTGGGAGACCCCTACATTAGGTGTTGCCTCCCCTGACCTCCTTTCCTGCTCGTGAGGTTGCTCAGGCTGGAGAGGACGGCCTCATCCTCTTGGTATCTGTGCTCACCGAACCCCCTCCAGAAACCCCCACAGAGCTCCTTTCACATCCATTCTCTTTTCGATCCTCCCAAAAGTCTTGTGGAAATAGGATTCATCATCCTCATTTTACAGATGAGGAAACCGAGGCCGAGAGAGGCAAAATGACTTCCCCAACTAGCAAGTCACAGAACCAGGTTTCTAACCCGAGTCTGTCTGACTGGATAGGAAACCGCGTTCTTCCTGAGGCCAGGAGCAGCCATCCGTCACCTGCGCCTAGCATGTGCCAGGCAGGCGTCTAGCCTCTGAGAGTGTGGCAGTGACCAAAGCAGGCACACAGCATCCCAGGCTACCATCAAGCCCTGCTCTGTTTGCAGGCTCTCCTGCTCCTGTCCTTTGAGCTCCGTCCTCACAGCCACCTTCTAGGTCAAGGTCAGCCCTTTGTCATATCAAACTTCAGTTACTCCAGGATGCTGCAGCCTCTCTCCAAGCCCTGCCTCTGGAGTCTTCCACTGCCAGTGACCCCAGTGCTGCCCTGCCACTAATAGCTGTGTGACCTTCAGAAAGCCACTTAACCTTTCTTTGCCTCCGTCGCTTATCTGTTCCGTGAAACCCAGTCCTTCGGTCTGGGTCTGGCTCTTTCTCCGGACTTGGGGAGATAGGGCAAGCCTGTGCTTGCCCCCCTCTGCCCCCCGCCCTGCTCTGCAGCAGGGGCCCAGCCCCACCTGGGACCCTGAAGCTGCCCCGGGGCAAAGCATCTGAGCCTACTCTGGCTCAGACCAGCGGACAGACGACTTCTGTCCTAATTCATTCTGCTCTTCCCAGAGTGGTTTTATTTCCTCTCACATTGCTTTTCACAGCTCTGTGTCAGCAACAAAACAGCTCAGCTGCCTGGAGAGCAAGCACGCAGCAGTCAGATAAATTGATTTACTCGCTGCCATCGTGCTGAGGGCTGGGGGCCAGTGGGAGTTCTGGGCGGCAAATGGCCCTTCACCCGCCATGATCCAAGGGTCTGGGAACATTCTTGTTGCCGTGGAGCCGCGGCAGGGAGGCGAGCAGAAGCCACGTTGGCAGGTCAGGGGAGAAGCACTCAGAGCCCTTGGGTGAATGACTACAGACAGGGTCGGCCCCCGGGAGCTGAAACCCCAGACCAGAAGCCGCCTTCACAACCACAGCACTAACAACAACAGTGAGACCGCGGCTGCCATTTATGGAGCAGTAACCATGTGCCAGGCATCGTGCCATGCGTTGTACGAGCCTTAGTTTACAGAATCCTCACCACCTCCCTAAGGGATAGGTATCTTGTACCCATTTTACAGATGTGGAAACGGAGGCTCAGAGAGATGATGTCACTGACCCAAGGTCCCACAACAAGGGAGAGGCGGGGGTGGGTTTGAGGCTGGTTCTACCTAGGACAAACCCCCAACCTGTGACAGGGAATCCGAGGTGCCAACCCGCCCTGCAGGAGGGCAGAGGTGGTGGGAGCTGGGCCCTTCCCTCAGGTTCCCCGGGGAGCCCTGACCCGTGCCTCTTGCCCGCAGCTGAAGGAGCACTCGGAGAAGGGGGTGTACGTGAAGGGGCTCTCCATGCACACGGTGCACAGTGTGGCCCAGTGCGAGCGCGTCATGGAGACGGGCTGGAAGAACCGCTCGGTTGGCTACACGCTGATGAACAAGGACTCTTCCCGCTCCCACTCCATCTTCACCATCAGCATCGAGATCTACGCGGTGGGTATGTGGGGCCGGGCGGGGGCGGAGGGGGCCGGACCACCAAGCCGGGTGCCTGCTCCTAGTAGCCCAGACCCTTCACCACTCGGAGCCTCGAGGGCCGCAACTGGGAAGAGATGCTGGGGTTGCCTGGAGGAAACACAAGAGGACTGTCCCTGTGCCAGGACCCACGTTTCCAGGATAAACAGCATCATCAACAACAACAATAATAATACTGGTAGCTACCACTGAGCACTTTCTACGTGCCATGCAATGTATTTGCATTAGCTCATTTGCGCCTTCCAACAACCCCATGAGGTGGATACTCATATCATCCCTATTTTACAGATGAGTGAGGAAATCGCGGTCACACAACTAGAAGGTCTTCGAGCTGGGCCTCTATCCCAGGGGTCTGCCCCCAGAGTGTGTGCCACCCAGAACTTTAGGATTCTCCTCTTTCTTTTTTTTTTTTTTTTTTTCGGTACGGGGGCCTCTCACTGTTGTGGCCTCTCCCGTTGCGGAGCACAGGCTCCGGACGCGCAGGCTCAGCGGCCATGGCTCACGGGCCCAGCCGCTCCGCGGCATGTGGGATCTTCCCGGACCGGGGCACAAACCCGTGTCCCCTACATCGGCAGGCGGACTCTCAACCACTGCGCCACCAGGGAAGCCCTCTCCTCTTTCTTTAGCATTCTCTACTCCAAAGCCATCTCACTCTTTCTTTATTTCTGGAAGAGCTACTGAGAAAGAGAAGAAGAAGGAAAGGAACTCGTTTATTTCAGGCCACCTATAGACGCTGTGCTGAGTCCTTTACACACCTCATTCTATTTAAAGCCCACAACAGTCCTAAATGCAGGCATTATAATTCCCATTAACAGATGAGGAAACGGAGGCTCTGAGAGGTCAAGTGACCTGCTTGTTCAAGGTCTTACTTAAGTGCTTCAAGGTACCGCTTAACTGCTAAGTGGTAGAGCTGGGATTTGAACCCAGGTTTCTCTGACATCTGGGTTTTTCCCACTAACACTGCCATTGCCTCCGAGTTTGTGGTTCATCACAAACAGAACTCTGGAGAGCAGTGGGGCAGGAAGAAGCCTCAGCCCAACTAGGAGCATAATTGTGGAGAGATCCCAGCCCAAGGTCAAGGCCTGGGTTGACAGAACCCCCAGCAGCACACTGCCCACCTGTGTGGTGACCTGGCTCCAGGCCAACCCCCTGGTGCTGGCTGGGTCAGAGTCGCCCCCAGGGGTGATTATATGGGGAGAGCGGGTGGTGTGATCACATCCGGTAGGTGGTGATGCTGTAGGTGGGGGCAGGGACTAGGGCCTGAGAGGACAGATCAGGAGGGAGGAGGAGCGAGTGGCCCTGTGGGGTGCCTTTTGGTCTCTGCAGATGGGTTTGAAGGATGAGGCAGGCTGCCTGCAAACAGGCTTTTTAAAAATTTTAAAGATGTTTTTTATTTCCATTATAAAATAAGTTCAATAAAGATTTAGGAGTTAGAGAAAGGTAGGGGAAATTACTCATAAACACAACCGTTAACATTTAAGCATATGTTATTTTGATCCTTTTTTCCCCTGTGCAAATTTTAAACACACTTAAAATCTTCTGCTCTATATAAAGTTTCTTCCCCATGTTTCATTTCCCATGCCATCCCTAAGAATGTTCCCACGTAGTTCCTGCCATGTCTTCCTGACCATGGAAGGTGGCTGAAGGACCGCGCATCAGTCAGCACCCTCCTCTACCCGGCCCTCTACAAGCTCTTTTTTTTTTTTTTCTACAAGATCTTAATGCTGTTTCCGGTTTCTCAGTGTTGTAAATAATGCCATGCTGAACATCTTTGTGTACAAAGCCTTTTCTGCTTTTATTTATTTATTGTTAAAAATGTATTTATTTATTTATTTTTGGCTGCGTTGGGTCTTCCTTGCTGCACATGGGCTTTCTCTAGTTGCGGCGAGCGGGGTCTACTCTTCGTTGTGGTGCGCAGGCTTCTCATTGCAGTGGCTTCTCTTGCCGCAGAGCACAGGCTCTAGGCGCGGGCTTCAGTAGTTGTGGCTTGCAAGCTCTAGAGCACAGGCTCAGTAGTTGTGGTGCACAGTCTTAGTTGCTCTGTGGCATGTGGGATCTTCCTGGACCAGGGATTGAACCTGTGTCCCCTGCATTGGCAGGCGGATTCTTAACCACTCTGCCACCAGGGAAGTCCCCTTTTCTGCTTTTAGAGTCATCTCCTCAGATTAGATTCCCTGGAGCAGGCCTCCTGGGGCATGGGTACAAACCTGTTTAAGGCTCCCGGTACATTCTGCAAAGAGCTTTCCAAAAGAGCATTTCCAAGTCCCTCCTTCCTGCTGCTCCTTAAGAAAAAAATAGCCCAAAGAATCAAGCCCCTTGCATGTCCAAGCTTCCACTGGATGCCAGCCAGACCTTTTTACTTCAGGTAGCTGTGCTCATGGGCAAAACCAGGCCAATTCTGGTTTCAACCAGCAGGAAACTAAGGAGGAAGCCCCTGCTCCTCCCCCCTATTTCACTTGGAACCGTTTACCATGTCCTCTGGTGACAGTAAGAATTATTAATAGTATCAAGAGCCGCAGGCTGTCATTTGAGGAGCACTTGCTGTGTGCCAGGCATGACCCCGAGCCCCTCACGCCCGTGCTCTCTGTGTAATCCTCACAACAGCCCTCAGGGGGGGTCTTAGATTCCCATGTTACTAAGAGAAAGCCGAGGCTCAGAGTTAATTTCCCTGAGTTCCGCAGCTGCCGAGGGATAGAATCGAGACCGGATCCCTCAGGCTCTGCCTTCAAAACCTGTGCTCCAGGCCCCTGCTCCCAGCCAGTGCCCGGCTCCCGTCACCCCCAGAACACGGGTCTGCCCTGCCAGCACAGCTGCGGTCACTGCAGAACTGGGCTCGTTCTCAGGGCAAACGAATCCCTGCTGTGTGCTGGGCCCTGTGTGGACTCCGTACAAGTGTGCTGTCCGTTTGCTCCTTCCAACAACCAACGCTGGTGGGGAGCTATCGTTAGTCTCATTTTGTTGATGTGAGAACTGAGGGTCAGAGAGGTGCGTGGCTTTGCCAAGGTCACACAGCAAGTAGGAGGCAAGACTTGGATGGGAACTGGGTCCAAGGCTCTCCAAAGCCGATGTTTTTTGCATTGAGAGATTCAGCTCCCTGGTGACCCAATCACATCCCCTCACTGCCTCCCACTGACCCCACCCCGCCCCGCCCCGCCGTTGCCTCACAAGGAATCTGTAAGAGCTGTCTCGATAGCCGTAAGAAATCCTGCAGCACTCAGAGAGCAGCCTGTGCCTCCCAGCCCCCACTCCCTGGAGTCAGTTGGCCCTGGCTTCTGCTCTTGGAAGCTGTGTGACCTTAGGCATGTTAAATGCCCTTTCTGAGCTTCACTTTTCTCATCTGTAACGGCACAATCCTAGCACCCCCTTCATGGGGCTCCTGTGCAGCTGAAATGAGACCCTCGGTGGGTGGGGAGCACCCAGGTCTCCTTACCGTGGGGTTCACCCCAGGGCCCTCACCCCTCTGCCCGGTCTGTCTGCAGATGAGCGGGGCAAGGACCACCTCCGGGCAGGCAAGCTGAACCTGGTGGACCTGGCAGGCAGCGAGCGGCAGTCCAAGACGGGTGCCACGGGGGAGCGGCTCAAGGAGGCCACCAAGATCAACCTGTCGCTGTCGGCGCTGGGCAACGTCATCTCGGCCCTGGTGGACGGGCGCTGCAAACACATCCCCTACCGGGACTCGAAACTGACGCGGCTGCTGCAGGACTCGCTGGGCGGCAACACCAAGACACTGATGGTGGCCTGCCTGTCGCCCGCTGACAACAACTACGCTGAGACCCTCAGCACGCTGCGCTACGCCAACCGAGCCAAGAACATCAAGAACAAGCCTTGCATCAACGAGGACCCCAAGGATGCCCTCCTGCGCGAGTACCAGGAGGAGATCAAGAAGCTCAGGGCGATTCTGGCCCAGCAGATGAGCCCCAGCAACCTGTCAGGTGGGCGGCAGGGGGAGGGAGTGGAAGGGAGGGCCCGGGACGAAAAAGGCCCTCTCCCTTTGTCTTCCGGGGCATGGAAGCAATGTCCCACCTCCTCGCAACTTCACGTGAGCATAGAGTTTTGAACAGCCGGGGAGAGCCCTGGTTGGTGATGGCCCAGATGGTTTCTGCTCGCCGATGACCCAGCATGAGGCCCGTCTGCCTGGCCTGTCCCATCAGCTGGAGGCTCTGTCCGCCGTTCCTTGCCTCTAGGCTGCACATCCGTCCTCCCTCCTGTCTGCCTGCTGTCTCCATGGCAGCGTGGTGATGCTGTGCTGCTTAGCAGCTAGGTGACTCACCCTCCCCCGACGTCACACGCCCACTCCCAGTTAGGCACCTTGTGATGCCTGCTCTCACACCCAGGTGTTTGGCTGTCATCTGGCAGGTAGAAATCTATACCTGGAGCGTGGGCCTGCAGGGTCTTTGCAACCAAGGGACTCCAGAGTTTTCTTTATCTGAGAATCCCTTGGGAGAAGGGAGCACTAAAGAGACTGAGTCCATCTGTCCGTTCATCCACCTCCCCACCCACCTTCCTCTCTATCCATCCATTCTACACACCCATTGATCTACACCCAGGCATCCATCCATCCACCCAGGCATCCATCCATCTACCCATCCATCCACCCATCCACTCAACCCACCTGTCCTCCCACCCACTCCATTGTTTATCCATCCACCCACCCATCCATCCTACTGTCCACATGTCCACCTACTCATTCACTCTGCCCTGTCATCCATCCTTTTATCTATCTTTCCTGTCACCCCGCCCCCATCCATTCATACCTGCTCTGTGTGTGGACCTGTGCTGGGCATGGGGACACAGAGGTGAGTCAGATCCAGGCTCTGCCGCGTGGGTATACCTGGTTTCCTGGGGGAGAAGGACACTCCAGCAGAGCGTCGTGTGCATCTGGCGCAGAGATCCGTACAGGGCACTGCAGGGCAGAAGGGAGTGTGTGGCCAAGGCTACCTGGGGGTAGGGTGTGGTCAGTCAGGGAAGGCTTCCCAGTGGAGAAGGGGTGATTGCACAGAGTCTTGGGGGATGAGAAGTCTCCTGTTAGACGGGATGAGAGTGGTCAGTCTGTGCAGAGATGCACAAAGCTCTAAGGTCTGTTTGGGGACCCACAGGTAGTTCTGCCGACTGCCTGGCGGCTCGGGTGGTGGGAGGTGGCTATGTAGGGGCTGGCCGGGCCTGGAGTGCAGAGGCCCTTGAACACCACTGTGAGGGGTTCCGCTTGGGCAATCTGCCTTCCTCCTCTTTCCCTCCTGCCCCACCCCTGACCCTGCTTAGCCCCCCCGATCAGTGAGGGGACGCTAGATGGAGGAATGGCGAGGGGCACCAGGAGGGAGTTGGGGCTGCTCTGCCGGTGGCTCCCCTGACCCAGCAGCTGACATGCCTGCAGACTTCCCATGGTTATCACGGCAGCCTTGGGGGGTAAGGGCTCTTAGCATCCCCTCTTCCTGGATCTGGAGCATGGAGCCCAGCAAGCTGAAATGGCGGAGGCAGGGCAGGCAGGGGGCTGAGATCAGGGCAGTAATACCGGTTCACGTCCTGGCTCCTCGGGGAAGCAACCTAGCCCCCCTGAGCCTCAACGTTCTCATCTGTAAAGTGGAAGTAATGACAGCACCTGCCTTGTTATTGCTGTGGGGTGGTTGAGAGGATCGCGCGAGATGATTCACGTGTGGGCTTAGCACGGAGCCTGGCACGTGAGGCTCAACAGACGGTACCGGATGCTTTAACATTATAGTTGGGTCTTGAGACCAGGTGTGTCTGACTCAAAGCTCCAGGTGTTTCCAGCACAGGCACTTAACTGTTAGCGTTGCCCTCTCAGCCCTGGTTCTCCCTCTGGTCATTGGCATATTTCTCCCTCCCCACTTTCAGCAGAACGGGAAACATTGGTCTGTTTTCACTGGCCCTCCGTGCTCTGCTCTCCTGCCCCTAGTCCAGGCAGGCCCTGCGCCCCCATCCCACTGAAGCTGCCCTTGTCATGGATGCCCTCCTGGTTGTTAAATCCAGTGATCGGTCCTCAGGAGGCCTCAGCTGTCCTCTTAGCATCAGCTGACTCAGATGACCCCTTCCCTTCTCCTTGAAACCCTTGCTTCCTGGACGCCCTTTGTCCTAGTTCTCCTGCCTCTGCGGCCACTCCTTCTCAGCTCCCTTGTGTGAGTCTCTCCATCCCTAACCTCCTGATGTCAGGCTGTCCCAGGGCCGGTCCTCTAGCCTTTTCTCTGTCTACACTCCTAAGGTGGGCTCATCTGGTCTCATGTCTTTATTTTTTTATTATTATTAATTTTTATAAATTTATTTTATTTATTTTTGGCTGCATTGGGTCTTCGTTGCAGTGAGCGGGCTTCTCGCTGTGGTGGCTTCTCTTGTTGTGGGCTCTAGGCACGCCTAGGCGCTCTAGGCGCGTGGGCTTCAGTAGCTGTGGCAGGCGGGCTCAGTAGTTGTGGTTCGCGGGCTCTAGAGCACAGGCTCAGTAGTTGTGGCGTATGGGCTTAGTTGCTCCACGGCATGCGGGATCTTCCTGGACCAGGGCTCGAACCCGTGTCCCCTGCATTGGCAGGTGGATTCTTAACCACTGCACCACCAGGGAAGCCCTGGTCTCACATCTTTAAACACCACCTCCGTGCTCATGATTCTCACAGCCTGGCTGTGTGATGCGTGTCCAGGTCTTAATTTATAAAGGTGACTGAGTGGTGACACAGAGAGGTCAATGTCATTGAAAGAAAGGGTAATGTTACTCAGTTACCCTGGAAATGAGAGGCACGCCATGCAGGGCCACAGGGGGAAGCACCAGTGTGGGTCAGGAGGCAGAGAGGAGCGAGGGACAGCCCGGGCCAGAGCCTTTATCGGGGTTTTGGTGGAAAGACACAGCCATGCAGGAAAAACAGCTCAGGACTGGCTAGCTTGAGTAAGCCCGACAGGATTGGGGCATAAGGGCTGTCCCTGCTTGCCTGGTCCTGGCCCCGGTTGACTTTGGGCAGGGGAAATACTGGCTGTGTGGGAGAGTTAGATAGAGGTGGGTGTGGACTCAGAATTGGTTGGTTTGCACATGAAAGGGTTGCTCCTCCGGACAAGCTGTTTACTCCCTCTAGGAATTGGCTGGCCCTGGGAGGGGCAGTCTCTTCCTGGCCATCAAGTCTCCCAGGATGTCAAAAACATCAGGAAGTAAAACCCAAACCTGATTGATAAACCATGTCGTCTGATTTCCAGACTTGGCCATCTGGCCATCTATCTAATTGTCATTCCAAACTTAACATATTGGACACTGAACTCTCGACCTTTCCCAGACCTGCTTGTCCTGCAGCTGTCCCCAGCCAGTGACACCGCTCTCCTTCCAGGTGTTCAAGCCAGAAACCTTGGGGTCACGCTGGGCTTCTCACTTTTGCTCAAACCTCAATCCAATCCAGCAGTAGATCCTGTTGTCTCTACCTTTAAAGCAGGTCCAGAATCTGTGCCATTGTCCCCCCAGTACATGCTCCACACAGCAACCAGGGAGCTCCTGTTCAAATACAAGTCCTTTCGCTGCCCTGCCCAAACCCTCCAATGGCCTGGTTTAACCCAGAGTTGAAGCTAAAGCCCTCGCCACGGCTTGCGAGTTTCCCTCTCTGACCTGCTCTGCTCTTCGCTCGTACTCTCCCTCGCTCACTCTGCTCCAGCCTCAGTGGCCTCCCGCCTGTTCCTGGAACAGCCACAGCCCCTGCCTGCCACAGGACCTTTGCACTCACCATTCTTTTCTGTCTGTCCCCAGGATCTCTGCCTGCCCCACTCCCTCACTTCCTTCAAATAACTGCTTTCCTCCCACCTTGTCTAAGAGGTCTTTCCTGTCCACACTATTAAAATTGCAGCCCTTCCCCCTGATCCTTATTTCTCAGCACCCTCCCTGCTTTCCTTCTCTTAGAAAATATTTCCTTGTTAACATGTTATGCATTTTGCTTACCTTTCTCCCCCAGTTGAAAACAACGTGTGTGTGGAGTCTTGTCTGTTTTGTTTAGTGCCAAACCCCCAGGCCCTGGAACATGTAGGTGCTCAAGAAATACTTGTTGGATGAGTATATGAGCATCTTACACAGAGACATGCTTGAAATAAGTGCAGTACTCTGAGTCTTTTTTGAATGAGCACGCAGTTGCCTTTTTATGGATTTCTGCTTAGTTCCTCCAAACCATGTGCACCTTGGCCTCAGCCCCTCATTTCTGCTTTTCTCCCAGCCCTGCTGAACAATCAGGTTCCCCCAAACCCCGTCCAGATTGAAGAGAAGCTGTTGCTCCCATCTGTGATCCAGCACAACACGGAGGCTGAGAAGCAGCTGATCCGGGAGGTGAGACCCTGGGCAGGTGGAGAGGGGCAGGCAGGTGGGGCCCAGCAGGAGACCGTCTCCAGAACGATACCATTTCCCCGCCACCATCACGTGGGGGTTGGTACTCCAGTCTCCCTTTGGAGCTCAGAAAGCTGAGGCTCAGAGAGGTGCCATGACCTGCCCAAGGTCACACAGCCAAGGAGAGTCTAAGCCGGGATTTGAACTCGGTTTCCTGACTCCAGAGTACAGTCCGTCCCCCGTCGGTGCCTCTGTGTGCAGAACAGAGAGGGCTGTGGGCGTCTGCAGGGCCGCCATCTCTCATCTGTGCTGCATGAAGAGCTGGCTGTGGATTGATGGCAATGGAGAGGGCATCCCTGGCGGTAGGGATGGCCAGTGCCTCGGTGAAGAGGCCAGGGCGGAAGGGCTCTGGGCTGAGAGCAGGCAGCCTGGGTGGGCCGTGGGGACCCCTGGGCACCCATTTGACTTGACCGGTGGATAAGTGGGGCGTTAGCCTCCCAGCAAAAGCTGTCACCTCGGGGCACCTGGGTCCTCCCACAACTGTGGCTTCCAGCACACTGGGACCCAGCAGGGTAGGTAGCACCCTGATTTACAGATGCGGAGCTGACCCCAGGGGCACTGACACAGCCAGACACGCAGCGCCTCCTACCCCTGGCTTAGGCTCTGTCCTGACTCCAGTCTCTGTTGATTTCCGGAGGTTCCTGCCATTAGAGGGCTGCATTCTGAGACCTGAGCATGTGGTGGGGTTTGACATTCGATGGTCCCTTTAAGTAGGGCACTGGCTTCTTCCTGGTGGGAAACCTAATGCCAGGGAAGGACAGCTCTGTGGAGACTGGGGCCTCGACGTGTCTGCAGCTGGGCTACTGCCACTCAACTATGACCTCAGATGGGAGCAGCCCTGGGCAGGCTGCACGGGCCTGGGGCCCAGCCTCTGGAGGCAGACCGGGTAAGGCCTGGGGGAGTCTCAGTCCTGTGGGCTGGAGGGCTGGGGGGAACCGACCAAAGAGCCCCCAAGTGCTGCCACGACAGGCGGAGGCGTTTACTATTTGGGGAGAGGCTCAACTGTAGCTCCTGGACGGCCCCATCCAGGCCCCGTCAAGGTTCTGGGAACTCAGCCGCTCATTCTGCCTTTTCCTCTGCTGCTCTGGGAGCTCCTGGGGCAGGGGCAGCGGCAGGCTAGCTCTGGGGCCCTGGGCCTGGCTCCCCGGGGCGGGGTGGGGAGGTCCCGGCAGGAGGGGACCTTTGGGGATGGCTGAGCACAAGCCCACAGGATGAGAGGCTGCGCTTCAGGGTGTGTTTTGGAATCTCATAGGGACAGGTGGACGCTGGTCACAAAGCAGTACGGGGAAGGGGGGCGTGGGGCAGGGGTGCTGACCTGGGGCTGGGATGGAAGCCTCCTCCCTGAGGAAGCCGGGTTGGGTGGGCGGGCATCCTGGCTGTGTGATATGCAGGGCGCTGTCGCCCCCTAGTGGTCATAAGGGAGAAGAACGCTGTTCTGGGCCGGCTGCTGGAGTAGCCAGTGATTGGAGGGTCCTTCTGCTCTGGGGATGGGGGTCACCTGCCTCCTCCTCAAGGGCAGCTTAGTGGACGCTGTGTCAGACCGCTGTCCCCTGGCGCTGCCACCACCAAGTCTATTTTATGGCCCTGGAGTTTCTTCTGCGAGCCATACTCAGAGGAAGAGTTGAGGGGGTCTGTCCTCCCTCCCGTTTGTTCTTTCACTTAAGACTCTCTGTGTGCCTAGACTGTGCTTTCCTTTCCATTCCTGAGCCAGTCAGGATGCTGAGGATGAGGGAGGGGGCCCCTGTGTGTAACAGAGGGTGCCGGGCCAGGAGTCGGCTCAGCCACGGGCTGCAGCTTTGACTCCGTGGGCTTCCGTCTCTAGCTGCACCAGGGGATTTGGACTAGAAGATTCCTAGGGCTCATCCAGCTTTTACATTCTGTGAGTCCAGTTCTTACAGGCTCTGTGCCCGGGCAGGTTGTTTAAGCTCTCCAAGCCTGTTTCCTCATCTCTAGAGTGGGTATAAGGCGGCTTTCCTGCTGCTGGAAGAGGCTGGGCTGTGTAACAGGTGCCAGCCGGGGCTCGGAGGTCTGGGTTTACCCCATTTAGTCATCAACAAGCATTTTCTGAGCACCTACTAGGCGCTGGGCGCTGGAGCCAGAGGCGCAGGTGGGCCCAAGGCAGAGTTTTATTGTTTTTAATATTGGAAGTAGCATGGGAATTCCCTGGCGGTCCAGTGGTTAGGATTCCGCTGCCAGGGCCTGGGTTGGATCCCTGGTTGGGGAACTAAGATCCCGCAAGCTACATGGTGTGGCAAAAAGAAAGGAAGTAGTAGAGCATGTTTTGTGGATTGTGGGGAATGATCTAGAACCGAGGGAGAAGTCCGAGGTATAGGAGGGAGGGGGACTGAAAGAGCAGAGTCCTCCTACGGGGGGTTCGGCTTTGGACGGTTTGTCCTCCGTCACAAGAGGACACAGAGCTTTAGGGCAGAGGAGGGTGAGGGAGTTCACCTCTGCCCTCTTCAGGGCTCTCTGTGGAGGACCAGACAGGAAATGGGGGGAGCGGAGGGTTTCGGAGAGAGGGAAGGTGGAAGGACTAGGAAAGGGTGGGACACCACTTAGAGCTCCTTCTGAGATTTGGGGTCACACATTTACAGGTGAGAAAGGAAGCCGGTGCTGCCGTGTGTGCGAGTGCGCAGGTCCGTGTGTGCGGGCCCATGTGTGCATCTCCAGCCAGGTCTTGCGGGGGTGTAGGTGCCACTGGGCCTAGGCCTGGGTGTAACTGGGGTCAGGGCTGTGCTGGAGGGAGTAGGGGCAGATGCTGAAGTGAGGGAGTCAGGGGTGCTTGCTGAGGGATGGATGTAGTGCTGGGCGCTGGGATCCCAGCTGGACGAGGAGGAAGGCGAGGGCGGGCGCAGGGGCAGGAGAAAGCAGGCGGGGCGTGGGCTGCAGGTCTCCATGAGGCCATCAGAGAGCTGCGTGGTTCTGGGCAAGTCTGGACCCTCCCTGGGTCTCAGTAACATTGCAGGTATTGCCCTGAGGCTCAATGCATCTCAACTGTGCTGCATAAACCGTTACATTAAAAATATATATTTGTTTATTTGGCTGCGCAGGATCTTCGCTGCCATGTGCGGGATCTTTAGTTGCAGCACGTGGGCTCTTTAGTTGCGGCATGAGGGATCTAGTTCCCTAACTAGGGATCGAACCCAGGCCCCCTGCATTGGAAGCGCAGAGTCTTAACCACCAGACTAGCAGGGAAGTCCCAGAAAACGTTAAATTCTAATGGTGGTCAGTCTCCTCTTCCACCCCGAGAGCCCAGGTCTTGCCGTCTGTGCTGTTGCCGTCTGTGCTGTTGTAGGAGTCTGTGCTGGTTCTGTACTTCCCGGGGGATCTGCAGGGGTGGGCGTGTGCAGGGGCTCTCCCATCTTTAACCCCGTCCCGCCCCTCTGGCTTACTGCCGCTGCAGGCCCCTCTGTCAGGAGCAGCTCCAGAAGACAGCGGGTCACAGACGAACATTAGTTCATAAAGGCCCGGCCCTCCCTGTGGGGGGCGCATATCAGACACCTGCACAGCCTGCCTAGCAGTTCTGCTTCACGCACTTGCTGATTCAGCAGCGATTCCCCGAGTCCCTCCTCTCTGCTAGGCACCGAGGCTGCAAGATGGGAGGATGCGTGTTCTCTGGTGGGGAAGCTGGACGGTTAATCTATAGTCAAATAAATGCAGAGAATGATGGAACTTATGATCCAGGCTAAGAAGAAATAAGCGAAGTGACAGCGGTGGTGGTGATCTTCTGAGAGGGTAACCAGGGAAGGCCTCTCTGGGAGGTTGTTACCAAGCCGAGGCCTGAAGGGACGAACTTGCCAGGGAGTGAGGGCAAAGGCCCTGAGGCTGGCGGGGTGGGGGGCATGGGGGGGAGTGGGCGTGTCTAGGAGTGGCAAGCGCCTGGCGTGCCCAAGAGTGGCAAAGATGGAGTGGGCTGTCCAGATCACTGGGGACTGGAGGTCAAGTTGAGGAGGTTAGATTTTTATCCTCCAACACGGGAAGCCATTGAAACATGATCTACGGATGCGTAGCTGCCACGTGGAGAAAGGTTTGGAGCAAGAGTGGAGGTGGGGAACCAGGTCAGACGAGAGCTGGTGGTGATGGCAAAGATGGAGAGAGAAGCAGATGCATACAAATACATTTCGTCTTCGATGGCTTGAGGACTATTTGGTAAAAACATATTTGTTGATGCAGAAAGGTGTTCATGATCTGCTGCTTTGTGGAAAACATAGATTACAGACAGGTAGGCATACTACTAGCCCGTTAAAAATGTATAGAGAAAAGTGCAGAAGGGTCTTCACCAGCCAGGAATCATCCTAGTGCTGAGGAGGAATTTTAATTTTGTTCTTTTGGCTTATTTGTATTTTCCGGATTGTTTGAATGACAAAAGAGGATTACTGAAAGCTGCGTTTTGAAGTGGCGATAAATGCTGCCCCTCTTGTTATTCCCCCGCCTCTGCCAGGAGTACGAAGAGCGCCTGGCCCGGCTGAGGGCCGACTATGAGGCAGAGCAGGAGTCCAGGGCCCGGCTGGAGGAGGACATCACTGCCATGCGCAACTCGTACGACGTGAAGCTGTCCGCACTGGAGGAGAACCTGCGCAAGGAGACAGGTGGGCCCCCGCCCCCCAAAGCTGTCGGGAGGGAGGCCAGCGTGCTCTCCTCCTCACCCCTCTGACTGACATTATAGAGCACTTCCCATGCACCAGGCTCAGTTCTATTTAGTCCTCACAACAGCCCAGCAAGGCAGGCACCACAGTCACCCTCACTTTGTAGATGAGGAAACTGGGGCCCAGAGAGGGTAAGTAACTTGCCCATGGTCACACAGCTGGTAAAGTGGAGCCAGGACTTGAACCCAGCAGTCTGATTCCAGAGCCAGTATTCTTACCCACAGCACTGCCTCGTGATGCCTTGGCCACAGGCTGGATCGCCTCCCAAGGTTGACTTAGAGCTGTAACATATCACCCATGTTTTCTGGATAAATCCTTTCCCACAGTTTCTACATTTTCTACAGTCTCTTTTCACATTTGAGACCATTTGTTACCAAAGCAACCACATCCCCAAATAAGCATTTAATCATTAGCAAGAACTTTTACCTTCCTGGAAATTTTTATCTTCTATTTGACATTCTAGAACGTTCCATCCCACCACTATCTTTCAGACACCTGTGCTGCCAGGCAGCCCAAGACTTCCTAATGCTCAAATACTGTACTCAGTTACTATAACATCCACCTCGTAATGATGACAATATGTTCATATCATTGGTACCGTTTATTGGGCATTGCGTGTGCCAGGTACTGGGTAGGTAGGTGCTTCTCCCGAACGCCCTCAGTGAGTTGGGACTCACCGCATCCTCACAACGCAGGTGTGCAGACTCAGGCTTGGAGAGGTTCAGGCCATGAGCTAGGGAGTGGATGTCTCAGCGAAGGGGACATCAGGACTCTCTCAGGGGAGCCCAGGACACGGTGACAAAGAAGAGGTTGGGATGTAAAGGAGCTGGTCTACTGCCCATGAGCTGGGAGCAGAAGGCCTGTGCGATCATCTCCCATCCCAGATGGCGGGGAGATGCCCCTCTTGGTGTAGACCTGGAAGAAGAAGGAAGGGCAGATTCTAGCACTTTCTGTCCTTGGGAGTGTTCCCTCCATCCTCTTTGAATATCAGGCCTCCAAGGGATTTTATTTGGTCTCGCTAATATCCATCCACAGCATTCATTATATCCCACGGCTCTAGCTTATCCTGTGGACAAGGGCTCTGAGACCCCGGCGAGGCCCCTGAGGGTCTTGGGTGTGGAACCTGCTGATTGGGGGCTCTCTGCCTTGGAGACAATAATACCTGCAGGGAAGTCAGTTTATGTATTAAGAGCAGACCCAAGGCGGAGTGGTAAGAGCCCAGCATATAATGGCCGGCTGGGGAGGCCAGAGAATGGAAAGATCATGGAGCTGGTCAGGGAAGGCTTCCTGGAAGAGGTAGAAGGAGACAGGGCTTGAGTTCTGATGCGCAGATGGGCAGAGATGGGAAGCCAGTATTTAGGGGCCTGGGAGGCTCTGACTCTTAAGCTGGTCTCTCGGAGATGGTGAGCTTGGGGCCAGCTTCCAGGGAAGGGTCCCGCCTGTCCACCCTGTAAAAAGCTAAAGGAAGGTCTCTATTTGCAGAGGCTGTCCTGAAGGCAGAAGTCCTCTACAAGGCCGAGGTCATGTCCAGGGCTGAGCTCGCCAGCAGTTCTGAGCACTCACCTACTTTCCAGTACAAGATGGCCGTGAAACCCGAGATCTACTCCATGCCTGACACCCTGCCCAGTGAGGGTGTCTTCAAGACTGAGGTTTCTTCCAGGTTTGAGGAACTGCCCAAGGTGGAGGCCTCCAAGTCGGAGGTTTCTCTTGGGTCTGATGAGTCTTCCATGCTCGAAGAAAATTTCATCTCCACGGCTTTCCCTGGGCCCAGGGAGCCCTCCAGCCTGGAGGTCCCTGTGCCTGAGGTGGAGGCCCCGAGTGGACACTTCCTAGATGAGGATGTCAGCCGGGAGGCCACGGAGCCCCTGTGGGAGGAGGAGCCCTTCCTCCAGGGAGAAGAGCCCCACCTGAGGGCCCTGGAGCTGCTTCCGGGCCTGCACAACCCACTTGCCGTGGAAGCCAAGCTGGCCAGGCTCTCCTCCAGGGGGGCCGGGCTGGACGTGCCCCAGGCGGACGTACCCAAGGTCACCACGCAGGTAGCTGATGTCATGCAGGCTGCCATGGGGGCAGAGCTCAGCTGGGGCACAGAGGTCATGGGGCATGTGCAGACGTCTAACCTCTGCTGCTCCGGCACTGCCGGCACCATCTCTGCGGTGTGTCTGGCGCGGCGACAGCTCAGCTGTTCAGGGGTCTGGGAAAGAGAGGCTCTGTCTGATGCTCTGTAAACCAGTAGGACGGTTGGGATTGGGATCCCAGGCGATGCCAGCTGGGCACCTGTTTTGCTGACGGAGGGACATCTGTGCAGGGAGTTTGCTGGTTGCCATGGTTACACTGAGCTCCAGGCCTGAAAGAGCTGGAGGTGGCCTTGGTCAACCCTCATGCTGTTGTCGGGGAGGGGGTTCTGTGAGAATCCAGCTACCTTTCAGGCTACCCAGGAATCCTGAGATGCAGCTCTTCCTCCAACCTGCCCCTTTATCCTGTGCCTTCTCCCTTTTCAACCCTCTGTTTTTATGTTTAAAAATCTTTTTTTCTCTCTTCTTCCTTTGTCCTTCCCTTCCCTTCCCTTCCCATATGTGTGATTGTGTGGGTATAAAGACCACAGGCATTTGAATCAGACCTGGGCTCAGATCCCAGCTCTACCACTCACTCAGTTGTGTGACCTTGTCCAGTCACCTTTCTGGGCCTCAGTTTCCTCATCTATAAAATGGGGATGCTGACACATGCTTCACGTGAGGTCATGCAGGTAACGCTCCTGCAACACAGCAGTGTCTCTCCTCTCTCCCCCATTTCCTCTCTCCCCTGTTCTCCCCCCTCATCTAGTCTCCCCTCCTTCCCTCAGGAAGAGGTGGTGGGGTTGGTGAGCAGGTGGGGAGCTGAAGGGGCAGGGCAGCAAAGGATGATTCTGGCCCAACCACTCCTCTTCCCCCTACCCCTGTTCTCCTGCAAGCACCCCTCCCAGACAGATCTGCTGGAGCCTGGTGACCTCAGGTCTGAAGCTGAGGCGGACGACGACCTCCTGCCCAGGACTGTGAGTACTGACAGGCGGGGGCAGTTCCAGGGGCCTGATTCTTCCCGGATGCTTCTGCTTGTCTCCTTCCTCTCTGGCCTCAGTTTCCTCACTCGTAAAACTGGAACAACAGGGACTTCCGTGGCGGTCCAGTGGTTAAGACTCTGCGCTCCCAATGCAGGGGGCTCGGGTTCGATCCCTGGTCAGGGAACTAGATCCCGCACGCCGCAACGAAGGTCCTGCATGCGGCAGTGAAGATCCCACGGGCCACAACTAAGACCCAGTGCAGCCAAATAAATAAATAAATAACAAAAACAAAACCAAAAAAAACCAAGGACAACAACCCCAGCCCTCCCCCAGCTTATCCTCATCTCAAAGCAGCGTGCACATCAGAGGAGCCGTCACCTCTCTTTTTGTCGATTTGCCAATAAGAGGCCGCTGATCCACAGCGATTTGCAAACTTTCCTCAGCCGTGGAGCCCTTGTCTAGAGCAGAGAGGCCCAGCATGTGCGGTGGACGAGGGCCGCAGAGCAGGGGCTGGGGGCCCCGGAGGCACCATCAGGGAACCCCCCCGGGGGTGGGGGACCCGTTTTGAGCTCTGCTGCTCTCAGACCCCACCCTTGTTTTCTCTTATGCTTCAGAGAACACAACCGGCCAAGGGCACTGGGAGGAAGGCTTTAAATCTGCCCACATTTGTGGAGAGAGAAAGCGATCTGCCAGCTTCTGGACCTGATCTCTGGGTAGGAGCCGGCGCTGCAGGTTCTTAGGAGATGGGAGACAGGGAGGTTGGGACACCCTGGCCGGCAGGTGACATTGAGATGGGACCGAAGCAGGAAGAAGGCGCTGGGGGGAGCACCAAGCAGGGGTCAGCAAGTGTCAGAGTCCTGGGGTTGGAAAGATCTTGACTTTCTCAGTGACAGAAAAGGAGGTCAGAGAAGTGGCAGTATGGATGGGGTTGTGGGGAGAAGGCAGGGAGCGGGCACAGAGGGTGCGGCAGCCCATGGAAGAAACTGGATTTTACTGCAAACGTGATGGGAAGCTATGAAGGATCAATTTATATTTTAAGAAAATCCCGCTGGCTGCCGTGTGTAGCCTGGATGGTGAGGGGTGGGAGAGGGAGCTGGGGGACCGTTTTGGGGGGATGTTGGTGGAAATGGTGCATTTTTGTATAACTGGGTGTGCCCGAGCCAGAAGTGATCCGTCCCAGACTGCCAGGGGCCGGGCTGCCCCCGTCTGGGATTGAGGCCGCTGTGAGCTCGTGTCCAGGAGTTGGCCTCCCGCCTCCACCTGGGTTTCTCTTTGTGCTCAGGAGGTTGACCTGGGCCCGGGAGTGACCGAGGAGGTGATGTTGGCAGCAGAGCCCAGTGTGGGAGCCGAGGGTGAAGCCCAGGTGGCCTTAGGGGCTCAGCCTCAGTCTCTGCTGGCCAAGACAACTGCGAGAAGGGACAGTATGGAGGTGGCAGTGCTGACCGATGACCTACTGCCCACTGTGGACCAGCAGCAGGTGCTTGCCCGGTAAGCACCTGAGCCTGGGGTTGGGGGTGGTGGGACCCCATGTGGGGAAGGAGGGAGCTATGCCCGGGGGGTGGTGGGACCCCACGTGGGGCGGGAGGGAGCTGTGCCCTGTGCGCAGGGGTGGAGGTGCCCATAGATTCTTCCTGAGCCCCACCCAGGTCTTCTCCTGATGTGGCTGAGCCTCTCCAGGAGAAGCGGGGCAGGGATGGTGCTCGGGTCAGCCAGGTGGCAGGGCTCTGCTCCCGAAGCAGCACAGGTGCCACCAGATCCCCGCCTGGTTTTTGAGGGGCCAGGCCTGCAGGCTTCAGGAGCTCAGGGCAGGCGACGCAGGCTTCCCCCAGGTCGCAGCCGAGCCTCCAGTTCCTCCCTGATGGAAGATGTGCTCCCCCTAGGGACAAGCCACCCCAAACACACCCTGGGGCGCCTGCGGGGCCGCGCTTTCCTCACTTGCTCTGCGGCTTTGTGCAAGTCGCTTAACATCTCTGAGCCTTGGTTCTCACCACTGTAGTTGAGATTACAGTCAGGCTCACCTCCATGACAGAGTCAGCCCCACAGCCAGGGGTTCAGCCCCCTTCGGGCCCCACAGTCCACTGTTCAAACATTAACTGAGCAACTACTACGTGCTGGGCACCAGGATGCAAGCATAGATGGGAGGTCTTGGCCTTCAAGGGGCTCTCAGTCCAGGGGCAGGCAGGTACATGAGGTCTGGGGAGGCAGGTTCTGGAGCAGTTAGAACCAGGTTCTGTGTAGTCACTGCCTGGGTTCCCGTCCGCCTCCACCACTTCCCAGCTTTGCCACCTAGGCTGAGGTTAACCTCTCTGTGCTTCAGCTTCTCATCTATACAGTGGGTGATAGAATCTCAGGAAGCTTGTTGTGAGGGTCAAATGAGACGACGAGGCGGGGCGGGAGCGTGGTGTCGCGCACACAGAAAACACACGGCACGTGGCGATTTTCACTGTGTGGTCTGCAGTGTGGTCGGGGAGGGCTTCTCGGAAGAGGGGACACCTGAATAAGGTGTGCGCGAAGATGCCTCAGGGGTGGCATTTGAGGTACGGGGCACACCTAAGGTGGCACAAAGGTGCAGGGGGTGGAAACAGTCTGGGTGTTTGGAGAAGCAGCCGCCCTGAGTTGAAGCTGGAGTGAGTTAGGGGTGGTGGGGGCAGAGGGAGGTGAGACAGGGAGGCCCTCTGTGCCCCCGGGGCTTGGGCTTCATCCTGATGGGGACCCTACAAGGGTCTTAAGCAGAGCAGTGAATTGGATGTGACTCCCCTGAATCCTGACTGCCGTCAAGCCGAGAACTGAGCCTGACACGGGTCTGGGCCCGGCTGCTCAGTTTGCGTGGTTCCGTCCTTTCCCTTCAGCATGATCTCCTATCCTGTTATGAAGCCTGGGAATGTCTTTAGTTATACTCCCCTTATGTCCCTTTGGAAAGAGGCAGAGTCTAAAATACCTCTGTTGTGCTTTATTAGAGAGTAGGGAGTTCTGCATAAGCCTTTGTAGTTATTTCAAATTTGTACTTTTAAAGGCAAAACTCTAAACATTTTTTTAGCATTTTAGATACAAATATTTAAAAAAACGAACTGTTCTTAATGTTCCCTGATTAAACATTATGCACTGACTGTATGGAACATTCTCCACAACCCAGGGGTATTCTGATCCCTGAGGTTGCCTGGGAGCATGGCCGCGAGCCTGCCCTGTGGTGGCACCGTCAGTCCCAGGAGGTGGGAGGCGGGTGGAGCAGCTCTGGCTCCAGAGCGAGACTCTCGCCCTTCCTGTGGGGCAGAACCAGCTGGGTGGCTGAGCACACAGGCTTGGAGTCAGGGAGATCTGGCAGGAATGCCGGGTCTGATTCCAAGCCAGCAGCTTCACCTCTCTGGGCCTCAGTTTACGTGTCTGTGAAGTGGGGTTGTTGGAAGGAGTCGATGAGATCAGGCTGGACATCCAGTGCTCAGTGATCGGTAGACTGTGTCACGTTTGCTTTCTCCTCCACGAGGGCAGCTTGCAGCTGTTGGAGCAGCAGGTGGTCGGGGGCGAGCAGGCCAAGAACAAGGACCTGAAGGAGAAGCACAGGCGGCGGAAGCGGTATGCAGACGAGCGCAAGAAGCAGTTGGTGGCGGCTCTGCAGAACTCAGACGAGGACAGCGGGGACTGGGTGCTGCTCAACGTCTACGACTCCATCCAGGAGGAAGTGAGGGCCAAGAGCAAGCTGCTGGAGAAGATGCAGAGGAAGGTGAGGCCCTGGGCTCAGGCCGCGCCCCCGCTGGCCCCGCCCCCACACGCAGGCAACGCTGGGCGGGGCCTTCACACCCGGTCTTGACACCTGCGTGTATGTATTCGGTACCTGCTGTATGACACACCCTATTCTGGAAGCTGTCACGGTGACAGGTGCGTCTCTGCACTCTTGGAGCTCGCGTTCCAGGGGAAGTGTGTGTGTGTAAGAAACAACGTAGCAGAGAAAGAAGCAAGAGACTCTAGGGAGGGGTAGCCTGATGAAGAGAACGGGGGGCAGGAGGTAGGGGCGGCTTTATTTTTATGTTTTTACTTTTTTTTAAGTACCAATGCCCAAATCACAAATGCAAAACTGAATTCATTTCCACAAAGTGAGTGCCCTGTGCAACCAGCACCCAGACGGAGGCACCGAGCATTAGCAGAACCCCAGAAGTTCCTGGGGCCACCGTAGATGGTGGGGACAGGGCCGTTCTGGTGGAGGTGGTGGGACCTGATGGAAGAGCGGTCTGGGCCGAGAGACCGTCCAGTGCCCGGAATGAGGTCCGAGGTTCGGGGAACAGAAAGGCAGCTACCTGGCTGAGCTTGGGGAGTGAGGACAAGAGGAGAATGAGGCTCTGCCATCTGTGACAGACACTTCTATGTCCTTCAGAGCATCCTCCGGGTGACTCATAATGTCCTCCTTGGCCACCTGCTCCCCCCCCATCCCCACTCAACACAGGCGACCAAGGGATCTTGCCAAAGCATAAAGATGATACTTTTTCCTCTTTAAACGTCTTTAGTTTTAAATTTTTCTTGGCTGTTTTCATGCCTTTTCTTAATACCCTTTATGTCCTTAGTTGAATTTGGTCTTTCTTGTACTTTGGTCTACATAGCTTAAGTTTTTAAAAAATTCTTTCCTCGTTTTGTGTTAATGTCCCACTTGACGTCTTCCTCATTTTTGTCCATTTCAAGATTTTGGATTTCTGATTTGAAAATTTCACATCTGTGAGTGCTTGTTTAAGGAAACTTTGTCCACACTGGGGTGCTGAGTTATATTTTTAATCCGTTTGGTTCCGTGTGCTTGTGCTTTGGGGGGAATTTTCTTCTGCTGAAATGCTGTGATTTTCATTTTCTGTATCTTATGGTAGCTTTGATTAGATACATCTGCTCTCTTCTGTTTACTTCATAATGTCTTGTTTTTCTGCACTCTCAGTGACAATTGAATGCAGACGTTGTTGGAGGATGGAGGGAACAAAAAGTACCCACCAAACTAAGATACCTTGGGACAGAAGAATGAGGCAGGCAGCTGCATATAATCAATGGATCCGTTGATTATAGGGTGCGGTACTCACAGGGTGGGACCGGGCAGGTGACAATTCGGGAGCATTCGCAGCTGCGCTCCGCAGCACCGAGGGGGCGTTGGGACAATTCTGTATTTACGTAGCGTGTGGGGGTAGGTACTTGAAAACAGGAAGAGCACTTTTAAGTCAAGATTTATGAATGGGTAACTAGTCTTGTGCGCAGTGGGAATACGTCAGGGAAGGTCTTCGTCATTGTTTGGAGACTACCAGAGCATAGAGGCTACCTGGACCTCATCGTAATTAAACAATATCTATGAACTACAAAGCCCCACACAGAAGAGATTTACTACCCTGTACAGCCCTAGGTAGGGTCCGTGAAAGGACAGGAGGAACTGAACGAGCCCAGGATGGCATCAGTTATGCTAACAGCCATACAGAGGTAAAGGTTCGGGGTGCCTAGCTGGGCTTTCCTATTTGATAGCACGCTCTTCTGGCCGTACAGAAGCGCAGCTTTACATAGAGCTTTTCATTAGTGTCCTATGGCTGCTGTAGCAAATTACCACACATTTAGTTGCCTGAAACAACACAAATATATTATTTCACGGTTCTGTAGGTCAGATTCCAGGTACAGCGTGGCTTGGTTTCTCTGCTTAGAATTCCACAAGGCTGAACTGAAGGTATGGCAGGACTGCATTTCTTTCTGGACGTCCTAGGGGAGAATCCATCTGCAGGTTGCTGACAGAATTTATTGCTATGTGGCTGTAGGATTGAGGTTCCCATCTCCTTGCTGGCTGTCAGCCATGGTCATTCTCAGTTTCTGGAGGCAGCCGGCATTTCCTGGCGCCTGTCCCCCTTCAAAGACAGCCTGGACGATAGAGTCCCTCTCCTGCTTCCAATCCCTTTTTTTTAAAATGGATTTAAAAAAAAATTATTTATTTTATTTATTTATTTTTGGCTGCATTGGGTCTTCATTGATGCACGTGGGCTTTCTCTAGTTGCTGCGAGCAGGGGCTGCTCTTCGTTGCGGCGCGTGGGCTTCTCATTGCAGTGGCCCCTCTTGTAGAGCACGGGCTCTAGGCGTGCGAGTTCAGTAGTTGTGGCGCACAGGCTTAGTTGTTCCGCGGCATGTTGAATCTTCCTAGACCAGGGCTTGAACCCGTGTCCCCTGCATTGGCAGGCGGGTTCTTGACCACTGCACCACCAGGGAATCCTGCTTCCAATCTCTTTGACTCTCCTCCTAACTTACTTCTGTGAAGCCTCCCTTCCAATGCACCTCTTCTGCCCATCTCTCTGCCCCCCTCTCCCACACTTGATTACCTTGGACCCACTCGATAATGCGGGATAATCTCCCTATTTTAAAGTCAATTGATTTAATAACATTAATTCCATTTGCAAAGTCCTTTCTGCCGTTTAAGATAACATATTCACAGGCATAACACCAGGGGATGAAAATCATAGGGGCAAAAATCTTGCCTTCCAAAGCAGTTTTTTTTATTATTATTTAATTATTTAATTAATTAATTATTTTGGTGAGAGGGGCCATTGCTGCTTTTGTAATTTTCTCTTATTTCTGCAGGATTTTTAATTTCCACTTCAAGGGGCATCTCCCACTTCTAAGTGCTCTCTAAGTGACCTCCAGAGCAGTGCCTTAGAGAGACTAATAGTTTGAGTCCTGCACACATTTCAGTCTCTCCTATCAATTTCCCAATGTCAGATCTGTTTTCAGTGTTTTCCCACCGTCAGAGTGGGGCTTTCTCTTTGGGGAGTGATTTAACTGCCTTCTGTCACCTTGTCCTTCCACTCCATGCTTTCCTGGGTGCCCTCCACTTATCCCCCTGTGGGGTGGGCTAGGAGCTGTCTGCTGAATTTGTTGGTAATCTGAAGCTTCTAGTGTTCTCTGTCTCCCAGTCAGTGCCTGGGCTCAGGATGGTTTTATTTTTTCTCCTCATTGTTCTGTATGTTTTTCTGAGGCTCTCTCTGGGGAGATTCAGATTTAGGTATCTGTGTATATATTTTAAAAATACAAACAAACGTGTGTGTGTGTGTGTGTGTGTGTGTGTGTGTGTGTACACCCGTCCCTCTCCCCATACATATCCTCCCCCTTCTTGGATAAAAGTAGCTACAATACACACTTCCCCCACCTAGCTTTTTTTTTTTTTTTTTTCCACATAATGATATACCTGAAGATCACTCCATAGCAATATCTAGAAATATTCCTCATTCCTTTCTACTGCTACATGGTACTCCACCGTGAGGCTGTATCATTGTTTACTCAAAAGTCATGATGGGTGCTTCCCTGGTGGCTCAGTGGTTGAGAGTCCGCCTGCTGATGCAGGAGATACGGGTTCGTGCCCCGGTCCGGGAAGATCCCACATGCCACGGAGCGGCTGGGCCCGTGAGCCATGGCCGCTGAGCCTGCGCGTCCGGAGCCTGTGCTCTACAACGAGAGGCCACAGCAGTGAGAGGCCTGCGTAACGCAAAAAAAAAAAAAAAAAAAAAGTCATGATGGACATTTCCGATCTTTCGCTACAATAAGGGGTGCTCTAGTGAAAAGTCTGTGCATACTGCTTTTATATTTTTGGTAGATTCTTTTGGAATCAATTCCTCCAACTGGGATTGCTGGGACAAAGAGTAAATACATGTGTGATTTTGCTAGATATTGCCAACTTCCGTCCATGGGGGCTGTGTCCTTTTGCGCTTCCACTAGCACGCATGCGTGTGTTTTCTCACAGCCTCACCAACAGGTTATACTGAAAATTTTTTGGATTTTTGACATTCTGATAGACAAGAAGTAGTACCTCAGTGTAGTTTTCTTTTTTTAAAAAAAATATGGAGTCCTCACATTATCCCCCCTAGATTTATTTATTTATTTATTTGTTGGCCACGCTGCACAGCACGCGGGATCTTAGTTCCCTGACCAGGGATGGAACCCACGCCCCGTGCAGTGGAAGCACAGAGTCTTAACCACTGGACCACCAAGAAAGTCCATAGTTTCCTTTTTTACATTAAGAAAAATTGAGATATATTGACATATAACATTATATTGGTTTCAGTATAGAACATAATGATTATTTGTACATATTGTGAAATGATCATCACAATAAGTCTAGTTAACGTGCGTCACCTCACACAGTTACAAATTCTTTTTCTTGTGATGAGAACCTTTAAGATCAACTCTCTTAGCAACTTTCAAATATGCAACACAGTGTTATTAACTGTAGTCTCCATGCTCTGTGTTACATTCCCAAGACATTTATTTTATGATTCAGTGCAGTTTTAATCTGCATTTTTTATACTGTGAGCAAGGTTGAGTATTTTTTTTTTTTTTTTTTTTTTTTTTTTTTGCGGTACGCGGGCCTCTCACTGTTGTGGCCTCTCCCGTCGTGGAGCACAGGCTCCGGACGCGCAGGCTCAGCGGCCATGGCTCACGGGCCCAGCCGCTCCGCGGCATGTGGGGTCTTCCCAGACCGGGGCACGAACCCACGTCCCCTGCATCGTCAGGCAGACTCTCAACCACTGCGCCACCAGGGAAGCCCAAGGTTGAGTATTTTTTCATATGTTTTAGGGATGTTTGCAGGTTTTATTCTCGGAACTGTGTTCACAGGATGGTAGTTCTTTTTCTTCTCTACTTGTAGGAGCTCTTTATATAGAAGTATTATAATTTATATTAGCGATATTAACTGTTGGTGTGTGAGATAAGTTGGAAATCTTTTTTCTTCTAGTTTGTTATTGTCACTTTTTACTATGCTTTATGGTATTTTTCCATAAAATTTTTTTTGGTCAAGTTGAGTAACTTTTAAATTATTGCATATAGATTTTGAGTCATAGCTGGAAATCTTCACTTGTGTTTTCTCCTAGAACTTGTATGGGGTTTTTTGTTTTTACATTTAAATCTCTGATCCACTTGGAATTTATTGTGGTGCACGTGTGAGGAGCTGATTCAATATTATCTTTTGCACCATTTTTTGAAAAGTCCATTTACTCTCCACTGACTTCAGTGCTGTTCTTTTGTATCCTAAGTTTCTGTAAGTTTCTGTACAGATACAGTTTCTGTATCTGTAAGTTTCTGTATGTACTTAGATGTGTTTCTGGATTTTCTGTTCATTTCTCTTGCTCATGTCTGTGCATGTACCAGTGTCAGCTACTTTGTTTAAAATTCTGAGGCTTTATAACCTGTTTTATAATCTCATAATCCTCGCTTAGTGATTTTCTTTTCCAGGTTTTACCTGGCTATTCTTTCTTGTTTGCTTCCCCCACCCCAAATGAACTTTATAAACAATTGGGTTAGCTCAAAAGAAAAAGAAAAAAGCGGGTGGAATTTTGGGGAGAATTATGTTATATTTATAAGTTAGCTTGGGAGTATTGACATTTTTATGAAGTTGAGTTATCCTGTTCAGGAACATCCATGGCATATCTTTCTATTAGTTCAAATCAATTTTCATGTCACTCAGGAGAATTTTATAGATGTCCTCATATAGGTTTTAGACATATCTTGTTAGTTTTACACTTAGATATTTTATTTTATTTGCTTTCCTCTATGGGGTATCCTTCTCCATTATAACTTTTTTAAAAAAAAAATTTTATTTATTTATTTTTGGCTGCGTTGGGTCTTCATTGCTGTGCACGGGCTTTCCCTAGTTGCAGTGAGCGGGGGCTACTCTTTGTTTCGGTGTGCAGTCTCCTCATTGCAGTGGCTTCTCTTGTTTCAGAGCACAGGCTCTAGCTGCGCAGGCTTCAGTAGTTGTGACACACAGGCTCAGTAGTTGTGGCGCACGGGCTTAATTGCTCCGTGTCCTGTGGGATCTTCCTGGACCAGGGCTAGAACCCGTGTCCCCTGCATTGGCAGGCGGATTCTTAACCACTGCGTCACCAGGGAAGTCGTCCCCTCCATTATATCTTCTAACTGGATTTTGTTTGTGAAATGAAGGCTATTGGCTGACAAAGATATTTTAAAAAATCATTATGAAATAGAAGAGAACACTTCTCAATTCTTTCTATGGGGCCAGTAACACCTGATACCAAAACCAGACAAAGACATAACAAGAAAACTATAAACCAATATTTTAATGAATATAGATTAAAAATGCTCTACAAGATACCAGCACACCAAATCTAGCAACATATAAAAAGGATTATACACCATGCTGAAGTGGGATTTATCCCAGGAATTCAAGGTTGGTTTAGCATCCAAAAATCAATTAATGTAATATCAATAGAATAAAGGACAAAATCTACATGATCATCTTAATAGATGCAGAAAAAGCATTTAACAAAATTCAAAACCTGTCATGATAAAAACACTCAGCAAACTAGGAATGGAAGGTAACTTCTTCAGCCTGATAAAGGGCATGAAAAACTCACAGCTAACATCATACTCAGTGGTGAAAGACAGAATGCTTTTCCCTTAAGATCAGAAACAAGAAAAGAGTACTTGCTCTTACAACTTCTGTTCAACATTGGACTGGTGGTTCTAGCAAGGGCAGTTAAGCAAGAAAGTGAAATGAAAGGCATCTAGATTGGCAAAGAATAGGTAAAACTATCTCTAGTTGCAGATGACATGATCTTTATATATAGAAAATCTTAAGGAATCCACTAAAAAAATCTACTGGAATCAATGAACAAGTTCAGCAGGATACAAGATCAATAAGGAAAAAGCAGTTGTATTTTTGTACACTTGCAATGAATAATCTGCAAATAGATTTAAGAAAACAATTTCATTTACAATACATCAAAAATAATAAAATACTTAGGAAAAAATTTTTTAAATAAATTTATTTTATTTATTTATTTTTGGCTGCATTGGGTCTTCGTTGCTGCGCATGGGCTTTCTCTAGTTGCGGAGAGTGGGGGCAGCTCTTTGTTGCAGTGCACGGGCTTCTCGTTGCGGTGGCTTCTCTTGTTGCAGAGCACGGACTCTAGGCACATGGGCTTCAGTAGTTGTGGCTCGCAGGCTCTAGAGCGCAGGCTCAGTAGTTGTGACGCACGGGCTTAGTTGCTCCACAGCATGTGGGACCTTCCTGGACCAGGGCTCGAACCCATGTCCCCTGCATTGGCAGGTGGATTCTTAACCACTGCACCACCAGGGAAGCCCAGGAAAAAGTTTTACAAAAGAAGTACAAAACTTATATTCCCAAAACTATAAAACATTGTTGAGAGAAATTAAGAATACCTAAATAGAAACTTCCCTGGCGGTCCAGTGGTTAAGACTCTGCACCTCCACTGCAAGGGGCATGGGTTCGATCCCTGGTCAGGGAACTAAGATACCCTGTATGCTGCGCAGTGTGACCAAAAAGAGAGAGAGAGAGAGAGAGAGAGAGAGAGAGAGAGAGAGAAAAGGATACCTAAATAAATGGAAAGATATACCATGTTCATAGATTGGAAGACTTAATTTTGACAAGATGGCAATACTTCTCAAATTGATCTGCAGATTTCAAGGCAATCACTCTCAAAGAACCAGCTGGCTTCTTTGAAGAAATTGACAAGCGGATCTTAAGTTCATATGGAAATTCAAGGGACTCAGAATAGCCAAAATAATCTTGAAAAGAACAAAGTTGGAGGACTCATACTTCCTGATGCAAAATTTACTACAAAGTTACAGTAATCAAGGCTGAGTGGTACTGGTGTAAAGACAGACATATAGAATCAGTGGAATGGAACTGGGGGGTCTAGAAATAAACCCTCACATTTACAGTTAGTTGATTTTCAACAAGGGTGCCAAGATGATTCAATGGAGAAAGGATAGTCTTTTCAACAAATGATGCTGGGACAACTAGATACCCACATGCCAAAGAAAGATGCTGGACTCCAACCTCATGTAGTATACAAAAATTAACTCAAAATGAGTCAAAAACCTAAATAGAAGAGCGAAAAACTATAAAACTCTTAGAAGAAAATGCAGGTTTAAACCTTTATTACCTTTAATTAGGTAATGCTTTCTTAGGTATGATACCAAAAGCACAAACAACAAAGGAATAAAAGATAAATTGGACTTAATCAAAATTAAACTTTTGTAGGAATTCCCTGGCGCTCCAGTTGTTAGGACCCCACACTTTCACTGCTGAGGGCCCAGGTTCAATCCCTGGTCAGGGAGTTAAGATCCTACCAGCCGCAGGGTGCAGCCAAAACACAACAAAGTAAACCAAAAAAAGAACCAGCAGGTATTTAAAAAAAATTAAACTTTTGTGCTTCAAGGAACACTATCAAAAAAGAGAAAAGACATCTCACAGAATGAAAGAAAATATTTTCAAATCATATAGTATGATAAGATGCTTGCATCTAGAAAATATTTTAAAAACTTACAACTCAAGAATAAAAAGACCACCCAATTTTTAAATGGGCAAAGGATCTGAACAGACATTTCTCCAAAGAAGATATACAAATGGCCAATAAACACATGAAAAGATGTTCAACATCATTAGCCATTAGGGAAATGCAACTCAAACCCACAGTGAGATACCATCTCATACCCACTGGGATGATTGTAGTAAAGAAGACATACAATAACAAATGTTGGTGAGGATGTGGAGAAACTGGAGGCCTCATATACTGCTTTGAAAAATAGTCTGGAAGTTCCTCAATTGCTTAAACATAGTGTTACCGTATGACCCAGCAGTTACACTCAAGAACAACAAAAATATACCCACACAAAAAATTGTACACTGATGTTCATAGTCGCATTTTTTGTTATAGCTGCAAATGAAAACAATCATGAATGAAAACATAATGTGATATATCCACACAATGGAATATTATTTGGCAGGAAAAGGAATGAAGTACTGACATGTTCTACAACATGGATGAACCTTGAAAACTCTATGTTCATTGAAAGAAGCCAGATACAAAAGACCACATGTTGTATGATTACATTTATATGAAATGTCCAGAATAAACATATCTGTAGAGACAGAAAGTAGACTGGTGGTGATGATTGTACAACTCTGAATATGCTAAAAGCCACTGAATTGTATACTTTATTTATTTATTTTTTTGTGGTATGTGGGCCTCTCACTGTTGTGGCCTCTCCCGTTGCGGAGCACAGGCTCCGGACGCGCAGGCTCAGCGGCCATGGCTCACGGGCCCAGCCGCTCCGCGGCATGTGGGATCTTCCCGGACCGGGGCACGAACCTGTGTCCCCTGCATCAGCAGGCGGACTCTCAACCACTGTGCCACCAGGGAAGCCCTATTTTTTATTTTATTTTATTTTTTGGCTGTGCTACATGGCTTGTGGGATTTTAGTTCCCTGCTAAAGGATTGAACCCAGGCCCTTGGCAGTGAGAGCGTGGAGTCCTAACCCCTGGACCACCAAGGAATTCCCAAATTGTACACTTTAAATTGGTGAATTGTATGACGTGAACTATATCTCAATAAAGCTGTTATAAAAACCATTGTGGATGATTACAAATGTACAATAATATATTAAGATTGTTACCATGAATGCCGTGTATCTACTATCTAGCTACATTCATGAAGCATAATTAATTTAATTGAAGGCCCTGTGTACCCACCCCTCCCTGATGGCTGTGTCCTACCCGACATCCTGTGTTCTCAGTTGATTACATGTGACTATCATTCCCATGAATTTATTTTTAAATTTTTTAAAAAATTTATTTTATTTATTTATTTATTTATTATTATATTATTATTATAACTTATTCCCATGAATTTAAAACAGTCTTCTTTACTAATCAAACTGCCCCTGCTCTTTGAGGAAACAGATTGTGCCAAGGTGTCTTGGGGTTCAGGGAGGGCCTGGTTGGAGTTGGGAGTCCCCATGCTTAGGAGGTATGGAGGGCCAGTCTGGCAGACCTGGGCAGGAGATCAAAAAAAATCTGGAACCCATGGTTAAATCAAGGTGGGTCTGATTCTTAAGTCTGGTGTTTGTCACATCATAACAGGATTGTGGCAGTGGAAGAGCAAGGACTGTTGAGTCTGAGAATTTATGCCTATTGCTTCTTTAGATAAAGAGTTTGTACAGTTCTCTGAGATCCTGTAGGACTGTGGTGACTACAGTGTTATGTGTGGAGCCTTCTAAAAGGTTCCTGAATAAAATGTATGAGTGTGGGATAGAGACTGAGGGCTGGCAGTGGGGGTTGATGATAAGCCTCTCTTGCTGCTTTCTGCAGGGCTGTGGACCCTGTAGGTGCTCATTTAAACACTGAGTGGAGAGGTGGGAGGGAAGGTGAATGAATCAATGGAAGGATGACAGGACAGACGGTGGAGATCAGAATGGATGGGTGAGTGGATCAGTGAGCAGAGGATGAGTGGCTGGCCGGAGGGGCAGGGAGCGGATGCAGAGGTCAGATGGATGGTGAAATGTGTCGATGTCGTTCCTCCTCACTGCTTGTCATCCCTTGTTTTTAGCTTCGGGCGGCAGAGGTGGAGATCAAAGATCTGCAGTCAGAGTTTGAGCTAGAGAAGATCGATTACTTGGCCACCATCCGTCGGCAGGAACGTGACTTTATGCTCTTCCAGCAGCTCTTGGAGCAGGTGCAGCCCCTGATTCGCCGGGACTGTAACTATAGCAACCTGGAGAAGATAAGGCGCGAATCCTGCTGGGATGAGGATAATGGCTTCTGGAAGATCCCCCAGCCCATCATCATAAAAACCAGCCTCCCAGTAGGTCAGGAACTTTGCTGCGCTGCCCCTCAGCAGTTGTCCCCGTCCTTCTCCACAGTTTGCCCTCCTGCAGGCTGACAGGTGACCATGCACCTCTCCCTGCTGGCTGTGGGTACAGCAGACATGTGACTCTGGGTACCCAAAATGTTGGGGACCTAAGAGTCAGACAGATGTGGGTTGGAATTCTGGCTCCACCATTCCCTGTGTGACCTTTTGGGGACTCAGTGCCCTCCTCTGTGAAATGGGGATTAATAACAGCACTTTCCTTAAAGATTGCTGGGTGGCTTAAAATGTGTTAGTACCTGTAAAACCCTTAGAGCCACGCCTGGCGCATTTTAAACGTGTGGTACATTTTCTTATCATGATCATCATTGTCATTATTTCATCCTGCAATAACCCTGTGAAGGACAAAGATGTTTTACACCTGTTTTACATATGAGGAATCTCAGGGAATGTAAGTGACTTATCCAAAATCACAGTCATAGCGGTGAGTTGTAGGCCAGGGACAGAAATGAGCTGTTCAGAGTTTCAGGCCTGGTTCACCTTCTGCTTTTGCCACTGACCTCCTGTGTGACCTTATGTTGGTCACTGTCCCTCTCTGGGCTTTGGTCCCCTGATCTTCACAAAGAAGGGGTTGGAAAAGATGATCTTGAAGGCTCCCCCACCTCCACTGAGTCAGAGTAGGGCCAGACTTGCGGTGGATCCTCGCCAGCCATGTGCTGGCTCTGCCCATTCAGGGAGCAGCAGGCTCCTGCATCCCACGGGGCCGGCACCGGTCCTCACCTGGTCAGAGGGTATCCATCCAGGTCCTACATCTCTGACGATCACGGATGGCACTGGCACCATCCCTACTGAAACTCCAGCCGCCCCATTTCCCACAGTCTGCAGGCAGAGTGGCCTTTCTCCCTGCGCCCACCTGCTCCCTAGCCTGGAGACAGTGGAGTGGCTTCTTTGGTCTGAGCCCTCCTGTTGTCTGTTTCCCAAAGCCATCCCCTTGCTTGGGCTGGGAGGTGTCCTCCCCTGGCTCCAAGCCTGAGCCAGGCCTGAGCGCCCAGCCCCCTGTCCCTCTGGCCCTCATTCCAGGCAGCAGTGACCACAGCTTCTGTTTTCTCATAGCAGTTTCAACAGGGCTACAGAACAGATCAGCCCGCAAAACCTCCACAGCGGACAACAGTGAACCAGGCACGGTAAGGTCTCTGGGAGAGCGAGGGGAGAGCTGGCACCGGGCAGGCTTGGCCCCCAAGGTGCAGTGCATCAGTGGTGCTGTAGAAACTGGACTCTGTTTCTGTCCACCTCATGATTAAAGTAGGGGGCTGAGCCAGGACCCTTTCTGTGTAATTCTTTGCACCCAGACCCTCCACCCCCTCTGGCCCTCATTCAAAAGCCCTTTATGTGCATAAAGACCAGAGGAAAAGCAGGGGTTCGAGGCAGCCCACCCTGCTGGTGAAGGACAGAAGCTTCAGCTTCAATCCCAGTGGCCAAGGAGTTCATTCTGGTTCCCTTGGTCCCAGCTGGTACCCTTGGACTGAAAGCGTCCTCAGAGTTTCCATAAACAGTCATTGGGATTTTAAAGTCACTTTATTTCATATCTCCCTTGTTTTGTATTACAACAAATATATATCCTTAAAGGAGAGGTCAGCAAACTTTTCCCTAAAGGACCAAACAGTAAATATTTTAGGGTCTGGGGGCCACATGGTCTCTGACACAACTACTCAACTCTGCCATGATAGCACAAAACCAGCCGTACGCAATATGTAAACAGATGAGCACAGCTGCGTTCCAGTAAAACTTTACAAGAACAGTCTGTGGGCCAGATTTGGCCCATAGGCTGTAATTTGCTGATCCCTGCCTTAAACCATTACAGATATTTTGGAAAACCTACACAGAAAATACGTTTGCAGTCACGATAAGGCCACTCATAGGTTAATGAATTCCAGCTAAGCATCTCCTCCTGAGCAACTCAGGCTGGTTAAAGCTCTGACCGGCTGCTTTTGATGCCTTAACTTTGTAAAAAAAAAAAGTGTTAAATTGTTCCTGAAACAACCATTCTTAACCTGGAACCACAAATGGGTTATATTAGAATACTTTTAGTTCCAGTAAGCAAACTAGGGAATTTATTGGTTCATGTTAAGTGCACCAGTTTCAGGCATGGCTGGATCAAGGGGCTCAACCAGTCCTGGTTCTGTGTGTTTCTTGACCTTTTGGCTCTGTCTCACTTGGAATCCTAGGTTTGGACTCAGGCAGGCTTTCTCCATGTGGCAGGAAAGATGGCTGCTAGCAATTGGTGATCCAATAGGAAGAGAGACCTGGTCTTTTAGAGCATCTTTAAACCAGTGCTTGCGGCAAGATTCTGATTGGCTCTGCCTGGGTCATGGGCCTACTCTTGGACCGATGACTATATCCAGAAGATGTAGTTCTGTGATTGGCCCAGTCTGGGTCACATGTCCAGCTGTGCAGCAAGGGGATGGGGAGGTGGGAGTGGTGATATTCGGGTGCTGTGAATGAGCACCCCACCAGGGCCATGTCAAGGGGGAGAAGGTAGTTCCCTGAAGGAAGAGATTCAGGCTGAAGAAAAGAAATCCACTATAGCAGTGAAAAATTCTAGTCCTTGGTGATAAAAATGTTGGGACTCCAGTTCTCATGATCAGAAGTGAGCTCATGAGCTGAGTACTGTATTACCTATTCTATGAATACATTGTGATGGGTTTAAGGGTGTGTAGTATCGTCCTTGCCCCGATGGACCTTGTTGTGAGCTTTGCAGGAGGAACAAGGCCCTTCGCGTCCCAAGGAAGATGGGGGTGGAAATTGGGGAGGAGCATGTGTAGGCCTGGCTGGTGACTGTGACCCTTTTGCCCCGAGCTGCCTAGATCCCACCGCAAGTGTCTGGGGTCTGAAGTGTAGGGTACGCCAACGTGGGCAGTGAGGTTCAGGGCAGCCCTGCCACCCAGGCTGGCAGAGCCTGCTGAAGCCCGGGTAAGGGCCCAGGTAAGAACTGCACAAGCGAGGGGTCTTAACCTGTGAGGATTTGGAATCTCAGCAGGAAGAAGACCGCTACAGGCTGATGCTCAGTCGGAGTGACAGTGAAAACATCGCCAGTAACTACTTCCGGCGCAAGCGGGCCACCCAGATCCTCAGTGCGGATCCCATGAAGAGCCTCGGTGAGTGCCGTGCCCAGCTCCTGTCCTCCAGGCCCTCCCTGAGAGCTCTGGAGGATTTGGAGTCACACAGGCCTGGGTCAGAAACCCCCTTCCCTCTCTGAGCCTCAGTTTCCTCAGCTGTAAACTGAGGGGGATATGCCTTCTCCTCAGGATCAGGTGAGATGAGGTGGTAAGTGCTCAGTACGTGGCCTCCCCTTTCCTCCCCCGCTCTGTCCATCTCCCGGTGGGGAGGTGCTGAGTTGGATCCTGTGTCTCCCCGACACGCAGAAGGTCCTCAGCACACAGCTTGGGCCCCGGCCTGGAGTTGTCTGGGACTTGGTCAGTTGCCACCAGCTTCCTCAGTTGCCAGTACGGTGACTTTCTCCCACTGAGCCAAGTGGGGGCAAACAGGACCACAAAAGCAAAACACACTTTTACAAGCAAGAATCGAAAATCACTTTGTTCCTCTGCTTTTAAAACTAAAATCAAAGACCACAGAGCTTCTAATAAAATACCAATAAAAAGCAAATCTCAGTTCTACACAGAGGTTATTTGAGAGACAGAATGGGTGGAGTTGAGGAATAAGGAGGGAAAAGATGGACAGGAAAGAAACTGACATCAGTTGAGTAGTTGGCATCATGCCCATGTTGCAGGTGAGGAAACTGAGGCTCGGAGAGAAGTGGCTCCCTAGGGTTATACTTCCAGGAAGTGGTGGAGCAGGGGTGTGAACCAGGCTTGTGTGGCTTGACAGTCCAGGCTGCCTCAGCCTGAGGCTTTAAAACTCCATGCTCCCAGCCCAGACCCCTTGGATGCAGATGTAGTGCTGGGTCCAAGGCCTCAACCAGAGCAGCTTCTCAGAGCCTGGGGTCCCAGCTGTGGGACCAGGGCCTCTGGCTGGGTGGGGGGTGGACCAGACTTTGCACCCTGCATGCACGGAGTCTTTTCTCTCCATCCTCTGCGCTCCTGGCTCACCAGTGCTTCTGTCCTTCTTCTCCACAGCACATCACAGCTCGCCGCCAGGCCTCAGCTCCCCACTTGGCAACAGCTCTGCCGTCTCACCCACCCAGGCCCCTGAAATGCCCCAGCCTCGGCCCTTCCGCCTTGAGTCCCTTGACATCCCCTTCACCAAGGCCAGGCGTAAGAAAAGCAAAAGCAGCTTTGGCGGTGAGGCTCTGTGAACACATTGCCTGCTGCTGCCCTGCCTTTGGGCTCTGTGAGACTGCCAGGCCCCTCCGAGGCAGGCCCAGCTAGGTCTCCTCCCACCTGCCCCCCACAGTACTGGGGGCACCCGAGGGGGCCCTGGCCCTGGGAAAGCACAGTCCCCTCCCTGCTACCCAGAGAGCCCACTCTGCCCAGGGCATGAGCTCCTCGGAGGCTGGACCATCCTTGGAGAGACCTGCTCTGGCTCTCCACGCCACGTCAGCGTTTTCATCTGCCCTCCACTGTGCCCACCAGTGTTGTCCTGTGCCTCCATGGGCTCAGAAACCCCAGCCCTGCCTCAAGGCCTTCACTAGCAGCCCGATAGAGTGGGACAGTGACTTCCACATGGGTCAAGCTCAATGTCTTGGCGATGGAAAATTGTGCTTCCACCTACTAGGCCCCGCTTTGTGAGGAAGCCCTGTGGGACGGGCACAGGAGTCCTGGAGCAGCTGTTCCCGCACTGCCTATGCTCAGCTGGTCTGTGGCGCAGAGGAGGCCACTCCACATTAAGCTGCCCTAATAAACTGCCTTTAGCTGCTGAACTGCCCTTCTCTGATCCTCTGATGGCATCACTGGGGCCCCTCCCTGCCGCTGCCTGGCCTTCATGGGGAAGCTCTTTCTGCAGCAGGGATTCTTAACTGCCTGTAGGCTCCAGGGTCTCTGCAATCCCCTGTAATTGTGAGTATAAGTGCATTTTTTTCTGGGGAGAGCATGTGAATGTGAACTGTCGTTAGATTCTCGAAGGATCTGTGACCCCGGAAAGCAGAGTCCTTGTTCTGGAAAATAGAGGCCACATCTTGCTGAGGCCCAGAGAAGACCCAGGTCTTGATGGCCCTCAGGGGCTGTGCTGGAACTGCGTGTCCTAACATGGCCAGAAATGAATCCAGGCCACCCCAGCTGCCTAAGACAGACCCATCCCCTTGCCCATTGTACCCCAGGCCTGCCCTGTGGGAGGGGCCCACAATCTGAGGGAAAAGCCTTGGCCTTTGGTGCTATCCTAAGCCTCATTTCACGCTGAGCCTCATCTGTAAAATGGGGATACCAACCTCATAGGGTCATCGTGAAGGTTAAATAAGATAGTGTGTAAAGTTCCCGGTGCATAGCAGGTGCTCCGTGTTAGTCCCCCTAATTCCTCCCCCTCCATATTTTGTATTAATTACTGTGATACCTGCCACAAGCCACATGTCTGGGCCAAGGAGCTCACGCCCTGGAGAAGCTAGGGTGGAAGGTGATTAGGAAACTTCGGAGATCAGTCTAAGGGAAGTCAGGCCGCAGTGCATACCTTGAGCGAGAGGATGTAAGATCAGGTCTTTATGGGGAACAAAATGCCCTTGTGAAGGGAGCAGCAGAGGGTAGGGCTACCATAAAGGATGGAGAAGATCCCGGGGCTTAAGATGGGAATGTGGGAAGAGGGTTCCTGGTGGAGGGGGCTGCATGAACAAAAGGCAGGAGGTGGGGAAGCTCAGGGTATGTTAAAGGTGGGAGGAGAACTGTTCCATGGAAGCCCTGAGCAGGGATGGAGAAGCTGATGAGGCTGCCAAAATGAGTTTAGGTGGAGACCTGAGTAAATAGCCTTTGGGTGCCCCTGAGCCGTGGCAGACTGCTCAGCAACAGGCCGGCACCATCAGGTCTGAGCTTGGTGGATTGACGTGGCATTGTGTGCAGAAGGGCAGGAGGGCTGGGGTGAGAGGCTTAACCTTCCGTGCAGCCCTAACCTTCCGTGCAGCCCTAACCTTCCTTGCAGGGGATGGAGGTAGAAACCGTTAAGGAGATGCACAGAGCGAGACTTTTTGACTTTTGCCCCCGCATTCTTGGCTTGGTGGACAAGTATAAGAGGTCAGAAAAGAACAGCTACCTTCTCTCTCCACAGTTACCTTCACCATTTGCCCTGGGATTGTGTTTGGGACCCAGAGAATAGCTGAAGTCTTGGAGATGCTTGTGGTAGCTTTTACTTAGAGTCGTGGTGGGACTGAGGCAGGTCTGAGGTGAGCGGGTTGCCCCTGTGTCAGTTTAGAAGGGGCGGGGGCCAGCAGTACTGAGTGGAGGCTCAGCCTGGCTCTGCACGAAGTGCTTCAAAACCCGCCCTAGTCCTCCCACGAGCCAAGGCTGTTCCAAAGGCACACCGATAAGTAGGAGAGCTGGGCCTCGCCAGTGTCTATTGCCAGCCTAGGACAGTGGCCTGGAGACCAGGGAAATGCCCAGGTAACAGGGCTAGTGAGAGACGGGGCTTCGAAATGAACTCAGCTAGAGGTTTTGAATGGTAGGCCAGTCCGTCGCCCATCCACACTGCCTCCAGTGTGGTCCAACAGGCGGGGGAGGACAGGCCCGCGCCAAGGCCCTGGGCCCCTGAGCAGCAGGACAAATTCCCCACCCCCTCCGCGGTCCCTGATCTTTTTCCAACCACTTTCTCCCTGGAGACAGTGGGGGTGGGGCCTTGTTCCTAGTCGAATCTGTCCTGGGCCAGTGAAGACCGAGGAGGTGGCCCGAGTTGACGCCGCCACTGGCCCAGACCAGGACGAATAGGTTGAAGAGGCGGGACGCACCCATCCGTCCCAAGCTCCGGCGGGAAGCGGGCTCTGGGCTCTAGGCGGAAGCCCGGGATGGGCGGAACCAAGGGGCTAGTAACCCTGTTGATTGGTCGCGGCAGCAGAGCTGTCTCTCTAGGATTGAGCCTTTTCCTTTCGAGAGGCGGAGCCGCGTGCCCCTTTCACCAATAGGATTCAGAGTATCCGCCTCCTACCGGTGCACTTCCGGCCGCGCTCCCCGCCCCTCACCGTCCGAGCAGCGGCTCCGAACGCCCAGCCCCGACGTACTCGGATCACTTCCGGGTTGTATTCCACGACCACGGGCCGCGATTGGGCGACTGTGGAAGGAGCACTTCCGGTGTCAGGTGCTTGGGTTCTTTGGCAGGAGCAGGAAGATGGGGCTCGGCGCCGCGGTCCGTGCTTGGTCCCTCTTGTGGCTGCTGCTGCCCTTGCTTGGCCTGGTCGGCGCCAGCGGTGCCCGCACCTTGGTGCTGCTGGACAACCTCAACCTGCGGGAGACGCATTCGCTTTTCTTCCGGAGCCTGAAGGGTGAGACTGGGGTCCGAGGGGGCGGCAGGTGAAAGTCTGGGGTCGGAAAGGTCCCCAAGCCCAAGGACATTGGCTGCTCTCCCTCCCACTCGTTTTCCATGAGCTGGCTGTCCAGGTCTGACCTGCCTCTAGTGGGGCGGGAGGGTGGGGGCGGAGAACGGTCATGATCTGTGCAGCGGTGGTTTCCCTTTGCGTCCCCGTCTGCCTCAGCTCGCTGTTTTCTTCTCCAGATCGGGGCTTTGTACTCACATTCAAGACCGCAGATGACCCCAGCCTGTCCCTCATTAAGTACGGGGAGTTCCTCTATGACAATCTCATCATCTTCTCCCCTTCGGTAGAAGGTAAGGGCTGCCGGTCGCTCCCAGAGCTGGGATTCGAGGCCCAGGACTGATTTATCCCTTTCTTCAGGATCTTGGGCATGTTCTGGGATGGGGTGAGTCGCCAGCCCTGGGCGCTGCTGCCAACAGAGAAGAGGAAAATGTTTACTTCTAATCTGGGCTTAGGAGAGGACATCTTCTTTCCAAAAGACACAGCTGAGGATTGTGGGATCAAGTGTTGTTGCAGACCATAGAACTCCGGGCTCGGGATTCCCTGGCGGTCTGGTGGTGAGGACTCTGTGCACTTTCACGGCCGAGGGTGCGGGTTCAATCCCTGGTCAGGGAACTAAGAGCCCACAAGACGCCCGGTGAGGCCAAAAAACCCCCCCCAAAACCCCTCCTGGCTCTGCTACTTAGGGAAGGGAGTTTTCTCTGTTAAAGGGCCTGATAAGAAAGATGGACACTCCCCCCCCCCCCCCCACGCCATTGGGTTTGCCTGTGTGGAAAGAGGAAATGGCGTGCTATAAATATGGTTTGCTGTTAAGGGGCACTGATGGTAGTTGATCCTAAGAATTCAGATGGAGTCATAGTTAGGCTGAAAAGAACCTTTAGTGATTACCTAGTCTTACCCCCTGTTTGAGGCTGGGTGGATATGTCCAGGGCTTAGCAGAAGGCTGGTTGTTGATCAGAATGAACATCTTCACTAAATTTTCCAATTGACATTCCTGTGATAGAGAGCTTACTATCTTATGAGGCAACCCACTCCACCACTGGACAACTCTGTTAAGAAGTTCTTATATTAAACTGGAATTTGTCTCCCACTTCCTTCTTTGTTTATTTGGGGGCAGGGAGGGAAAGGGTTTCTGATACTCCCCAGGGCCTTAGAGAATAGGCCTAGTGCTTATTTTGCTTACAGACATAGCCTTCACATAATCAGGGCCCATTCAGTTGTTTCTTCTCCAGACTAAATATCCCCAGTTCCTTTGGCTGTTTCCCTTTTGTCGTGCTTTTGTGAGCATCCCAGTCATTCTCTTCTTTAGTGGCTTCAGTTTATCTTTTTCTCAGAGGACACAAGTTGTCCCTGTCTGGGGTAAGACAGTACTGCCATCTCTTCCTTCAGCTGATGAAGCTTAGGAAGGCTTTCACTTCACTGGCATCGACTTTATTCTCTGTGGTTTGTGTGAGACGGGGTTCTGCCAAATCCCTGACGTATTTTCCCCAAGTTCCCTTTACTTATCGAGCTGCCCCCACCTCCCCTGCAGCATGTGCCTTTGGAATTGGCTTTTTGGAGGCAAGTGTAGTTGAACCAGTTAAAATCTTCAAGTCACTAGGCAGGCGAATGGAGCCTTTAGCAGATAATTGGCGTTTGCCAGGTTGCTGCGGTGGTGGAACTCTGAGATTGGAGCCTGCCCTTGAGGAGTTTTTCAGTCTGTCTGTGAGGAAGTAAAAGTAAATAAAAATAAGGACTTGAAAGGAGTTACCAAACCACGTGTTGGGATGTCCAAGATGGAGTGGAGGGGCCGCCCAGGTTGTGCTCGGGAGTGTCTCTGAGAGGCAGGGAAGCAGTGCCAGTTAGATTGGGAGGAGGCTGAGGTAGGCTGCTGTTGGTGGGAGAAACGGCAGAGCCTAAAAAACTGCTTCACAGATCGCAGTCAATTCCATTCTCCCTTCATGATTTTTACCATTTTCCATGTCATTTGTGCTAATAAAGTTTTTCTTCAAATTGACCTGCTTTAAAAAAAACAACACTAAAACACCAGTTTAAAAGGAAACTAGTAATGAACCCATTATCACCACTGCAAATGGAAAGCCAGTGCCATCATTTGCAGTCAGTAGCGGGTACCTGTAAATAGAATGAATGCAGTGCCGTCAAGTTCTAGCTGATTCTCAGTCTGCTGAAGGCTTTGGGCCCGAGATGTCCTCTTAAAAGAGGAGGTGAGCTAGTTTAGAGAAGCGTTAAGACCAGTATTGGACTGTGACCATTCTCTTTGATCGAGAAGGCTGGAAAAATAATTGGAAGGGGAACAATGTCTCTGAGACGCAGTGCTATTTGAAGCCCTGCCCCACATCTGTTGTCACCCTGTCTGCCCTGCAGGGTGGGGAACGTTGTCGTAGGAAACCCTCCTGGGCGCCCGGGGAGGAGGCTACCGTGCTGTGGGCTGGGTTCAGGGTAAGAGTTTGGCCCCCACTCTGAGGGCCCTCCTGTGCTACCACCGTGGTCCCCTTAGGTGTGAGGACGCCGGCCTGGTTTCTGTCTCCATGTGGAGATCAGTGGGTTCCTTGCCCTCTCTGGGATCCGGAAGCTCCCAAGGCACATGCAGTAATGGCTACAGGAGAAGGATCCTTCGCACATCCTCTGCACCCAGGAAACACTGGGTTGTTTTACAGATGGGGAAACGGGCTCAGAAAGGTGAAGGGATTGCCTGGATCTAAGCCCGGGTATCTCAATTTCATAGCCTGTGTTACTATGCTAGAGTTTCAACGGCAACACTCTTGACGTTTTGGGCTGGACAATTCTGTGTTGTGGGTGCTGTCCCGGGCCCCTACGCATCAGACAGCAGTAGCCTCCTTCCCCCTCGTGACGAGAAACATCTCCGAGCATTGCTCTGAGCAGCACAGTCGCCTTGCTTGGGAACCACTGTGCTGCACCACGAAGCTGTCTTTGTGCTGTCTGCGGATCTGCCTGGCCTCTCTGGAGGAGGGTGGACGGGGCTTAGCGTGCTGTGAGGGGTTGAGTCTGCACACACAAGATGTTCCGTCCATGCCTGACGGAAAGGCACGACGCTTTTAGTTTTTTCTCCTGAAAATTACCCCTTAGAAAAGAGGGCCGTTCTCCTATTCAGATCTTCACAAAGTTATGTCGTGGACTCATTTCTAACTGCCCGGTGGATGTACTGGACAGACTTCTGTGTCCAGTCCCAGTAAATGGTACCTGCAACCTTCCAGTTGCTCAGGCCAGAAATCTTGGGGGGTTGTCCTTAGTGCCTCTCTCCCTCTCACACCCCACATCAGGCTTGGCCTTCAGAATGCAGGTGTAGGCCCATGCCTCCTCCCCATTTCCCCTCCCCACCTCCCCCTCCACCCCTGTGGTCCAGTCACCACCCTTCACCGCCTGGGTGATCGCAGTGGCCTCCTAACCCATGACTCTGCTTCCACCCTCACCCCCTGTACCCGATTCCCTACCTAGCTGCCAGAACCATCCTTTAAAGATACAAACAGATTACATTGGTCTCCTGCTCAAAGCCCTCCAGTGGCTCCTCCACGTGGCCATTGTCGTCACGGGGCCTACAGAGCCTGCAGGAACCGGCCTGCTCTGCTGCTTCTCGCCGCTTTGCTCTCTCCAGTGGAGACCTGCTCCCCGCCTCGGGGACCTTGCCCCTGTCCTTCTCGATGCCTGGGATGCTCGCGCCCGCATCTGCCCAGCTCGCTCTCACACCTGCTCAAAGGCACTGTGCTTTCCCAAGGGCTTCCCTGATCAGCGTGCACGTATTACAGCCCCTCTCCCCCCTTTATTTTTCTTCTCAGCACACAGGAAATAATTTTCATGTAATGGATAAGTGAATTACTAAGCACTCCCGCCATTACTTTATGTTGAACGTCAGGGCGCACTTCGGGGAAGACTCAGGAGCCTGCGGTAGCCCCACTCAGTGCTAGTTCTGGATGCTTGCGGCTGTCCCAGCTGATTGACCAGAAAGGGTGTGCTCTCACAATTACAGGTGCTGGAAATTAGTGCACCTTTTTGGTGATCACTTTAAAACAGTATGTGAAGTGGTCCTGTTATGGCCGTCCTGGATCTAAATCTGTAGGATTAATAGGGAAAAAACCTCTCATGTCAGGCAAAGGAGTCCTAGTGTCAAGTGACAGCATCATCCTCAAATTCAAAAGGGCTGTTTCTCAGATGGCTTAGACAGAAGTGAAGTTGATGGGCCCTGGAAAACTGTTAGGTGACCCCAGAAGTGGCTCAGGTGAAGACAAAGATACTGATGTGAAAGGCGCAGGTGATAAGTTTGAATGAAATTGTTTCATGAGATGTGAGTGGGAAAATGCGACATTTCTAGATGAATAGTTTATGTGTGACTTGAAATATGTATGACTAACTTGACAGCTATAATTGGTAGGTGTTTGATTATTTCATTCATACTTCTAAAGGTTTATGAATTTGAGTCATTATTTTTGGCTCTTCACACTGGGGAAGCTGGGAGAATTGCCCTGTGTCGGGGTGTGCATGGGAAAGGTCCCTCTCGTTTTGGGCCTCCAGAGGGTGCTATCCTGTGATTGACTGCGGCTGGTCTGCGGGCCACCTTCCCCGCCCAGATGTCAGAGGAGCAGTTAGAGGAATCTTCTGGGTCACGAGTCTGGTGATTCTTTCAGATTTCGGGGGAAATATCAACGTGGAGACCATCAGTACCTTTATCGACGGTGGAGGCCGTGTCCTGGTAGCTGCCAGCTCAGACATTGGTAAGTCTGACCTGGGGAGTTCTGGTGTTTTCCACCATTTCTCCAGGGAGCTTAGAAAGCTTTACAAATGGAAGCTGACAAATTGGCGCTCACAGGGGAGCCTCAGCCAGGGAGGGAGTGAGGGAACGCCAGTGCCATCTGGCCCCTCCTGTGCTTTCCTGTGACCAGAGCCCATGAGATGAGAAGTGGGTCCTTTTAAGGACTGGGGTCCCTGTTTGTTTGTTTTTCCCTTCTTCTGTTTTTGTCTTTTTCCTTTGTTTCTTTCGTGTTGTTTTGGTGGCTCTTCTCTTACGAAAAGAAGGCAAGAGGGGAGGTTTGACAGATTATTTTTGTGTTTCTTACATCGGACATTTTCAAAGATACGTAGAAGCAGGGAGAGGAGAGTTCCAGTGTTCCGAATCCCATGTACTTACCACCCAGCTGCACCAGTGAACACCACTGACCAGTCTTGTTTCATTCCTTCCAGTGTCGATAGGTTTTTAAAACCATATTGGGTGGGGTTCTTGGTGGGGCAATGATGAGGAAGAGAGAAACCTCGTAAGCCCAGGCTCATCCAGATCAAGTTCGCCCATGCCAGTTACTTCGCTTCCAAGGAGGTTTTTGCGCAGAACCAAGGTCACTGTGCTTGCGGAGGGACAGGGCCAGGTGGTGGCACTTGTCAGTTCAGGCTCTGACTCGCACAGGCAGAACACCGTGCTGTTGCCCAGGGGTCCAGTGGGCGCTGCGCCCAGCCTGCTGAAGCTGCAGGGCCCCGGGGCTGACTGGTAGAGAGCGGCTCGTGAGGACGCTAGGACGAGGGGCACTGCTTAGCCCAGGGCCCGCCTTAGGGTCGGTCAGGCATCTCTTGGGTCTGTACTGCAGGTGACCCTCTTCGAGAGCTGGGCAGTGAGTGTGGGATCGAATTTGACGAGGAGAAAACAGCTGTCATCGACCATCACAACTATGACATCTCAGACCTTGGCCAGGTAATCAGGCCTGTCACCTTCCAGGTTTCAGGGCCTAATAGCAAAATTCAGCCTAGAAACCGGGAGGGCATCCGGAGAGGCTCCGTGGCTTGGGGCGCCTTTTCCTGATCCCCATCTTCCCTCTGCCCCTGCAGCATACGCTCGTCGTGGCCGACACGGAGAACCTGCTCAAGGCCCCGACCATCGTGGGGAAGTCGTCTCTGAATCCTGTCCTCTTTCGAGGTGTCGGGTGAGTGAGCAGCGAGAGGCCCGCAGAAACCCCGGGGGAGGAAGGGATCGCTTTCTTTTGTCAGGAAACCGGCCCAAGCTTGTGACTCTTGGGGGCCTTTCCTTCCCCAGAGGATGTGGGTGAGGTGAATATGTGACGTTAAGAGTTAGGCTCCGTTGTGACAGCAGGAGGAGTGCTAGGGGATTGGCTGTTAGAAAGTAGGGTTAATTCTTAGGAAGAAATGGCTCCTGGAGGGCCCCAGGTCCTTTGGGCTGAGTCCCTGGGGTCCGGGCTGGCCCTTCTCTTGTCCTTCTCCAGGATGGTGGCCGACCCCGACAATCCTCTGGTGCTGGACATCCTGACGGGCGCTTCCACCTCCTACTCCTTCTTCCCCGATAAACCCATCACCCAGGTAAGGGGCCTTCGCCGCCGTGAGGCCTCCCGGCCCTGGGCCTGGTAGCAGAGCACTTTTTGTTTGAAAACGAGAAGCAAGGAGAGCACCCTTCTCTGAGGCAATGAAATGAGAAGTTGGTGGGAGGGGGACGAGGGCAGCCACAGCGGGGTAGCGGGGTGGGTCTCAGCTTCTGCCCTCAGCTGGGGCCCAGGCTGGCCCCTCGCCCTGGCTCTCCTAGCTGACGGCCTCGTGTCGTTCCCAGTACCCCCATGCCGTGGGGAAGAACACCCTCCTCATCGCGGGGCTGCAGGCCAGGAACAACGCCCGGGTCATCTTCAGCGGCTCCCTCGACTTCTTCAGCGACGCCTTCTTCAACTCGGCGGTGCAGAAGGCTGCGCCCGGCTCCCAGAGGTAGATGCAGGGGGTGCTTAGGGGTGAGGTCTGGGCGGTAGGTCTGCGTGGATGGGGAAGAAGGAGGCTTTTAGCTAGGAGTGTCAGAGGCTACGTTATCTTCAGGTGCTTTAAAATTATTCGAAGACTTTATATTGTTGATGTTGGCAGTCCAGACTTTTCAGGATAGTGATGGCTTCTCTGGAGATGTTTCCGTAATTGTGTATTTATTGTGCAGGTGACACCCAAAGCAACACCTCACGCCTATCCTTCTGTGCTCCTGTTCACCAGCATCCCTAGATGTGTATGGCCTCTAGGCAGAAATTGGCTGTGTATGGTTTATCTTGGTGGATAGTGGTTGGTTTACCAGGCACCCCTGGAAGGAAGCTGGTCCCAGCGCTCCAGCCTCTCCTGTTTCCCCTTCTGCAGGTATTCCCAGACAGGCAACTATGAGCTAGCTGTGGCCCTTTCCCGCTGGGTGTTCAAGGAGGAGGGTGTCCTACGTGTGGGGCCTGTGTCCCATCATCGGGTGGGCGAGACAGCCCCACCCAACGCCTACACGGTCACTGACCTAGTGGTAAGAGCTCCTTGGAGCGGGAGGGCCCCCGGGTTTTGGCCAAGTTGATTCCGGTCAAAAGCACTTACTGAACATTTCTGTGTTGGGCCTGAGGGGCCTAAACAAGGCTGAATAAATTCATCTTCACTGTAAGAAAGTCAGTTGAGGTGCGGAGAGCCTGCCTAGTAAACCCATACCCTAACAGGTGGCCTTTGGAGGAGGTGTGCTTTTGCTGTGCGAATGCAGAGGTGGGAGGGGCTTTGCTGATTCACTCTGCTAGGAGCGGAATTCACATGAGAAACCACATTTGAGTTGGGTCTTGAGGATGAATCCGTCAGGAAGAGAAGTAGGGAAAGGCGAGAGCAGTGAATATGGAAGCAGGGATGCCCAGGAGTGCCCGGTGCTTTCGGGAAGGGCGGTGTTTGGGTGCGGGCTTCCACGGGCTTGTAAAGGGGTGCAGGTACGAGTCAGGGGGGTGAGCCGGCTGGGTGGCGTCCTCCATCACTGTCCAGGGGCGGTGGGTGGGGCTTGCCCGGGTTTTCAGAACGCCTGGTGGTTCCTGCCAGACTCACTGGGGATTCAGTGCAGCTGAGGGCTGGGGGCGTCCCCCGGCCACCCCGGCCAACCAGCCTCTCCCCTCAGGAGTACAGCATCGTGATTGAGCAGCTCTCAGACGGCAAATGGGTCCCCTTTGACGGTGATGACATCCAGCTGGAGTTTGTCCGCATTGATCCTTTTGTGAGGACCTTCTTGAAGAGGAAAGGTGAGTGCAATTCTTGCAAGAGAGAACTCTGGGAAGCCTGTCCCTGCCTCGGGCCGGCTCTCGTGCGGCCGACAGACACTGTGGGAAGCCCCTCCTGGTTACGTGTCTCGGCTCTTCCCCAGCTGGCAAGTACAGCGTCCAGTTCAAGTTGCCTGACGTGTACGGCGTGTTCCAGTTCAAAGTGGATTACAACCGGCTAGGCTACACGCACTTGTACTCCTCCACTCAGGTAAGCCAGCTTGCAGCCCCGTCCCCAGCCAGCGCCTGCCCCACCTGGGCCTCCGCGTGGCCAGGGCCTGCCACCTCTGTCGTGTCGCAGGTGTCGGTGCGGCCCCTGCAGCACACGCAGTACGAGCGCTTCATCCCCTCGGCCTATCCCTACTACGCTAGCGCCTTCTCCATGATGGTGGGGCTCTTCATCTTCAGCGTCGTCTTCTTACACATGAAGGAGAAGGAGAAGTCTGACTGAGGGGCCGGCGCCCCAGACTCCTTCCAGCAGACGTGGAGGGTTTTTATAGGACTGCTTTTTCTCCCCTTTATGGTGGGCCTTTTTGGGGGGTTTTGTTTTTTTTAAAGCCACGGACAGTGGCACAGCTTACCTCAGCGGGAGATGGAACATTGAGTACCAAGGGGTGGGGGGGGTTAGGGAATAATTTCTGAGTTTTTCCACCTTGAATGCTAAGTGTGTTTTCACATGTGAAGTCAACTCTCATTTCTAAAATAAAGAGAAACATCACCCTCAAACTTCATCTGGCCCCCGTTGTGCTTTGCTGATGGTGTGGGTGCTGCTGAGAAATGACTGGATACAAAACAGTAAGTGGCCTTTTTTAGTTTTGCTGAAGACTGGAAATGACAGAGCTTCTAAACGTCAAGGGATAAAATAAGGTTAATAAAGGCCAGTAGGGAAATCACTGAAATTGGAAATCTAGGAAGTCAACAGTGCTTGACTTTATAACAGAATTATAGAACTGCTTGGTTGAAAAGAACCTTAAATTATGTTCACCTTGCTTTAGGCAATAGTTGTGTTCCTAAAAAGCATGTGTAAAGTTGTATGTAAAATCCCTTCCCCGTCATTGATCGTTTCTTGTCTTTGTGGCATAAGAATCACTCTTAGAGCCAAGTATTCAGTTCCAGGCACATACACGTTCTGCAGTTGTAAATATGCATTTAATTCTTCACAATTCCTGTAAGAAACACTAGTCAGAAGGGGAGAATTAGCGAGTTTAAAACACTGTACTGTTAATTCCCATTTCATCAGTCATGTTAGCTCCGCTAGACTCAATTCAGTAGCTGGACGAGCTCCGTGGCAATGCTTCCTCCAGAGCACCCTCAGAGCTGTTCCAGGACGCGTGACTGAAGTGCAGAGGCTCCCACATCTCAGGCCTCACTTCAGCGTTTTTCACTCTGATACCTGCATACCCTGACCTGTGCGAACGTTTGCCTTAGCGCAGGTAACACGCAGACTCTAACGTGGAACGCAGGTCTGACCCGCCTCAGCTCGGCCTCACCTGCTCGGTCACTACCTTTTCAGAGGTCTGTGAAGACAGGACACGAGCTTAAGGTGGGACTTTTTGGTCAGCAGCTTACACCCGAGTAGCCCCTCGCCTGGTACAGCGGGCTCATTCCTTTGGATTTGTACGCAAGAGCTAGTCACATATTTAGCGCTGATACACAAAGGGGCCTGGGGATTAGCCAGCGTTTCTTTTTAGCGTTAGTTAGGCCCTCTGAATTCGTCTAGACGAGGGGTTGGCAAACTTGGCCTGTGGGTCAGTCTGGCCTGCTGCCTGTTTTTTGTAGGCCTGCAAGCTAAGAACAGTTTTTACGTTTAAGTGGTTGGAAACAATTGAGACTATTTAGTGACACGTGAAATCCAAATCTCAGTGTCCCTAAATGAAGCTTTATTGGGAAGCCGCCACACTGACTTGCTTACGTATTTAAGGCTGCCTTATGCGCTGCAATGGCAGAGTTGAGTAGCTGCAACAGCCTGAGTACTGGCCCTCTACAGACAAAGTTTGCCGACCTCTATCCAGACCAGTTTCTTCATTTTAGAGGTAAGAGAACTTCAGTCCACACAGGTTATATGATGCATCAAAATCACACTGCTTGAGCGCGTCAGCAGCTAGACTGTGAACTCGAGCTGTTCCTTCCGCTTGCCAAACCCGAGGCCTTCTCTCTGGCTGACTGGCCCACCCTGCACCATCTTTTCTCCTGACCGACTCCCACACCCCTCACCTAGGAGCCCCTCCCTCAGCATTCACAGACCATCATGACACAGATACTGGAAGTTCTTTTAGTAATTCATTCACCAGCTCCATCAGCTATCACAGCGCCGCTCTCCACGAGCAGAGGAGGAGGGCTGCCTGACTCAGCGCTTCATACTCCAGGTTGGCCAGGAATAACATCTTCATTCTTGTTTCCACACAGTTCTTCTCTGCAAGCCTGTTGGCCAGCAGAGTGGCGGCTGACTGTTGGAGGAGCCAGCCAATCATCTTGTCTGGTTTCAGGTCCTTCAGGGCTAGAGTACGTTCACCCCAGAGGCTTAAATGAAGCAGGTTAGCAGCGACTCGGGCAGATGGCCTCTGTAACAGGAAGGGAAGCTGATGCTTAGAACCTGTGACAAAGTCTTCACCCACAGCCTGCTTTGTTAATGCATCCTCGTTGCAGGGCCGTCCCTTCTCTGACCCCGAGCAAATTCTTCTCCACCCTTCTCTCTCCTACAATGCCCTGCACTCACCTGACAGACACACACTCCTGGCTTTTCCATGGGTACAAATTGGTGGGGGGCGGGGGGCAGTGTGCATTGCTGGAAGAGCCTCCCCACCCTGGAAGGCCCAGGAGCCATGTCTGGGGTGAGGGGAGTTGTCACGACTTAATGACGGGCAGCAGCGAGCACCTACCGTGACCGTGACAGCCTGCCGCACACGGTGAGGGGTAAGTGGTAGGACAGGAGTTTGAGCCCTGGTCTGTCCAGGCTGTTGCCACTAAACATGCCACCTCAACCGGACCTGCCACTCCAATCCAGGTTTCAAATATGTTAGCCTTTGTAGTAATTTCACAATGTCCAGATCTCTTAGGAGACGTCATCACATCTGTCTGATTAGATCTCAGCTGCTTCTTTAAGCTACATCTTCATTAAACATTTCTTAAAACTGCATCTCTTTCCCTCTGAGTAACTTTAAGCAACTAAAACCAAGAGGAGTTGAACTGCTGGAATCCTGACTAATTTGGTGGCCAGCTCCCGTACTCCTATCTATACGCAAGTCTCCTATACTTGGCCTTTACCTTTGTAAGACAGAGGAGCCGCCTGTCACTCTAGTGCTTGCCCAACCCTGACCTTTACTCTGGAACACGAACTGAGGTTTCCATCCACACAATCCCTGTAAACCTGGGGATGGCCTCACCTTGCTGGCGTCTCGCTGGAGCAGCGACCTCACCAGCTGTCTCGCCTCCGGAGGCACCGACTCGGGCAGTGCTGGCAGCTGAGCTTCTTGGTAACTGCGGCTTTCAAGGCGGGCCCTGCCCTGGCCGTAAAAGGGATTGGGGAGCCCGAAGATTTCGTAGGCGAGCGCTCCCACCGCCCAGGCATCAGCCTTGCTGTAGTCGATCACTGCCCGGGGGCCAGGGCAGGCTGTGGACACCTGCTCAGAAAGCAACCGGTGAGCACTCATGCTGCTGGTACTCCTAAACTATTCATGCTCCTGCACAGCACCCAACTCACAGAGTAATCTGAACTCTGTCCCAGGGAAACTAGAACCTGAGGGAACTGTAGCTCAGATGCAGGAGAATCTGCTCAGCTCTGCTTTGGGCTGACAAAACGCACATCTCCTGGAACATCAGATCCAGATTTAAGCAAAGAGGCAGGGAAGGGACTTCTGATACATTGTGGGTCAGAGAAGATGAAAGTGTTGAGTAAACAGGAAACCTGGTGGGAGAGGCTCTGCTGATGGCACCCGACACGCTCAGCAGGACTCACCTCAGGGGCCATCAGGCAGCCATTTCCACCACGGTCCACATACCAACTGGTGAAAGGCAACTGCAGGCCGACACGCTCATCAGCCAGGCAGCAGCCGAAGTCTGTGATCACCAACCAGGGGCAGCCGTCTGCAGACGGACAGGCAGAGGTGAGTGGCCGAGTCTCCCCCACCAACCCCCCCCACCGCCCGAGGTCCTATGTTTCCACTAAAGCCACCCTTTGGATGTGGGTACGAGGGGCTCACAGGGACTCCGTGTTGACCCAGGAGCACAGGCCAGCAAGGCCTGGACAGCTGCCCACTCGCCGGAGAGCTGAGCGGGGCCAGCCACACAAGTACAGATGTGCCTCTAGGAAATCAAGACCCCCACGCAAAGAACGGGATAAAATTTGTCCCAATCTAAATAATCTAGTAATTGGAGCTCTCCCAAGATCGAAGGAGCAGCTCTTGTTTTACTGATCAGGTGGTGCTGGCTCAAATGACCGCCAAGAGCCTTTGAACTTGAAACCTCAAATCCAAACCTAAAAAATAGGTGCGTTATGAATTATTTGTAAAAGGATTCATACAGACTTCCTTTAAAAAGCCAGTTCCCCTAGAACTGCATATTTAATTATCTCAAATCTTCTAGTTCAAAATTGACCAGCGGTATGGCTCTTTTACAGGATCCCCAGGCAAGTGACCATCCAGCTTCACTTGAGTGCTTCCAGTGACGGGGAGCTCACTGCCAGGGGCAGCTGGGCTGACATTCAAGTAGTGCTCACTGTTTGAAAATTCTTTCTTATATTAAGCTAAAGTCTACCTCTCTTTCACTTTATTCAAGAAAATGTCCACCACTGAGGTTTCTGTTCTGTTAGCGGACAACCGAAAGGAACCTGGGAACCGTTAACCACCACTCCACGGGTCCTACACAGAGAACAAAAACCTCCATCTTGAAGGAGGGAGTGCTCATCTCTTGTGTACAGAGCTAAGACATAACAACTTAGAACATAAAAATCAAAAAAGACCCAAAGGCTCCTAAACGTCCCCAGACCTAAAGTCCAGTGTGCCCTGGACTGCCTGGAGGTGCAGCGGGACAACTACCTGCGTCTGGCTCCACAAGGACGTTGTCGGATTTCAGGTCTCTGTGTGCGACGCCCTGCTGCACCAGGTGAGCCACCCCTTCCAGGAGCTGCAGAGTCATCACGGTGGCCAGGCGGGGGCTCGGGCTGTTCCCATGAAGATACTGGCGCAGGGTACAGGAGTAGCTGGCAGAGAGGGCAACAGGGCCTCGGCTACTGTGCACCAAGGATCCCGAGCACCTTATTTCCTATTAGCGTGATGGCCTTTCCTCTTCTTTTTTTTTTTTTTAATTTTATTTATTTATCTTTTATTTATTTATTTTTGGCTGTGTTGGATCTTTGTTGCTGCACACGGGCTTTCTCTAGAGAAAGAGAAATGAAGGCAAGCGGGGGCTACTCTTCATTGCAGTGCATGGGTCTCATTGTGGTGGCCTCTCGCTGCAGAGCACAGGCTCTAGGTGTGCGGGCTTCAGTAGTTGTGGCTCGCAGGCTCTAAAGCGTAAGCTCAGTAGTTGTGGCTCACGGGCTCTAGAGCTCAGGCTCGGTAGCTGTGGCACACGGGCTTAGTTGCTCCGTGGCACGTGGGATCTTCCCGGACCAGGGCTCGAACCCATGTCCCCTGCATTGGCAGGCAGATTCTTAACCTCTGGGCCACCAGGGGAGCCCCTCCTCTTCTTCCTGAACATTTTGATTTCCTTTTTCCCCAAGTATCCTTTCTGTTCCCACCCACCATCTTGAAATTAGGAAGTAAGAGCTGGGGCCTCACTATTAAAAGTAACAGTACAGATGCTTGTTTCCTTAAAAACCCATACGGCAATGCCAGGGGTGCAGGGACGGAGGAAGGAGAACAGTTTATGTTAAGAAACCAGGTGAGGTAAGCATAGAGGGGGCAACAGCCAAAGGTACTAACAGCACTAGGGGAGAAGTATGTTCTGACTCAACACGTGTTTCTGTTTTCATGAAAAGTTGTCCTAAAGGGACAACTGGCCTCCCAGAGGGCGGGGATCCCTCTTCCCTGCAACCCCAGGCTCCAGGCATGCTGCTCACTACAGGGCCTGCCACACCCGACACTTACTTCTTCATCACAAGGAAGAGTGTCCGCCCGTGGCCCAGGCCTTCGGGGTGAAGGCGCGGGGGCAGCACGTCAGGGTAGTCGAGCAGGGCCCCTGGCAGCAGTGGCACAGACGACGTGAAGGCGCGGAAGACGCGGATGACGTTGGGGTGTGCGGCCAGTTGCTTGGGACCCCCCTTGGATCTTCTTTTTCAGCCAAGTGGGACAAACATGAGGCCAGTAGCAGATATGACACTTGGAAATATAACAGTCTAAGGCCTCATTCAATACCGACATGCATTTATGCGCCCAGCTAGCTCCTCGTATCAACTCTGCCCCAGGTGCAGAGCCTGGTTTTGGAAGGAAAACCCACAATGACTCATTGCATTCAGTGACTCCACCAGTCCGTCCACTGTCCATCCATCCCAGGTGGCAGAACACAGTGGAGGGAGGAGACCCTGGAATCAGACTGCCTCGGATTGAATCCCACCCCTGCCACTCCAAGTCCTTGGCCAAGTTGCTTAACTTCTCTGGGCTCAGTCTCAAATGCAAAAGGGGGATAAGGTGGTAACATACCTCAAGAAGTTGTTAATGCTTGTAAAGGACCTAGAATCTCCTCGATTCCAAGTTCTAGCATAACACTTGGCATGGAGTATGAGCCCAATAAACCTTTGAGTGAATGGATACACATGCAGTTCATAGTAGAGATGTCACCTGCTGCCATGCCCACACCTACCGCTCAGACACAATGGCCACATTTGGGATTGCATGAGCAGGGCTGCAAAACCACCTGCCCCTGGCTCAGAGCTGCTGGGACTAAGGGTGAGCACCTACCCCAAGGGCAACAAGCCTGCAGTCATGTCTGAGGCCCAGTGGCTGGCAGGAAAAGGGGAGAGTCTCTCTTTGTGGAGTGAGTGAGTGAAGAAACGTGGCAGTACCCGGGCAGTCAGCAATGGAGCTGAGCGTGAAAGGATGCGGTTACAGAGCAGGACCCTACGGGGCCTTTCCCCGTATCCTCTGCTTTAGCTCCTCTCCAAAGTACCTGGATAACAGTATCTGATGCACATTCCTGAGCTGTTTTACAGATGTGACAACCCCCCACCAAATGGAAGGTGCTAACTACTTGATGACCACGGGCTCATGGCCCCCAGACCTACTGGCACCTAAGCATTGATAATGTTAACCCCTGTGACACCACCCTGTCACCTCACCATCAACCAGTCAGAGAACTGTGCACGAGCCGATCACATACCCTGTGACCCCCTTCCCTTCCCCTCCCCTGGCCTTTAAAAACGCTTTGCTGAAACCCTTGGGGGAGTTCGGGGGTTTTTTGGGCATGAGCCACCCTTCTTGCATGGCCCTGCAATAAATCTCTCTCTGCTCCAAACTCCGATGTTTCAGTATTGTTTGCCCTCACTGTGCTTTGGGCACATGAACTTGAGGCCTGAGGGAAGCCAGAGGTGTAGCCATGGGTAGGAAATAAGGGCGCTGGGTGGCAGAGGAGGAGGATGGAGCAGAAGCCCAGAGACATCAAGACAACACAGAGAGTTCGACACATGCTCTGTCTTCAGAGCTGCCTCAGTTCCGAGCTTTGAAGCCGGTCCACCATGTGGCCTCGTACAGCTCCTCTGGACTCTACCCAAATGGGCCCCTGTCCTAGGCGATCAAAGGAATCAAAGCATTGTTCCTAGCCTGGGGCCATTAGGGCCAGTGGGAGAGTCAGGATCACAGCACAAGGCTGTCAGTGCCACAGTGGGAAAGCGCTGCCTGGCTGTCACGAGAGCCCAGAGGAGGCGTGTGGCTGTGCTGGGGAGACGCGTGTGTGTTTGTGTGTGTATATAGAACTGGAGCAGGACCGGAGTGTGTGTGTGTGTGTGTGCGTGCGTGTGTGTGGGGTGTGTGTGTGTGTCTAACTGCACACACAAGAGGCCTGTGTGCATCTGGTAAGGGCATATGAATTCACCACGGTGGAGCATAGGGTGTGAACGGGAGAAGATCAGAAATCAGGTGGGAGAAGCAGCCCCAGGAGCAGATCACAAGGGCTGAGTCTGAGGTCCCTAGAGGAGCAAGCCTAGGAAGAAATCCACCCAGTGCTCTCAGGGTCTTGGAGTCTTTCTCCTGAGAGTTGATGTCATCAGTACTTTAGGTAACAGACCTTCTACCATATTCATCTAATCATTCCGCAGACATTCACTGAGCTGTTGGCTGTACACAGTAAACAAACATAAAAGCCCTGCCCTCAGAGAGCTTTCAGTGCAGCCACAGAGACGATGAATAAATAAGACAAAGACATCTACGATTTAAGGACAGATGGAGATAAATGCTGTGAAAAAACTAAAGTGGGTAGAATACTGGAGAGTGACAGGTCTGCACGGCAGCGCCATGTCAGCTGGCTGACGCTTCCACCACAAAAGGAAGCACCAGAGGATAAAGTTAGACCCTAGGAACCAGCTGACACCCACCCTTCCCTACAAAGGAATCCGGAGAAGAGGAGGCCAGGGCTAAGCCCACCAAGCAGCTACTTCCCTAGGCCTGCACCGACCGTCAGTCACACTAGAGCCTTCCAAGCCCTCGAAGGGGTCTTCCACGTATGTTTCCTTAAGTCCCCATTTCCACCTTCTTGCTTCTGATCTACAGACGAACCCTCTAGTAAGTCACCAAAAATGCAGCGGGCCACCTCTTCCTGGGGGTCTGCAAATACTAAAGGGAGCACAGCGTCTCCTCTGGCACAAGTATTATCTTTTACAACCTGTGGGTTTGCAAAGCCAAGGTGAGCTTCGGCTGCCATCCAGACTCTTCCCTCTGTGGAGGGAGCCTCTTTTCCTACTTCTCTGCCTAGCTAATGGCTATCCATCTTCCAAGAGGCAGAACAAACTGTCCCTTCAAGAGGCCTTTCTGAATGGCCCCGAACCCCTGCAACACACGCACCTCTGGGCTCCCTCAGCACCTGAGCGTATGCTATTCTAGCACTTACCACGCTAGACTCTGCTCCCGACTTCTCAGGCTCCTCTGTCACATGGAGAACAGGCCATTAAAAAAAAACTCTTGGCACTATCGGGTCACGGCAGCTGTTCGTGAAGTAAGCGTTGCCTCCGCTGGGGACAGAGTTCGATTTGTTTCCACCTGGGCATTACTTAGGCATCAGAAACCAGATCCATTTCCCATGGTTCTGAACTGGGCAGCTTTGGACGGCCTTCTCTCCCTACTCCAGCGTGAGTCGGCCACCTGCATCTTCCACCAGAGTCGGACCGTCTACAGTCTTTCCCAATTATCCACCAACTGAAAATCCATCACTGGCTACATCATTCAGTGAGAATTTATTATCTACTGTGTGTCGTGTCAGACACTGTGCTGAGCGGTGAGGGCACAGGTGGGGATTCTGCTCTGTGTGGTGGGCAGATGGGTGCTTACCTGTGAGCAACTGCTCCATACTCCCCGGCCAAGGCCACTCGACTGGCTGGGACGAGCTCCTGGCTCATTGTGCTAAAGATGGCTTCGCTGGATGAGCCCGCCTGGAACACATCCGTAATGGATCCAGGGTTACACAGGCCCAAGCAAGTCCAGGCCCTCCTTATAACCTGGACCAGGACAGCTACTGCCTAGAATTGGTTTTGACCTTCAAGCTAAGATAACCTCTCTGAAGTGGGAGGCCAAGTTGAGTGTCTCCTGGGAGAGAGAGGGCAGAGATGCCATCCATGCCAACCCAGAGGACGCTCCCCACGCCTCACACTCTTTGACAGCTCAGGTGCCCACGGCAGGAGGAGGTGTCAAGATGATCAAGGCAGGGGCCCTCCTTCCTGCCATAGGTGCCTCCGGTCACCACCAGGCTCAAACCTGACCACCGAGCACTAACGCTCACCCTCGCAGGCTCCCTTCAGCAGACAGGCCCAGCCCGACAAGCCCCCGCTGGATAAACTCGTGCCGAATCACAGAACAACCCTCTTCATCACCCAGTAAAAAACACAAAACAAGGAAAAGCACCTTATTTCCCTCATTTCATTATGAACAGCTCTCAGGACTTGTGAAACCTGTCAAGAATCCTTTAAGAATCAAGTCTTTTAGCTTTTGTGAATGCATTTGCTGTCGTGCCCCAACCAGTGGGAGTTTTGATACTAAGACTGGATGTTTCCTAGGTCGAGGACTTGGCTACTTGTTAGCTATCAGCCCAGCGTGGACGTATAGTCTAATAACCTCCATTCCCCAGATCGAAACCTGAACCTGCATCCTTCAGTGTCCAGCATGAGCTGTGTGGCTGTGTCCCACCTTAGCCTCGGACAGATGCTCTGGGCAGGAGGAAACGCATCAGGTCTTGATGAATTTCCTGACCTCTCCTCCCACCCCCCCCCCCCATGTAATGGCAAGATAAATTACTCTAAATGGACAGAAGTCTTTGTTTTCAGGTGGGAAAAATACTCAATTTCCCAAAGTGTCGAGTTCTGCAAGAGTTGAGAGCAGAGAGGCGACAAGCCAGCCTTGGGTCTGCAGGGGCGGTGGGAGGCGTGCGGCCCCTCGTGCCCAGCGTGGCAGGCCAGGGAGAGAGAGGCCTTTGCAGACTGCAGCCCTGAAATCAACTGATCGGCCTGGACACTTTAGGAACTTGGTACTCAGTGTGGCTCACGGCCCAGCAGCATGGGCATCGCCTGGGGGCTCGTTAGTGGCGGGGGTCAGGTGGGAGTCTCAGGCTCCACCCCGCAGCAGCTGCCCACGATCTATCTGCCTTCTAACCTGACCCCAGGTGATGCGTGGACATATTACAGTCTGAGACATGCTGCTTCAGACTCTTGTGCAAGAGCGTGAGGCACCTGTACTGTGGAGAATCTGTGTTGTTTCCTATCTACTGCCTGGGAAAAGCGCCGTGAGGTTCCCCCAAGATGGGCATTTTGAGAAACGCCGACTTTAAAGATGGAAGGCCCCACTCTTACCGAGATGTTCCACATCATCTTGATGGCCAAGGGAAAGGCAGGGGCCAGTGGGGCTTGCTCCTCTTCTCCTCGTGGAATGATCTCTGGGCCTCTCCCTGGAAGAAGCCCGATACTCCCTGCCACCTGCTGGTTCTGGGGCAACACAGGCATGGTGGCCTCATAGACAGCGGCACTGCAGCCCTTGCCAATGGACTTCCCGATCAGATACTCCTCCAGCCGGAAACCCTGCCAGCGTCTAGCGTCCAATGGGTCAGGGAGCAGCTTGTTTTTCTGGGTGAAAACTGCCTGTGAAGAAAAAAAGCAAGCACCGTGAGCCAGGGAGCCCAGAAAGGCTTCAGTGAAGGGATGCGGAGGTACAGTGAGGCGAGCTCTTCACTGACAAGACCAAGAGTCAATAAAAACACAACCAAGTTGGGTTTCACTGCTCGTCCTGGGCTCAGGCCATCCTGCTTTCTCTCTCATTACTCAGAGTAATTTTTCTCGAAGTGTCACTTCACTGCAGTCACCGAGACAGCCCAACACAGAACATGAATTAGTTAAGAGGTCAGAACTCTCAAATTCTGCAACGGGCACATCACTCCTTTGCTGCCTGTCAAGCTCCCAGCACAAGCTTGGGGGTTTCTGATTATGGAGACGGCTCCTTCTGCAAAGACCTCGGCAGGCAGGTATTGGACGGTTACCAAGAACTGTGTATGGGCAGAAGCATGTGGTCAGCAGCCACCCCTCCCACTTGGGAATGAGCTCAGGCTGCTTTTGCAGGCCAGGGGGTAAAATAAGGGGGCTCCCTGGAGCCGAGTCATCAGGGCCTGTTGTTGGGCTGCAGCCCACAGGCCTGCAAGCCTTGTATCTGCCCAGCCTTGAGACGACTGAAGAAAGAGCCTGGAGACACTGACAAAGGCATCAATGGTTTATTGGACGGGGTATCTTACACGTCTGCAGCATAAGGTCCTGGAGCAACATCCCAACGTGTGTGGCAGACAGTAGGCAGGACATGGCAGCAATCTTCACTAATCTTCACTAGTCGCGGGAGAAGGAGGCTACCATTTATAGGGAAATTGGTATCAGGTTGGCTCATCAGTTACCAGGGAAACCGGCGGCTGGGGCACGTCCCTCACAGCCCCTCACGTTAATGACCATCAAGAGGACAGATGTTTCCCTTTAATAAACTAGCAGGTGGAGCTGTTTTGGCCTAAGGCTTAGAATAATCACTAGCTGGGGCAGGGGGCGAGCACCTTCCCGTGAGTAGGATGTAAGTGAAGCAGGGACTGGTCCAGCAGGGGATGTACAGAGAGCAAGAGGACGGCCATCTTGAGTGGCCTGACCATACATCTGTCTTCCTGTCTCTACCTCTTAGGAATCTGGTGGGCCATTCTGTTTGCAGAAAGGAAACAAGAATACAAGAGTTCGAAGGGACATAGATGGAAATGCAGGTGCTGTGGGGATGCACTGGGATCGAGGCTATTTCCCCCAAATCGGGGTTCTTGCCTACTCCAGGCAGGTGACATCATTTCTGCAGTCACCCAAACTCTGCCTTCCCCCTCAAATCCCATCTGACCTGCTGACCCCTCCCTCTTCATGGTTAGTCACTCAGCTCCAGACTCTCCCACTCACGTCCTCCCTTCACCTGCTTCTGAGCCGGATGAAACCACACTGCTTTCACGTGTCACTCATCAGGTTCAAGAACCTGATAGGTTATTCGGTACCTTGTCCTGGTACTTCCTACATGGGAAAATTGTTCTGCAGGCTGGTCTGCACTGTCCGTGCTGGTCTCTCACATGCCTCTCCCTGAACCTTTGCTCAAACTATTCCCCTCCCCCGCCCCCTATTTCTATTGTCTTCACTCTACCTGCTTGCTCATCCTTACTCATCCATCAAGTCCCAACTCAAGCTCCTGCTTCCCCTATAACCAGTCCTGACAGCCAGCCCACAGCAACCTTTCCTCCTGGAGGATTCCTAAAGCACTGAGAACCTATGAGCTAACACACCTCGTATGATAACTTCTAATGTTTTTTAAAAACGAAAGTCTGTCTTGCCTTGCCAACTAGTTTCCAAACTCTGTGGAGTGGAAGCAATATCTTGTAGAGTAATCCTTTAGCAACCATGGTTTTGAGAATGAGATACATGTTTTAAAACTTTTAATTTTGAAATAATTATACACTCACAGGAAGCAGCAAAAAAAAAAAAAAGTACAAAATGTCCTGTGTACCCTTCACCCAGTTTCCCACAAGTGACATCTTATAAAAAGCACTAGTACAAAGCCCAGGAAAGTGACAACATACACTACTGTTAACTAGACTACAGACCTTACTCAGTTTTCACTTTTTCTTTTTTGGCCGCGCGCAAGTGGATTCTTAGTTCCCCGACTAGGGATGGAACACGCGCCCTCTGCAGTGGATGCGCGGAGTCTTAACCACTGGACCACCAGGGAAGTCCCTCACCATCTTTTCTGACCTGCATTCTTTCATGTGTGCACGCGTGCGCACGTGTAACTCTATGCAATTTCATCCCCCGTACAGACACATGCCATCACCACCACAATCAAGACAGCGTGTTCCGTCGCCACAGACTCCTCTGTGCCACCTCTTTGTATTTGGGCCACCCCCACCCGTCCCAGTCCCCTGGCAACCAGTGATCTGTTCTCCACCTCCACAGTTTTGGCATTTCAAGACTGTTATATAAATAGAATCGCACAGGATGTAACCTTTTGGAACTGACTTTTTTTCACTAAGCATAATGCCCTTGAGGTTCATTTAGGTTGTTACCTATCGATGGCTGACTCCTTGTTATTGCTTAGTATTCCACTGTATGGCTGTACCAGGGTTTGTTTCACAATTCACCTGCCGAAGGATGTTTGGGTTTTTAATATTTTGCTATTATGAATGATGCTGCCGTGAACATCTGTGTTTAAAAATTATTCTTAAGAATTGTGGTAAAATACACATAATTGGCCATTTTAACCATTTTAAGTGTGCAGTTCAGTGGCGCTAAGTACAGTCACACTGTTGTGTAGCCATCACCACCATCCATCTCCAGAACTTTCTTCATCTTGCAAAACTGAAATTCTATACCAATAAACAGTGACTCCCCAGCCCCTCTCCCCAGCCCTTGTTCGCTTTCCATCTCTATGAATTTGACTAAATACCTAGTATAAGTGGAGCCATACAGTACTTGTCTTTTTGTGCCTGGCTTCTATCACTTAGCATAATGTCCTCAAGCTCCTCCACGTTGTTGCATGTGTCAGAATTTCCTCTCTTTTTAAGGCTGAATAATATTCCATTGTATGTATATAGCACATTTTGCTTATTTTTCACCCACTGATGGACACTTGGGTTGCTTCCATCTTTTGACTACTCTGAATAATGCTATGAACGTAGGTGTATGAGTATCTGTTCAAGTCCCTGCTTTCAGTTCTTTTGAATATATACTCAGAAGTGGAATTGCCGGGATATGGTAACTCTACTTTTAATTTTTTGGGGGAACTGCCATACTGTTTTCCATAGCAGCTACTCATGTACAGGTTTTTGTGTGAACATAAGTTTTCACTTCTCTGGGTAAATGCCCAAGGCTGCAATGGCTGGGTCCTACAACGAATACATGTTTAGCTTTGTAAGAAACAGCCGACTATTTTCCAGAGTGGCTGCACCATTTTATATTCTCACCATTGGTCCAGTTTCTCTGCATCCTCACAGGCATTTGCTACTATCACTAAATTTAAAATTTTAGCTGTTCTAATAAGTATGCAGAGATATCACATTGTATTTTTAACCTGCATTTCCCTAGTGGCTAGTGATGTTGAACATCTTTTCATATGCTTATTTGGCATCTGTATCTCCTCTTGGTGAAATATATATTCATGTCTTTTGCCTATTTTATATAGGCTTTTTTTTTTTCCCCCAAATGCTTTCCAAATGCATCTAAAGGCACTGGTCAGTGTTCTACCCCAGTATGACACCATACAGAATTTTAGCACTAGAGTTGCCAGATCTGGTGATTTTCTTTCAAAAGAAGCCAAATGCCCGAATTTTTAAAATTAATTGGCAACTAATCAAAAATTTTAAGTCACAGAAAGGTGAAGTGTGAGGAAAGGACATGGAGGATGGTAAGCTTAGGGGGTCAAGCTCCTCGGTTTAAAAACAGCCTCCCTAATTTTAAGTAGGATTTGTCAAGTTGGCCGACCTTGGCTTCTGCCAGTTGAACTGCAGCAAAAGACAAGTACAGAGGCTGGGGACTAGGTCAGGTGTCACCTGTAGCCCCAAAGGGGACAGCGCAAATGTGAGACACTCTGGTGATGAGTAACACGAACTGGGCTGAAAACCAGGAAACATGGGAGACACTGCTTGGTTTTCAACCAGCTGTGTCCTTGGGCAAGTCACCCCACCTTCCATGACCTCAGCGCTAAGCTGTGAAATGCAGGGGCTGTACTAACTCAGTGTTTCCAAACCCCAGGAAGAACGACCTCCCTGGAAGAGGAGGGGATCCTGCCAGCAGATGGCCTTCAGACTTGAACTCAACAATGGTTCTTCCTTGGGTGTCCAGCCTGCCCACCTACCCTGCAGATTTTGGACTTGCCAGCCTCCAGAACGGCAGAGCCAATTCCTTCAAATAAATCTCCCTTTTTATAAACACATCTTATTGGCTCTGTTTCTCTGAAGAAATACAGATTTTGGTTGAGCAGAAACAGAATTCTCTGAGCTATTTAAAACATTTAAAAAGCCCAAGAACCTCTGTGTCTCTAGTCACCTCTGATAACTCTATGCAGGTTAACTAAAACCCATTAGGTCTGCTGTTTTCTCCTGCTGTTCTTGCTTTTTACTGTGGCTTCAATTATGTCACTAATTGGCTAAACTGGATGCAGCCTGGCTGGCACAGTGGTTTAAGGGCACAGGCTCTGGAAAGTCAGACTTGGGGCACTGCCCTTTATTAGCTGTGTGACTTCAGCAAGTTACTTCACCTTTCACCTCTCTGAGTATGTTTCCCCATGCATAAATTGTGGATGACAGGCACCTCAGGAATAGAAGTGTTATTATGATTTAGTTGTCCTTAAATTTTAGAAAACTTATGGAAAGTCATTGGCCTCGGTGCAAGAGGAGCTATAATTAACATATCTTTTAAAACATGCTGAGGAAGGGAAGACAGTAAAACAAAAGTGAGGTCCTGGCCGAGTACGAGGAGATCAGTAACAAAGAAAATGAGCCTTAACCAATGACTGCCCAGAAATTCCAGCTCCAAGATAAACCTTGAGGGGCTTCCCTGGTGGCGCAGTGGTTGAGAATCTGCCTGCCGATGCAGAGGACACGGGTTCGAGCCCTGGTCTGGGAAGATCCCACATGCCGCGGAGCAACTGGGCCCGTGAGCCACAACTACTGAGCCTGCGCGTCTGGAGCTTGTGCTCCACAACAAGAGAGGCCGCGATAGTGAGAGGCCCGCGCACCGCGATGAAGAGTGGCCCCCCGCTCGCCACAACTAGAGAAAGCCCGCGAAAAGAAACGAAGACCCACCACAGCCAAGAAGAAATAAATAAAATTTTTTAAAAAAGCAGAGTGTGTTAAATATTACAATTAAATCTTAAAAAAAAAGATAAATCTTGACCCAGGGCCCCAAATCAGTACATGCCTCCCAGCCCCGCCCCTCACCACACCCACACGCTTAGCCCACGCGCTTAGCCCCGCCCCCCAACCTGACTCCCGCCCGCCTCTGCTCCGGCCCAAGCTTCGGCCCCCGCCCGCAGCCAGAGCTCACCTGGATCTCCTCACAGGCCGAGGCCGCCCGACGGCCCTCCGCTTGCTTCTCCTCTATGAGACCCAGACCCAGCCCGAAGGCCAGAAAGACGGCCCGGCCGCAAGGGCCCGCGCCGCCCCGGGGCCGCCCCACGAACTGCCTCTGGAGCCGCGCCGCCAGCCCGGCCACCGACTGGCGGAAGAAGCGGTAGCGGCCGGGAAGCCCGAGCCCGAGCCTGCGCGGCTCCGCGCCGGGTCCCGCGGCCTGGCCCGGGCGCTCCCCGCGACCCCAGCCCGCCGCGGGGCCCGGCCGCTCCGGTCGCCCCCAGCCGTAGGTCGGGCCAGGCTTGGCCGTGAAGCGCAGTAGCAGCGCTCGGCCCAGCTGCAGGCCCCGGCCCAGCGCCTGTCGCACCGCCATGGCTCCGCAGCCAGGTCTTCCCGGCGCCGCAGGCGTCGGTGACGCCGGACAAAACAACAAACTTCGGGGGCGGCGCCTCTGCGCAGGCGCGGTCGCTAATGGGCGGGGCCACCACTCTGGCGGTTTCCTGGCTGGGCGCGCGAGGGCGCTGGTTAGTTTCTTGCGCTTTTGTACCCAGGGTTTAGGAGTCGCGTGTCAGGGTGGTCCTCAGTGTGAACATCGCTGGTTCTGGGCAAAATCGAATAATTAAGAAGGGAAACATATTTATTATCATCCACCGTGCCAGACTCTTTACATTTGTTAATTTTCCCACCAATGAGATAGGAATGTCATTTTTATAGATACGAAAACAGGCATGGAGAGGGCAGTGAGGGACCCAGGTCGTATGTGTCAGAGCTGAGGTTAAAGTTCACGTTGCCCTGATTGTTGGGTCCTTGTCTCCCAATGCCCTTAGGCTCCTTTCAACAAGCCCACGGTCTCTGCTGGCTTCTTAGGAGTCCAAGAGAAATCGCACCCAAAGGCCACATTTTTCAGATCAGTGAACTGAGTCCCCGAGACGTGGAGCGACTTGCCCAATGTCGCACAGCTTGTTAGTGGCAGAGCCCTGTTACCCAAAGCTGCTGTTAGAAATGGCCGATAAAGGGATTAGTACTGATTTCTTTTTTCTTGCCTTTTTTTAAATGGGAATTTTCAAACACACAATATTGGAATAGTATAGTGAACCCCATGTACCCATTACCCAGCTTCAACAATTCTCAACAACTGGCCGTTATTTTATTCATCTATGCATACCTTCCTATGCCCCATTCCCCCAACTTTAAAACAAATCCCAGACATCGTATTGTAATGACTTTATATTGTAAATACCTAAATATCTATTGCTAAGTGATAACTCTTTTAAAGAAAGCATAAACAATATTATTATCACCTCTGAAAATATTAACATTAGCTCCATAATATCATTTACTATCCAGTCAATATTCAGATTTCCCTGCTGTTTTGTCTTATTTTACAGTTATTCAAACTGGGATCCAGACAAGGCCTACATGATTTATTTGGTCAGTGGGTTATTGTTTAACAAGGGACTATGCCTTCCCCAGGCTAAGGAGGTATATTTTGTGGTGCTGCCATTTTAAAAACGTTGCTGTAATCATGGCTACCTCTATTCTCTTTACCCCTAAGGATAGTTGTAGGTAAGAGGCCCTGGAAGAGATGTAGAATGTTTTTGTAGGTGTAGCCCTGTATCTCTGTGTGTGACAGGTGAGCTTCAGGGCAAGGAGACATTTGTCTGGCCTGAGACCCACCTCAGCATTGCTTGGGTAGAAAGGCACAGCCTAATCCATTTATTTTTGGGCTCATTTGCAACATTCAGCACAGCTCTGGTTCTGTGCTGTATAGTAAGTAGGGATAGGAGTAAATACGAATAATAAGGCAACTGCAAAAAGATCCATCTTTGAATTGGTGAATTTAAACATATTGAAATATATATATATATATATATATATATATATATATATATATATATATATATATATAAAGTGGGGAGCTGGTAATTTTACTTTTTATTTTATGTATGCATTTACCTATAGAAATGCATACATAGTTTCCCCAAGAATGTTTATAGCAACACTATTCCATATAGTGTAAAACTAGAAACAACTCAAATGGCCATCTACAGTAGACTGGATAAATTGTGGTATATTCACCCAATGGAATACTAAACAGCCATAAAAGTGTCTACAGCTGTAGGCAACAACATGGATATATGTTATAAATATACTGATCAGTTAAAGAAGGCAAACATAAAAAGCAATAAATATTACGTGATTCCATTTATATAAAGCTCAAAGGCCGACAAAATTAATCTACAGTGTTAGAGGCCAGGATAGTGGTTGCCCTTGGAAGGGTAGTTGCTGGAAGGAGACTTGAAGAGGCTTTTGGAATGCTGGTGATGTTTTCTTTCCTAATCCGGGTATGCTCATGTCATGAAAATTCACCTAGATGTACACTTTGATTTGTGCAATTTTCTGTGTGTAATATTTCTGTAAGCATTTTACATAAAGCTTTTTAACATAAAGCGTTTTTGAAAAATTCAGTCTATCTTGTCCCTCTCCCCTTCCCTCTTCCCACCTGTAACCACTAGTTTGTTCTCTAAATCTGCAACTCTGTTTCTTTCTTGTTATATTCACTAGTTTGTTTTATTTTTTTAGATTCCACATATAAGTGATATCATACAGTATTTGTCTTTCTCTGTGTGACTTATTTCACTAAGCATCATATACCCTCCAAGTCCATCCATGTTGCTGAAAATGGCAACATTTCATTTTTTTTTTTCGGTAGAGTAGTATTCCATTGTATATACATACCACATATTCTTTATCCATTCTTCTGTTGACAGACACTTAGGGGTAGGGGATTAAGAGGCACAAGCTATTATGTATAAAATAAATAAGCAAAAAGGGTATATTGTACAACACAGGGAATATAGACAATATTCTGTAATAACTATAAACTGAATATAACCTTTAAAAATTGTGACTCACTATGTAGTACAACTTATATAATATTGTACATCAACTATACTGCAATAAAAAATTTAAAAAATAGACACAAAAAAAGAAAAGGTGGAAGCAAATTTAAAAAATAAAATAAAATAAAGCATTTTGAGGGAATTCCCTGGCAGTCCAGCGGTTAGCACTCTGAGATTTCACTGCCGAGGGTCCGTATTCAATCCCTGGTCGGGGAACTAAGATCCCGCAAGCCGCATGGCACGGCATGGCCAAAAAAAAAAATTCAGTCTAACTCATTCATGTTCTCAAATTTTTTTGAAAAATGAACTTAGTTTGAATAGTGTGATAAAGTTCACAGAATTTACTTAATTGTCATTGCACTCAGTGGTTTCAAACAACAAATACATTTTAATAATGAGCTTTGTTGTATCATAGGCCTTGAGTTGAACTTTGCTCTGCTGTAGCACACATCTCAGTCAGCGTTTTCCCGAACGAACAAAGGATGGGACTTTCCACTGTTTATGGCCAGCCAACATTAGGGAGCATCTTCACTTTGATTCTTCTGATGATGGTGTGATAGAAAAGGCAGGACACCAAGAGAGAGCAAGCAAAAGGCTTCACACTCCTTCCTTCCTGCTTAAATATGAAATTAAGGGACATGTAAATAGCAGGTGTTGCTGGAGGGATCTTCAATTATCTGAAGAGTTCTGGTCCCAAGCTTGCTTGGCCATGGTGTGGACCCCTGGCTGGAGACAGGTGGCCAACTGTTTCAGCAGTTTGTGTGTTCGGATCTCTCCTATGGGGAGAAATGGCAGGCTCCTTGTCATATGCAATCATATTTATTTGGGAGAGACATAAATAAATAAGTAGATGAATTTCCTTCCAATTTATTTATAGAGGCACATGGAAATCAGATATTATCTTTAATTTTTGATCAATCTCAGAGAATTTTAAATTACAATTTTAAAATGTTCCGTTGAAATTGTCCTTTGGAGAAAGGTAAGGAAGAGAAGGTTGGAGAAACTTCACACTCCAGTGACTGCAGGCTCAACCATGGAAACTTAGTCAGTTGGGGCAAAGATCTCCTTTAAAGTTTAAATCTACCCATCTGTTGTGTGTCATTATCATTACAGCTCTTTAATGTTTACTGAGAAGGAACAAGAAGTTCTCTGAGATATTTAATATTTTAACGAAAAGAATTTTCTTTACTCTCCTAGGAATGTAACCTTTTACCATAAGGCTTGTAATGACTATGCAGCTTGTAAGACATTCACTAAAGGGACATTGCATTGATGTTTCTGAGTTAAAGAGTGCAGTTGTTATTGGCCTTTGGGTTTGTTTCCCTAAGCAGCAAATAAACCTGCTGAACCTGTGATGCTTAATCTACCCACGTGTAGAAATGGAATGTCCAGGCTCGTATTAATTAACCGTCCATTGTAGACAGTGTAGTTTCTTGTTCAACAGAGAGCACTGGACTCATTCATTTCTCCTTCTGTAGAAAAATCTAAGGTGCTTGTGACACGTCTAAACCAAGCACAGCGTGAAGCTCAATTCTTCAGCAGACCTCTGTATAGAAAGGGCAAGCAAAACAAAACAAAACAGAATAAAAAACAAAAGAAAGGGCAAGCAAGTGGATTTCTACACAGAGAAGCTTCCAGCAGGGATCACAGGGTTCCATGCTCTCCCTTCTCAGGGTAGAGACACAGCCTTATTGTGTGGGCCCCAGGGGCTGCCTTTCGTAGGGATCACGGCCCTGATTCCACTGTCCTCATCTGTCCTCCTGAGAAGGAAGTCTTCCATGGTGGTACCATGTCTCAGGTCTCAGGGGAATCATCCTGAGGTTCTCCCATAATGGTATCCCACGCAGGTGAATTCAGGGATACGGCATATGCTTTTCTGCTCAAATATCTGTTTATACTGCAGATTTAATATTCTGTCTGGGAGTAGTCTCGTTCATTCAGAGAATATTTGTTAAACATCCAAGGCAGCCTTTACTATGCTCAGCCACAAGAATCGGAGGAGAATGGGAGGGGCTGCTGGAGAGGCCACAGGATCCTTTTCCGGTACACACTCTGCTCTGCGGCATCCTGTGTCTTCATTGTACCCTTTTCCCTCCAGGCAGCAAGACTGTATGTATAGTTTTGATAAAGTGCATAATATTCCTAAGAAGCATCATTTAACCTTCCCCCAAAGGACATGGGGGCGAAAAAGGCTGATGCTTATATAAAAATGGAAAAAGGCAAGACTTAAAAAAGAGAACTGTTGAGGGCTGTTTGACCTTCCCTCGTGGACGATGTCCTTTGGCACCATTTCAATGCTCTTTGTCTCCTCCTGCCAGGAGACAGACACGTTTTCCCAGGGCAGTGACATCTTTTATCCACAGACCATTTCAGAAATGTTATCTGTGAATTGCCAGCAGAGGTGGAAGGGGTTTTTGCTAAAACTGTTGACAGAGCAAAGCTGCTGCCCGATCAAAATCCAGCTACTTGGAACTCCTGGGCTGTAGCTTTTAGAGGTTAGAATCCGACAACGGTGGGCAGAGAGCGAGATTTCATTGGGAAGAAGTGTCTCTGTTTCGCCTGGGCAAGGTGGATGCAAATGTGGTGGTGATGGATGGTGGAGGTGCGGTGTTGTTGAGACATTCAGACAGTCTGTGGTTTATGCAGTCCAGTAAGTTTGCTGCCCTGCGGTGATTATTCAAAGTGCAAATATGGCTATGTCACCTGCTGCTTAAAATCCTTCACAGGCTCTTTGCCCTTGCCCATTGCTCTCAGGATGAAGCCTAAGCTCCTTAGCCTGGCAGAGAAGGTGCTTCACTCTTTGGCCCTAGCATCTTTCTTGCCGTCCCCCTTCCCTGCCCTTTGTGGTCCAGCAATACCGAATTACTTGCAGTTGTCCCAAGCATCATGCTGATCCCTTTGTCTTAATTTACCTCTTTGAAAGAATCCCCATTCATACTTGAGGTCACCTCCTCCAGGAAGCCTTCTTTGACCTTTCCTAGACTGGGCTAGATGCCCCTACTCTGTCTCCCCTTCTAAACATTCAGTTCTGTAAGGACAGGGATTGTGATTTTTAAACCTTAGATCCCCTAGCACCCAGCATGGGGCCTGCTAGATCTCCAGCCCTCCCAAGGGGGTGGAGAGAGGAAGGGGCTGGGCTATCTTTCAAACTCAAAATCACATGACTCACTCCACCTTCCCAGGGGTGAGCCAGAGGAGAAACCAGAAGGAAACAGGAATGTCAAATAGCTCAATCCCCGCCCACAACAGAATCAACTGCTGAGTTTGCTCTCTAGAATTTACACTACATTATTGCTAAATGAACCTCCTTTCTACAAGCTTCTTTCTTTTATTCTTTCTGTTTTTTTTTTAAATTAAAAAGTCTTTTAAATAAAAGTAATATGCATCCTTGGTTTAAAAAAACACTAACAGTATATAGAGATGGGCTCATCATGAAAAGCAAAGGTCTCCTGTTCCAACTCCCTCTGAGCCCAGAGGCGTGCTATTCTACTCCTTTGGCTATTCCTTCTATGATTTCCTTCAGTTCTCTACTATCTCCTGATTTGGCAGACTGAGCTATTTAAGGCGCAAAGCTGACCATGTCACCCCACCCCACCCCGTCTGACACTGATAGATGCCCTTTGGAATAAGGTCAACTCCTTAACAGGGCCAAGCAGGCCTGCTTCTTCTGGTCCTCCTGCCGCCCTTACCCACTTTTCTGTTTTCTTCTTTTTTCCTGTCTATGTACATTTTCAATTTTTACATCTTTAGAGTGACACCCCCTCCTCCCCCCCAACCATGGCTTTGTGGAATCCCCTCCCCTTGACTGTGGGCTGGACTTTAGTGACTTCTTCTAAGGAATAGAATTTGGCAAAAGTGATGGGATGTCACCTTCATGGTTAGGTTACCAAAAGACTCCGGCATCTGTCTTGCTCCCTCTTTTGCTCTCTTGCTTGCTTCTTCTGAGGGAAGCCAGCTGCTGTGTTGTAAACTGCCCTGTAGAGAGGTCCAAGTGACAAGGAACTAAATGGTAACAGCAACAGCCCATAGGAATCCTGCCAACAACCACACCTGTGAGCTCTGAAGTGGATCCTTCCCCAGTCAAGCCTTTGGATGAGCCTGCAGCCCCAGCTGACACCTTAACTACAGCCTTGTATGAAACCTTGAGATGACCTAGATTAGCCCAGAGTCCTGACCTGCAGGAACTGTGTGATAATAAATTTTTGTTGTCCCAAGCTGCTAAATTTTGGCATAATTTGTTACACAGCAATAGGTAACTAACACAATCATTATGCCATTTTTTTTTCCTGTTCAGTCATAGAACAGGAAACAGGTTTTTAATTGCCCCTCGCTTAACTTCCCCTTCCCATACCCCCTCAAAAACTATTAACAGACTAGGTGTTCCTTCCACGTCTGTTTCTGTGCTCATATAATTGTATAAAAAATACTGTGTGTGTGTGAGACTTATTAGGCCATTCCATTATTTATTCTTTTTTTTTTTTTTTTTGCGGTACGCGGGCCTCTCACTGCTGTGGCCTCTCCCGCTGCGGAGCACAGGCTCCGGACGCGCAGGCTCAGCGGCCATGGCTCACCGGCCCAGCCGCTCCGCGGCATGTGGGATCTTCCCGGACCAGGGCACGAACCCGCGTCCCCTGCATCGGCAGGCGGATTCTCAACCACTGCGCCACCAGGGAAGCCCCCATTATTTATTCTTGAACAGCATTTTCTGGCTTCATTTCTGACACAGGTACCCAAAGTACCCCTGGCATCCATCAATCATAGTTGTGCCCTCTTCCCTCCCAAAAGGAAATCCTAAAGAACCTTGTAGTTTACATAAGCAATTAGCAGCAGCTGGCAAGAGCCACAGAAATATACATGCTTCCATTGGAATATGTCCATGGGAATCTGGGACTCAGCTTTAGGGTCCTAAAAAACACAGACAGCCCTGAACAATAGAGCACACGCTGCTCTGAAATCACAGCCCTCAGAGCAGTGGGACTGCAAAATGAAAGTGCTTTTATTTTAAACAAACTTCCCAGCTTCTCTGCAGCCAAATGAGTGTCACTCTTCCAAGGGGACATTGTTCAAATAATTTCTGGAATCCTTCTTTGCAAATTGCCTTCCCCAGTCTGTTTCCATGAAGTATAAGAACACTGGGCTTCGTCCTCCAGACAGTCCTCATTCTTTGACCCTCCCCAAACCGCATTCCCTAATGGGCTGACCCTTCTCGTGCCCTGGCTGAAATATCCCCTCCTCAGGGCTGCTCTGCCCATTCTCAGGCAAGCTCCACTCCTCCTGTGACTTGCCCCTGGAGCACTTTCTTCCCCTTGGGTGGCCCTTGTCATGAAGTACTAGAATCATTTAGATGTCGTTTGCCACAGCTAGACAGAACCCTGTGAGGGCAGGGATTTTATGTCTTATTTACTATTGTATCCCCAGGGTCAGGTCCCAGCCCTGCAACACAGTAGGCCCTCAATAAACAATTGTTAAATGAATGTAAAAGCCTGTTTGCAAAACTCAAATCCATCATCAGAGGACCCAAATTTGTCAACCTTAATAAAAGGAACAGCTGGCATGTATCAAGAGCTTACTGAGGACCCAGCACTGGGCTCTCAATAGGGCATTATTTCCTTTGATCCACACGACAATGCTGTATGCTGGGAACTGTCATCCCTGATTTACAGATGAGGAAATTGAGACTCAGAGCAATGAAATCGCTTGCCCAAAGCCACAAGGTTTGGAGGCTGTTCAACTCTGAAGTTCAAACTTTTAACCATTGTGCTATACCATTTTTTTCTTGTTAAATAGAAAAAAAAATGTTTTGGAAATTTAAAAAATACAGACATGTACAAAGGAAAAAAACCACTAATCTAGACTCGCATCAAGCAGAAGTTTAACTGATGTTAACATCTTGGCCTATTTTCTTTCACCTTCCTTTCTTCTTTTTCTTTCTCCACTCCTCTTTATTGAGAACATTCAGAGGAGTGTGCTGGAGGCCGCAGCAGCCACTTCTAAAGAAAGGCAGGATGGTAGCAGGTAGGTCTGGGTGTGTAATGGAAAAGCCAGTCTTAACGGGCAGTAACCCCTGCAGATGCTCTGATCTCAGTAGAAAGGACTCCCAGGGAAGGGGTGAATTACCTGTCCACTTCCTGTGTCCCCAGCAACTTGCTTGCCTGGGAAAGAGGAAAATCTATACCCTATTCGTACCCCAGCCACCAAAGCTCACCCCAAGGCCAACTCCTCCAGGGAGGACACCCAGAGCTGTCAGCCCCCTTTACAGGGCCAGCCTAGCTCCTTCCCTTATTCAGCCCTCACCTCCCTAATTGTACCAACAGACAGTCCCCTCCCTGACCCTCCTCACTCCCCAGAAGGCAGCATGCCCCCCGCAACTATGCTCACCCTGCACTTGGTACCCGCCTGGACCACAGTGTGTATTTCTCTGCATTAGTCCTGTTTACACCTCTCTCTCCCCATCAGACGGCAAGTTTCTCAAGGGCAGAGACTGTTTCTTATACATCTTTCCCTCTGCAGTATTTGGCATATAAAAGAGACTCAGTAAATAAGGGCAGCCAGACATCAGCTGTGGGAGAATGGGAAAAACATTCAGAGTCAGACAGACCTGGTTCCAACTCCAGATCTGCCACATCCCAGCGCGTGGCGAGGAGCAGGCACTGTTTCTAGACCATAGTGGGAGTTACAGGACCTGGATTCTGGTTTGAATTTTGCTGCAGTCCTAAAGCAAGTTACTCAACCAGGGCCCTCATCTGTAAGAAGGGGGAGATAGCTACTTCGCCGAGTTGTCAAGTACTTTAAATACAGAATAATCCACACAAAAGTACTTGACACAGAGTAGGTCCTCATAGAGACATTTGCTCTGCTGTCTAGACAAACTCATGCCTCCCCCTTTATACGTGGGGGTGACAGCATCCAGTGCCCGGGTCTAACTGAGCCCAGAACGACTTTAGGAACGGCCGTTGGCAGTAAGATCCAGCCCAGCGGCCTCCCATCTGGAGAAGGCAGGGGCAGGAAGCCCAAAAACTCTCCACACCAGCTACACAGGTCCAAGGTGCCTGTTTCCTCTCCCAGAAGAAAGAATCCAGGTCTTTCTATAAAGACGAATCACCCTGCCCCTCCTAAGAGCTACAGCAAGGATTGAGACAACAAAACGTGCTCTCCCGAATCAGTATGTTCTGTAATGTTTATAATTAGAGAAGTCGCTCAGAGCAGGATAGAACCTCAGATAGGATAGAACCAAGCAGGATAGCACAGACTTGGCAGGACGGAAGAGAGGGACGGGGGCGCTCTGAGTCCTAGGGAGGACCAGGAGGGTTGCAAGGAGGGGCTGTAGGCCCAGGCTGGAGGGAAACCCTGTATCACTTCAGTAGAAACCCCAGTGCTTGAGTGTAATTTGGAAAAGTCATCTCTGCCCAGCGCCTGTGGGGTTGGGGACCACTAGGCAGGCGTCCCCAGGTCTGTGAGTACATCTTCATGAAGATCTCTGGGTGGCTGTCCCCTTAAGCACGTGTGGGAACCCAGGGTCTCCCAGGCGGTGGGTGTTCCCCGTCCCTCACTGGATCTTCTGCAGGTCCTCGGGCCCAAAGGAGGCAGGCAGCAGCTCCTGGACTGTCCTGACAACGTACGTGCCATCCGGCTTGGTCATGTAGACAGCCCAGTCAGTGCCAAACTGGAAGAGACAAAGCCAGTGTGAGGGAAGCAGTGTGGCCAAGGGGTGAGGGCTGAGGGCTGACCTGGGTTTGAATCTGGCTCTACCTCTTACTGTCTAACATGCGTCTCTGTACCTCGGTGTTCTCACCTGTAAAATGGGAATGACAATAAACATACCTGGTGCATAGAGGGAGGAGCCCATGAAAGATGGCACATTAAGCAGTTAGCACAGTGCTTGCACGTTGCTAATGGGCGATCAATGCTCCGTTCTCTGATTAAAGACTCACCCAGGGCTTTACAAGAACAATATCTAACCGCTGGGGCCAGATCCCCTCCTGCTGTGAAAAAGAGCAACTAATATCTGCTTCCCTTAGAGACTCTCCGTAAGTCCTGACAGCCAGGAGAGGTGGCATGCCTGCCTCATCACACACCCGACATGGAACATGCAGGATTTCGCCATCTACCCTTTGCGGGAAGGGGATAGTATCCCCATTTTACCGATGAGGAAACTGAGGTTTTGCAGGGTAACGTCAGGAAAGCAGAGTTTTAGCCCAAATCTCTGTCCCCATCTTTCTCTTACATGCTGGCTGTGTGATGTGGGGCAAATGATCAAACTCTTTGGGTCTCTGTGTGTCTTGATCTGTGAAGTGGTTTTAGAGACAAAAGACTTATTAGGCAGGAAGATAGGTGTCCTAGGTGGAGAGTTAAATCAGCTGTGGTGTAATGGAGAGAGTCCTGGAGTTGGAGTCAACAGCCCGAGGCTCTGCCTGGCCAGTGCTGAGTCCTGGAGGTGCCTGCAAGCAGTGTCTGGCGCGTAGTAAATACGCCATCAACGGAAGCCATTCCTACTGATGACCTGTGCTTCCTAGTGACCGCTCAGCTTTGCCGTCTGCTGTTCACGCTTCAGTCTGAATCACCAACTTATTACCAGGCACAATCCGTCTCTGGCTTTTTATTTTATTTTACTTTATTATTATCTTTTTAAAGTTTAATTTTATTTATTTTTTATACAGCAGGTTCTTATTAGTTATCCATTTTATACATATTAGTGTATACATGTCAGTCCCAATCTCCCAATTCATCCCCCCCACCCCAACCACCCCCGCCACTTTCCCCCCTTGGTGTCCATACGTTTGTTCTCTACATCTGTGTCTCTATTTCTACCCTGCAAACCGGTTCCTCTGTACCATATTTCTAGGTTCCACATATATGCGTTAATATACGATATTTGTTTTTCTCTTTCTGACTTACTTCACTCTATGACAGTCTCTAGATCCATCCGTGTCTCTACAAATGACCCAATTTCTTTCCTTTTTCTGGCTTTTTAAAATTAATGTTTTAAGGAAGGAAATTTTTCTGCTTGGCGGGCTCTGCCTGAGGGTATGGGTGTGAATTGAGTGGAGGTGAGTTTAAGCACCACCAGGCCCCTGGCCCCCAAGCTTCAGCTCTTATTATTTGCATCTTGGTTTCAGCTTTGCCTCTCCCTCCTTCAGCTTTTCCATTCCCCTTCTCTCGTCTGCCAGCATCTAATCTGTTTGGAGAAAACAGCAATGAGCAATTAGACTGAGGCGGGGCCTCGGGAGTCAGGGAGCTGGCATTCTGGTGTGCTTTCCTTATGTGGCCTTGGACATGCCATGGTGCTGGGCAGCCGTTTGTGCCCCTCTAACGGGAGATGAAGTGCCTACTGTGAATTCAGTGCCTTCGTGGTGGCATTTTTCATCTGGATTTGGGACATGAGTTCTGCTAATTGTGCCTGATTTGCAGTCCTGGCAAGAAGCAGAAGGAGGACGGAGATATTTGCATGTTCGAGAGATGCTTTGAAACCCCCAAGGCACAGAAGCAAAACTGAAGGAAGCCCCACTTCCCCCCATTTCAGACAGTTCCCAGAGCAGAAGCCCCCACGGAATAAGCAGGTCCTATGCTGCAAAGCATCATTATATCTCCACTGGGGCCGAAAATAATTTGTTCCATTTATAGGACCGTAAAGGCAGGGAGGCTTCCGCGGGGAGCGTGGGCTTTGCAGTCAGCCTGAACTGCGGTGAATGCCAGCTCGCCACTGACCGGCTGCATGTCCTTCAGCAGGTCATTTCACTTCTCTGAGAAATGGGGGTAATGACCCACACGTCTCTCCAGGTGGGGGGGGTGGAGATTAAATGAGATGCTGTATTTACAGGGGCCAATGACGTCACATCAGAGCCCAAGGGCGTGGGGATTCTTTAAACTGGTGACTTTAGCCTCTGGGGACTCTGGAGGACACAGGCCCCTTTGCGAGTCCACCAAAGCCACGGGCATCCCCCCTCCCCCAACGTACGTTTACACATCAAAGACTTCACTGAGCCCAGATTCAGAAGCCATGGCCAGATCCACCCCTTTGTTTTTAGGATTGAAGAAACTGAAGTCTTCCACCAAGAAGATCTTTGTAAAAAGTACATCAGATCCTTTAAGTTCCCTCTTAAAAACAACCAGTGAATTCCCTTTATTCTTTTCTTCCCCCAACTTTTGTTTCAATGTCATAAAATCATTTTAACCATTTTTAAGTGTATGATTCAGTTCTCTTTATTCTTGGAATAAAACATACCCTCCATTCACAGCCTACTGCGTGATTGGCCCCTGCCCACCCCTCTGACTTCACCTCCTATCACCACGCACCCCAACCCCTGCCCCCGTGTTCTAGCCTCTTTGTCCTTCATACGACTCATCCAACTCACCAAGTATATGGGCGTTAAACTTGCTGCTTCCTCTGCCTGGAAATCTCTAGGCCTTGGTCTGCCTCATCTTTTCTCATTATTTATATCTCTGCTCAAATGCCGTCTTCCAAGAGAGGCCCTTCCTGGCCATCTAAAGCAGGGGGTTGGCAAACTTTTTTCCATAAAGGGCCAGGTAGTCAACAGTTTAGGCCTTGCGGGCCATAAGGTCCATGTTGTAACTCCTCATCTCTCCTGTGGTAGGACCAAAGCAGCCAGAGACAACGTGTGAGTGAGTGGGCGTGCCTGCGTGCCAATAAAACTTTATTTACAATGACAAGCAGCAGTCTGGATTTGCCCCTGGGCTGTAGTTTGCTGCTCTGACACTGACCTAGACTCAGCTGCCCCTTCTGTCACTCTCGACTCCTTTTTTCTGCATTCTTTTCTCTGTAGCCCTCATCCCTCTCAGAAACTCTACTGTTGATTTATTTTGCTCCTTGTTTGTCTGTCTCCTGCACTAGACTATAAAGTCTGTGAGTGCCGGGCCTGGCCTGTCTTTTCACTGCTGTCTCCCCAGAGCAAGGTCAACGCCCAGCACAGAGCAGACACTCAGTAAGTATTTGTTGAATGAAAGAATAATTTCCAGTGATTCACGCAAGCTTGGGAAGGCCTTAGGAATCAGCCAACTCAGCAAACAGGACAGTTGCTGTGTCTCCTCGCTGGCAGCTTGGCTCAGCTCCCAAGGCCTGGGGAAGAGCAGGGAGGCATCCGTTCCAGAAAGAAAGGGAAGCTGCTTACCTCTCTCATGACCTGCCGGCAGGCCCCACATGGGGAGATAAAATCATCTTGCAAGTCACTGCGGAAGCAGAGAATCAAACACAGATCAGTCTCTTCGGAGGCCAGAGGACAATTGCTAAAATTCAGGCCCCAAGTCCTGCCCTCCTCCAGATTAAGTCAAATCCCACCAGGCAGTTCCTGGCTCACAGGTGTGCTGCGTCCTAGAGGCTGAGAAGAAGCACACAGAGCTTTCCGCACTTGCAAGAGGCAAGGCCACAGGCAGGACCATTACTTTCATCAGTGAGTTCAGTAAACGTTTAGTGAGCACTTACTCTCACCAACGCCACAGGGACACAAAGGTTAAGGAGAATTTGTCTCTGGCCTTCAGGAGACTGCTCAGCCCAGTGGGTGACATAGAAAACTAGATGAGTTATCATTTCAAACAAAATGCAGTAAGAATGCATGGTAACTAGGAGACCGTCCCTGACTAGGGAGGGAGAGAGAATATTTTATGGTGGAGGTGGCATTTGGCCCGGTCCTTGGAGGAAGTGTAGAGTCCATACGTCACCATTAGTGAGCACCTGCTCTGCCCCAAGCTCTCTACCAGGCACTCGATAGACATTATTTCATTTAATTCTCAGTATAACCTGAGTGTCAGAATGACCCTTTTACCTTCAAGAACATATATTCAGTGAGATGAAGTAACAGAGTGCTACTCTGAAGCTCTGGGGTTTTCTGTGTTGCAGGCAAGGGATGTAGTATGTGCAAAGGCCCTGAGACATATGTGAGTCAATGAGAAAACTGGGTTCCCTGTATCGGAGAAAGTCAGAGAAGAGAAGCCTACAGCCAAGGGGTTGTCTCTGAGAGTGAAGGCAACTGAAGGCAGTCCTCCAGCCCTGAGCAGGACAAAGGATGGTGTTTAAAGAAAGAGTAAACTGTAAGAGCCTCCAAGCCTGATGAAGCACCAGAGGTTAAGCCGGTGGCCACTATCACCCTTGCTCTTCTGAGACCCACAGCTCTGTGATACGTCTGGACGATTACAGGACTTAAAATTTGGTTCTCGATCAGTTCTTCCTTTTGCTAACTACATGTGACTTTGACCAAGTCATTTTAACCCATGCAAGGGTCATTTCTTTGCCTATAAAATGTGGGGAATAATGTCATCCACTTTGTAGGAATGCTTAGAAGATAAAATGAGATCAGGTGTGCAAAGGCCTTGGTAAACTTTAGAATGCTATACACACACTGTTATCACCTCTGCTAATCACTGGCACTCTTCCTTCACATATATAAGCTCTGTCATAATTTTAGTACCTTGTCATATACAGTTTTATTACATACTGTGTGCTTTACGTACTATTGTATAATTAATTTGCCTTATTGTGTATTAACAATAATTATCATATTGTTTAATAGGTGCCTAGAATGTGCCAGGCATCCTCCGAAGTACTTTATAGTCATTATCACATGTTAATCGATGGACGTTTATTTATTGAGCACCTACTATGTGCCAGGCACTGTCAGTGCTGGGGATACAGCAGTGAACAAACCAGGCAAAATTCACCGTTCTCAGGAGCTTTTGACTAGTGAGATGAGCCAGACAACCAACCAACCAATCAACCAACCAGTCAATCATGTATCAAGTGGAGACAGAGACAGATGCTATGCATTGAATAAAGCAGCTGAGGGGAGAGAGAGTGGAGGGGTGCTGTTTTATTTAATCCCCATGACAACTCCCTTTTACATGTGGAGGTCCAGTCAAAGGAAGCTTCTGCTCATGGAAAGGTGGGTCCTCTCTGAACACACTCTCAGCTTCAGAGTGATCCCATGGGAACGTGAGAGGGTGGGGACCCCTGCCCAGGATGCACCCTGAGCCAGATTAACCCATCTGGTTTCCAGGTGACCGATGTTGCAGCCAGAGCCTCTCATAAGCTCTTTGGAGGCTGGACTCTGTTATTTTTTATTTCATTGCACACATGTTGGCTCAGAGTTTGCTCTATGATAGGCAAGCATGGGAGGGAGCAACAAAGACCAATCAGAGAATCCCTGACTTCAAGGACCTTGCCATCTGGAAGGGAGATAAAATCTGTGTGCCAATGTCATAACTACAGGCAGACTGTGGTTAGGGTTACGGGAGAGGTGTTCTAAGTGAAATTCAGCCTCCCTTCCATGGCCGAGAAGGCCCTGTATGATCTGGCCCCTACCAAGCTCACCATTTCCTTTCCCAATCTTGTGACATGCATGGCTAACTGCCCAAGGGACAGCCCCTTGGAGAGGGTGACCTGCATTGGGGTTTTCAAGGTGGGGTATGAACATGCATTCGACTGGAATGTTGGATTTGGTCTCAGGTTCAACCACCAAAAGTCACAAGATGGTACATCCTGGCAGACAGCCCAATAATAATTACACTTACACTGCACTTCTCTGGGCCAGGCACTGTGCTAAGGGCCATATGTATATTAACTCATTTAACCCCTTATAACCTTATAAGACAGGAGCTATGTAGGTACTCTTACCATCTACGTGTTAAAGGTCATGAAAGGTGAAGTGACCTGCCCAAGGTCACAGAGCTGGTAACCAGGATTTGAACCCAGGATCTGTCTACTCTGCCTTTGGTAGTTCTGCAGCTTGCAGAAGTAATAATGATAATGTTAAAACAATAGTTTTAATTTATCACACACCCCGAGTCCTCCCAACAGCCCAATGGGTAGGCATCACTCTCCACTTTACAGAAGAGCTGGCCTCAGATTGTTGAAGCAATGTGCCCAAGGTCAGTAGTGGAGAAGGACTTGAAACCAGGTCTCGTTAACCCGGGAGCCTGGCCTCCTAAGCATTACTCAACGTTCCAGCCAAGAGAAAGAATGAAAAGCTTGGGAGAAGCATCCCAGAAGGTCCTGGGTGCACGGGGACCTTTTCTCCTCCCTTTCCGTTTCTCCCTCTCCGCTGCCCTTTGCCTCTTCCACCTTGTGCCGGGTGTTGACAGTTTCCTGTGGTTTGTGCTGACCTTAGTCACACACTGAGGCCAGCTTATCAGACTTGACAGGCTGGAAACCTATCGACTTTGATGATGACAGCTAGGACCCCAGTGGGGCAAGCTTCTCTCTCTGTCAGCAAAATCCCACCCGAGCTGAGCACTTTCCACTTTACAGATCTCGAGGGGGCTCTCTGAGACGATTCACACTCATCATCGTTAACAAGGGAGCTGGCGCCTCGCATTCACCCTCTAAATCCACACTCTCAATTTAACAAATCATTAGTGCAGTAATGACTGCTTTTCTGGCTCGGGAATGCTGGCGCAGGCAGAGTACCTGGAGAGGAGCTGTTGGGTGCTGGAAAAATGCGTTTTTTGTGTAAACAAGGACATTTGCTAATCATCACTAACGAAACTCAGTCATGCCTTTTAAGAGTAGATAATGACCAAGAGAAAAAGCCTTTCATCCGGAACATTCTAAACAGAGCAGGGCCACCTTGCCATTATCCTTTTGTTGACTTTTCCCCAGAATATCATTATTTTCTTGGATCAGGTTTGAAATTGAGTTACCCCCACCCTCTTTTTATAAAGTGTAATTCACATCCTGATCTCTGTTCGTCCGCACAAAATGTTCCCAGGGCGGCCTCATCTATTCCTCCCAAAGCCGGAGGGAAGCCAGGACAGACGTTGGTCACAGGGAGAGCTCTTGGAAGTTGGGGCCCTTCTCCAGAAGTGCATCCTTGACTTCTGTTACTCAGGGAAGAAAACCTTCAATAATGTGGACCACCTTGGGGGCCAGAATGAGGCCAAATTTAGGATCTTATAGAAGAAATGGGGGGACTTCCCTGGTGTCACAATGGTTAAGACTCCACTCTCTCAATGCAGGGGGCCTGGGTTCGATCCCTGGTCAGGGAACTAGATCCCACACACATGCCACAACTAAGAGTTCGCACGCTGCAACTAAGGGGCCCGCCTGCCACAACTAAGACCTGGCTCAACCAAATAAAAACACATAAATAAATAAATATTTAAAAAAAATTAAAAAGAAATGGGGGCTGGTTTCTGTCACACAGACGCCATAGGCCTTGCTCTCAGCCCCTACATTTCCGCCAGACAGGTCCTGCATCTCCACCACAGTGAAGAGATCATTCACACCTAGTCCATGACCCATGCACCCGGATGTCCCTAAAGACCGACACTTGGTCAGCCTTGCAGTCTCTTTCCGGGTGGATTCAAAACTTCCCAAGTTATTTTCCTTGCACCGTTATCTTGCTACGAGAACTCTCTCTCATAGACAATGCAACAGTACACAGAGAAGCAATTCGTCATTAAATCAGAAGCATAATGGGGTCCAAATAAATAAAAGAGCCCATTCACATGCTTTGAATCCTGAAGCCACTGAGTCTGGGTCCAGGGCCAGTAAGAACTCAACGAATTCCCTTTGAGGGCACACACGTGGGAGCTTGGATAATTATGCCTGGGACCTGGAGAGAGAGTTAATAAGTGCTCTTGTTCAGCCAGAACCTGGGCTGGAATCTCATCAGTTTAGACCATAGCCTGGGTTTGCCTGGGTGTCACCCCACCAGCTTGTCCTTTTATCCTGGTTCTTGCACCTAGAGGTGATTGATGCCAAGTGAAGGAGCTGGCACAGTGAAGGACGGATCTCAGTATCAGCTCAAGGAGAGCAGGGAAGAAGGTTTCCTTTCCTGGCACAGCATGGCACAGTGGAACGAGCCCTGGAGTCAGACTCTAGATATGTATCTGTCTCGGCTTCGCCACTAATTCCTAGGAAGGTTGCTCATCATCTCTGGGTCTCAGTTTCTTCAACTGTAAAATGGGTATAGTGGCCAGGCAAGTCTATACCAGGTGATTTTTAGGTCCCTCTAGCTTTGTTTCTATGCTGCCTTCCTATTGTATCTTACAGGGATTCTGTTGTGTTTTGCGCTGTTATTAGAACAAGAGCGCGCCTGCCTTTGTCTTAGAGTTGTCTTGCTTGTTTACCTGCTCTTCAGGCTCACCAAGGGCAGAGTCCATTTCTTATTTATCTTCTACCCTCAGCACTCAGCCCAGCCCTACAGTGCCCCACACCATAGGAAGCGCAGCATAAACGCATGTTAGACGAATGAATGAATGGATGAATAACTGGTGTGTGGTGGATGTTGGCTGAATAGATGAATGAATATTGCTGTGAGCAGCCTTTCCCACTCACCTGGAGATAGCGATTGCCCTAAACTCTTTGTACCCTTCTGAGATGGCCTTCTGGATGGCGGTTCGTTCAGCACAGACGCCCAGTGGGTAGCAGGCATTTTCTATGTTGCATCCTGAGAAGAGAGGAGAGACCAGTGCTATTTGCAGCAGAACCACTTCCTGTTGCATGTGTAGAGTAAGAGGCTTACCCCATTCCAGTGCTGGGAGGGACCCGCTACTAGGAACAAGGTGCGGGCAAGGAGAGGGCAATTTGACCAGAAGCGTTGGGAGACTCCGTGACCCACTGGTGCAGTGGTTTTTCCCAAGAACCTCCCACTCTCATCACTTATCTGATGCCCGCATTTCGAAGCACAGCCTGGAAGCAGCGACAGCATCACAGGGCAGATTAACTCAGCCTCATCTCCCCATCAGAGGTCAGGTCAGGGCCAAGGGAGATGCCAAGGCTGAAGAAGATGAGCAGAGCCCCCCACCCTGGGTCTCAGAGACAGAAGCCACAGGGTGGGGTGCGGTGGTGATCCTGATTCAAAGATTGCACCTGAGTAAAAAAATTTTTTTTAAAAAATAATTTTTGGCCATGCAGCGTGGCACGGCATGTGGGATCGTGATTCCCCGACCAGGGACTGAACTTGTGGCCCCTGCAGTGGAAGCGTGGAGTCTTAACCACTGGCCCGACGGCCAGGGAAGTCTCCAAAAGTTTTGGTGTGGATACCAGCTGTCAGAGTTCAACCAGGGTTCTCTGTGAGTTGTATTGCAAAACAAAACTGTCAAAACCAACAAACTAACGAACAAAAGCTCTCAAGCTTTGCAAAAGATGTTTGTGATTGCACAAAGGGATTCCACCCCAGGGGTGTTCTCTGGAGTGTTCCTGGGGGCAATGGGCAAAGGCTGCTCCCAGGTGACAAAGCACTGGCATAGCCAGATTGGCTGACTAACAGACTCTGCATTTTCAGGGAGGTGAGGCCATGAACCAATGGCCACAGGAGCTGGGCTTTCCCCTGACCATCAGGCTGTCATATTCAGTATGTCACTCTTCATAGCTTGCCTTCTCCCTGAGGCAGGATATTCATTGTTCCCCAGTATTCATTTTCTCCTTCTTCCTTTAAGAAATACAAGTGATTCCCATTCCCATACGGCTGATCACATGGCCACGCAGAGACTATATTTCCCAGCCTCCCTTGCAGCAGAGTACGGCCATGTGACTAAGTTTTGGCTAATGGGATGTGGCCCAAAGTGAGGTAGGAAACTTCTGGATCACATCTTTTGTAAAGAGACTGCTTGCCCTTTACTTCCTTTCTTTTCCCCTCCATAGGCTGGGTGGGGGCGGGACGGCTTTGACCACGTGCTTTATATTCACAGGGATGGAGAAGCAACAGCACAGAAGGAACCTGGGACCCTGGCCAACTCCTGGAACAGAGCTGAGTTGCCTACTTGCCCTGGACCAGCTGCCTACTCTGAATCATCATGTGAGAGAAAAAGAGAATTCTGTCAGGTATGAGTCATTGTATTTGGGGATATTTATTTTTATTTATTTATTTATGGCTGTGTTGGCTCTTCGTTTCTGTGCGAGGGCTGTCTCTAGTTGCGGCAAGCGGGGGCCACTCATTGCGATGCGTGGGCCTCTCACTAATGCGGCCTCTCTTGTTGCGGAGCACAGGCTCCAGACGCACAGGCTCAGTAATTGTGGCTCACGGGGCTAGTTGCTCCGTGGCATGTGGGATCTTCCCAGACCAGGGCTCGAACCCGTGTCCCCTGCATTGGCAGGCAGATTCTCAACCACTGTGCCACCGGGGAAGCCCTTGGGATATTTTTGTTACAGTAATTTAACCTGTATCTAACCAAAACAGAAATGTGTGCTAAAAATAAGATGTAGCTTTGACCAAAAAAAAAAAAAAAAAAACGAAAAATCAAAAATATGTGGTCTTGACTTAGCAGTTGGGCAATAATGTGAAAGAAAATACAGATGTGGCAAGATGGAAAGCTGACGGTCCTCGCTACTCTGCGGCAGGTTATTTGGTAAAACCCCACCCTGCAATAACCTGGAAGGCAAACCATGGTACACACTCTTAGGACTTTTCTACCTAACAATGTGAATCAGCCCTGTGGCAAAGATCTGATTCAGGCTGTCATTTCCACCCAGTCATTGTTTCAGGTGCCTCAAGGTAGCCACCATTAAAATGAGGCAGCAGGGCTGGGCTGGGCAGGGAAGCCAGTTAGTAAAAAAGGGAGTTGGCGGGCTTAAGAACTATTGCACAGAAAGGATTCTTCGGGTGTGCTACTCCTGTATGAAAGTGGAAGCAAACAGACCAGAAGGTTTCTAAGTTTTTGATAGATTTGGAAAGCCAGAGAAACCAAAAGTCTGGCCTACAAAAGCCTGGGATTGTTCCATTCCTAAAGAAATCTGGGGCCCCCAAGACTCCACCATCAGCAGTAAGTTGAGAGAGCTGTGTGCCCCCAAGGAGAGCATTCTCTCTGACACCCACTTCAGAGGTAAGGCTGAGGAGGATAAGGTCAAGGAAGAAGCTCCCAGAGGGCAAAGCCAGGGGCCCCACTGGGCAGTGGACAAGGGGGTCACCCCCAGGGCAGAAAGGGGAGGCAAGGTGTACCCCGGGGCAGGGAGTTTTCACACTTCTTGCCCAGCAGGTCTGATAACTGCACGGACTGGTGGCCAACAGGTGTTCTGTCTTCCTAATGGGAGATTTGATGACTGTTAGCCTTTCCTGCTCCACATCGTGTATGGCCAGTGTGGGTGTGAAGTGGGAGGCAGATGATTATTTTTTAGTTTTCAGGCCACTGGATTAGCAAGGCCACACCCGACCTGAGAAGGTGGGCTGTGCACCACCAAGGGATCCTGCTTTTAGAGCGGGATGCAGTGACTGGGTGGACGTTGGGTTGTCACCCTCAGAAAGTTTATAAGTGGGTCCTACGTGTGGGAAGAAAGATGTACGGATACTTACAGGCCACAGGGGGTCTTGTGGCCAAGACTAATTGTTCCCAGTGTTCACACTCTCAATAGAATCCATTGGAGATCAGTTGGGCACATGCCTACCCAGCTGGAGACCATGTTTCCCAGCCCCCCTAGAAGCTTGGGGTAGTCCTATAGGGTTAGCCAATGGGATGTGAGTGGAAGTGTTGGGTGAAACCTGATGCACACTGGGCCAATCAGAGTTGAGCACCTGACCCACACTAGGCCAATCAGAGTTCTCCTCCATGAGGGACCATCAGTCCCTCTCTAACACCAGGAGCTGGGCCTGGGCCCAGCTAGTTTCCCTTCTTTATGGAGAACACCAATAGGAGGCAATGAAATGGACACTCAGATGAGAGATGGTGGGAAAAGAGTCCGGCCTCCTGATGCCAGCTGCCCTTGAAGCCCAGAAACACTCCAGCTCTGCCACCATTTAGTTATAGGAACCAATGCACCCTCCTTTTGCCTAAAATAGTTTAAAAAAATAGTATTCCTATCATTTGCAACCCTGCAGAAGTCAGTTAATACAGTTGGGATACAGGACAGGGAGCCATCAGGGAGCTGCAACCATGGAAGGAGTGGTTGATATTCATCGACTGCCTACTTTGGCAAAGCATTTGTTCATATTCACATGTGAGTTACTGTAGCCTGGGTAAGTGGCCCCTAAATGCTCAGGCTCTCTGCTAGGTCAGTGAAAGTTAAATGAATAAATGAATGAGTCTTTCTTGCTCCCTACCCAGTCTCCCCAGACAGGTTCCTGATGCCTGCTGGAAATGGCTTCCTTTAAACATACCCTTGCCTGCTCAGACCTGCCTGCCCCTCCCACCTTTGCCAACCTGTGACCTTGCTGCATTTGACTTCTGCCTCTCCCAGAAGCAGAAGAGCTGATCCCCGCTCCACTTCCCATCTAGCAACCCTCCCACCCCTGCCTCATCCCTGCCTCAGGGACACTTTTCCCATTAGACGTGACTCACATAAATCTTGGGTTTTGCTGATGTGATGTTAAAACAAATGGCCGGACTGCAAAGGGCCCGGCCTCTCAGGATGATTGCCTGTGTCTGCTTTGGAAGTTCACAGTGACCTCATGTAGAAAACTCTTCCTTCACTGTGTGTAAAAACTTCAACGGGCCACTTAAGGAGAGGGAGAGTTTGTTCTAGAAGGGAGTGCCCTCACATACCCTACTGTTCAAATAGACTTTTGTAGAAAGATCCGGTAGGTTTTGTTCTGCCCTGGGACCCTTTGCCCTCCTGGCTCTGAGAATTTGGGAAACGGACTGAACCTCCTTGAGGCTCAGGGTGCTCATCTGTAAAATGAAGATGACAGCACCTTCCTCGCAGGCCTCTAGCGAGAATGAGTTGAGATCGCGCGTGTAAAGCAATGAGCACAAAGCCTGGCACAGAGTACGTGTTCAGCAGCTGGAGCTGCTGGGTTTTTTTTTTTTTGTGGTTCGCGGGCCTCTCACTGTTGTGGCCTCTCCCATTGTGGAGCGCAGGCTCCGGACGCGCAGGCTCAGCGGCCATGGCTCACGGGTCCAGCCGCTCCGCGGCACGTGGGATCTTCCCGGACCGGGGCACGAACCCGTGTCCCCTGCATCGGCAGGCGGACTCTCAACCACTGCGCCACCAGGGAAGTCCTGGAGCTGCTGTTCTTAATTGCATGAAAGTCAAGGCTTTGGTGGTGGAAGGCCTGTATGACTGAGCTTCTGTTCCTTCCAGACAAGGTGTCACAGTGGCCCTGTCTCTGTTCTTCAGGCAACTTTGAAATTCTTTCCATGACTACAAGGCCCTCGTACTCTGGTGCCAACCTGCCTACCTCCTGGACCTCAACTCCTTTTGCTATCCAGCTGTTCCCCAAGTATATACCTGCCACAGGGCCTTTGCACCGGCTGTTCTAACTGCCTGGAACTCTCCTCCCCCTATAAGCACATGGCTCACTCTACCCAGGTCTCTGCTCAAACGTCATCTCCTTGGAGAAGCCTTCCCTGATCACTCTATCTAAAATTGTTTCCTCCCCCCTCACCTCCCACCCTCTTAATCCATTTATCCTGTTTTAACACTTCACACTTTCCTGAAATGAATGTCTTTAATATCTAATTCCCCCACTATCCCCCAAGTAAAAATTCCTGAGGGCAGGGACTTTGTCTATATTGTACATTGCTGTATGCCCAGGGCCTGGAACAGCCAGTGTGCCCAGGGCCTAAAACAGTGAGGCCAGCGAGGCTCTCAGTTACTTATTATCGAAAGAGTGGAATTTCCCCCTTTAGTGCTAAATCTCTGAGATGCAAAGGAATAACTGTATGTGGGGCCTCTAGCAAGTTCAAGTGTAATTTCCAAGTCTCGCTTCTAAAAAAACAGAAAAAAAGAGGAGGAGGAAGGGAGGAAGGAAACCCATAAACTGTTGATCCTGAAAGGCCAGACAATTTTGTTTTGCTTCCCTAAAGCCCAGGGCACAAAACGTCATCTATACAGGCAAACCAACTCCATTCCCTGCGTTCCCTTCACTGACTCTGAAACACACAGGAGAGACGGGCTGGGACGGCACCAAGTTAGAAATCCATAATTATAAGATTGGACCAGAAATAACACTATGATGATAGTGCTGTTACTACTCATTGCTTTGTTTTAATCTTTTCTTTTATTGCTCTCCTTTTATCTGCCAGGCACTCAGGGAACACTTCATCTGCATTCTGTTGTTAACCTTTTTAACAAGTCTGTAAGGCGGATCCTATTCTAACCCCATTTTACAGAGCGTAAATCTGAGGTGGGGGTCAGGGAGTCAACTCACATCCTGGCATGACAGATACAAAGAAGTGTCTTTCTCTGTGGCATTTCAGTGAGGCCATGTTCTGAGGAGGTTTGTTGCTTAAGGCAGGGCTGGAGTCAGATGTCATCGAGACATCAGCCAGGGAAGAAATTCACGAGGAGGTGACTGGGACCCAGTCCCCCAGAGAAGAGAGCACTGCCGGAGAGCACGTCCCCCTCTCTGCGTCCGCTCTGCCTCCGAGGGATCTTAAGATTCGAGCGGGGGTTCATCACGCTCAAGCAAGTGGGCCTCAGCACCTTCTGGAGGGCTTCTTAAAGATTTCTCAGCTCCACCCCTGGAGCTCCTGCTTTAGTGGTTCTGGGTTGGAGCCCGTTAACTAGCACTTCTAACAAGTTCCCAGGAGGTGCTGAGGCTGTGGGTCTGGGACCACACGTGGGAATCACTGGACTAGAGAACTGTCACGTTCGCGTGCTTGAAGAAATACTCCACTCTCTCCATGTTCCTGCCTCTGCTGCAAGTGCAACGCACAGTTTCACGAATGGATCCTATTCCAACTCAGCTACAGAGACGAGGGATTTTAGTGAAGCTCATCTTTGTAATAAGCTGCTTTCGAGTGACAGTGCAGAGGACCAGTGGATGAAGCTGGGGTGGGGGGCACAGCGGGAGCGAGGCGTGGAGGGTGGGCAGGGCTGTAAGGAGAGGAAGCTGGTGAGGGAAGCCTGCTCTGACTCACCTAGAAGTGCTATGGGTGGGGCTGGGAGCCTGCGTTGGGTCAAACGCTATGGAGCGGGGCCATGTAGAGCTCCAAAGGGTGGTCCTGGGGGAGAAAGGGAGCCCAGGGAGGGAATCAGGGGCTGGTCGGGGGAAGACAGATGAAGGATTAGGTTTAAAGGTTGAGCCAAGAAGAGCTGAATTCAGCAATTAACCAGCATGTCCTTAAACGTTTTTTTTTGTTTGTTTTTTAACATGGTTTTTTCCTCGCAAATTAATTACACGTGATCCAGAAAAGTGCTCCTCTGCCTCCCCGCCAAATGTCAATGAAACATATGGAGTGCTGCAATCCCTCTGCGGAAAGGGAGAGACAGACCACCACCCCAAGAGCATGAGCTGAAGGAGAGAGACTCCCCCATCCCTTGGTTGATGCCCGCAGGGTGGTCCTCCATGAGTCTCCTCCACGCCCTCCCACCCGGCAATCCACCATCGCTGGCTGGGGGCCCCGGGCTGACTTCGTCCCCCCAGCCCCCTTGTGACCCATCTTAACTCTTCTCTCTGTGTCCTCACTGCCCCTTCCCCCAGCATCTCTTTCTTCTCCGGTGAGCTCCTCCTCTCTCTTTCGCTCTCCCCACAGCAGTGACAGAAGGTAATTGTTGTAGTTATTAACTACCATCCTGGTGGCCCAGCTGCGAGGGGCACAGGGCCCTGGCCGGGGTCAGGGGTAATAGAAGAAATAAGATCATCATTATGAGATTGTGACAGCAAAGCTCTCAGACTTGCTTTTGAATTGGACAGAACACCAGCTGCCTCTGAGGGTGCAAACTCCACGGAGGCTGGTCTTTTGTTCAGCTGGAGACAGTTACAGAACTGGGCAGACTTGGCCCGCTACGAGTTGTAAACTCAGTGTCTAAGTTCAGCTGTGCCCTCTCTGCCTCCTAATCATCTCTAATTCACCCCCTGATGCCCTATCAGGTTTCCTCTGGTTGTTCAAGGTCCCTCCTCTCCAAGCCCTGCCTCACCGCCATCTACCCTCCCTTTCCTTCTAAGTGAGGAGATCCAGGGATTCTGGTAAATGCCCTCCATCTGTCCCCCCTCCTCAGCACAGCTCTCTCTGCCCCCTTCTGTGTATCCACATATCCTCACACAGCGAGGGGCAGCAGGAAAAGCAAGGAATTTGGAAGCAGATAAATCTGACCCTCAGTTACCTCATTCATAAAATGTGCGTTTGGCTCTTGGTTTGGTCTGCTTGGCACCTCCGCAGTCCTTCTTGTGGTAATAGACCCACCCACCCTGCACTGAGAAGGAATATGTGTGTGAATCAGCTGGCCCCATCACGCTACCCCATCACGACAACCGTGATTGGCCCAGGGATGTGCATGTGATTGGAGATGGACCAATCAGAGCCCTTCCCTGGAATTTTTCCATCTCGAGCTAGTGGGGAAGAGTTCTTTCCTCTTTGCTTTTTAAGGCTATAAGAATGTAAACTAGAGATGCCTGCACTCATGTTCCCTGATGCCTGGAGAAAGCCCACCTTTAGGATAAGAGAAAGAAACCAGCATCCAGAAGGCTAAAGAAGAGCATGGTGGCATTAGAGTTCCTGGATCCAGCTGTCCCTGAGGCAAGATCTACCCTTGCCCATTGTGGTTCTGGCTGGTTTCTGGCATTGGCAACTCAAAGTGCTCTGACTAATGCATGTGACACTCATTGTCTCCTCTCATGTGGTGGCTGTGAGATTACAAAAGATCTTTCATAGAAGTGCTTAGAGAATGCTAAATCCATTGCAGTTATTAATATGGCTGTGGGTCCCTGCCCACCATGCCCCCAGCACAATCCAGCTCTGTCTCATCCTTTCCCTGGTCTCCGTGGCTGGAAATCCTAGAACCATGTTCCTTTCCTTTATTCTAATACTGCCCACCCTAGACCCAGTCCATTAGTCCTGTATAATCCCTCTCAGATCTTTCCTCCTTCTTCGTCCCGTCTGCCGCTGTCCTAGGCCAAACCACTCATTCACGCATTCAACGAACCTTAACTATAGGCCGGGCAACATGTTGTCAGTGAGTAAGACAGACACTGTCCCCCTGATGCTCTTTCCTCTGTCCCAGTCTTCCTCGAGTACCTGCCAGCCTCATTGTCCTCAAACCCCACTTTCCTGTGACTCTTCTCGGCTCCCTACTTGCTACCTCATCAAATCTCAGTGTCTCTACCTGGCCTTCAGAAGTGCTCCGCAATCTGCCTGCAAATCATCACCACCCCCCCATGAACAGTAGAAGCAGCCGCCATTCGTGATATTCTTATTTGGGTCCAGAAACTGTGCTAAGCACTTCAGCTCCTTTAAAGGCATTAGCTCATTTAAAGCCTCACGACCGGGGGTGAAATTCAACATCTTTAATGACTAATGCAGCCCAGGCACCAACAATCAGGGAGGACCGCCAGGCCAGAAGCACCAGCTTTGTCCACAGCCGTCCTGAAAGGCCGGTGTTGTGATCTTCGGTTTACAGATGTGCAAGCTGAGACTCAGGAGGGTGAAGGGTCTTGCCCAGGGTCACACAGCTGAGAAACAGCAATGCCAGGATGCAAACCCAGGAGGCTTTAACTCCTCCAGGGCCTGTACCCCATCCCATAAGAACTCCATAAGTGCCCACCGCATAACCCTTTTCCCGGTGACATCAGGTCCTTCCCTGCCCTTTAAATAGGCCACACCTCTGCTCACTTCATCCATTCTCTCCTACAATCATTGGTTGAGGCTCCCACTTTGAGCCATGGCCTGTGCAAGAGGAGGGGACCTCCGTGGGGGGCAGGGACTGTCATTTCTGCTCACAGTGGTATCTCCAGCACCTGGTACATCACCTAGTAATTGGTGCTCGGCAAATATTTGTTGAATAAACAAATCAATGCAAGGATGGGGAGGGCCCCTCTCTGTACACCATCGGAGGGGACATGGAAGCGCTGGAAGGAATCAATGGCTGATTGCGTGTTCAAGGCCCTGAGACATGGGGTTGGTGTGGATTGCAACGTTGTTTGAGGTGGTGGTTAATGTTTAATGCTCATCTGAGCCCCCGGGCCAGGACTGAATTTCCACGTGACACTCAGAGATTCTTTGTTCCCCACAGGAAAGCAAACTTGGGAGTCAGGGGAGCTCTGGGTTCCCATCTCAGCTTGTGATCTTGGGCATTTAACCTCTCTGAGCCTCAGTTTCCTTCTCTGCAAAGGGCCGATATAATAACTGCCTTGAAAGACTGGAAAGGTTAGATGGATAACGTTGAGTCACGGTCCTTTCACAGGGTAGCACACGCTCAAGGTGCTGAAAGATGTTTAAGACCCAGGTGACTCGTGAAACCAGAAAGAACCACAAAAGACAAGAGATAAGATGAACATCAAGGGGCCACTATAGCGGGGGAGGTGTGGCTCCCAGCCAGACTCGCAGCAGAGCAGCGGTGGAGGCAGGGGCTCACACCTGGCCCGGGGAATGCTGGGGGTGTGGGTGTGGGTGGGGTTACCAATGAGAGGCACACAAGTGAGCCTCCGGTGCAGGCGGAAGGGGGATTCCTGGCAGCAGGGCTGGGGCTTCCCATCTATCACTCTGGGCCAATTCTCATCTGCCCTGGGGGCAGGGCGATTGTGGGAATGGGAGGGGGGAGGGGCACGGCTTCCCGGCCACCTCCACGCCCTGTTCCCCACTGTCCTAAAAGAGGATGTCTCTAAGCTTAGCAAAAACAAGTCTGAATTTCTGTTCAAGTGAGCTTTTCTATAAAAACAACAAACCAAAGAAAAGGAGCTTAGGAACAGATTAGTGCCAACTCAGATTCCTGTCCCTCCCTCCCCAGGCCGGCACTCAGGGCTGGTTACCCAAACTCTGACTGCCTTCTTTCCCTTAAGACCCTCTGTAAGGCCCACACCCCACTAAGGAGTAACCCCTGGATTCCTCGATTTCACCCCCAGCCATCCCCCTGGATGGTAGGTGACAGGAAGAAAGCAGGGCTTGAGGGACCCTAGCACTGGTCACAGCAACCTGTGTGACCTTGAGCAAGTCATGTCACCTCCGGACCTCAGTTTCTTCATTGAAAAAATGGGCATAACACCTGGCTCAGCGCGTGGGTGGTGAGGACTTGCCTGTAGCAGTGGAAGCCTTTGTAGGGTGCCAGACGTAGAGGAGGGCTCAGAAAGTGTTAACCTTCTCCCTCCCAGCTCAGGGACTGCAGATGCTCTGCGTTTATGCATCCCTTTCCTGCTTCCCCTTCCCACTTCCTTCCCCATCTCTCCTCAGCTTCCCAGTCCTCCAAGAACGGAAAGCCACTGGATTTGAGCCGAATATTCATCCTCACTGTCTGGGACAGAAGGCAGGGCAGGGGTGAGTGGCAGAGTTACAGGAGCGGCCCAGGGAAGAGGGGAGAGAGTGCCCCTCCTTCCGCCCTTCCTTCTTGTCCTCCTCTGGCCTCCCACCCAGGCTGCCACGAAGGGGGACCCCCAAGGCACCGCCCTTACCAGAGAAGATCCTCCCGTCCCCGGTGAGGAGGGCGGCCCCCACGGGGAAGCGACTGTAGGGGCAGTAGGCGGACTTCTTGGCCTCCCGGCAGGAGAGCAGCAGCCGCTGGACGTGCTCGGGCTCCAGGGCGGGGCTGGGACTCTTCTGGGCCATGTCGGTCCCCTGGGGCCCGCGGAGGAGTGGAAGGGGAACTCCCAGCCAGTGTGGGCTGGGCCCCACCGCGACAGCAGCTCCTCCCCCGGGGTGTGTCCCTGCCTAGAGTCTCCCAGGTGCGTGCCTCTGGGGATGCTGGGCGGGCCAGGTGAGGGAGAGGAGCCCCCCTTGGTTTGGGGACAGAGGGTGTGGTATGTGTCCCAGTGTGGAAGGATGCCACTGTGTCCACGTGTGCTTCACACTCTCCCTTGGGGACCACTCCCACTGCTGACAGACTGATGGGTGAGAGGGTCAGGGGATGGGTGCTACTGTGATCTCAGCTGGAGCGAACCTCTGAGATCATCTACTCAGGACGCCTCACTTTTTGTTGTTGTTGCTGGCAAAATAGACATTGGGCTGCTGGTAAAAGAAATGAGTTTGCATCCTGGCTCCACTACTTCCCATATGTACAACTGTTGGCAGGTGACGTGCCTTTCTGAGGCAGTTTCCTCATCAGTACAGTGGGGATAGTGACCATCTCTGTCCTGCATTCTAGGATTACAGAACAACTCGAGCTTTGGAGTTTAGTAGACCCTAGTTTGAATTCCAGTTCTGCCATTTATTAGCTGTATGACTTTGGGAAGTTAATACCACCTCTCTAAGCCTCAGTTTTCTCATCTGTAAAATGGGTGCACTAACAGTATCATGTAGCATTTGTAATGAGGATTGAATGAGATACAATTTGTTACAGTGAGCATGGTTGGAGGATCCCATGACGTCATGATGTAAGCATCCTTTGTGACTCCATGCAAATGGGGTTTTTGTCATTAAGTGACCTGGCCAAGATTACATAGGAAGGGCAGAATACCAGTTAGGGCACCCAGAGGCATCCAAATGTCCCCAGACCCGCAGCAAACAGGAGTGAATCTGCAGCTTCTCTTAGGGCTTAAATGGGTGGTGTGGGGAAAGGGAAAGGGAGGGGAGGTGGGAAATGCAGCAGCAGCTCCATGCCCTGCACGCTGACATCTCTGGGCTCTGCAGTGTAGCATCTTTGTGTCCTGAGCCTGGAGCTCTCAGCCACGTGGAGACACAGGCAAACACCCAGCTGTAGAGTCTCCCCTTCGCCTTCCCTCCCTTCCCTCCTTCAGATTCCCCACACCTCCTTTCCACACATTTGGCCCTCAGAGAAGCAGCTGGTTCCCTCCCCCTCTGTCGCACTCTCCTCCTGGATTTATACCTTCGGCATCTAGAGCAGTTTCCGGGATCTGAGGCAGGGCTGGTGGAGGAAGCAGCGAGAGGGCTCTCCTGCCTCTTCTAACCCTGTACAGCCCAGGCACCCCAAAGGCCCTTCCCCCAAGGCTCGAGGAAAGAAAGCAAAGGATGTCCTGGGACCATGTGCACCCACTTGACATGGGAATAATTCTAAAGCTTTTGGTGGCCAAGTAGCATCACAATTGGGAAAAGACTTACGGTGCCCTGCTGGCCTGCCAGGCCTGTTAAGAGGCCTGACTAAGCAACCCTGCATCTGTCCCCCGCCCTGTCTTGACTCACCCCAGCTCAGCTCAGCCCAGCCCTGCCCAGGCCAGGGGCTGGACTCCTTGGCTCCATGGTACCAAGAGGACATGGACGACCTCCAGGCTACTGATGGCCCTTGGCGCCTTCAAAGCTCTTTACCTACCCATGCCGTAAAGGGGGACAGTGACCATTACAAACCCAGCTGTGTGGAGCCTGAGAGCCAGCAGCAGCTCTAGAATTCCTTATAGAGGGGGCTTGGGGTGGTCATCTGGATAGAAGGAGAGGGTAGGCCTGGAAACTTGGTTAGAGCTAAGTTATAGATCAACTACAGATAAATATGTATATAAAAACATTTTTTTTTGGCTTGCAGGATCTTAGTTTCCCAACCAGGGATCGAACCTGGGGCCCCGGCTATGAAAGCTCTGAGTCCCAACCACTGGACCACCAGGGAGTTCCCAAGATGAACAATATTAATGGCATTTTCTAAACATGCTTTCATCTCTCCACTTCACATAAAATTAAGAAAACTTAATTGCCCAGATCAAAGAATAGGAATATCGAAGAAGATGTTTTGAGTGACAATGGAGATTATCAAGGTCCCCAAAGCCTAGCCAACCTCCACCCCCAGGCCTTTGCTCAGTGAGAAAAGCCACCCAGAGTCCCCATGTTAGAGTTCAAATACCATTCACTCACTTATTCATTCAATAAACAGTTACTCATGATCATAGCTAACTCTTTTTTTAAAAAAATAAATTTATTTATTTACTTATTTTTGGCTGTGTTGGGTCTTCATTACTGCGTGCGGGCTTTCTCTAGTTGCAGCGAGCAGGGGCTACTCTTTGTAGCGGTGCAGGGGCTTCTCACTGCGGTGGCTTCTCTTGTTGTGGAGCACGGGCTCTAGGCACGCGGGCTTCAGTAGTTGAGGCGCACGGGCTTAGTTGCTCCGTGGCATGTGGGATCTTCCTAGACCCGTGTCCCCTGCATTGGCAGGGGGGGGTTCTTAACCACTGCGCCACCAGGGAAGTCCCCATAGCTAAGTCTATATGTGAGTGGGACTTGTTTTGGACTCTACTATGTTCCATCGGTGAATTTTTTCACTCCTACACCCATACCACACCTGTCTTTATTATAACTTTATAATAAGTATTGATTTCTGGAGGCCAAATACCCTCACCTCCCCCCACCCCCGCCTGCCACTTGAGCCTTTGCTCTTCTCTGTGCATTTTATAATGAAGTTTTCAATATCCACTGAAAACCTTCTTATCTGGCCTCTGAAGGAATTTGTAAAATGTTGGAGTAATCTATTTGACTTTTTGGAAGAATTTTCTTGTAAAACCATCCTGAACCTCATGTTTTCTTTTAAGAAAAAAATTTAAACGATCAATTGAATTTCTTTAAATATTATAGAGCTATTTGAGTTTTCTATTGCTTCTTGAGTCAGTTTTAGTAAACTAGTTGTGTGTGTTTTTTTAAAGGGTTAGGGCCACTGTAGTGAAAGCCCAGAATCCTAACCACTAGGCCACCAGGGAACTCCCCTATAAAACTTTTCAAGATAATGTTTTAAATGCTTAGAATTATAAAGCAAGCCAGTTGTATTGAAATACAGTTATCAGAATAGTTAAAATATTTGTGTACTTTTAAATTAGTGCATTAAGTAACAAGCTCTAACAGTAAGCCTAATAACTACTGTGATTTTGAAGTCATGATAGGAGTAAAATGTATTTTGGAATACTGCAATAAAGTGATGTGAAAATATTTATGAGTTACATTGGTGGCAAAGTCACAGGTACTGTAATATTTCTGTGATTTGTTGTCTACCTTTATGAATGATGGGAAGGCTAAACTGTAGTTAGAAGTTAGTAAAATTAAAGGCATATTTTTTTACTTCTAAGTTCATGGGCTCCCTGAATTCTATCCAATGACTCAGTGGGAGTCCATGGGCCCTACAATAAGAGCCCTTGCCTCATTTTTTAGTCTTTTCTTCCTTTGCTGTGAGTCTGTTATAAATGACGTATTATTGGCTTTAAAAATATTTCTTCTAAAAGTCTCTGTCTTTTGGTCCGATACTTAATCCATTTACGCTTACTGTAATTATTGTTATATTTTAGATTTTCCCTGCCATCGTTTTTTTTTTAATAGATCTTTATTGGAGTATAATTGCTTCACAATACCGTGTTAGTTTCTGTTGTACAACAAAGTGAATCAGCCACATGCATACATATGTCCCCATATCCCCTCCCTCTTGAACCTCCCTCCCACCCTCCCTATCCCACCTCTCTAGGTCATCACAAAGCAAGGAGCTGATCTCCCTGTGCTATGCTGCTGCTTTCCACTAGCTAACTATTTTACATTCAGTAGTGTATATATGTCGATGCTATTCTCACTTCGCCCCAGCTTCCCCCTCCCACCCTGTGTCCTCGAGTCCATCCTCTATGTCTATATCTTTATTCCTGCCCTGCAACTAGGTTTATCAGTAACATTTTTTTTTTTTTTAGATTCCATATATGTGTTAGCATACAGTATTTGTTTTTCTCTTTCTGACTTACTTCACTCTGTATGACAGACTCTATGTCCATCCACCTCACTACAAATAGCTCAATTTCGTTTCTTTTTATGGCTGAGGAATATTTCATTGTATATATGTGCCACATCTTCTTTATCCATTCATCTGTCGATGGACATTTAGATTGGTTCCATGTCCTGGCTATTGTAAATAGTGCTGCAGTGAACACTGTGGTACATCTCTCTTTTTGAATTATGGTTTTCTCAGTGTATATGCCCAGTAGTGGGATTGTTGGGTCATATGGTAGTTCTATTTCTAGTTCTTTAAGGAACTGTTTTCCATAGTGGTTGTATCAATTTACATTTCCACCAACAGTGCAGGAGGGTTCCCTTTTCACCACACCCTTTCCAGCATTTATTGTTTCTAGATTTTTTGATAATGGCCATTCTGACCATTGTGAGGTGATATCACATTGTAGTTTTGACTTGCATTTCTCTAATAATTAGTGATGTTGAGCATCTTTTCATGTGCCTCTTTGTCATCTGTATGTCTTCCTTGGTGAAATGTCTGTTTAGGCCTTCTGCCCATTTTTTAACTGGATTGTCTGTCTTTTTGATATTGAACTCCAATGGCTGTTTGTATATTTTGGAGATTAATCCTTTGTCTGTTGTTTCATTTGCAAATATTTCCTCCCGTTCTGAGGGTTGTCTTTTTGTCTTGTTTATGGTTTCCTTTGGTGTGCAAAAGCTTTTAAGTTTAATTAAGTCCCATTTGTTTATTTTTGTTTTTATTTCTGTTACTCTAGGAGGTGAGTCAAAAAAGATCTTGCTGTGGTTTATGTCAAACAGTGTTTTTCCTATGTTTTGCCCTAAGAGTTTTATAGTGTCTGGTCTTACATTTAAGTCTTTAATCCATTTGGAGTTTATTTTTGTGTATGGTGTTAGGGAGTGTTCTAATTTCATTCTTTCATATGTAGCTGTCCAGTTTTCCTAGCACCACTTATTCAAGAGGCTGTCTTTTCTCCACTGTATGGTCTTGCCTCCTTTGTCATAAATTAGATGCCCATATGTATGTGGGTTTATCTCTGGGCATTCCATCCTGTACCATTGATCTATATTTATGTTTTTGTGCCAGTACCATACTGTCTTGATTACTGTAGCTTTGTGGTATGGTTTGAAGTCAGGGAACCTGATCCCTCCAACTCCATTTTTCTTTCTCAAGATTGCTTTGGCTGTTTGGGGTCTTTTGTGTTTCCGTACGGATTGTAAAATTTTTTGTTCTAATTCTGTGAATAATGCCTTTGGTAGTTTGATAGGGATTGCACTGAATCTGTAGATTGCTTTGTGTAATATAGTCACTTTCACAATATTGATTCTTCCAATCCAAGAATATGGTATATTTCTCCATCTGTTTATGTCATCTTTGATTTCTTTCATCAGTATTTTATACTTTTCTGAGTACACATCTTTCACCTCCTTAAGCAGGTTTATTCCTAGGTATTTTATTCTTTTTTGTTGCAGTGGTAAATGGGAGTGTTTCCTTAATTTCTCTTTCTGATTTTTCATTGTTGGTGTATAGGAATGCCAGAGATTTCTGTGCATTAATTTTGTATCCTGCAACCTTACCAAATTCATTGATTAGTTCTAGTAGTTTTCTGGTGGCATCTTTAGGATTTTCTATGTATAGTATCATGTCATCTGGAAACAGTGACAGTTTTACTTCTTCTTTTCCCATTTGTATTCCTTTTATTTCTTTTTCTTCTCCGATTGCTGTGGCTTGGACTTCCAAAACTATGTTGAATAAGAGTGGCCCTGCTGTCTTAGTTACTATAAATATCAACTAGAATGAAGTTTGACTTATACTATAGAAAACTCCAAATAATAATGGTTTAATTAAGAAACAATTTTATCTCTCTTTTAGTCTAGGACTCCATAGTCATCAGGGATCCAGTTTCCACCTTCTTAGTTGTAGCTTCCATCTTCAAGTTTATCTTAAGATTCAAGATTGCTGCTGGAGCTTTAGCCTTCACAAACTCATTCCAAGCAGCAGGAAGGAAGAATGGTGGAAGAATAAAAAGTGTGCACCTCCACTTACACTTCATTAGCCATAACTTAGTTATCTGGTCTCATTATTAGTAGCAAAGGATACTGGGAAACACTTTTTTTGGTTGGCTACATTGATGACCTGAATAACATCAGGGCTATTTTATTAAGGAAGAAGAGCATGGTGGACTTTAGCAGTCTCTGCTTTAGTCTCCCGACCACAGGTGTGCCCAACCATCAACAGCAGTGGCTCTGAACTTTCCTTATGGTACCTGACCCATAGAGGACTGGCCTGCCATCTGGTGGCAGGTTGGTTACATTGGATTCCTTTCATTGTGCAAGTGGCATAGATTTGCCCTCACTGGAATAGACAGTGAGGTTTTGCATTCTCTTCTGGCCATGCTTTTGCCAGCAACATCATTAGCGGATTTACTGAATGTCTTATTCATAACCACGGTAGTCCAAAGAGCATTGCTGCTGACCAGAGATGTTTTTCAGCGAAAGAAGTAAAGAAATTGGCGGACGAGTATGAGATTCACAGGTGCTGCCACAAACTCTTATCACCAGAATCATCTGGCTTTATGGGTTGGTGACATGACCCACTGGTACTTGGTTAGTATTGGCTAGAAGACAACTTTGTACAAATCTTAAGTGCTGGCCCAAGTTGGCATATGCTCTGATTCAGCAACCAATGCAAGTTGATGTTTCTCTCTTTTCCAGCATCCGTGGGTCAGGGAATCTTAGGCTGGATCACTTAGAAATTTTTTGCTCCCCTTTCCCAAGGCCTTGGGCTCTGCTAGTTTAGAGGTCTTGGTATGCAAAGGAAGAATGTTTCCACCAGAGCACCACCGAGGTCCCACTGATTTGGAAATTGAGACTGACATCTGGCAGTTTGAGATTCTTCATGCCCTGGATGAACAGGGAAAAAATGGTGGGTGGGTGGGGTGCTTTTGTGTTGACTAGAGTGACTGATTCTGGTTATCAAGAGGGGAAATACATTTGCTGCTGCACAGTGGGAACAGGGAGAAGAAGTGTGTCTCTGGATCCCATGGAACCCTCTGGGGTGTCTTCTAGTTCCGTGGCCAATGGTTAAAAATTAATGGAAGCAACCCAGTGTGAGTAGGACAACCATGGGCTCAGCTTCCTCCTGAATGAAGCGCAGGTGATCCTACCAGGTAAAATCCTTTGACCACATGAAGTGCTTGCTGAAGGCAAAGGAAAAATGGAATGGATAGTAGAGGAAGGATGTTATAAATGCCTCATGACCAGTAACAGAAATGAGAATTATATCACTTATCTATATATTCTTCCTTCTTTGCTATGCCAGCACCATGCATATATTTAGTGACGGTGCTAATTGTCTCTCTTTCTTCTTCTACCATTTTGTATAGGGTCAAATGTTGGTGGTAAACTGTACAGTTCAGTGCATAGATTATAGAATATGGAATATTGTGGGATTGAGGTTCAAGAAATGAACATACTCCCGGAGTGGGAGCCGGGTGCAGTTACTGCTGGGACTTTGGATTTTTTTTTCCTAAGGAAAGGATAAGAATGTTCTTTTTTGAGATACCGTTGCATTAATTTGGGCAGTAACATGCTGTGGTTGTTTTATGGACGTTTCAGCATGGAAAGTAGGGTGGAAATTGAGTTGAGGAGCTAAGGAGTGAACTGTGGCAAATACTGAAGACCGACCCTGCTCAGCATCTCTTCATAATGACTTCTACTGTAGAGGCTGGAAGGCTAGAGAAGACATTACCAGGCTCTCTTGCAGCTAGGATTTCCATATGTCATCTGGCTTCTGCCAGGAAGATGCAAACAAACCAGAAATGGAAAGTAGAATTGAGCACTGGGAGGAGGTAGATACATGGCTCTTCTGGGTGTACTGCAGTGGAGGCATTTCAGTTCTTCCGAGGCAGGTGTGGAGGAAGCCCTAGGGCCAGTCCAGTTCCCACCTTCTTGGTGTTAACAGGAGTGTCAGCTGCTTCCCACCTCGGCAGCTTTCCTGACTGTGACTAGGACAGTGAGATTCTTGAGTCAGCAGTGGTGGCAGAAGCTCCCCTGAGGGGCTAGTTTTGCAATGAGGTTTGGGGATTATTCCTGGAATAGAGTCTGCTTCTCAGCCCTTCTAACGCGTTTGAAACCAGCCTAATCACCTTAGTTAACCTAAAAATAGTCCCCATGCTCCAAACATCCCAGGGGAGCTCCCAGGCCAGTCCTTTCCCTACTCAGAGCCGAGGGACAGAGGAGTGAGGGCAGAGCTGGTGGGGGAGAAACAACTTCTTCTGGAACTCTCTGCACAGTGGCCTACTCTGGGTAGCACCAGGCACTTGCAGATTGATTTTTTTTTCTTTTTTTTGGGAGTCAGGAGGGTGGGAGATAACATCAAAGAAGGAGATGTACGAAGCTGTGTGGGAAAGGGGACCCAGGAGTCTTGCATTGAAATAATGACAAGGGGAGGCATGATGGATTAGTACCAAGGCCTTTCAGGGGAAGATGGGTATTTGATTCTAATGAGAGCCTCTCTTTTGCATTTTATTTAGACTCTTAGGCAGTGTGTTCATTTCCTAGGGCTGCTGTAACAAATTACCACAAACGTGGTGGCTTAATACAACAAGAATTTATTATCTCATAGTTCTGGAACCTGGAAGTCTGCAGTCAAGGCGTCGGCAGGACCACGCTCCCTATGCAACCTGTAGGGGAAAATCCTTTCTTGCAGATTAATTTTTAACATGATCCAGGGGAGTCCAAAGGGCTGAGTTCCCACCTCTGAGATCATGAGATCCTATTCCCTTCCAGGGGTCTCTGGCCCGTGGGGGAGGCAGCAGGAGAGCTGGACCCAAAGGTGCACCCTCTGTGGCAACCCTCTGTGCATCTCTGACCAAGGTGAGCAAGGATATGTCTGCGGTGTCTCCCTCCCCTCACAGGTCATGGCTGCAAGGACACAGGGGAGGAGGGGGAGGAGTCTGTCTGCCTGGGGGTGGGGGCAGCAGGAAAAGCCCCAGAGAGGAGGTGATACTGCAGCTGGATCTTGAAGGACAAGTAGTTCACCAGTGAGTTGAGTAGGGAAGGGCATTCCAAGAAGAGGGAACAGCTGGAACAATGGCTCAGAGATGCTGTCCACTTCTGTTTCCCTATAGTGATTAAAGGTAAAATCTTTAAAGTGCCACATGTATGGGGGCTTGTTCTGGGGCCTGCAGAGGAAGATGCAGGGGAGGGTATTCTAGGCCCTGCCAGTCTCAGATAAAATGCATCCCAAGTGATTGACTAGATCGGGCAGCCGTGAAATGGGGGACATCAGAGTTTGACGAGTTCCTGTCAAGTGTGCGGTCTTGTGCTGGGCGCTGTGACCCACCTGCCATCCTCACGGCCACCCTGTAGGGGAGGAGGGCTGCCCATTGTACAGATGAGGATGCTGAGGCTCTGAGAGATGAAACCTGTGGCACAGGGTCCTTCAAGAAGCAAGAGAGTGGCAGAACCAAGATCTGACCCAAGATTTTTATGACCCTAAATGCCATCCAGGGAGAGGACAAAAGGTTCAGTAAGACACGTGGCAAAAACGCAGCTGCGTTTTCCTCCTGCCCCTGGGCGGCTCAGTGGAGCTTGGGGCGTTCCCGTAACAAACCTGGTTCTTCAAAGAGAGGGGCCTTCTGCTCTCCCTGGGGTGGGGCTCTGGGGGTGCAGAGGGCCCCTTTGCTACACAGGGAGACCACGTTCTCCTGGCTTTGCTCCTACTTCTCTGCCGTCTCCATCCTTGGCTTCTCTGCTAAGCCGCCAAGCACGGAGGGGTCTCTGCCTCTGTCTACGTTCACTCCTCTCCTCTCCCAGGTAATGTCATCCAGAATTATGGCTTGAAATGCCATCGAGGATCATCACTTCCAAACTTACGTGCCTTGTTCTTGGAAATAGTCTTGCTTATCCAGCTGCCCACGTGGCTTCTCCGTTTGGATGTTTATTAGCATCGTAACTCGAGGAGATCTGAAACAAAACTTCTGTCCTCACCCGATCCCCAACCTGTCCCTGCCCATGCCCTGGTCTGTGCCTCAGTTAAAGGGATGATCCGTTACTCAGGCCGCAAACCTAGAAGTGACCCTCTATGCCTTGCTTTCCTTCATCCCCCATTCGCTCCACCACCAGGCTCTGGCTCTACCTTCAAAATACGTTTTGAATTCAGCCACTCCTCCCCGTCTTCACTGCTGCAGCCCTGGTCTACGGCACCACCGGTTCACAGCTACACCTATGATTGGTCTTCCTGCTTCCTCTCTTACTCCCTCTCCCGATTCCATTCTTTAAAAAGGGGTCTGCGTGAGCTTTTGAAAACACAAACAACCCCGAAGTTTCCACTAATTGGAATGGAACCCAAAGCCTTCAGCGTGGCTAATGCAGCCCTGCCCACCTCTCTGGCCTCACGTCCCGTGAGTCTCCGTCACCCGCTAGCCGCATTCAGCACACCAAGGACGTTCTCTTCATAGGATCTTTGCGCAGGTTGTTCTCTCTCCCGGATGTCTCTTCCCGAGGGGCCTTCAAATGGCATCTGCTTTGAGAGCCTTTCCTGACTGCATCTCCCCACCACTCTCTCCTGTTACCCCACTCACTTTCCTTCAGAGGGTGCCTCACTATCTGGTAACATTAGCTATGGGCTGTCTGTCTAGAATGGCAGATGGATGTCTATCTTATCTCCTGGGCACCTATGGCCTGGCACACTGTAGAGGTTCAAAAACCATGTGAAAGGGAGGGAAGAAGCCCCCCAAAGTACAGTTCAGGGCAAACTCTGGGGCCCCAGAAGAGACCCAAGAGTCCACAGTAGATTTGTCCACCTTGGTTACTTAACCTTATATAACTGCCCATTGGGGCCACCTGGTCTCTGTCTGAAATTCCTTTCTCCCTGCATTCAAGAGTAGTCAGGTTAAAAAAAAAAAAAAAAGAGTAGTCAGGTTAAAAAAAAAAAAGAGTAGTCAGGTTAAAAAAAAAAAAGAGTAGTCAGGTTAAAAAAAAAAGAGTAGTCAGGTTAAAAAAAAAAAGAGTAGTCAGGTTAAAAAAAAAAAAGAGTAGTCAGGTTAAAAAAAAAAAAAAAAGAGTAGTCAGGTTAAAAAAAAAAAGAGTAGTCAGGTTAAAGTCCACCCAAGGCAGCCCTTAACCTCCTAATCTGCAGCCACCACAGGCAGATTTAAGGTGACCTCACAGAATTCTTCAATATCAATTCACCTTACACTGGGGTAACTAGAAAGGCCAACAGAGAGGGTCCCCAAAGCAAAGAAACTTGGCTTCATAATATGATAATAATAATGACTACACTTGACTGAGCTATTATTTCCTGCCAAACAAGATATAATGCTTTCCATACATTTTCTCATTTAATCCTCAGAGACACACCTTGAGGCTGTTGTATTCATTATCTACCGCTGTGTAACAAACCACCTTAATGTGGAGTGGTTTAAAGGAATGACCATTTTACTTGCTCACAATTCGGTAGGCCAGCAATTTGAACTGGACTCAGCTGGGCCGTTCTTTTGCTGGTCATGCCCGGGGTCACTCACGTGCAATCATCCAAGGGAACAAATGGGTTCAGGAGGTTTAACGTGGCTTTGCTCATATGTCTGGAGGTTGGTGCTGACTGTTGACCGGGTCAGGTGTCTCCAGCAGGCCAACTTGGGCTTCTTCCAGCGGATGGCAGAGTTCCAGGACAGCAAGCCCCAGTGTGCAGCATTTTTCAAGCCTTTGCCTGAGTCACGTTTGCTGATGTCCCATTGCCAGAGGAAGTCCCACAGCCAAGCCCAGAGTCAATGGGAGAGGGGACTTACACAAGGAGAGATAATTCATCAGAGGCCATTACTGAACAATCTATCATGGAAGTTAGTATGTTATTATCCATGTTTTATAAGTGAGGAAACGGGGAATCAGAAAGGGTAAGAAACATGCTCCAGGTCACATGGCTACGAAGAGGCAGAGTGGAACGGAAATCCTTGGCCCACAAGCCTCAGGATCTCCACTGCTTTGCAAAGGCAATTAAGTCCCCACTGTGAGGAACCAAATTGCCACCAAGGGAAATGATATCAAGCTCATCTTCACCAGGCTCTCAGGTACACTCCTTTTATTACATCCAGTCAAAATCACATCAGCTGGGACTTTCCTGGTGGCGCAGTGGTTAAGAATCCGCCTGCCAATTCAGGGGACATGTGTTCGAGCCCTGGTCCGGGAAGATCCCACATGCCGTGGAGTAGCTAAGCCCGTGCGTCACAACTACTTAACCTGTGCTCTAGAGCTTGCGAGCCACAACTACTGAGCCCACGTGACACAACTACTGAAGCCGGCGTGCCTAGGGCCCATGCTCTGTCCACAATAAGAGAAGCCACCACAATGAGAAGCCCGCGGACTGCAACAAAGATTAGCCCCGGCTCACTGCAACTAGAGAAAGCCCGCGAGCAGCAACGAAGGCCCAACGCGGACAAAAATAAAAATAAATAAATAAGATAAATTTATAAGGACTTCCCTGGTTGTGCAGTGGTTAAGAATCTGCCTGCCAATGCAGAGGACCCAGGTTCGAGCCCTGGCCCAGGAAGATCCCACATGCAACAGAGCAACTAAGCCCGTGTGCCACAACTACTGAGCCTGTGCTCTAGAGCCCACGAGCCATAACTACTGAGCCAGCGTGCCACAACTACAGAAGCCCGTGTGCCTAGAGCCCATGCTCCGCAACAAGAGAAGCCACAGCAATGAGAAGCCCGTGCGCTGTAATGAAGAGTAGCCCCTGCTCGCTGCAACTAGAGAAAGCCTGCGCACAACAATGAAGACCCAACACAGCCAAAAATAAATAAATAAAAATAAATGTAAAAAAATTTATAAAACAGAAATCGCATCAGCTTAAGTTACTTAACTTCTGCTTCTCAGGCTGCTCATCTGTAAAATGGGTCTAGTAACAGAGCTCTCTTTTCACTATTTTGTTTATTGTCTGTTCTCGCCCTGCTAGAATGGAAGCCCCTTGAGGGCTGGGATTTTTGTCTGTGCTGTTCACTGCTCTAACCCCAGTGCCTAGAACAGTGCCTGGAATAGCGTAGCTTCTCAATAAATCTTTGTTGAGTGAATAAATGGATGGATGGATGAGTGGGGGATTAGTAGCAGGATAGGTGGGAGAAGATGAGGAAAGGATAGAGCCATGTCTTTGAGAAAGCTTAAAAAAAAAAATTGAAAAGCCGCTGGCTTCTCTTCTCTGCCTGGGATGGTTTGCAAACCACCTGCTTGGTCTTCAAGCCTGTGGTGAAGCCCCTCATCCCTCATGCAAAGTCTAATCACGTGGGGCAAGGGGGTCGCCTCTTTTCAAGGACGCCCACTGTTTTCAGCTCTGTCTTCCTTAGCGTTCAGTGTTCTCTCCATTCAACTGGCAGATGAGGAAAGCAAAAACAAGGCTTGCTTGGGGCAGGAACGGGAAAGAGGCTCACATGCCATTGGCTGGAACGTAGTCACATGGCCACACCCAACAGCAAGGGAGGCTGGGAAATGTGTAGTCACGCCTCTGCAGGGAGAGGTGACGGCTTTGGGGATCATCTTGCCAGTCTCTTCCACGACCATTTCTAGCCCAGAGATTTCGTAACCTTGGAGTTTTCCATCTCGTAGCACCTGCTTTCCTTACACCACTCTACTTTTTCTTTTCCATACGTGTGTCTCCTTCTAACAGAATGTATTCATTTACTGTGTTTCTTATTTATCATTGGCCTCTCCTCAATGCGGGCCCCACAAGGGTAAAGGTCTTTGGTGTTCTGTTCATCACCGTCTCCTCAGGACCCAGGACAGGGCCTGGCATGCAGAAGGCACTCAGTATTTATCAAAAGAAAGTTGAATGGATGCGAGCGTGGCCCTCTGGCCTGCAGCCTGGTCCTGAGAGCACAGTAAGCCCTAGAGAGATGATAAGTCTCTCCTCTGCCTGCTGGGAAAGCCACAGTGGGGTCTGGAGAGTGTCCGGGCCTGGCTGAGAAAGGGCGCTGTGCCTGAGCCTTCCCAGGTGACTCGCCCTGTGCAGGTCAGCAACGCTCTTCTCGGGCACAGCTCCACACCCAGGATGCCCGGACCCCTGACTCCATTCAGGCCAAGAGGCTTACCTCTCTGGAGAAGCGGCCATTGCGGCCAAGTCACCTGTACTCCGTGCTGTCCTCATGCACAGGGCAGCCTATACCAGTCCATTTTCCCAGACAGAACCTGATTTTTTATGTTTGTTATTAAAAATATTTATTATTTTATTTTAAATTTTTTATTGTTTTGGCCACACTGGGAGGCTTGTGGGATCTTAGTTCCTTGACCAGGGATTGAACCTGCACCCTCGGCAGTGAAAGTGTGTAGTTCCTGTGAATTCCCTGGAACCTGGTTTTTTAAATGTAAAACACAGAAGGGAGCTTGGTTCCTCTTTTCCAATTTTGGGGAACAAACACAATGGTCAGGTGGCAACTTCAGAGCATTTGAGCTATAGAGCCGTCCAGCTTCCGTAGCCTTCCTGTGCCTCATTTTTGAGAGGAGGAGACAAAGCCCAGAGAGGTAAAGAGACTTGACCAAGGTTACCCAGGGTTCCAGTGACCTAGAACTCCCGGGCAGTGCCCACAGCATGCTCCCAGAGGACAGGTGTCTGCGTCCCCCTCTTGGCTGGTTTCCTTCTCTGGGCAAGTCACCAGTAATGGGAAGGGCACAAGGAGACAAGAAGAGATGGCTTGGGGCGGTGGTGGGGGGGGGGGATGAGGAGAGACCACCCTGAGCTCCGCCTGGAAGCACACAGTGTGATCAGGGACCAAGCAGAGAGGAGGGTAGAGGCAGCAGAGAAGGGTGGTAGCCTGAGGGCTCCGAGAGAGGCTCTGGTCCTGGCTTTGAAGGTGAAGAAAGAACGTCATCCTGACTTGTTGCCTTTGAATCTTTGCAGGATCCCGACCCCCTCCCAACCTCTACGGAAGCTGGCAGCCAGCACTCTCTCCAGGAGCCAGGGCCACCAGCCTTCACAGCCCTGTTGTAGCACAGACACCTCTTGGTGCAGAGGAAGCACCACTGGACAAGCAATCAGGAGACTCGGGCTCTGTCAATTCAAATCATTACTAAGCACCTACGACTTGCCAGGCGCTGTCTTCAGCAGGCAAGGGCTCTGCCTCATGGGGCTTCTATTCTAATAGGGGAGACTGTTGATGAACAGACAAACACATGCCTGAGATCATTACAGATGATGACAGCAAGCAGGGTAATGGGACAGATGATGGCTGAACAGGTTAGTTTGAGTCGTGGGGAGGGTGGAACCAAGGAGGGCCTCTCTGAAGAGGTGACATTGGAGCTGTGATCTGTATGTGAGAAGGTGGCAGCCATGTAAAAATCTGAGAGAGGTGTGGTCCCTCCCTGGGAAGTGGCAAGTGCAAAGGTCCTGAGGCAGAAATGAGCTTGTGTTTGGGCAAATATGACCGGTGAGAGGGACAAGAGGAAGAGTATAAAAAGAGGCTCCTTCCCTTTGTCATTATCTCTGTGGGATTTGAGTACATCTTATCTCCTTATTTGACCCCTAAATTTTGGGCATCTGTAAGTTTAAACAAACCTTTCTTGGTCCTATTTCCAAATTTTATTTTAACATCTTTTGTACAGAGGACAGGATATTATTAGTCTGAGAGTCAGAAGACCTAAATTATGGCCCCAGAGTTTCCAGTAGTGAGAAGTGTGACCTTGGACAAATCCCTTTTCTCATCTTTAAACCAGGAGATTGGACCACAAGCTCTAAAGGCCCTTCTGGCTGAGACACCCCAGCACCGGGAATTCATGTTAACTCTTCTTGATCCTGTTTATTTTCAGCCTACATGTGGATCTGCTCAGCATACATCTGCTCCTTCTTCCAGGATCTGCACACATTTATTAGATGCTTTTAAAAACAAGAGACAACCTGTACAGACATTAGCAGGAGATGGTCAAATACATCATGCAGCTATTAAAAGAAGAATGAGTTACACTGAAATCCCCTGAGCTGGACGGAAGCGCATGATGTAAGTGATAAAACTAGCTGTGGGATGTTAGAGAAAGACTCCCGTTTTTGTGAAAACCGAACGACAAAATCTCTGTGTGTGTGTACGTGGGTTTGTTTATGCTCACAAGTCAGGAGAAAGGTGGGAGAGAATAAGCGGCAGTCTGCAACATTAGTTATCTAGGAGTGTGTGTGTGTGTGTGTGTGTGTGTGTGTGTGTGTGCGCGCGCGTGTGCACACACGTGCACGCTTCCTCTAAAGACAGCAGCACGCTTCCCAGAACCCATCCCACCCTCTGGGCCTGTTTATCAATGGGATTCTGGCAGAGGGTACGTGATGCCGGCCTCTGAGTTTGTGTCCTTTGGGGACTGAGGGAGGTAGAGAGGAATAGGTGTGGGCAGTGTCCACTTGGATCTTGGAATGTCCCTGTCACCTCCTGGCACCTGCGCCTCTACTTCAAAGGCTGCTGAATGATCACAATCTGAGGCTGGTTTTGGTGGCAGGAGATGCACCAGAGCTGTCCAGGGCCTGTGGGATCCAAGATCACAGGCACGATTACAACACGAGAGGCACACGCTCCAGCCTGCTGTTTCCGGCTCCTGCTTTAGGACTTCAGAGGCAGCTTGGGCTGCAAGGGTCTTCCGGGCCCTCCCCGGCCATCCCTCTGACTGCAGACAGATGAAACCAGCTATCCCTCCAGCCTACCCTGGGAGGCGGTGTGTGTGGGGAGCTTATTGTTTGAGCTGCTTCCTGGTCATGTAACTCTCCCCTCCAGGGAATCCCTGCAGATGTCTATTTTAAACCTCCCTTGCGGCGGTCCCTGTTCATTTCCTTTGCCTGGGCTCCTCCCCCCAAATAGGAACCCTTCAGCCTGGATGTTGTGGAGCGGCTTCGCTCCGGCTTTCTTGTCGTAAGGAAGTCGGTAAGGAAGCACCCTGCCCCGCATACGGTGCTTGATGCTTTTCAAACCTCTCGTGTTGCATCCCACTTGAATGGCCCTTTACAAGAATCCTCTGAGGCAGAAATACCTAGGAGTATTGCCTCCATACTACAGAAGAAATGGGGATGCAGAGCGGTTAGGTGACTTGTCCATGTCCCAGAATGAATAACAGGCAGTTCTGGGTCTTTGACTCTTGAGAGCAGCCTGCTCAGATCCCGATCCCTCATCACAGGTGCCCCCTCCACATGGAAGGTGTCCTGGGAGATTGGCTCAGTGGCCACATTTACATCTGATGAGCCGACTCCCCAGCTGCGGGGGAGTGGACCAGGGTGGGTTCGTGATCTGGGGTGACCACCTAGAGCCTGGGCTGCACTGATCAGCCTTGTGTTCTAGCATTTGAACGAAGGCCAGAAACTGAGTGAAGAGGCACGTGGAGTCAGGGTCAGAGCCATGTGCTGATGGAAGGCATGGAGGGATGGGCACTGTGAGCTCCATCCATAGAGGGAGAACTGGGAAGGTGTGTGAGGGGCAGCCCGGGTGGAAGACCGGGTGACCTCGGAGAGGGACAGGACCTGGGGGCTTTTGGATCCCATGAGCTGCCTGGATGTCCCAAAATCAGGCAACCCTGGCAGACCCTGAAGCTTTTCAACAATCCCCCTTTTCCAGAGGTGGGGACCTGATGATAACAGAGACGGCAGGGCCAGGGCTCTCTTAGATGTAAGCGACAGAGGGCCCAACTCACACTGGCTTAAGCAAAAAGTACAGCTTATTGGCTCAAGGCGCTGAAAACTCCAGGGGCAGACCTGGGCAGGTCCAGTGAGATCCAGGGGCTCAAGTGATGCTTCGGGGCTTGTGGCCTGCTCTGCTTTTCCCTGCTGGCCTCTCTCCTCATGGTGGCAAGATAGCTGCCAGCAACACCAGCACGACATACTCCCCACCTCTCAGCAACTCCAGCAGAAAGTGAGCATCTCTCTCCCCAAGAGTTTCAACAAAAGTCCCAGAACTAAGTTCCACTGGCTCTGACCATGTCACATGCCCGTTCCAGAACCAATCTCTGGGGCTAAGGATACAGGATATTCTGATTGGTCAGGCCTGGATCACACGTTCTCCTCTGGAGCCCACGTGTGTGAAGTCAGCTCTGCCCAAAGCCTAGGGACCAAGAGCAGAGAATGGTGGTTTCACCAGGAGCATCAGGGCAGTGGGTCTCAAGAAGAGTGCGTTAGTCAAGGTAAGCTACGTGCTGCAAAAAACCCCCCAACATGTCAGTGGCTAACACAGTACAATTTCATTTCTTGCTCCCATTGTTAGCAGGGCTGGGGCTCTACTTCCCATATCCATTCAGGGACCCAGGCTGGTGGAGGCTCTGTCATCTTCATCATGTAGCTTCCAAGGACATCCTGGGTGATGACATCCAGCCGGCCAGCAGGAGAATAAAGCAAAGGTTACATTTTGTTTGGTCCAGGCCCTGGGAGTGACACTCAGCAATTGTATTGACCAGAACTCAGTCACATGACCACGTCTCAGTGCAGGGGAGAACGGGGAGGCAGTCTCTACCATAAAGGGGAGATGGATGAATGCTGGGCAGACAAAAACAAGATCCCCCTGAGCTTTCCAAGTCCTTTAGCCTTTGTCAAGGGTTCCCAGCATGCCACAGTACTGGCCCAATCTTCCCGGCTGAGGTCTCCTTTATGATGGCTTGAACTCCACCTTCCCCCTTAATGCCTCACCTGCCCATCCTCTTTCCCTCTCAAGTTGAGGGGTGAGGAGGCTCAGTTATTCTGGATCAGCTGACAAACCCATATGTGCTTTATGGACAGGAGGCAGTCGAGCAAAGGGAGAGAGAGGACAGCTTTGGCTCAGAGACTCGACAGATCTGCGTGTCAGCCCCGCGATCCTTTTCGGCTGTCCTTTACTGGTCCTTAAGCCAGCAGCCCCTTCCTCTTCTCCAGAGCCTGTAGCTAAGGGCAGACAGGGACTGGAGGGAGGCTGACCCATCACTCACAAAGGACTGGCATCTCAGCTGGGAAGACTATGTGTCAACATTGCTGCCGGCAGCAGCTAAACATTCATTCATTCATTCATTTACCTCTGAAGTGCTTACTGTTTGCCTGGCATTGCGCTGGGTGCTAAGGCGAAAAGGAGACACAAAAGCTTAAGATATTAGATCTAATCTAGTGTTAAGGCGATCAGACTTATGTCGGTTGAACAACTGGAGATGAAAATAAGACAAGCTGAAGCTGAATCTTCTACCGTGATTTAGAGACGATGCCACCCCACGGCATGAACAAGCAGCATGTTTAGTGTCTCAGGGACCAGGCACCTGATCTCCTCATCCCAGAGCTGTCAGTAAGGGGAGCTCCAGGTAAAATGATAATAATCAACGTAATAGCAGCAGCTACAACTATTATGTGCGTCGGGCGCTGTGCTAAATAAATTATCCAAGTGCAAAGCTTTCCTTCTCCCAACAACCATGTAAAATCTAGGCTCACCCACCCCTGTTTTCACAGATGGAAAATCAAGGCTCTAAAAGCCTTCAGAAACCTGCTCCAAGTTATAAAGCCATCAGGTGGCAGCTCTGGGAAGGGCAGTCGGGTCTACCTGATGCTCAAGCCCAGGTCTGATCGCCTGTGTGTTAAATTAGAGAGGGCATCTGTCTGGATGGTCCTCCCGCTGCCCAGACAGCGCACCTGGAGGTGGTTGGTCTCCGCCAGGAGCTGCTCTGTACTGTGAGCGGCAGCCTTTTTCTGGGGCTGGGCTAGACCAGAGAGTGAGAAGGCCCAGTCCTGGGGATTTGGAGCTCAGAGCAGACCCTGGGGACGGAGGCTTCAGTTTCTTCCACTGGCCTCATCTCTTGAGCTGCTGTTTTGCTCCCCGAGAATAGCCGTCCATCTGAGCAGGGCGTCTGAGGATAGCTCTCCTTCAGCATCTCCAGGCAGAATCCTGGCAGAAGGAACACTTCTCCACCCCCTTGGTTTCCTATCCCATGATGGCTCTTCCATCTGGCTTGTTCATTCATGTGTTCATTCAACAAGTTAATATTGAGCCTCAGGGTCTGCCCTGCCATGGTCAGGGTACCGAAGGGGGTGGGGAAACGAAGAAGGATCAGTATGAGAGACAAGACACTTCCATATAAACAGGAATCCCGGGGGTAACCTGAGGAGGACCATGAGAAAAGGATAGGCCACGTCCTGTGTGTTTGAGAGGAGAGATCACCCCCAGGTTTGGCAGGAGTTGGGGAGGGGTGTGCATTAAGGAAAGCTCTGAGGAGGTGGGATTTGTGCTGGGCCTTGAAGAGAGAGTAGGATTGGACACGTGCAGCGGAAGGAAAGGACATCTGCGGTAGTGAGAAGAGCAGGGGCACGGCCTGGAGGTGGGAGCATCTGGCCATGCCTGGGGCCTGGGAGCATGTCCACGTGCAGAACAAGTGCACCAGGAATCAGGATGGCATCGGCGGGCCAGCTTTATCCTCTAAGCTGTGAGCCGTGGCGCAGTCACTGCAGTCACAAGCCAGCGCCTCCGGAGTGGGGTCAGGAGAGCAGGAAATAAGGCCCCAGAGGTCCCGGGAAGAGGCTGGCCCAGCTGAGACACACTGTCTGAGCTGTCCCCGGCTGTCTGTTGCTCTCGGAAAGCCCTCCATTGACACATTCACACTCCAGCGTTACTTCTCAGGCCTAGTTGACCCAGTGGACCTAAGACACACACAGCATGGGGGATGGAAGGAAAGTTTAAAGGGCATCTCACCCAGTGTTTAAAACTCGAAAAAGAAAAATCCATTATTCAACTGGAATCCCATAAACCCCGAAGGGAAAACAGAGGAGATGCTCCAGTTAAAGCAGGTGGGGGGCGGCCTCCCCATTCTGTCTCCCCATCACTCCCCACAGCAGCTCCTGGGGCACCCCTGGGAAACCTAGGACTGGGAGAACTCTCCCATTTTTATTTTACAGGTGGGGAATCTGGTGCTGGAAAAGAGGCACAGGGATGCCAGATGGCTTCCCAATGCCTCAAGGATCTTCTTGAGCTTGTGTCGAAGATCGGGGGAGAAAGGCAGTCAGTGCATAGGTGGAGCGGATCTGGTTTTCCAGGATGCATCTTCCTCCTTTGGTAGCAACGATGCTTGGGGCCTGCTGGCTGGGGCTGCCCTCAACACCCAGTCTGTAGCCTGGTGGCACTTGGCACTGTGCTGGCTCCCCTGTGGTTTATCTCATCCTCAACCCACTGTGGGAGGGAAGGGGGACCAGCTCCTTCCTCCATCACACACACTGAGAATAGAGATGTGGGAGTTAGGATTAGTGGTTAGGATTCCGGGCTTTCACTGCCATGGCCCTGGTCAGGGAGCTGAGATCCCGTAAGCTGCACAGCATGGCCAAAAGAGAGAGAGAGAGAGAGAGAGAGAGAGAGAGAGAGAGAGAGAACAACTTATAATCACCGTTGCCAGGGAGAGTGGAGTGGACGTGGGGGGAAGGCACACTAAAAATCCTAATGTAAAGAGAGGAATCCTATGGGTAAAATGGTTGTTCTTCACATGTGCTGGGCATTTTATTATCTGCCAAAGCTTTTTCACAGACATGATTCTATTTAATTCTTATAATCAGCCTGTCAGGTAGATATTAGCCCCCTCCCATTTTACCAGTGAGAAAGGTGAGGCTCAGAGAGGCTGAGTGAGTTGTCCAACATCATACAGCTGGTAAGGAGGCAGGGACAGTCCCTTCGCTCTGGTCTTCTAACTCCAGGTCTGGCGAGCATACTGTGAGCAAGGAAAGGAAGGAGGCAGTTCTGTGTGTGTGTGTGTGTGTGTGTGTGTGTGTGTGTGTGTGTGTGTGTGTGTGTGTGTCTATGCTTTGCGAGGCTGCCAGAGAAGAGTGGAGGGGCAGAGGCTAAGGCTGGGAGCGTGCTTGTGAATGATTATATTGCAAGTGTTCCTTTAATTATACGCATTTCACTTGAGAATATAAGAGCCACAGGGAAGGGACTCCTGGACCGCTAGGACCTAGCTTAGTGCCTGTCCCAAGGCAGGCATTTAGTAAATTTCTGCTGCAAGCATCTGATTAAAGAGGGTGTGCTTGTGACCTTGTTTCTGGGTGAGGTTGTCTCTAACCCCAGAGGCTGCCTTGCAGCCCATCCTCCTCTCCCGGGGCTGACATCTTCCCACTTCCTTCTCTCCTTCTGTATATGGGGAGAAACACCAACAAATCCCCTGGCAATGCATAAGAGGGAAGCAATGAACATGCAGGGCATCCCTGTCACCCCCAAAACTAGTGAAGTCAAGCCCAGATTTCCCCTTCAGAGTCCCCCCCCGATCCTGCCTGGGTTCCTCCAGGGCGAAGTGGCAGTGGTACCCTCTGTTCCAGCAGCTCCAGGAAACAGAACAATCCTGATTGCTGGCGATTGCAGAGGCCACTCGTCTGGGCTCTGGACAACTCTGGGATCAGTGCCCAGCTCAGCACAGAAATAAAGAAGATATCCAAGCTCAGGACTCCTGCTGTTATAATGGTCTGGACAGATCTCTCCAGCTCCTCTGAAAGCAAATTGGGTTGCCCACCCCTCTCCCTTACATCCTTGAGGAGACCCAGCAAATACCACCTGCTTTGACATACATACACATGAATCTTCTCAAAGATACATGGCTGATGAGAAGGCCCCAGCCCAGTGCCCCCTCCCTGCCAAATGTCCCAGAGACACTTGTGTTTGGTGCCCAGGCAGAGAGACATTCCGGGATGCTGAGAAAGACAGCTGACACCCCTTCCAGGCTTGGCACAGGTGCCGTGCAGGCGAGGCACCTGCTACTGTCTCCTTTCCCGACACGAAGGGAACAGCTTCCTGGCAGCAGCCCCTTCGTCCCCCCCTATCCTGAGAGTTGGCTCCAGCTGCTAAAGGGGATACTTCCTGGGGTCTTCTCCTGCCCTTTAAGGTTCTGATGATAATCTTTTCACCCCCAGCAGGCCTGGCATCAAACACAACACAGGAGTGGTGACAGGCTGAAAAAGCAGGAACACTTTATTTACAGTGATCATTTGGTGACACATAGATCTTTGGGCTTTTAGTGGCCTTGCTGAGAGACACGTGGGCAGGGGCCCGCTCTCTCTGTTGGGTTACCGCATCCTCCTGCCTCATCCTGCTATGAGAATCCAGCTGCTGTCAGGGCCCTCGTGCTCTGACAAGCCTCAACTTGGGGGCATCCCTCCTGTGTCCATTTTCTGGGTAGTCAGTGCGCTCAAGCACTGCCAGAGGTCCTCCTTCCCTCCTCTGGAGGTCTCGTCTTGGTCCTGGTTGTGGGGCACCTAGGGGGGAACCACACACTTCGGTATGCAGAAAGATGGGGGGTGAGGAGTGCTGTGGGGGGTGGCAGGTGCCAGGGCACAGGCTTGGACAGCCGTCTGGTGCAGAGAGCTGTTACCTGGCCTAGCCTGTGGTTGGGGTTGGTGGGAACATCCCAGTCTTCTCCAGAGCCAGAGCAGTGAAGTCCCAGAAGTCCTCCAAGGGGTAGAGAGGCCAGGTATAGAGAAGTCTTCCTTGTGTGTATGGCAGCAGACTCAGTTGCCACTTTGGGCCTGGCCTCAGTTCTCCAGGGCTACTTACTCTTCCCCCTACAAGAATGCCTCCCCAGGGTTGGTCTCATCCCAGGGAGGAAGGCTAGCTTGGTCACTGCCTCCACCTGGCCAAGATCCAAGGCCACCCTCCTGGATTTCTGGAAACGTCTCCCCCTCTTCTCTTGAGAGGATGTTTGGGGAGGGAGGGCGTGGTCTATGGGTAAAGAGACTTGGTGGGAAGCGTAGCGGGCAAATCCACAGTGGAGGGCTCCGGGAGACTCAGGTGGGGAGAGAGGTGAGCACTGAATTCTGCTGCTCCCCCATCTGGTTCCCCAATACAAGGGCGTGTCAGGCGTCACCGTGAGCCAGGATGAGGCTCGCGCCGACAACAGAGACCACGAGGGAGGCAAGGGCCGGGGTGCCAGGGGGAGCCGTAGCGGGCAGGGCCGGGGTTAGAGGCTGTAAATCAGGCCGGCCGGGTCTGGGGCCGCAAGTCCTGTCCCTTCGGCTCTCAGCGCGCCTGGCCCGCCCGCTCCCGGTGGCCGGCCTTCCAGCGGCGAGGCTGCGAGGGCGGCGGAGGCGCCGGGGCGCCCCGCAGGCTGCACGTCCTCAGCTCCCGGGCCAGGCTGAGCACCTCCGGCCGCTCGCTCTGGGGGACTCCTTCCTCGAGCTCCTCCGCCTCCTCGTCCTGGTCCTCGTCCTCCTCCTGGATGCTGCTGAGGCGCGGCGCCCCGCGGCCGCGCTCGGCGGCCGGCGGCCGGTAGGCGCACTTGGCGTTGAGCAGCCGGCGCAGCGGGGCGCGGGGCACCGAGGCGGCGGCGCCCCCAGCGAGGAGGTGCTGCTGGCGCACGTGGCGCGCGTCGCTCTGGCGCTGCAGGCGCTTGAAGTCGCTGAAAGCCGCCAGCGCGGTCTGGCGGAGCAGGCGGGCCAGGGCGCGCGCCTTGTGCGCCCGCGCCAGCAGCACGGCGTGGCAGCGCAGCACCACGGCCTTGTGGCGCGCCTGGTGGCGGTAGACCCAGGCGAAGACGCGCGGGTGGCGCCCGTCCGCCGTGCAGTAGGTGATGCGCGGCAGCAGGTAGGCGTGCGCCGGTCTGCGGCCCCCCGAGCCCCCAGAGCCGCTGCGCTCGCACGGCTGCATGCGGATGCCGTGCGGCCCTAGCGTCAGCTTCATCTTGGTGCCCCCGCCCGGCCCGCAGCGCGCCCAGATCTTGCCCACGGCGTCGTCGGTGCAGCCGTCGCCCTTGGCGTGCAGGGTGACGGCGTTGCCCAGGTACCACACAGTGTAGGTCGGGTCCTCCTTGTTGAGCTCCACTTTCTGGCGCCGGCTGCGGAACACGCGACCCAGGCGCTCCAGCGGCCAGTCGGGCAGCAGGTCCGGGCAGGAGCGCAGGAAGCTGGAGAGCAGCGACGTGTAGGCGAGCCCCGGGCTCAGGCTCTTCGCCTTGCACTTGGCCTCGTCCTCCACTAGCACGAATTTGTTACGTCTCCAGGGCAGCATCGCGGCGGCGGCCAGAGGGGCTGGGGACGCCGCGAGCTCACGGGCGTCCTGCCCGGCGGCCGGGGGGAAGGGAGGGCGCGCAGAAGCCCGCGGCCCCGGGCTTTCGAGAAGCTGGGCGGCGCCGGAGACAGTCGGTGCCCAGAGATGCCCAGTGCCAGGCAGGGCTAGCTAGCTTCGCAGATGCCCGGTGCCCAGCCGGGCTGGCAGCCGAGATGCCCGGGCGGCGGCCGAGCGTCCGGGAACAGCGTCCCCCGGGAGTCGCTCCAGCCGTCCGGGAAGCAAGGAGGGGCAGGGGCTGGGAGGGGAGGAGACGCCCCTCAGGCACGAATAGGGGGAATCCCACGGCCCCCGCCGCCCAAATTGCGGCGGCAGGGAGGTCGCCGGAGCCGGGGCTGGCGGCTGGCTGCTCGGAGGGGTAGACCGAGAGAGCGCGACTGCGGTGGGGACTCCTTCACGCGTCGCGGCTCCACCTCCCCGGGCTGCCTACATCACCGGGCGGGACCGCTAGCTCTCTTGTCCCCTCCTCTCGCCCTCCTCTCTCTCCTCCCTCGCGCAGGCTAGCAGTGCTCTTCGCCCGAGACCCAGCACAGGCGCGGTGGATCGGGTTTAATCATTATCGTCGGAGGGGAAGGGGTGGAGGTAGGAATCTCCTGAAATCCACCGGAGGGCTTTGCCAACGCAAGTTTCTCAGGTCTCACTGGTCGTCTCTAAGCTCCTCCTGGAGCGTTCGGTATCCCCCTCCTCTTTCTAGGATTCCCATTGCCCCTCACATCCCTACCCGCATCTCTGAGGGTGAGTTCGGGTGGGTTCCTGATGGGCCGGCCTGGCTCACTTGGCCTCTTGTCTGCGCAGCAGAAAGCCAGATGAGGCGGCCGAGCAGTGCAATGGAAAAGTACTGTCGCTTGGTGAAGCGTTCTCCCAGGTTCTTCCAAGGTCGTGGGCCAGGCTCCTGCGCCTGAGCTGGGAGACCAGTCACAGCTCCAGCAGCCGGTAGTGGCTCTCGCCTGGACTAAAGCCGGGAGGGTACTCTCGGAGGGTGGGGAACCTTCCAGAGTGGTCCTGGGTCTGTGGGAATTGCAGATCAAAAGCTCCTTTGGCCAAACGGCAGCCTCTGACTCTCCCGGGATTAAATAGATACCACTACTGTTTGTGATCACCTCTCCTCCTCCCGGCCGCCACCTCCGGGGGTTTGCATTCATTATGTCATTATCGCAGGACTACCCAGGCTCTCAGTTAAGCAACTTGCCCAAGGTCACAAAGCTGACAGGGGGTGGAACTGGGGCTCCACTCAGGCTCGGGTGACCCACGACAGGACCCTCACTCTTCTGTGAGTCCACCGTGTGCTGCATATGGATGGGGCGTTTTCCACCCTCCCCTGAGACCTTCCAGTGGGGCCTCTTACTAGGGAGGGGTCCTAGTGTACTGGCAAAGAGATACTTGTCCCTGGGTATGGGGACACATCTGCCCCTTTCAGGATCTGTTAAATCACAAGCTCCCTAGAATCTCAGGACGGCTCTGGTTGGGGCCCAGGAGTCTCCTACAGAGCCGACACCCAAGCCCTTTCGGTGGCTTCAGAACAGGTCATTCGGGGAGGCTTCCAGGTCAGGAATGATCCCAGAGGCTTGGGCTAGGCCAGGCCAAGCCAGGTGACCTCCCAGAGTGGGGACAGCCTGGCCACATTCGCCCCAGGCCAGCCGGTTGGGCTCAGAATCCCTGGTGGGGGGATGGGGGGATAAAAGCAACCCTCCCCCTCACAAGGCTGCCTCACTGAACGCTCCTAAAATGACATGCAAATAAAGACTAGGAAATGACTTGGAACTGCAGAATCTTAGCTTCAGTGGGGGCCTCAGAGATGACCTGGTCCACTGCAGCCTCATTTTATTTTATTTTTAAGGTGGAAATGTCTTTATGGCTTGTTGCTGATTATAAAAGTAATACATGCTTGTGGTAAAAAAAAAATCACTCCAGAAGGACATGGAGGTCTCCTACTGTCCCCACGCCATAGCCATGGCCTTATTTCTCCATAAGAGGACAGGCTCTGAGAGGCACAAGGATCCACCCACTGGACCTCACTGCCTCGGGGTCCTCCTCCCCACAAGCATCAGGAGGCCGGTGGGAGCAGCCAGTAGCAAAGTTTCCGCTTGCAAGCCTGAGATATCTCCAAGCTTTTGGGAAGGCGTAGCCTCCTGGGGTTGCTAGAGTTAATGTATCATGACACGGGAAGCCCAGTTAAGTTTGAATTTCAGCTAAATGACCATTTCTTTAGTATAAGCGTGTCCCAAGCATTGCCTGCATTCGACCCCGTAACTAAGCCTCCTGCCTCTCAGAGAACAGGAAGGGGTGGGGCGCTGCCCTTGGGAGCCTAGTGTAGGCTCGCTCACCTAGTCCTGCTTCTGTTCTGTTCCCACTGCTTTTGGAATATCCTGGCGGGGGGTGGGTGTGGGGAGGGTTACCCGGGACTGCGTTGAGATCACAGTGTGCAAGGGTATGTTTTGTTTGTTTGTTTGTTTTTAATTTTTATTTTTGGCCATGCAGCATATGGGATCTTAGTCCCCTGACTAAGGGGTATCTGTGCCCCTGCAGTGGAAGTGCAGAGTCTTAACCACCGGACCACCAGGGAAGTCCTGCAAGGGTGTGTTTATGTTAAGTCCTCTGGACCACAAAGCAGCATTTGACATCGTTAGCCATTTTGTTACCTTGTGGACAACTCACCTTGGCCTCCGTTGCAGGGATTTCCTCCCTCTGGCACCGGCTCTGGGCCACTCCTCCCTTCAGGGGCTCCTCCTGACACCCTCGGGCCTGGTGTCCTGCCTTCGGCTCCTCTTCCTCTAAACTTGTTCCTTGGAAGGGTTCAGCTGCCCTAGAGCTCCCACTGTCCTTTCTATTCAGAAGACTGGAGAGGCCGGCCTGGTCCCATTCATCCAGGCAGAGCTCAAGGCTGTCCCCTCCCTTAAGTCTTCCTTCCCTTCTCTCCCGTCCATGGTAGGAGCTCCCGGCTTTGTACCAGAGCAGTATCATCACTGCTTCACAGACTGGCATGTAGTTGGACTTTTTTTTTCTTTTTTCAATTTAATTTTTAGCTCTAGCATATTTATACTGGTATTAGTTGAAAAAGTCATATAACTGCCTTATAGTAAACGTGTAATTAAAAAATCAGTCCCCTACCCCATCCTTTCCCCAGTCTCAAGTCTCACTTCCAAAGACAACCCCTCTTTCATGCATTTTAGATGGAACTTCTGTCATATACCTCCTTATTTATTTATTTTTTTTTCTGTACGCGGGCCTCTCACTGTTGTGGCCTCTCCCGTTGCGGAGCACAGGCTCCAGACGCACAGGCTCAGTGGCCATGGCTCACGGGCCCAGCTGCTCTGCGGCATGTGGGATCTTTCCAGACCGGGGCACGAACCCGTGTCCCCTGCATCGGCAGGCGGACTCTCAACCACTGCGCCACCAGGGAAACCCCCTCCTTATTTTTAAATAACACACCTAATTCAGATTTTCCACTTTTTGTAACTTTATCTATTGCCTCTCTTCTATGCAAGGTGAAGATTTAATGCCCTTTCATCTACCCGCATCCCACACATTATTTTCTCTTCCTTCCTCTCAGTTTAGTTATATCATTTTGTTACTGTGGCATCAGTATTCAGTGTTCAAGTATTATGTCTATGTAACTATTGTTCATAGCTGAGCCTTGAAGTGTGTTATGATTTCATTTTTCCTTACTGGACAACATTTTTCTTTTCTAGAGGTATTTAATCACCTTATTAAAAAACAAAAACAAAACAAAACAAAAAAAACTTCCTTATGTACCCATCACTAATTCATCCCCCAACTGTCCAGCGGTACTGTAAAATGTCCCTCTACCTGGTTGAACACACCAGGTGGTCCTTAGAGACACCCCTCCTGAGGCGTCCTCCCTGGGCTCCAACCTGGACTGCTTACCCTACAGACCTATAGAGCCATTGTCCTGGGACCTTGTTTTACTACCACCCTGGAAATTTCCTTTGATTCTTTCCTGTGTTGGATCCTGTTTTCTGGTTCCCTTGCTTTCTGCCTTCCCCCCCACCCCCGCTCCCAAACAGAGTTTATTTCCTTGCTTTGGTAGAGCATGTATTCCAGTAGCTTTGATTGCTGGTTCTCCTGGGTGTAGAGTTCTAGATTGGAAATAAATTTCCCTCAGGATTTTGAGGAGTTGACCCATGGTTGCTGTTGAAAAGTCAAGCGACATTCTGATACCGATCCTGTGCGTGTGTGACTTGAGTTTTCTCTGAACGTTTTTAGGATCTCTCGGAGGTCTGAAGTTCCAAACGATGTGCATTCACTACGGGCACCTCTTGGTGAACCTTTCAATCTGGAAGTCAGTCTCCTAATCTGAAAATCAATTTTGGGGACACTTCTTTTTGCTGATTCCCTCCATTTCATTTCTGTTTTTTTCTATTTTAGTTGGATGTTGGGCCTCTTGGATTGATTCTCTAATTTTTCAAAATGTTCTTTCCAATTTTCCATTTTAAAAAATGTTTGTTCTCTTTTCTGGGACATTACCTCAACTTTATCTTCCAACTTTTCTATTTGGATTTTTTTTGGTATGTCTCTTCTCATAATTTTTCACTTCTAAGAGCAATTTCTTGTTCTTTTTTATAGCATCCTATTCTTGTTCATGGACATATTATCTCCTGTTCCTCTCAAAATATTAATTATAGTTGCTTCAAATTTTTTTAAAATTTTAATTGTGGTGAAATACAGATGACACTTAACGATCTTAACCATTCTTAAGCGTACAGTTCAGTATTGTTAAGTATATTCACATTGTTGGGCAACCGATCTTTAGAACTTTTCATCTTGCAAAATCAAAACTTTGTACTAACAAAACAACTCTCCATTTCTCCCCCGGTCCCCACCACCCCCACCCCCAGCCCCTGGCAACCATCATTCAACCCTCTGTCTCTATGAATCTGAGTACTCTAGGTACATTATATAAGTGGAATCTCACAGTATTTGTCTTTTTGTGACTGGTTTATTTCAGTTAGCGTAATGTCTTCAGTGTTCGTCCATGTTGTAGCATGTGTCAGTATTTCCATCATTTTTAAGGCTGAACAATAATCCACTGTATGTATATAGCATATTTTGTTAGCCATTCAGCCACTGATGGACACTTGGGTTGCTTCCACCTTTTGGCTATTGTGAATAATGTTGCCATGGACATGGATGTATAAGTATTTCTTGGAGACCCTGCTTTCAATCTTTTGGGTGTATAACCAGAAGTGGAATTGCTGGATCATATGGTAATTCTATTTTTTAAAAAATAAATTTATTTATTTATTTATTTTGGGGTGGGTCTGCGTTGGGTCTTCGTTGCTGTGCGTGGGCTTTCTCCAGCTGTGGCAAGTGGGGGCTACTCTTCGTGGCGGTGTGGGGGGGGCTTCTCATTGCAATGGCTTCTTATGTTGCGGAGCATGGGCTCTAGGCATGTGGGCTTCCGTAGTTGTGGCACGTGGGCTCAGTAGTTGTGGCTTGCAGGCTCTAGAGCACAGGCTCAGTAGTTGTGGCACGTGGGCTTAGTTGCTCTGCAGCATGTGGGATCTTCCCAGACCAGGGCTCGAACCCGTGTTCCCTGCATTGGCAGGCAGATTCTTAACCACTGTGCCACCAGGGAAGTCCCTCTCATTGTGGTTTTGATTTGCATTTCCCTAATTAGTGATGTTGAGTATTTCTTCATGTGCTTGTTGGCTATTTGTATATTTTCTTTAGAGAGATGGCTATCCAAATTTATTTTTTTGTTGTTGTATCATAGGAGGTCTTTATAGATTCTGGATATTAACCCCTTATCAGATATATGATTTGCAGATATTTTGTCCTGTTCCTTAGGTTGCTTTTTAATTCTGTTGATCACGCTCTTTGATGCACAGAAATTTTAAATTCTGATGTAGTCCACTTTGTCTCTTTTTACTTTTGTTGCCCATGTTGGTGTCATATCCAAGAAATCACTGCCAAATCCAATGTCATGCAGCTTTCCCTCATGTCTTCTTCTAAGAGTTTATAGTTTTAGGTCTTATTTTTAAGTCTTTGATCCATTTTTGAGTTAGTTTTGGTATATGATGTAAGGCAAGGGCCCAACATCATTCTTTTGCACGTTGATATCTAGTTTTCCTAACACCATTTGTTGAAACGACTGTTCTTTCCCCATTGATTGGTTTTGGCACCCTTGTTGAAAATCATTTGACCATATATGCAAGCATTTGCTTCCATCTCTATTCTAGTCCATTGGTCTATATGTCTGTCTTTATGCCAGTACCACACTGTTTTGATTACTATAGCTTTGTAATAAGTTTTGAAATCAGGAAGTGTGAGACCTCCAACTTTATTCTTTTTCAGGGTCCTCTGAGATTCCATATGAATTTTAGGATTGAGTTTTCTTTTTCTGAAAAAAAAAAATACCATTGGGATTTTGGTAGGGTTTGCATTAAATCTGTAAATTGCTTTGGGTAGCATTGGCATCTTAACAATATGAAGTCTTCCAATCCATGAACACGAATGTCTTGCCACTTATTTGTGTTGTCTTTAATTTTTGTCAGGAACATTTTGTAGTTTTCAGTGTTCAAGTCTTTCCCCTCCTTGGTGAAGTTTATTCCTAAGTATTTTATTCTTTTTGATGCTATTGTAAATGGAATTTTTTTCTTAATTTCCTTTTCAGAAATTGTTCATGCCTAGTCAATAAAATGCAACTGAGTTTTGTAGTTTTGTGCGTTGATTTTGTATCTGGTCATTTTGCTGAATTTACTTATTCTAAGGTTTTTGTGGAATCTTTAGGGTTTTCTAATGATAGTTGTTTTTTGTTGTTGTTTTTATTTCTTTGGTGGTTTTTTTTTTTTTTTGCATTTGGTCTTGTTGCTGCGCGTGGGCTTTAGTTGTGGTGGGCGGGGGCTACCCTTCGCTGCAGTGTGTGGGCTTCTCACTGTGGTGGCCTCTCTTGTTGCAGAGCACGGGCTCTTGGCATGCGAGCTCAGTAGTTGTGGCTCACAGGCTCCAGAGCGCAGGCTCAGCAGCTGTGGCGCACGGGCCCATTTGCTCCATGGCATGTGGGATCTTCCAGGACCAGGGCTTGAACCCGTGTCCCCTGCATTGGCAGGCGGACTCTCAACCACTGCGCCACCAGAAAAGGCCATGACAGTTGTTTTTGAAAGTTTTTTTTTCAGTTTCATGCATTGCTCTTCTCCCTGAGTTCTTTCTCCCTGTTTAAAAACAAACAAACAAAAAAAAATTAAAAGATGTACATCTCTGACTGTCATGCTTACAGCTTTCCTCTAATGTCTGGTAATCACTATCGTCTAGCCCTATCTGAGAGGTACAAACACTGATTGGAAACTCTGTGTATTGGAGGTGCAGGGGGATGAACAGGACTTGTCATATATGGGCCTCCTTATCTGATGACACACACAGCCAGGTTACAAAGAAACCCTGGCAAAGACTCTCTCCTTGACCAAACTTGGCTCAGGCTCCTCTGAATCCTTTTCTCGACTAGGCTCCCTCCGGCATCACCCAGTTTTAGCAAGAATCTTGTTAAGTCAGTTTAGACAGAATCCCCCACCCTGGATATCTGATCACATTCCTCACCCTCCCATCATCCCCTCTGTTGATAGCTGATCACCTGGGTCTGCCCTCAGCAAAGATCCTGTCAAGTGGGTTTAGGCAGAATCCCTTCTTAGCTCTGACTTTTCCTCTTAGTAATTTGCCCTCCACTGACCCTCCTCCCTGCTTCTTGGCTCTAAATACCGCCTTGTTCTTGTTGTATTTGGAATTGACCCCAGTTCCATCCTGGGGTTTCTCTATTGCAGTCGTTCCTGAATAAAATCTGTTTTTACCCACTGTTCTTCACCCCTCCCCCCGAAATCTGTTTTTACCACTTTAACCACCATCCAGCTCTGGTTTTTTTTTTTTTTTTTTAACAGCCCTCCAGTGTTGAGGTCTGTAGGTCTTTTCTTTTGGGCTGGCCAGGGTCCCCAGGGAGAACTCCTAGAGCCTCCTGGCCATGGGGGAGGGGATGTATAAACCCAGCTGCCAGCATTCTGGGGGTGGAGTAGAGACGGGGCCTCCTGGAGGTCTCACTGATCAGTAGGCGGGCTTCCACTTCATCCGTGTTCAGGATGGTGCCTCCCTGCCCTCGGCCATGCCTGGGATCCTCAGTCCAGAGGCGCGTTGGGTCCGTCTCCCCAGAGAGGAAAGCCCCAGTCTTCTGGTGCAGGGGTGGGGTGGGATCTCCATGCTGCTCCGGAGAGGGGAAGGTACCTAGGGCTCTCACTGATCCTCGGTTGTTACATCGACCTGCTGTCACCAGAGATGTCTGGTGCATGGGGTTCCTGGGTTTCTGGGGCTCCTCAGCATGACACGACTTGATTCTTTCTGGGTTTCCATCCTTTGCGCTCCACTGAGCTTGCTATCCCTTGTCAACATCCTCCAACATGTTGTTAACGCCTCTCAGCGGCTGTCATCGCCTCCTTTTTCTTTGTCAGTTTATGCCACTTTTGTTCCTTTATTGTCATTTTAGTGAGGCTTGGGGAAGGAATGGGGACTTCATCTCAATGCTCCATGTCTAAGGAAAATCTCTCCTCAGTACTTTTCTGATGGTTCATTACTGTGCTCAAGATTCGTGTGTCGCATTCCCTTGGTCTCATTATCATTTGTCCCTGGCAATGTGAACGCACCTCAGTGCATACCAATCGATTAATTAATTCATATTTATTTATGCATTTATTCAGCAGCTTTGTTCTGACAAATGCGGAAGTTGGACTAATCGCCACAGTCCCTTCTGGTTTGGACATTCTGCCATCATAGGAGTCATTGTACTACGTGGGTGCTGAGTTCAAAACTGGACACCGTGGGGCACCTAGAGATAGGTGGAGATGTGTAAGACGTTCCTGTTGGAGCCAGCCTCCACGACGGCTCCCGGTGAGGCTCACCTCCTGGTATTCGTGCCTGTGTGTGGCCCCCTCCACCCTGAATAGGGCTGACCTGAGTAATGAAAAAGATATTGTGGATATGACATTGGGTGATTTCTTTTTCTTCTTTTTTATTTTTTAAAAAAATATTTATTGGGCTTCCCTGGTGGCGCAGTGGTTGAGAGTCTGCCTGCCAAGGCAGGGGACGCAGGTTCGTGCCCCAGTCTGGGAGGATCCCACATGCCACGGAGCAGCTGGGCCCGTGAGCCATGGCCGCTGGGCCTGCGTGTCCGGAGCCTGTGCTCTGCAGCGGGAGAGGCCACAACAGTGAGAGGCCCGCGTACCACAAAAAAAAAAAAAAAAAAAAAAAAGGATTTATTTATTTATTTGGCTGTGCCGGGTCTTAGTTGTGGCGTGCGGGATCTTTTAGCTGCAGCATGCAGGCTCTAGCTCCCCAACCAGGGATGGAACCCGGTGGGACCCCGATATTGGGAGTGTGGAGTCTTAGCCACTGGACCACCAGGGAAGTCCCCAGCGCCCAGTGATTTCTGAGGCTAGAACTTGAAGGACATTGTGGCTACTGCCTTGTTCTCTCCTGGATCACTCTTGCTGGAAGGTACCAGCTGCCACGTCATGAGGACGCTCAAGCAGCCCTGCGGAGAAGTCCTCATGGCAAGGAACTAAGGCCTCCTGCCAGTTCACCACCCATGTGAGGAAGCCATCTTGGAAGTGGACCCTCCACCCCAGTCAAGCCTTCAGATGACTGTAGCCCCAGCTGACATCTAGGCTGCGACCTCATGAGAGACCCTGAGCCAGAACCATGCAGCTCCCAAATTCCTGACCCACAGAAACTGTGAGATAATAAACAGTTATTCTTGTCTTAAATCACTAAGCTTTGGATTTGTTTTTTAGCAAAAGATAACGAACGTAATCCCCAGTCTGTCACACAGGCCCCCAAAGCTCTGATCGCATCCCCCTCTCCCTGCTGCCCAGCTTCCCTCTAAGACCCTCTTGCCTACATCTCTGTGTCTCAGCCATGCTTTACCAGCCTCCTCCCAGCGCCTCTAACCTCTGAGTACCATCTTGCCCCAGGTCCTTTACACATGCTGTTCCCTCTGGTCCTCAGCCTTCTTTCTCATCTCCTCTTCCAGCCTATCCATCTTTCAAGCCATTGCTTAAAAGTCACTGCTCTTAGGGAAGTAGTTCCCTGAACTGTCCTGACTTCCTTGGTTGTGTCCCTCAAAGTACCCTTCAAAGCATTTATCAGAATTGTTATCAATTCATTATTTGTTTTTTTTTTGTTCTTTTTTTTGGCTGCGTTGAGTCTTTGTTGCTGCACACGGGCTTTCTCTAGTTGCGGCGAGCGGGGGCTACTCTTCATTGTGGTGCGTGGGCTTCTCATTGCGGTGGCTTCTCTTGTTGTGAAGCACGGGCTCTAGGTGTGCGGGCTTCAGTGACTGCAGCACGCGGGCTCAGTAGTTGTGGCACGTGGGCCCTAGAGTGCACGGGCTTCAGTAGTTGTGGCGCGTGGGCTCTGGGGCGCGCAGGCTTCAGTCGTTGTGGCTCACAGGCTCTAGAGTGCAGGCTCAGTAGTTGTGGCGCGCAGGCTTAGTTGCTCCGCGGCACGTGGGATCTTCCCAGACCAGGGCTCAAACCCGTGTCCCCTGCATTGGCAGGAGGATTCTTAACCACTGTGCCACCAGAAGTCCCTCAATTCATTATTTGTGTCATCATCTATTTAATGACTGCCTTCCTTTACTCCTAAGGCTGCAGGTACTCTGAGGGCAGGGAATGCATCTGTCTTTCCCACTGCTAACTTCACACTGCCCTGGATGGCATCAGGAACATAGTAGGTACTCAAAAGATAGTTGCTGAATAGCTGAGTGAGTTTGACTCAGTTTTCATTCTCTCCACTATGAGAAAAACAGCTTAGAGCAAATTCCTAGTTGATGGCAGGTCAGTACATTATTCTTTTTTTTTTTTTTTTTTTTTTTTTTGCGGTACACGGGCCTTTCACTGCCGTGGCCTCTCCCGCTGCAGAGCCCAGGCTCTGTACACGCAGGCCCAGCAGCCATGGCTCACGGGCCCAGCCGCTCCGCGGCATGTGGGATCCTCCCGGACCAGGGCATGAACCCGTGTCCCCTGCATCGGCAGGCAGACTCTCAACCACTGTGCCACCAGGGAAGCCCAGTACATTATTCTTAAAGGACAGCACATACACTTTTATTTAAAAAAAAAAAAAGTCTCACTTCTGAAAATGACTCATTTTGTGACCTTGCGCTGCTTAACTTTCCTCCCTGAAAAAGGTAGATAGCAATTGGTAAAGTGCTTCTCTTGGAGGCCAGGAACTATTTCATTTAGAGAGATTTGGGCAAGGTTTTCAATGCTCTTAAAGTACAATTATCTTAATATCCAGGTGATTGTAAATGATTATATAAGTGATGAATATAAATGAACTATGATTTACCATGTGGATATATTTCAGTTATAAGGATGTATGTGTGTGTGTGTGTGTGTGTGTGTGTGTGTGTGTGTATGTGTGTGTATGCATGCCTTTTGGTGCTAAATTGGTAAACATCTGTGTGTGCATATTTCTTTTTAAAGAAGCGTTTGCTCTAGAATGCTCATGAACATCCAACTTCTGCTGCAGATTTATTGGAAGCTGTCACTGTTTGACTTTGCTCAAAGCTGTATTCATTTCTAACAGTAACAAACCAATATTTACTTATGTGTCTAGAATTACGCAAAACCTTTTCCTTTATCAGAGCCAATCCTCATGATTACTTTTGCAAGATAGGAACTATTATAATTCCCATTTTACAGATGAGGGAACAGAGGCTCAGAGAGGTAAAATAACTTCCCTAAGGCCACACAGCTAGTAACTGACAGAGCAGTAACTAAAATCTGTTTGGCGTGTTCTTACCCTTTGGAAGGATCATGCATGTGTATTTGTTACTAAGAAATAAAGAAAAAGAGGAAGGTGACCAAAATTACTATTCGTTCTGAAGGATTTTAAGCATAAAGGAGCCTTCACAATAGCATTAGTCTGTAATCAGATGCCCCAGTACTGAGTGGTATGAATGTAGGAGGTGAGCAAAGGTGATGGATGAAAATGTTACCTTCAGCGCACCTGTATTCATGAGATAAGCTCGTGCATCCATCCAATTAGAGTCCAGTGCAAAGCAAAATCATGTTTGCATAACAAACAGAACAGCCTAAATAAAGGCTGGTATTTGAATACAGCTGGATCTCAGGAGTGCAGGCAAGAGGAGACTCCTGCAGCCCCACAGGCCCTGAGCGAGATGGGAGCAAAGACAGGGTCAGAGGAGGGGATTCAGAGGTCGGCTTCATTTTGTACTGATGCTGATCTCACTGTGAATCCCTCTACTTGACCCCCTCTTCTAACCACATATAGTCACTCTTTTTTAATTTTAAAATTTTTAAAAATTGAAGTATAGTTGATTTACAATGTTGTGTTAGTTTCAGGTGATTCAGATATATATATATATATATATATATATATATATTTCAGATTCTTTTCCATTAGAGGTTGTTACAAGATACTGAATATAGTTTCCTGTGCTATACAGTAGGTCCTTGTTTATCTATGTTACATCTTCATTCACTCAATCAGCCATTCAACAAACGATTTCTGACCACTTGGTATGTAGGCACAGGGTACAGAGGAGAGCAAGGAATACGTGGGCCCTCTCCTCTGGAGCTTACAGTCCTGCTTGGGAGAGGGCTGTGTGTCACAGGAATATACAGTATGAACTATTATGCAAATAATGATGTAGTTATGTGGCGAGAAGGATGGAGCGCTCTGAAAGGGGCTCCTAACTTAGTCAAGGGGATCAGAGGCCATTTCTTCAGAAACAGAGGAGTTGTTGGGGGAGGGACTATTAAGTAATAAAGAATTAGTGTCTTCATTATCTATGGGTAATAAATCACCCCAAAAACATAGTGGCTTACAACAGTAAGAATCATTTCATTACCTCTCCCGGTTTCTGTGGCTCAGGAATTTGGGAGCAGCTCAGCAGGGCAGTTGTTGAGGTCTCTCATGAGGTTTCAGTCAGATGTTGGCTGGGGCTGTGGTCATCCAAAGGGTCGACCGGGGCTGGAGGGTCCTCTCAGACACGGCTCACCCGTGTGCCTGGCGAGATGCTGTTGGCCATTGGTTGAGGCCTCAGTTTCTCTTCATAGCTCTGCTTGTGTGCCCTCAAAGCCTGGTGGCTGATTTTCCCCAGAGTGAATGAGCCAGGAGGCCAAAATGGAAGCTGCAGAGTGTTTCTCTGTCATAGTCTATTGGTCACACAGGGCCAGCCCTGATCCAGTGGGGGAGGGGACTACATCAGGGTGAGTGCTGGGAAACTGGATCACTGGGAGGCATTTTGGAGGTGGGCTAAGAAGGACACATCAGTCGGGGTTAAATGATGGTGCTCCCATGCGATGCTTTCCTGCAGCCCCCTCCAGGAAGGGTGGCTTCTGTCCCACACCTCTAACCACTGGACCAGCAGTGGGACAGACGTCCTTGTTGCTCCCAAATCAAAATCCCCTTTTCCTCCCTAAAATCTCCCAGGTCGCTAGACCATGCCCTCCAGTACTCCTCTTTGCTACAGTTATCTACCAGCCCGGGGGGCCTTCTTTCCTAACGTCTGAGCTCCTGGCTCAGTGTTCTCTGCTCTGCCGCTCCTGTTTAATCCTTAGTGACTTCAATATCCACAAAGTGATCCTCTAACATTCCCACCTCCCGGTCCCTCCTCTGAGGATCCTGTCTTCCCATCTTAGTACTCATCCCCACTGTCATACCCTTGACCTTTCCATTATCAAAAACTGCAACCCCTACATAATGTCAGTTTAAAGCATCCCACAGTGTAAGAACTTACCTTCTAGTGTCTCATCTCCAGCACTGCTTTGACCCCACCTGGGCCTCCAATCTTGCTACCTTTCCATCCTTCTCATAGCTCATTTCCCTCCTCCCTCAGCTTAAATCCCACAACTTCCTTGCCTATCCCTGTATTAGTTTCCTGTTGCTGCTGTAACAAGCTGTCACAAACTTAATGGCTTACAACAACAGAAATTTATTCTCTTATAGTTCTAGAGGTTAGAAGTCTGAAGTAGGTCTCACTGGGCTAACATCAGGGTGTCACTAGGGCCACGCTCCTTCTGGAGGCTCTAGGGAAGAATCTGCTTCCTTGCCTTTTCCAGCTCCTATAGGCCACGCGTATCCTTTGGTTCACTGCCCTTGCCTCAATTTTCAAAGCCAGCAACGTTGGGCTGAGTCTTTCTCATGCTGCCATTTCTCTGGTTCTCTCTTTCCTTCCTTCCTCTTCTGCTTATAAGGACCCCTGCGAATACTTTGGGCCTATCTGGACCACACAGGATAACCTCTGCATTTCATGGTCAACTGATCGGCAACCTTAGTTCTATCTGCAGCCTTATTTCTAATTCCCTTCTGCCATGTAGTCTGCTATATTCCGAGATTCCAAGGATGAGGATGTGGGCATTTGGAGGGGGACCATTAATTTGCCTCCCACAAACCCCTCAAATGCTTTTCCCTTCCCCAGGGTTATTTTACTAACCTGAGCAAAATCCCAAATCTCGTTTCATCCAACTGTCTACTTATTCCATGTCTGTACCCATGCAGCTCAGCCTGGCTGGAGAAAGACAGAAACCACAGCTCGCTCCACATTCATGGCCACTGGGCTTGGGTAGACTCTTAGACCACCAGGCAATTCTACTACATTTCCCTAGTCCATTCACTCTCCCTCTCCTGCATGATAATCTCATACCTCCTCCTCACTCTTCAAATCCCCACACTTCCTCCCTTGTCCCTACTCTCAGCTGAAGCTCTTGCTTCCCCGAGAAAATTGGGGCAATAAGAAGAAAACAGACTCAGCAGTGCATCCACCCGCCCACCTGCACCTGTACTCATATCCTGCCTCCCTCTCACCACTTTAGACCAACAGCCCAAAGCCAGCCCCTCCACTGGAGCTTGGAGGCTGTCCCTGCTCATGTCCTCAAGGTCGTCACTCCAGAGAGCCCCTGCACTTCCTTCTGTGGTATCAGTACCCACCCCCACTCTTTTGGATCATTTTCCCGTCAGCACACAAGCATGCTATCATTTCTCCCATCACACAAAACCAAACCGAAATAAAACCCTGTCTCGATCTGACATCCTCTCTCCAGCCAATGCCTATTTCTCTGCTTTTCTTTACAGCAAAACTAGAAAAAGTGCTCTCTTGCTTCTTGGGTCCAATTTCTTGCCTCTCACTTTCTTGGATCTGCTCACATCCAGCCTTGGCTGCCACTGAGCTTCTCAAGGTCACCAACAACTGCCAAGCTGCTAGATCCAGTGGTGGATTCTCCGTGCTGACCTTCCTGGGCTCTCAGCAGCGTTTGATACAGCTCACCCCTTCCTCCTGAACACACTGCCTTTGTGTCCTCACTTGGTGTCCTCTGCTCTCCATGGCCACTCGTCTCAGCCTCCTCTGCTGAGTTCTCCATATCTCCTTGACCTTGAGATGTTGGAGTGCCCCATGCTCCCTTGGTGATCTCATCCAGCCTCTTAGCTTGAAATACCATCTTACAAGCTAACCACCTCCAAATTCTATCTATAGCCTGGACCACTCCTGAATCCAGACTCTTTCCTTCCCTCCACTTGGAGGTCAAATAAACTTCTCAAAATTAAAATGACCAAAACCAGGGATGGCCATGCCAGCCTCTCAGTTAGTTACTCAGGCCAAGAATTTTAGCATCGATCTTGACTCTTTTCTTTCCCTCACACCCTCAACCAGTCTGAACCAGTTCATGTCAGGTCCACTCCGAGTACATCCAGGATGTGACCCCTTCCTGCCACCTCCACTCCTCCCAGCCGGGTCCACCCACTTTCACCTCCTGCCTGGAGAGAGATGCAGCAGCCTCGTCACGGCTGTCCTGCCTCTGCCCTGGGCCCTACTCAGTCTATGCTCAACGCAGGGACCCTTCTAGAAGGTAAATCCAATGAGGTCCCTCCCCTACTCAAAACCCTTCAGTGGCTCCCTGTCATAGTCTGTTTGGGCTGCTGTAACAAAATACCATAGATTGGGTGGCTTATGAATAACAGAAATTCCTTTCTCACAGTTCTGGAGGCTGGGAGGTCCAAGGTCGAGGCACGGGTAGATTCGACGCCTGGTGAGGGCCCACTTCCTGGTTCATAGACGTCATCTCGTTGTGTCCTCACGTGGTGGAAGGGGTGAGGGAGCTCTCTGGGGTCTCCTTCATAGGGGCACTGATCCCATCCATGAGGGCTCCACTCTCATGACCTAGCCACTTTCCAAAGGCTCCACCTCCTAATATCATCACATTGAAGAATACGTTTGAACGCATGAATTTTGGCGGGAGACAAATATTTGGTCTATAGCACTCCCCATGGGCTACCAGGCTTCAAATGAGCAGCCTAGCTGAACTTGTCCCCTGCTCTCCTTTTCCTTGATGTGATCACTCCCCACTGGCCTCCTTGCTGGTCCTCTAACAGGCCAGGCACACCTCCACCTGGGAGTTTTCAGACACCCACAGATCCCCTTATCTCTGCCTTCACATCTTTGCTCAAATGCCACCTTCTCAGACCAGCGTGCTGACCATTCCATTTAAAACTGTGACTCCCTGACCCTGACCCTTTGCCAGCACTCTCTGCCCTCATCCTCTGCTGTATTTTTCCCCACTGACCCTTGTCACCATCTGCGTTCGTTTCCTGTTGTCCCTGTAACAAATGACTGCAAGCTTAAAACAACACAAATTTACCCTCTTACACTTCTGGGGGTGAGAAGCCCAAGACAGGTCCACAGAGCTGTGTTCCTCTTGGAAGCTCTAGGGCAGAATCTATTTCTTTGCCTTTTCTACCTTCTAGAGCTGCCCACATTCCTAGGCTCGTGGCCCCCTCCTCCACCTTTAAAGCCAGCAGCATAGAATCTTCTCGCTCTGACCTCCTGCCTCCCTCCCACAAACGCCCTTGTGATCACCTTGGGCCCACCTGGATACTCCAGGATAACACCCTCACCTCAGGATCCTTAGCTTGATCACATGCGCAAAATCCCTTTTGCCACGTAAGGTGACACATTCACAAATTCACAGAGATTAGGATGTGGGCATCTTTGGAGGGCAGTATTATTCCACCTACCCCACCTTCTGATAAACCATATGTTACTTCTTTGTTCATCATCTAGCTCCTCGAGGGTTTGGACTCCTCAAGGAGGATTTTGGTCTGTATCCCCAGTACCTAGGACTATCCATGGCTAGTAGTAAATGCTCAATAACTATATTTTGAATGAACATCTGTTGTTTTGGCCATGGCTGTGTTTGACTGTTCTTGAGATATGTACCACCAGCAACAGCGACTCTGTTTGAAAGCACGTACCCCCTATGTGCCAGGCGGCGTCAACAGTGCCTGGGGGAGCTTTGAGGAATGCGTTGGGCAGCCCCCCAATCCAGGCAGCCTGATGGGAGGCTGCATTTTCCTTCCCTCAGCCATTTTTTTTCAGGCTGCTTCAGTGCAATTTGATTGAATGCTTTGATGCTTATCAGAGTCCCGATGTGGAAGGCTTGGTCCCGCCCCACCACTCCAGGAGATGTCTAGAAAGAACCTCGTCTCTCTCAGATTTGAGCCAGAGATTCATCTTCAGTCTCGCAAATGGTATTTTGTTACCATGGCAACCAGACTTCTAAAAAAACGATGTCAAGTAACATGCGGATCCCAGTGCTCATGGCAACCACCATTCTGCATATTTTGGGGAGCAAATGTGTCTTGCCTTCTTCCTGCCTGAGTTGAGGAGGGGGAAGGTGAGCTTAGCAGCACAAGGTTTCCTTCCAGAATTGATGAGACGTTGAGGTTTGGGGCAATAGCAGGGTCAGAGGCTGGACACCTCCTCTAGTGTAAAAGCAGCTGTTTTCTACGAGGTCGCATAACCAGTGCCTTCCACCCCACCCCCCATGCTCGAAAGGAGATCTGTCTCCTGCCTCTCCTGTCTTTGATGTTCAAACCTCTGGAGGCTTGCTTGGGTTCTACCAGGGAGATACACGGTAACACACACACACGCACAACCCTGTGGGCTGAGGATCTGAAAGGTGTAGGCATCACTCTTCCCTCATTCTTGCATGTATTTGCTCATTGATTCATTCATGTGTTCCCTCAGTAAATATTCACTAAGAGCCTACTACGTGCCAGGCCCTGTGCTGGGGCCTCTGAGGCAAACAGGACGTGATTCAGGATGTGATCCTCATTCTCCAATCCAGAACCTTACAGAGGAGGTAAGTAAACACACAAATTACTCTGAAGCTTGAAAGAAAAAGGCGTACATAAGGCACAGAAAGGAAGGGAGCGATTAACTCTGGCGGAGATGTAGGTGGGAGTGGAAGACAAAGAACCCAGCCTTGTTTTAAGTTCTTTTACAGAAAAGATTGGCCAAACTATATACATGTGAGGAAGATGTAAGAAAAGATCTCTAACAGGTTTCTCAAGGGCATTTTTCACTACATACTCCATTGCCTCAACTGAAGACGCACATTTTCCCCATTATGTTTCTGAAATCAGCATGTGTTTTACGATCAAGTATATATTCAATGAAATGTTCCTTTCCCTCGTCCCAATTAAACGGATGGTGTGCCTTAGAATCAAAGAAACATGAGATTTCCCTTTTCTTCATTCCCAATATTCATTAGTAACTGAGCCTGAGACCTCAGAGGATCTCCTTGGGCTTGGACTCTTCACGTTTCTTCTCTGAAGAAGTGCAGCCTTTCCCATTAGACACGGGGTGTGGTTCAAGTTAGGAGCATTTCGAGGGGTGTCTCTGCACGGGCGGCACCTTAGCTAGTGTTCAAGAGGGTGGGTTCTGGAGCCACACGACCTGGGTTCACGTCACATCAAGGCTCCATCACTTTCTAGCTGTGTGGCCCCCTCGGAGCCTCGGCTCCCTCATCAGCAAGGCTGTCCTACTACACACTGTTAGGGCTGGTGACCCTTCGGTTTGTCCGTTCCGGACACACCAAACTCTGTACACTGAATACAACAAAGCAGAAAGATCAGTTTACTGCGAGGCTTTCAACCTGCGAGTTGGAAACTCAGGGCCACAGGAGCAGTGAGTTCCAAGTTGCTCACAGATTAAGGGATTTCTGGGGGGTTAAATGCTGAAGATACTTGGCTTTTTCAGCTGACTGGTTGCCTTAGTGGTCTGTTTTTCCTTGTCCCTCTCAGATTTGAGCCTGAATTTCATCTGCAGTCCTCTCTAGCACATGGGTTTGTTATCTCTCTTCCAGTCCTGACAGGTGATGGTCACACGGTTTGGGGACTTTTCAGCAGTTTCTTTTACTCTGACATGCCTCTGCTCAAAAGCTCCGTGCTGCTTACAGAAGAGAGTCCGGACTCCACAGTTCCTGGAACCTAAGTTTTTTGATACAAATTTATTGAAATATTGAAAGGACCGCCATGATCTTGCTCTAATGTGTCTTTTCAGCCTTTTTCCCCACTACCTCTCCCTGACCCTGGTGGAATCTATTTTTCTGTAACTCAACTGGTGCATTTTTTAGGAACCTCACGTTATCAAACTGTGTTGTTTAATAATAATTGTTTCAATAGAAAAATAATAAAGGCTAGAGTGTTTCAGTTTGGGGTTTTTTTTTTGTTAATTAATTAATTTATTGGCTGCTTTGGGTCTTCGTTGCTGTGCGCGGGCCTTCTCTAGTTGCAGCGAGTGAGGGCTACTCTTCATTGCGGTGTGCGGGCTTCTCATTGCAGTGGCTTCTCTTGTGGTGGATCACGGGCTCTAGGCGCGTGGGCTTCAGTAGTTGTGGTGCGCGGGCTCAGTAGCTGTGGCTCACAGGCTGTAGAGCGCAGGCTCAGTAGTTGTGGCGCACGGGCTTAGTTGCTCCACAGCATGTGGGATCTTCCTGGACCAGGGCTTGAACCAGTGTCCCCTGCATTGGCAGGTGGATTCTTAACCACTGTGCCACCAGGGAAGTCCCAAGAATGTTTCAGTTTTTAAACACTGAGAGTTGTCTTTGGCTGCTCATCAGACCCTCCTCTCTTCCAGTCCCAATCTCCAGCCTCTAGACCACAAGGGTGAGCACACGTCCCAGATTGGGCAACCATATTATCCTATCTCTTGGCCACAGTGATTGGTCCAGGCAAAGACATATGACCCAAGACAGCCAATGTGAGGTCTTCCCTGAGATTTTTCCCTTGTCGTCCACCTGCCTCCCCACCCTGCCCTAGTTCTTTTTGCACGATGAAGAGCTTAACCTGATACTTCTTGCAACTATGATCTAATGGAAAGGAGAAAGACTAATGGTGCTAGGAGAGACTGAAGCAAACCGGCAGAGGAAAGCAAAGGAGGGGAGGAGGGAGAGGGGAAGGGGAGAAAAGAAGAGAATGAATAAATACCGATGAATTTGAGCCCTGGATCCATGTGTCCTAGAGGCCAGCTTCACCACTATGCTTTTCCTACTTAGAATATTGGGTCTATAATTCTTCCGTTTTGGCTTAAGCTAGTTTGCGTTGGGTCTGGCTAGGACTACAGCAAGGCAAGCTTGCTTGTATGCTCCAGAGAATGAGTGTCCTTAAATTTGTACCCTAGACTCCTCACTGCCTAGTCTTGGCCTGAGTTAAGTTTCAATGACTTGTAACTGAATGAATTCTTGGCTAATAAAAACTCTGCTTATATTTTGTAATTGCAAGTTAGAAACATATTAGTTTCTATTTGATCAACGTATGAGTTGATCAAATTAGCCAAATACATTTAAATATTAATGAGAATATCCAGAAGAACACAGACAACTGGGTCAAAGCCAGTGGATTTCTAGGCTAAGAAAGTAATCTGTAGCCCATTTCACAACTGCTAACCACTGGCTTGGTTATAACAGAAGCTGTGAATTAGAAAACATGATTGTATTGGTTATAACTCGGTCATATATCATTTGTAACCTTCTCAGAGCTCCTGTCACTCTGACTTGTCTTATGGCTGGTAGAATGGACGCTGAGAATTCATTCCTCATTCCTCGGGTAACAGTGCCTAGAACAGTGCTTGTTGCATGGAAGGCACTCAGTTGGTATTTGTTGGATTGAACTGAACAGCACTTGATCTCTGGACACCTCTCTCCTCATACACGTCTAATAGCGGGTATGTCACTTCTAGGCTAGTCAGTGCTTTTCCTCCCCTGGCTTCAGTGATTAGCTCAGGGATGGATACATGACCCAAGGCAGTCCATGAGACTCAGATTCCTGGACTTTTCTTGAAACTAGTGGGAATGAAAAGTCCTCTTCCACTGGGGTTGCAAAGCTATGAGGATGTGGTTCTGGGGATCCCAGTGGCCATTTTATGACCTGGGGAATGACTGTCAAAGAATGGAACTAACAGAGGAATGAGACAGAGAAAGGTGAGTACTAATTACATTGATTTGAGTCCCTGTGGGGTGGGGGCGGGCAGCTGTGGCTCACTCTGGGGACATAGACACTGGCAGCAGCCATATTTGAGAGCTTTGGTCACTGCTGCCCACATCTTAGGATCCTCCCTCTAGTTCTTTAGTGCCAAGACCTGACCCCACCCAACAGCCTGTGGGCACCAATGCTGAGACTCCTCAGGCCAAACAACTAACTGGGCAGGGACACAGCCCCTCCCATCAGCAGACAGGCTGCCTAAAGACCTCCTGAGCCAACAGTCACCTCTAGACACCGCCCCCTAGACAGTTTGCCCGCCAGACACTCTGCCCCCCAGAGGGCCAAGACCCAGCTCCACCCACCAGTGGGCAGGCACAGGCCCTGCCCTCCAGGAAGCCTGCACTAGCCTCTAGACCAGCCTCACCCACCAGGGAGCAGACACTGGACAGTAGAAAACCATGATCCCACAGCCCGTGATACCCACCCTGGGACTAGTTGGGCCCCAGCCCTGCCCACTAGCAGCCAACGCAAGCTTTGGAACACCCTGGAACCCGTACTCAGTTGTGTCAGGAACTGGTCCCCCTCCCGCCAGTGATCTGACACAATCTCTGGGATCCCTGGGCCCTGCGGCCAGACTCCAGGACCCAGCTCTGCCTGCCAGTAGTTTAGCACTAACCCTGGGACCTGGCTTCACCCACCAGTGTGTGGGCAACAGCCCCGGAATCTTTGGAACCCTGACTCCACCCACCAGTGAGGCAGCACTAGCCCTGGGGTCCTCCAGGGTCCTGCAGCCAGGTTCCTCATGACCAGGCCCCACTAACCGGCAGCCAGCAGCATCTGTACAAGGCAGGGCTTGGCAACCAACAGGGCTACGGGCCAACCAAGCCTACCAGACTGTCCACACAGTCAGCCCTCCACAAAAGAAGGACCCATGCAGCCCTCTCAGGGGGAACCCCTACAGCATGTAGCTTGGGTGATGAGAGGGACACATAGGACATCTCCTACAAAGGGCCACTTCTCCAAAGTCGAGAGACATAACTAACCTACCACATACGTAAAAATACAAATAGCAACTTAGACAAAATGAGGTGACAGAGGAATATGTTCCAGACAAAGGAACAAGATAAAACCCCAGAAGAAGGACTAAGTGAAGTGGAGATAGGCAATCTACCTGAGAAAGAGTTCAGAGTAATGATCATAAAGATGGTCAAAGAACTTGGGAGGACAATGGATGCACAAAGCGAGAAGTTAGAAGTTTTAAACAAAGAGTTAGAAAATATACAGAACAACCAGAAATGAAGAATATAGTAACTGAAGATTACACTAGAAGGAATCGACAGACTAAATGATATAGAGGAACAGGTCAGTGAGCTGGAAGACAGAGTTGGGGAAATCACTGTCACTGAACAGAAAAAAGAAAAAAGAATGAAATGAGGACAGTTTAAGAGACCTCTGGGACAACATCAAATGCACTAATATTTGCATTATAGGGATCCCAGAAGGAGAAGAGAGAGAGAAAGGGCCTGAGAACATATTTGAAGATATAATAGTGGAAAACTTCCCTAACCTGGGAAAGGAAACAGTCACCCAAGTCCAGGAAGCACAGAGAGTTCCACACAGGATTAACCCCAAAAGGAGCACACACCAAGACACACTGTAATGAAAATGACAAAAGTTAAAGATAAAGAGAGACTATTAAAAGCAGCAAAGGAAAAGCAACGAATAACATACAAGGGAATTCCCGTAAGACTATCAGCTGACTTTCAGAAATTCTGCAGGCCAGAGGGAGTGGGACAACATCTTTAAAGTGATTTGAGTCCCTGCATCTGGCCAACCCTGAGCTTTTCAGTCATTTGAACAAACATATTCTATTTCTTCTTAACTGTATTAGATTTGGGCTTTTGCCCTTGTCTCTGAAAGAGCCCTCATTAATGCAGTTAGTTTTTAAAATCTGTTCGTTTTTAAGATGCTCTTGGTGGTGGTACTTACCAATGCCAGTTCACTGGGATTACACAAGGAGGCTTACTATCTCAGTGACAAGAAGTTCGGGGATGGAGTGCCTTTAGGCACAGTTTGATTAAAGCTCTGGCTCCACTTCTCTATGATTCTCTTAGCCTTGCCCTTCTCCATGTATTGGTCTTGGTGGCAGCAAGATGGCTTTGACAGTTGCATTACCTCCAGATGTATTTGTCAGAGGAAGAAAAGGGACCATGTCTTTGCTTCTTAAGAGAGGATTTCCCCGGGGGCTTCCCTGGGGGCTTCCCTGGTGGCGCAGTGGTTGAGAGTCCGCCTGCCGATGCAGGGGACACGGGTTCATGCCCCGGACCGGGAAGATCCCACATGCAGCGGAGCGGCTGGGCCCGTGAGCCATGGCCGCTGAGCCTGCGCGTCAGGAGCCTGTGCTTCGCAACGGGAGAGGCCACAACAGTGAGAGGTCCGCGTACCGCAAAAAAAAAAGAAAAAAAAAAGAGAGGACTTCCCCGAAGTCCCTCAGCAGACCTTCCATCCAGCTCATTGGTCAGAACTGGATCACATGCTCATTCCCAAGCCAATCCCTGGCAAGGGCAATGGGACCACCATGATTGGCTGGGGCTGAGGCCAAAGGTTTGCCTCCCTGCAGCACAGGGTCCCACAGCGGGTCCTACATTTACCCCTTCCTCTCCAGCATCTACAGTCTGTTTTCTTTTCGAGTGCCACCCTATCCGTCCACACAGAGACAACTCCCTCCCATCTTAAGGAAAAGCTCTTCATTCGACCTTGCACCCTTTCTAGCCACCATGTTTCTTTCCTGACTTCCATGAAAATTAGGCGGGCTCATGGTTGACAGAACTCAAAGGAAGTTACTGAGGTGTACAGAAGGGCTCTATATTCAGCGTCTGCCTCAAAATGGACAGAGGCTCAAGAAGGTAGAACCAGGGCCGAGGAGGTGAAGTGTCAGAGATACAAGATGGCAGTAGACTCCCTGTGAGGTGATGACTTCTCCACCAGGGGAACTATTCAAGCAAAGGCTGGATGACCCTCTCTGGGTCAATGTAGAGAGCTTCTCCTATTGGGAGTGAGTTTGGATTGAGTCTGTTCATTCATTCATTTATTTATTTATTCAACAAATATTTACTGAGCACCTACTGTATGCCAGGTACTAGGCTAAATACTGAGGATGCAGCAGTTAACAAGACAGAAACACTCCTGGGGTCACTGAGCTTAGGGGTTAGCAGGGGAGATGGACCTTAAGTGAATAATTATACACATAAAAATATAGTTACAGGTATTGTAGGATGACCCTCAAAGTCCCTTCGAATCAAAGATTTATGATTTTTACGTATAATGCTTAGCTCAGTGCCTGGCACCTAGTAGGTGTTCAGTAAGTGTTAACTACTGTAGGTATTCCCTAACCTTGGAGCCTACGGCAATGTTTCCTCCTCTGAACCTCTGTATTATTTATGTCTGAGTGGTACTCATTTGCCATTCAGACATACTTTTATTATTAAACTTTGAATTTGTTTATCTGGTGACTACAGTAAACATTTTTTCCCCCAGAAACTATAATATTAACCTACTAAATGACGCTGAACAGATTCAACTGGTTAAAAAACAAGGATTGTTCACATTCATCCACTTCCTTGCCTATCTTTTGCAAGCCAAGAACACAAATAATAATTAAAAGGAGAAGAATTCCTAATATATCTATAGCACTTTCCCTATCTGGGCCGACAGCAGTCCCGTGCAGAGAGCAGGAATATTATCCCCCCTTTCCAGCTGAGAAAACTAAGGCTTAGAATATCAGTTTTCCGGTACCTGGGGAGGAGAGTGCTGCTTCTTCCAGTTCTCAAGCAGCATGAATAGAATCCCTGCTAAAAGACACCTGGGAATCATCTACTTCTCTCTTCCCACTTTACAGATGAGAAACTGAGACTCAGGAAGGTGCTGGGACTTGACAGTAATCAGGTGTCTAGTAAATGGCAGAGCTGATGTAGGACTCAGGACAGCTGACTGCCAAGCCCGTCCTAATTCACCCTTTCCTAATACACAGCGTGCTGGTCCTTCCCACTGACCAACAGGTGCTGTTAATAATTAAGGGTGGGGTGGGAGGGAGGGAGACGCAAGAGGGAACAGATATGGGAACATATGTGTATGTATAACTGATTCATTTTGTTATAAAGCAGAAACTAACACATCATTGTAAAGCAATTATACTCCAATAAAGATGTTAAAAAAAATAATAATTAAGGGTGGGTGGGGGGATGGGGGTGAGGAGAGGGGTGGGAGTGAGGGGAGGGGGAGGGAGGGGGTCCCGCATTTCCCAGGTGAGGCTGGAGGTAAAGGTAGTCACAGGGCTTGAGGCTTACCTGGGTCCCTGATACAGCTCAGTGTGGAGCCACAGTCAGCCTCAGGGCTCCGCGTACATCTCCAGCCCCCGCCGTTCCTTCATCTCCCTTTCCTAGGTCCTGGGCCCTTCTCCCTTGCTGTTTGCCTTCTACATCCTGTGCTCTTGGCGCCCCCTTGTGGCTAAAAGTATCCACTGCCGCCTTGACTGCACCTGTTCCCGGGAAAATCCGAGAGATCATGGAATGTGGAGATGAAGGACCCTTAGAGATAATTTTACAAATTGTTTCCATTTTTCTTGGTGGAATTCTGCCTTCCAGACTAGTTTCCCAAATGTATTGTTATTGACTAACTCTCTGAATAGGAATAACGTGTGTGGTTCAGGGTAGGAAATGACTCCCATCAATCACCAAGTTGTTTGTAGCGCCAAACAACCTGAACGAGATAAAAGGCGGTAGTTTTAGTGCGTAAGCATGTAGCTCTGGAGAAAGATGAAGCTGGGTAAACTCTGCCGAACCTCAGTTTCCGCATCTGTAAAATGGGGATAAAAATAATACCTAACTACTTTGTAGGGAGATGGGAGAATGGCATGGAAAGCACAGTGCCTGGAACACCATATACAAAAATTAACTTGTGTGATATATAGGAAAGTGGTTAAGATACCAGATCCTAAGAGGTCTCATCACATGGAGAATTTTTTTCTTTTATTTTTAGTATCTATATGAGATGATGGATGTTAACTAAACATATTGTGGTAATCATTTCACAATATATGTAAATAAAATCATCATGCTGTACATCTTAAACTTACACACTGATGGATGTCAATTATTTCTCAATAAAACTGAAAAAACTTAACTCAAAATGGACCACAGACCTAAATATAAAACCTAAAACCATCAAAGTTTTAGGAGAAAACATAGGAGAAAAATCATTGTGATTTTAGGTTAAGCAAAGATTTCTTAAATGCAACACCAAAAGCATGATCCATAAAAGAAAAACCCCACTAAATTGGACTTCATAAGAATCAATAACTTCTGCTATTCAAAAGACAATTAAAGAGAATGAGAAGTCAAGCCACGATATTGAAGAAAATATTTGCAAATCCCATATTTTGTAAAGGACTTGTATCCAAAATATACAAAGAACCCTCAATAATTAGAAAACAACTCAATTAAAAAGTGGGGAGGGCTTCCCTGGTGGCGCAGTGGTTGAGAGTCCGCCTGCCGATGCAGGAGACACGGGTTCGTTCCCCGGTCCGGGAAGATCCCACATGCCGCGGAGCGGCTGGGCTCGTGAGCCATGGCCGCTAAGCCTGCGCGTCCGGAGCCTGTACTCCGCGGTGGGAGAGGCCACAGTAGTGAGAGGCCCGTGTACGGCAAAAAAAAAATAAAATAAAAAAAAATAAAATTCCTGGGAGATAAAAATAGAATCTGAGCAATGAAATAAAGTCTAACCTTTAAAAAAAAAAATAGTGGGAAAAAGATTTGAGCAGATACTTCACTCACAAAGATATGTGGGTGGCAAGTAAGCACATAAAAGATGTTTGACATCATTAGTCATTAGAGAAATGTTTAAAATCAAAAGAGTGATTATACCAAATGTTGCTGAGGATGTGAAGGGCTTGGGATTCTCATATACTGGTGGGAACGTAAAACAGTGCAACCATTTGGGGAGCTTCTGGGCAGTTTCTTAAGAAGCTACACATCTGCCATACGGCCCAGCCATTCCTGTCCCAGGAATTTACCCAGGAGAAGTGAAAGCATTTGTCCATACAAAGACTTAAACATGCGTGTCCAAAGCAGCTTTATTTGTAATAGTTAAAACCTGGAAACAACCCAAATGTCCATTAACAGGTCAATGAATAAACAAATTGTGATGGATTCATATAATGGAACATTACTCAGCAATAAAAAAGGAATGAACTATTAGTGATACACACAACTATATGGATAAATGTCAAAATAATTATTCTGAGTGAAAGAAGCCAGAAAAGAGAGAGTACATACCATGTGATTCTATTTATATGAACTTTTAGAAAATGAAAACTAACTTACAGTGATAGAAAGCAGATCTGTGGTCACCTGGGGATGAGGTGGAGTTTAAATCATTATAAAAAGAAAAAGGTCTCCCTGATACCCTGCATGATGTCAGGGGGCATGTCCAGCATAGTATCCCTGGGTCCTACCATATCTGGGAGAGTACATTGGATGGGTTAAATGCTCATTAAAAATATGCTGACATTCGATAATTCCTAATAATTATTATGTTAGGGGCTCTCCCAGGGGAAAGCTCTGTAAGGAAAGTGAGTGATAACCTGATGTGATTGTCAACACTTTTTCTATTTTTTATTTTCTTTGGCACACCTGTGTGGCAACATCAGCGCAGGATGCCTGCTTTCATATTTATTCATTTTATTTATTTATTTTTGGCTGTGTTGAGTCTTAGTTGCGGCAGGCGGGGTCTTCATTGAGGCATGCAGGATCTTTCATTGCAGCTTGGGGGCTCTCTCATTGAGGCACGCGAGCTCAGTAGTTGCAGTGCACGGGCTTAGTTGCCCCCGGCATGTGGGATCTTAGTTCCGCGACCAGGGGTCGAACCCGCATCCCCTGCATTTGAAGGCGGATTCTTTACCACTGGACGCCAGGGAAGTCCCAGCCTGCTTTCAAATCTATCAGGTGCCTGGACCCTGCCAAGTGTCTCACTGGAATGGACAGCCTATGAGGGCATTTACCCAGTGACTCATAGGGAAACCAACAGCCTAAGTTTGGAACTCAGTGCTTCCAGTGGTGATGTCCTTAGTAACTCCATCTCTCCCAGGATTGCTCCCCCTAGATTCTCTGCCTGGCACCTTAGGAACTTACCTGACTTTCTTTAAGTCAGAGGCTTAACTTGTGATTAAGTGAGGAGAGCCATTCTGAGCTGAGAATGGTTCCATAGGGATATCTGGCTGTGGCCGAAATTGCCCATCTTTCATCACTCCTACCAAGGTCCACATGATGTAAATTTCAAAATATCCCAATAGGATCAAGCTCAGCCTGGCTGATGAAGGATTTCAGCCTTTGGCCAGAAAAAAAAAAAAAAAAAAGGCAGGGTTATTTAAAACCAAACTGCTTTAAGAATGACAATCTTTTATGGAAAACAAACTTATGGTTAGCAAAGGGGAAAGGAGGGGGAGGGATAAATTAGGAATTTAGTATTAACAGATACACACTACTATATATAAAATAGATAAACAACGAGGACCTACTGCATAGCCCAGGGAACTACATTCAATATCTTGTAATAACCTATAATGGCAACGAATCTGAAAAAGTATCGATACATATGTAACTGAATAGATATAAGAATAGATATATATGTATAACTGAATCACTTTGCTGTACACCTGAAACATTGTAAACCAACTATAATTCAATTTAAAAAATCTGATGTTGGAAACCCCTCCCCCCAAAAAGAATGATGGTCTTTTTTTTTTGCGGTACGCGGGCCTCTCACTGCTGTGGCCTCTCCCACTGCGGAGCACAGGCTCCGGACGCACAGGCTCAGCGGCCATGACTCACGGGCCCAGCCGCTCTGTGGCATGTGGGATCTTCCCGGACCGGGGCACGAACCCGTGTCCCCTGCATCGGCAGGCGGACTCTCAACCACTGTGCCACCAGGGAAGCCCGGTCTTTTTTTTTTTAAACATCTTTATTGGGGTGTAATTGCTTTACAATGTTGTGTTAGTTTTTGCTGTATAACAAAGTGAATCAGCTATACATATATATATATCCCCATATCAGAATGATGGTCTTTTAATGAGCTCCCAAGGAACTTGTAAAAGGGTCTGAAGAATAAAACAAGAAATACCACTGATACCACAGATATACAAAAAATCATAAGAGAATACTATGAACAGTTATATACCAACAAATTGGACAACCTAGAAGAAATGGACAAATTTCTAGAAACATACAACCTGCCAAGACTGAGTCAAGAAGAAACAGACAACTGGACAGACTGATCACTAGAAGTGAAATTGAATTTGTAATTTTAATAACTCCCAGCAAACAAAAGTCCAGGACCAGATGGCTTCACAGGGGAATTCTACCAAACATATAAAGAACTAACATCTATCCTTTTTAAACTATTCCAAAAAACTGAAGAGAAGGGAACACTCTCAAATTCATTCTACAAGGCCACAATCACCCTGATACCAAAACCAGACAAAGACACCACCAAAAAAGAAAATTACAGGCCAATAACTTTGATGAATATAGATGCAGAAATCCTCAACAGAATCTTAGCAAAACAAATCCCACAATACTTAAAAAGGGTCATACACCATGATCAAGCTGGATTTATTCTAGGGTCACAAGGATGGTTCAACATTCGCAAATCAATCAATGTGATACACCACATTAACAAAAGGAAGGATAAAAATCACATGATCATCTCAATAGATGCAGAAAAAGCATCTGACAAAATTCAACGTTCATTCATGATAAAAACTCTCATCAAAGTGGGTACAGAGGGAACATATCTCAACATAATAAAAGCCATTTATGACAAACGCACAGCAATGCAATACTCAATGGGGAAAAGCTGAAAGCTTTCCTGCTAAATTCAGGAACAAGACAAGGATGCCTACTCTTGCCACTTCTATTTAACACAGTATTGGAATACCTAGGAATAAACTTAACAGAGGAGGTGAAAGACCTACACTCTGGAAACTATGAAACACTGATGAAGGAAATTGAAGATGATACAAAGACATGGAAAGATATCTGTGCTCTTGGATTGAAAGAATTAATATTGTTAAAATGGTCATACTACTCGAAACAATCTATAGATTTAATGCAATCCCTATCAAAATACCCATGACATTTTTCACAGAACATATAATCCTAAAATTCATAGAGAACCACAAAAGACCCCAAATTGCCAAAGCTATCTTTAGGAAAAAAAAACAAAGTTGGAGTTATAGCCCTTACAGGCTTCAGACTATACTACAAAGCTACAGTAACCAAAACAGTGTGGCACTGGCACAAAAACAGACACATAGACCATTGGAACAGAATAGAGAGCCCAGAAATAAACCCATGCACCTATGGTCAATTAATCTACAACAAAGGAGGCAAGAATATACAATGAAGAATAGATGGTCTCTTTAACAAATGGGAAAACTGGACAGCCAAATATAAAACAATTACATTAGAACATTCCCCAATACCATATACAAAAATAAACTCAAAATGGTTTAAAGACCTAAATATAAGAACAAGAACCATAAAACCCTTAGAAGAGAACAAAGGCAGAACACTCTATGACATAAATTGTGGCAATATTTTCTTGGATCAGTCTCCTAAGGCAACAGAAATAAAAGCAAAAATTAACAGATGGGACCTAATTAAACTTAAAAGCTTTTGTACAACAAAGAAAATCACTGACAAAACGAAAAGAAAAACTATGGAACAGGAAAAAATATTTTCAGATGATGTGACTGACAAGGGGCTAATATCCAAAATATACAAACAGCTCATACAACAATATCAAAATACAATATCAAAAAAACAAATAACCCAATCAAAAAAATGAGTAGAAGACCTGCATAGGCATTTTTCTGAAGAAGACATACAGATGGCTAACAGGCACAGGAAAAGATGCTTAACATCACTAATTATTAGAGAAATGCAACTCAAAACAACAATGAGATATCACCTCACACCTGTCAGAATGACTATCATTAAAAAGTCTACAAATAACAAATGTTGGAGAGGGTGTGGAGAAAAGGGAACTCTTGTACACTGTTGGTGGGAATGTAAACTGGTGCAGCCACTGTGGAAAACAATATGGAAATTCTTCAGAAAACTAAAAATAAACCTACCATATGATCCAGCAATTCCACTCCTGGGTATATATCCAGAAAAACAAAAACACTAATTTGAAAAGATACATGCACCTCAGTGTTCATAGCAGCACTATTTACAATGGCCAAGACATGGAAGCAACCCAAGTGCCTATCAACAGACAATTGGATTAAGAAGCTGGGAGATATATATATATGAATATTATGCAGCCATAAAAAAGAATTAATACTGCCATTTGCAGCAAGGTGGATGGACCTAGAGAATATTACTCTTAGTGAAATAAGTCAGAGAAAGAAAAATACTGTATGATATCATTTGTATGTGGAATCTAAAAAATAATACAAATTAATGTACATACAAAACGGAAACAGACTCACAGACGTACAAAATAAACTTGTGGTTACCAAAGGGGAGAGGGAAGTCGGGAGGGACAAAATAGGGGTATGTGATTAACTGATACAAACCACTATGTATGAAATAGAAAAGCAACAAGGATATACTGTAAGCACAGGGAATTATAACCATTATCTTGCAATGGATACACTTAATCCCTAGCAATTCCTTGCAATAACCTATAATGGAGTAAAATCTGCAAAAATACTGAATCACTATACTGTACACCTGAAACTAACATAATATTGTAAATCAACCACACTTCAATTATTAAAAAAAAGAAACAATGTTTCATTTAAGAATGACTTTTTAAAAATGAGCTCCCAAGGAACCCCCTGGAGAATATAACAAAAGTTCCCAAATAGTCAGAAACCTGGAAACAAGGACCCCTAGCAGTGGAGACTCTCCATTGGTTTTCAATTTTACAGTCTTTTTTTGTGTGTGCGCTTTTCTTTGCTGTGACCTAAGAATACAAGAATTTCAAAGATTGGGATTGACATATGTACACTAATATGTATAAAATGGATAACTAATAAGAACCTGCTGTATATAAAAAAAAGAATTTCGATGATTAAAAAACAAACAAACAGGTTAGATCATGCCCTGCGGGTTCTCAAACAGCTTTACTAGATCCTATCCTCAAAATGATGAAGTTAAAATGTTTGGTTTGGCAATTAGCGACCTACAGGATGTGGTCCCAACTTCCTTTTCAATTACTTGCTCCATGCTCTCTGTCATATGCCCTTGGCTCAGACTGTATCAGCCAACTCTTGATAGCTTTGCACTTTGCTCATCTTGTTCCCTCTCCATGAAAAGTCTTTCCCACTCCCATCCTGTCACTCTACCCACCATTCTGTTTACAGAACTCAAATTCCTTCCCTCATGAGGAGAGTAAGCTGCATCCCTCTACCGGAGGCCTTTGTTGCCCTAATTCCATTGGACCTGGGATAATAGATAACTCTGCCTGGGTCTGTTTCTCTACAGACCCTAAACAGCCAAGGGGCAGAGCCTGGCTGTATACGGTTGTGTCTCCTAGTGTCCAGCCCAGAGCCTTGGATGCAGGAGGTCGTTGGTTATGGAGTGACTGGTGTGTTCATCTTCCTCTTTTTAAAATTCAAGTTTTATTAATTTGAAACATGCCATGCATTCACATTAAAAAAGTACAAAAGAGTGAAGAGTCACTCTGTTCTCTAGCCACCTAATTCCTTCTTATGGAAACAACCAATATTATATTCTCCTTCCTTTCTGGAATCAATGAGATCACACTCAAACAGTTTACAGTTTGCTATTTCACTTTTCTATGCTCATATACACATGTATTAAAATTTTGTTTAACCAACTGACTATTGAAAACATTTAGTTTGTTTTCATTCTGTTGTTATTAAAAACAATGCTGCAGGGGCTCCCCTGGTGGCACAGTGGTTGAGAGTCCGCCTGCCGATGCAGGGGACACGGGTTCGTGCCCCGGTCCGGGAATATCCCACATGCAGCGGAGCGGCTAGGCCCGTGAGCCATGGCCGCTGAGCCTGCGCGTCCAGAGCCTGTGCTCCGCAAGGGAGAGGCCACAAGAGTGAGAGGCCCGCGTACCACAAAAAAACAAAACCAAAAAACCCCACAAAAAACAATGCTGCAATTTATACTGTATATTTGTTATGTTCACATGTGTGAGTATTTACACAGGAAGAATTTCTAGAGTGGAAATGTTCAGTCAGTGGGTGTGGGCACTTTTAATCTTGATCAGCATTGCCTAATGGTTCTCCATAAAGAATAGGAGTCTCTGTCCCCACACCTTTGCCAACACAATGTGTTATAAAACTTTTGACAAATTTTATTAAAAAAAAACAAAGTTAGATCTTATTGTAAGTGTGTGTGTGTGTGTGTGTGTGTGTGTGTGTGTGTGCGTGTGTAACAAATTCATGATCATCCCTTGGGTTGAAAATCATCAAAGGCATGTGGCGGTGTTGACAATCTGGAGATTCTAACCCTATGTTCATAGAGTGTAATTCTTATTTGACTCCTAGCATAATTAAGGAATGGGCTGGGAAAACGTCATGGATAGCCAGCTGCTTTAATAAAGATATTTTACTTTTTTAGAGCAATTTACAGCTTCTAGACGCATTTTACATACATTGATTTTGGCCATTGGGTACATTCCTGTATTTTCAATTTAAAGCAGAACCTGGACACAGCTGAATGAACACATGCTTTGCAGGTTGATGTTTTGGATAAAATTTTGAAGTATCTCTTGATTATTTTATGAAGGAGATCAGAAAACAGTTTGAAATCTGCTCTATAGATGTGTTGTGAGGATTAAGTGGTATGATGTTCGTAAAACTTTTTGTCACAGTGCCTGACGCATAACAGGCACTCAAGAGCTGCCTCCCTCCCTCCCTATTTGGCTGCGCTGCGGCGCGGCATGCGGGACCAGAGATTGAACCCGTGCCCCTTGCAATGGAAGCGAGGCGTCTTAACCACTGGACCGCCAGGGAAGTCCCTGTAGCTGTAATTATTAGTTAATAAAATATGTTGTTATATGTTTTGACGGCAGATTAAGGAGTTGTCAATACCTTGGTGATATAACCTGCCTTCTTGGCGGTAATAAGCTCTGTTGTCTGGTAAATTCCTCTCCAGCACTCATTAGCAGTGTGACTTGGAGCACACCCCCTAACCTCTCTGGCCTCAGTTTTGTCACCTGTAAAAAGAATAAAAGCCAAGACTCAAGGTTTGCCCTGAAGTTTAAATGTGTAATACTCACAAGTGCTTACTAAACATTAATTCTCTTCTTTCCTCCCAATCCAATGGCGGAGTCATCAAACGACCCATCAAACAACGCGATAACCCCAGGAAACCTGAAGGACTGAGACCGTGGCGACGCGGGCGATACAGTTGTAGCCGATACACCAAGTCTCGAAAGGGTCACGGAGCGCCTTCCGGTCTGCTCTGCCCTGCCCCACTTCCAGTTCCAGGTCTTGCGTCATCGCTGGGCGACCGGTTGCGCGTTTCCGGGAGAGACAGTGCTGGGGGTGCGATTCCGGGTGAAGGGAGGTGGCGCGAGGCGGAGGGCGGGGGTCGCGCGTCGTGGGGCCTGACCTCGGCGGCGTCCCAGTCCGCGCCCAGGGCTCGGCGCAGCCATGGAGAGCGGAGGGCGGCCCTCGCTGGGCCAGTTCATCCTCCTGGGCACCAGCTCTGTCGTCACCGCTGTCCTGTACTCTTTGTACCGGCAGAAGGCCCAGGTCGCCCAAGAGCTCAAGGTCAGTGCTGGCGCCCGTCTGACCTCAGCCGGTCATCCTGCCCGGGGTAATGGTGAGACCCCGATTCGCCGTGGGCCGTTCCACCCTCGGAAAAGATCCAAGAGAAGGAAACAGGTTCTGAGAGGGTGTCGCCCGGCCGGTAGACGGAGGAACTAGGATCAGAACTCCGGTCTTGTGATAACTGCTTTACCGCCCCCTTTCTCCTAAGTCCCTCTCATTATTCAGAATGAATCTTGACTTAATTATTTTATTCGACAAATATTTATTGAACACCTGCTATGCGCCAGGCGCTGAGGGTATCGCGTGGGTGGAACAGACAGAAGCCCCTGACCTCATAGAGATTCCATTCTAGTCCAACCAGACAGACAATAAACAAGTCAATCAGATGGCGTGACACATGGGGATAAATACTACAGAGTAATGCAAGGAAGAGAGGAAATGGAGTGCTGGAGAAAGGTGACATTTAAATAAGGTGACACTTAAATAGGGTGACATTTGAGCAGAGCCCAGGAAGACTTGAGGGGCGCAGTGCAGGTGCCTGGGGAAGAGTAATTCAGACAGAGGGAACTGCAAATACAGAAGCCCTAGATTTACCCACTACATAACCACTCAGCTCCTTGCTTCTAAAAGACTTCCTTTTTATATTAATAGCCCTTTAGAAAATGCCACTCCGTTTCCTGAGCTGCACTTTGCAACTTACACAACACGTTTCCATCTTGGTTTTAGTTTCTCTTCACAGTAATTTCTTGGGGTAGTTAAAATGACCTCCGGATTGCAGATCAAGAAATCGAGACTCCGAGGAAAGGTCTATACAGCTAGTCAGCTTGGAACTTAAACTTAGGTCTTTTGATTCCAAGTATAGGATTTTTTCTTGTTGACCACATTGCTCAGTTGTGAATGTGTGAGCAGCTCATGAGAGATGGACCTCATTAGGTCAGAGACAGGATCTTATTTACTCTTCTTTCCTTCTAGGTTCTAATCCAGTGCTTAACAAAGAGTAGGTGCTCAGTAAATATTTGTGGATTTGTTTGAGCTGCAATTTCGTAATACAACAGTTAGGGCTTAATTTGACATTTATTTGAAAGACGGATTCCTAGACCTAACTTCATTATCATCAGATTGTTTACATTAAGAGCTTAGAAACAAATGTGCGAACTCCCTGCCATGAAGGGAGTTTTGGAATCTGCCTGGAATGCACCTAGTTACCAAGGAATTGAATTTGTGGTGTGAATGACATCCTGGTGAGATGCCTTCTTGTTTGCTTAATTAAATAAGTCACTCCTGAAGTGATTGGCTGTGATTGTAACTGATACCTTACTTTCTGACTCCGAATCAGAAATCACATTGGTATCAAGTTGGCGGGAGGTGGGATCCTCTGAAGCAGTGACCCACCTTTGGGTGACCTTAAAAGCTTTGCTGATTAGTTCCTAAATGAGGATGAAAGAAATAGCCCCTTCTTGGAAAAACAGTTGGGACTTCTCATATTTTAGGTTCTATTTTCTTGATCAGATTATAAAACTTACAGAGTAGGGCTTCTGTCTTATCCTTTTGCATCTCTCATGGTGATGGGAATGCATATTTATCACATGCCTACTATGTGCCAGCCCCTGGTCTGGATTCTTTCACACTGAAGTTTCATTTAATCCACATGAAAATCCTGTGAGATTGTTTCCCCCACCTCTTACAGATTTTGAAACTGAGACTCAGATAAATTAAGTTGCCCAAAGTCACAGTAGAAGCATTGAAGCTTGATTCAAGCCCAGGTCTTTCTGACTGAATTCCCCCTCCCTTTTTAAAAAAATTTAACCAACTATCCTATGGTGGATACTTTACTAGCTGTGTGACTTTGGGCAAATTACTTCACTTCTCTGAGCCTCAGTTTGCTTATCTGTAATTGGGGATAAAAATGTCTGCCGTATAGGGATGGTATGAGCATTAAATGGGGTTATGCATTTAAAGTGCTTAGAGTGCCTGGAATGTAGTATATCTAAGTGCTTATTTATTTGCTAATTTATTCATCAAATATGTATTTAGTGCCTGCTATGTGTCAGGCACTGTCTCGGCACTAGGGGGACAGCAGTGAACAAGACTAACAAGGTCCTAGCCCTCCTAAGTTCAATAGTCCAGTGGAGGGAGAGACAGATAATAAAGGAGTAAATAAACTGAGGGTTAGTTGTTGTTATTGCCATTGTTTTTGTTATCTTCCCAGTGTACATGGTTAATAAGCTTTTATTGACCTTGCTCCTGTTTTTTACTGCGTAGCAGCAGTTTAAACTTAGAGTGACCTTAGTATGTATCCAGTACCTCCTCACCTCTTTAGAGGTTACTCATCTGGCGTCCGTAAGATTTGTTGATGGAAATACCTGAAAGCAGGAACTGTCCTTCATTCATCCCTGAATCCCTAGCGCCCAGCACAGTGCCTGGCTCAGGAAATGTTCAGTGGTTTTATTAATTTTATCTTACTTTTGACGCAGCAGTAACAGGCTTGGTTGGTTCCCAAGCACGGCAGGTTGGAAACTGAATTGGAAAGGATGGAGATCTGGGGATTGTGAGAGGAGGGTAGCAGCAGAGGTAACTGTGCTTGCCTGATTATGAGGGAAGAGAGGCAAACTGAAAAGTAGAAGCATAGTGTTTGGCACCAGTTCTCGAAGCCTTGCGCTGTAATGCAAAGGCAGCCCCTTATTATAATGTCTCATGCAGAGCATGAACTGACAAGGGCCCGGTGATAATTATACCTACCATGGCCCGAGCCCCGACCATGTACTGGTCACTACTTGAGGTGCTTTTACGCATAAGCCCTTTGGCTGCATGGTTCTGTGTTGTCAGGAAGAGATCAAATTACATTCAGATCTATGGGATGCAAATTGATTAGTATCTTTTATATTTTTGTCTTAAAAAGTTAAAATGAAAAGGAGTGAATGTTTGGTTAACTGGAGGAAGAGTGTAAGTGGCACCCCCATTCTGCAGATGGCAGAGATGAGGCACTGCCCCAAGCCTGTTTATATGGTTCTGGGACACAGCTTCGGAATCAGATTCTCCGTAGTCTCCTTCCTGCCTGATGTCCTTAGTCTCTCAACGTGAAAAACGTAAATAGTCTTTTTTTCTTTTTTCACTTGTTTGAGCATATCAGTGTTCAGCAGTCAGTTCAATGTGTTGTTTCCATTTAGGGAGCTAAAAGAATCCACTTGGGTGAAGACTTAAAGAGTATTCTTTCAGAAGCTCCAGGAAAATGTGTGCCTTACGCTGTTATTGAAGGTATGTTTATTTATTGGTAAAATGAAGAATCACTCCCTCTTCTGAAAGTTTGGTAAAGATCTTCTTGGCTGACATTGAGGGCCTTTTGTAGCCTTGGGGCAGTGGTTCAGAACTTGGACTTTGGGGTCAGAAAGACCTGTGTTACTGCTGTGTGATCTTGGCGAAATTATGCAACCTTTTCAAACCATCATCGCTCCATCTCTAAAATATACGTTACAGGGTTGCTGTAAAACTGAAATGATGTGATCCGTGTAAACTGCTTAGCAGAGTGCCCCAAAGCATAACTTATGGTGATGATGTTTTCATCATGTTGATTAATTAAACTCACTCAAACGAAAGACAAAATTTAAATTACTTTAAAGGAAAGGGCGGAACAGTTCTTCAGAAATAAAATAATTTGTTTCCATTCAGGAGCCGTTCGGTCTGTTAAAGAAACGCTTAACAGCCAGTTTGTAGAAAATTGCAAGGGGGTGATCCAGCGGCTGACGCTTCAGGAGCACAAGATGGTGTGGAACCGGACAACTCGCCTCTGGTGCGTAGCCTTGCTCCACGGGCCCAAACCACACAGCTGGTCGGTTCAGGTGTCGGTGTCCTGGCCCTGTTTCCATGTCTTCAAGCTTCTCCCGAGACAGGGCGGAGACCGGTCTCTCAGTGCTGCTTATATTCTTGTGTGTGGTCTGAGCACCTCTTCCACTGCCGTCACCTAGGCGTCCTGTCCAAATGCATATTCCTGGGCTCCGTTCCAGACCTACTGAGCCAGAATTTCCAGGATAGGGGACCTGGAGTCTGTGGATATGCACACTAAGGTTTGAGAAACACTGATTTATGGCATGGGTTAATGATTTCAGTACCTGTTAAGATAATTTCATGCTATTACATGGAGTTCCATTTTTCCAGCTGATCGTAGGAGGGTTTTGTTTTGGATTTCTATTTTATTTTAATTTTTATTGTGGTAAGAATACTTAACCTGAGATCTTCCCTTTTAACCAAATTTTAAGTACAACAGTACAGTCCTGTTAACTCCAGGCACAAGGTTGTACAGGGAATTTTGAACTTACTCATCTTGTAGAAGTGAAACTTTACACCCGGTGAACAGCAACTCCCCATTTTCTTTTTCCCTTAGCCCCTGGCAACCAGTGTTTTACTGTTTCTATGAGTTTGGCTACTTCAGATACCTCATGTAAATGGAATCGTGCAGTACCTGTCCTTCCTTCCGTCTGCCTCAGTTTGCTTTGCTTGATGTCCTCCAGGTTCATGCATATTGTAACATGGGACAGGATTTCCTTTTTTTTTTTTAATTTTTATTTTTATAAAGGCTGAATAGTATTCCCTTGTTATGTATATACCACATTTTCTTTATTCATCTGTCGACAGACATTTAGGTTGTTTCCGTTTCTTGGCTGTTGTGAATAACCTTGCAGTGAACACGGGAGCACAGATGCCTCTTCTAGCTCCTGATTTTAGTTCTTTTAGATATGTCCTCTGAAGTGGGATTGCTGGGTTGTATGGTAGTTCTATTTTTAACTTTTTTGAGGCATTTATTTAAGATTAAAAAAAATCAGTCTGTCTTACAGGGGCAAAGGGAAATAAAGATTAGAGGTGATCTGTGACAATATTTGTTGCCCACTGAGATCGCCTGAGAACCTAAAAATCCGAGCTTCCCTCTTCTGAGGCTCTGGACAATTGTGATTTCTGTTGTACTCTTCCACTCGCTTCAGACTTCAAACTGTCCTCCTGGCATCGAGGTGCTCTGCACCCCTGCCCGGGTGCGAGGTATCTGCCATCCTTTGTTTTATCTTGAGTTCTCTTGTAGGAACGACTGTTCCAAGATCATTCACCAGAGGACCAACGTGGTGCCCTTTGACCTGGTGCCCCACGAGGATGGCATGGATGTGGCCGTGCGGGTGCTGAAGCCCCTGGACTCGCTGGATCTGGGCCTGGAGACGGTGTACGAGAAGTTCCACCCCTCTGTCCAGTCCTTCACGGACGTCATCGGCCACTACATCAGTGGGGAGCAGCCCAAGGGCGTCCAGGAGACCGAGGAGATGCTGAAGGTGGGGGCCGCCCTCACGGGGGTGGGCGAGCTGGTCCTGGACAGCAGCTCCATCCGTCTGCAGCCCCCCAAGCAGGGCATGCAGTACTACCTGAGCAGCCAGGACTTCGACAGCCTGCTGCAGAGGCAGGAGTCCAGCGTCAGGCTCTGGAAGGTCCTGACGCTGGTGTTCGGCTTTGCCACGTGCGCTACTCTCTTCTTCATCCTCCGGAAGCAGTATGTGCAGCGTCGAGAGCGACTGCGCCTCCAGCAGATGGAGGAGGCGTTCCGGGAGCACGAGGCCCAGCTGCTGAGCCGAGCCAACCCCGAGGACCGGGAGAGTCTGAAGAACGCCTGCGTCATGTGCCTGAGCAACTTCCGGTCTTGCGTCTTCCTGGAGTGCGGGCACGTGTGTTCCTGTGCCGAGTGCTACCAGGCCTTGCCGGAGCCCAAGAGGTGCCCCATCTGCAGGCAGGCGATCACCCGGGTGATTCCCTTGTACAACAGCTAATGGTCTCGCGGCCCCACAGTGAGACCCCCCGCCCCACTTCAGGGCTGTTTATCTCCAGGCCTTTAGAAGATCAGTGGTGGGCGGCTGTCATCTCACAGCCCCAGCAGCAGAGGGCGGCCTTTCCAACGTGCAGGGGACCTTTTCCGGCACTGAGCACAGAGTCACAGCTGCACCCTGGGGCAGGCGCCGTGGCGCCGCGTCCCTTCCCTGGAGGCCCTGAGTGTGCGTGGCTGAGGACAGCTCACCGCTCAAGTGCCAAAGTCAGTGGCCTCCAGCTTTTCTGTTCTGGTGTCTTCTCGTCCTTTCTGGTGAGGTGTCGGTCCCTGTGGACTTGAGCCTTGAATGACTCGGCCAGAGGGGGGGCAAAGTTGCCTTGCGGAGCCGCTTCTGAAGAGACTGCGCAGTCTCCTTCCCCCTTGCTTACAGCCCGGAAAAAAGTTGTCAGGCTGGACGTGTCACTCGAGATCCTTTCCCTCACGTGCTGGCCTCCTACACGTGTGCACACGTGTGTCAGGACAAAAGGAAGTGAAATCCTGCATCTGCCCCCTGCCTGACAGGGCGGGACTCTGGTCAGAGAATGGAGAGAGGTCATTTGCGGGGGTACTTGGACCAGTGCCCATTCAGTGATCCCTGTGGCAGTGAGGATGGGGCCGCTTAGCTGCAGCCCTGCTGGGGCCACTACGGACCTAACGAGAGGGCCACCGGAGCACGCGTCCGCCCTGGCTTGGAACTCCCGAGGCCTGAGCGGGCTGAGGGCTCTGGTTTTCCCAGAGGAAGCAGTAAGGGCACTGCTGCCCCAGCCTCGGGCTTTCCCAGCTCCTCTCCAAGGCAGCCCCCACGGAAGAGAAGCAGCCGGCATCCTGAGCGCAGAGCCTCTCCCGGCCCCCCGGCCCACCCCTGGAAAGTTCACATCCCGTGGGTGTAATCACACCGTCCTTCTCACAGGCCTGCTCACCCCTCAGCTGTCCCGCTCGAGTTTGTGAGTGTGGAGAAGTGGGGAAGCCTCTCTCACCACCTCTGAGTGTCCAAGGCCACGTGCACGGCGCTTTCCTCTCTCCCTTCCGTGGCTTTGAATATCCATGCCCGATCCTCCGTTGTGCGGGGGAGATGGGGGTGCTCTCAGGGGGCTGACGCCGGTTCTCTGCGCGTCCAGCATGGACGGCACAAATAAAAGACGTTATAGCCACGTGTCAGCCTCTTGCTTGGAACGAGAGTTCAGCGGCTAGGCTGAAGCTGCCCTGGGGTGGCCTTGAATCCTGTTATGGTGGAATGAGCTGGGGACCTGGAGGCCTCTGTGCGTCCTTCCTTGGCTGCAAGGTGGTGCAGCTTGGTGATGCTGAGGCGTGGGGGATGCTGGGGGGTGCTGGGGGGTCTCCGGTCAGCCTGAGAGAGGGCCACCCCGGAGACGTGCCCGCAGGTCACGCCTGGCCTCGCTGAGAGTCGTCTTTGAAGACATCTGTGCTGACGTCCTGAACACAGGCAGTGGGATTTCACCTGCTGGGAGAATGGGACGGGTGTTGGGGACAGCAGGGAGGACACTACCATATGTACCGGATGCTCTTTCAGACTTTAATTTCATTGTAAGTCGATGCTCACAAGACCCTGCAGTCTCTCATGGCATCTCATCCTACAGATGAGGAAGCAAGGTCCGAGGGGGGATGTTCACTGGCTCAAGGACACACAGCAAGTAAGGGTGGGGGTGGGGGTGGGGTCCACATTTAAACTCCCAGCTGCTTCAGACCCCTGACCCTCCTCATGGCGGTGGGGCTAACGGGTCCCTCAGTGCTCACGGGAACGCCCCACAAGGTGCTGGTGCCCCACGTCAGTGGACGAGGCCACACTGGAGGAGGAGGCGGACATGCGAACCCACTTGCCCATAGTGAGTCCTGTCCAGGGAGGCGGTAAGACCCTGGCTTTACACATAGGTGGCAGGGAGCGGGCAGGGAGAGGGGGGACTGATGGGGCTGACCTCTGAGCATGTCAAAGTGTCTGCCGTTTTCCTGTGTCCTTTCAGCAGACACTTTGAAAAAGGGTCCAGGTTTTAGAGGATGAATGAGCTGCCTGTGTGTGGGGACGTGGCGGGCTTGTGTACTAATCTGTCAGAGTTCAGCCCTTGGCATTAGATTCCATGAGTAGATCTGATCATGTGATGGAAAAGCAGCAAAGGCAGCCTGCCCTTACCCCGGTGTGACTCAAATCCTGGGCAGAACAATTCTGTGTGGAGTGTTCCTCCAAGTGGAGTTGAGTTACCCATCGTGGGAGACAGGAGCAGCACACTGTCTCTGCCTCAGGAAGTGGCAGCTGGTTGGGAACACGAACACACACGTACCCGGATTCCGGATCTGAGGTCCACACTCGGTCCTAGCCTGGCTGGACTGAGACTGCCCCATGCTCTCCATCACCCGTGCCAGTTCCCACCTTGCATTTAAGGAACCTCATCACCAGCAGGGTTGAAGCGGCTTAAACCGATCCGTGGGACTGAGGCTGGGGGTGGGAGGTGACTTGGAGACAAGGAACTGACCGTGGGGTTGTTGTGAATTTTGACTCAACCCTTATGCTCAGCCTCTAATCGTAGGCAGACAGCATTAGGCAGGGATCTCTTGAGTAATTGCTCCTGGTGTTTTGAAATTCTGTGCGAGGCACTTGATAAGCATGAATGCTTGCAGTCCTGCAAAGTGGGTATTGTTCCCCCTGTTTTACAAGTGAGAACGGCGAGGTCCAGCAGGGTTACGTTTTGCCTACAGCCATGCATAGTCATGAGCCTGGCAATGTTAGACTCTCCAGGTATCAAGTATGTTTCTAAGATTTAGGGCGAACCAGCAGGGGAGGCTATATCACCCCTTTTTACAGCTTATGTGATTTGCTCAAGGCTATCAAGGTCTGACTATAAAGCCCTTTGCCTTTAGTCACATTGAAGCTGAGAGGCTAAGAGGGGAAATTGTTCAAGCAACAACTGAAGCCAGTCAGCACCTTGACAGTCACGAGTCACATCCCCTGGTTCTGTAGACCGCAGGCTGAGGCTTATCCTGGTGGAGCAGAAGCCAGGAGGCAGCTCTCTGGAATCCTAAGTCATTCAGAACGGTGATGGGAAATTCAAACAGCAAACAACGTGACAAACCAGGCCAATCTCTGACACCCTTTGCAGCCCTGGTCCTAGGCTGGGTGTGGACAGATCTGCTGGGGATGGTCCCGCAGGGCCTCGCGAACGCTCAGAGGCAGCGGCTGTCAGGTTGGTACCCTTGCCGGGCATTTGTTCACCTCAGAGCCATTGGCTAACTGTGTGCTCCGTGCCTGGGGTGCAGAAACAAATGATGCAGTCCCTGCCCTCGCTCAGAATTTTTTTTTTTTTTTTTCGCGGTACGCGGGCCTCTCACTGCTGCGGCCTCTCCCGTTGCGGAGCACAGGCTCCGGAAGCGCAGGCTCAGCGGCCATGGCTCAGGGGCCCAGCCGCTCCGCGGCACGTGGGATCTTCCTGGACCGGGGCACGAACCCGTGTCCCCTGCATCGGCAGGTGGACTCTCAACCACTGGGCCACCAGGGAAGCCCTGAGAATTGTCTTTTACTGTGTCCTTATTGTTTGAAAACGACTAAGCCCCACGGGTCGGATGGGTGCCTCTCGGCTGTTGGAGTGTTTGTGGTTCACAGAATGTCGCAGCTGGGATGGCCTTTGAGATTAGCCTGGTTAGAGCAGATTCCCTGACCATTCAAAATAAAGCAACCAAGGGCAGGATATCCTTGCCGAAGGGGAGCCAAACAGAGAACACCTACCCCACAGAGCCTAGAATGATCTATTTAAAACACCAATGTGACCACGTCCCTCTTCTGCTTGAAGTCCTTCCCCTGGCTCCCTGTCACCTCCAGGGTCCAGCCCTGGTTCCTGCAAGGCGTATGAATGCATGTGACCCAGCCCTTGGCCACCTCTCCAAGCCTCTCCACATCTGTCTCTCTCACACTTGTGGCTCCAGCCACACCGAGCCGATGAGCTTCCTTAAACACGTTGCTGTTCCTGCCTCCTAGCCTTTGCTATTGCCGAGTCCTGCCCCTGGCATTCTGGTCCTTTCTTGACCTTGCTAACATCTCCTCACCCTTCAAAACTCAGCTTTAGGTGTCCTCTTCAGAAAACCCTTCCCTGACTTTCCCCACGCAGGCGGGGTTAGGTGCCCCTTCCCTGAGATTCCATAATTCAGTCCTGTTCCTGCTCTGAACCCATGTCTTGGGCAGGAACTGTATCTTATTTCTGCTCCAGCACAATTTTTTTAGGTCATCACTCTATACTCGTTAGAGCTAACATTAGGGCTTGCTCTTTGCTAGGTACCGGCGAAAGACTGGACGCGATCAATGTCATTTAATCCTCACTGTGAGCTATGTGTTTGTATTATTCTTACTTTAAGGAAAAAGAAGTCAAGGCCCAGAGAGGTCAAGTTGCTCGAGCACCCAAGAAAGACAGGATTTAAGTCCAGGCAGTCTGACTCCGGAGCCCGAGCCCTTAACCACTGAAAGTACATGGAATGAATGAGAAAACCAACGAATGAGATAGTGGATGTGGGGCCAGCAATCCTGGGAGGCTGCCTGTGGGAATTGGTTTTTGGACCGGAGATGAGGGCCATGGCTTGGTTGTAAGGAACAAGGGAAGGGCCTCTCTGAGGGCCCAGATCCAAGATGGATTGTGTAAGAGAAACATCACGTCCAATGACCTGCCCAGAGCTTTGAGGGCTCTACACAGGAAAGTCAGGACAACATCATTGCGTGGTGGTAAATGGTCCGGACTGGGAGCCCAGAGGCTGCCTTTCTCTCGGGTCCTGGCTCTGTTGCTGTGTGATCTTAATGGAGTGATGTAACCACTCTAGGCTTCACTTCTGTTTGTGAAAGGAGCAGATTGGATTAGACGCTCCCCAAGGCTCCACTCAGCTCTGCCATTTTGCATGTCTGTCACACAGCGAGTGGATGAGGAAGGAGGGAGAGCAGTTTCGAAGCCCTGAGATGAAGACCCTCTTCAGGCGAGCTGCCTGCCGCAGACTCAGAGCCACGTTCCCGGAAAGCCCGGGAGATCAGCACATTTTCTCTCTAATTAGATAGTGTTAACTTATCAATTTTGAATGAGCTAAGTTTCCATGTACGATGTCCTGAATCGCTCCCCGGGGTGCTCATTAGTCATTTCTCTTGCAGCTGCTGCCTTATTGTTCTTCAGATACCAGCCGAGGGACCTGGCATTTCCCTTCCCCGAGAATGGGGCACGTGAGGCCAAGCCAGGGACACTGGCACTGGCCAGAGGGGCTGCCCAGGCCTGGGGGAGGGCCCTCAGCTCTCGACCTTTACCCTGTGTCCCTGCCAGAGCCACTGCCTCACATTAGGTGCCTCAAATCCAGATTCCTCTAGGATTGGGCTGTGACCCTGGAGGGCCACAGCTGAACTCAACAAGCACTTATTAAGCACCTAGTGCACCAGGCACCTTGGGTCTTGAACCTGAATGGTCTCTAGGCTGGGGAGAGCGGGATACGTATGAAGTCATACTAATATTAACGTCCAAATTGCCATAACTTCAGCCTCCCCCTTCCATGGTCTTCCCTGGTGTTTAAGGTGCTTCACAGGATGGGGCTTCATTCATGCTTGCAGTAAGTTGGCTCACAGTCTGCATTTCTTCCTGCCCTTCCCCGCCCCAGGGCTTGTGATGGGAGCCCGCTCATGATGCAATCTCTACCACGACCTCCAGGTGGCGCTGTACTCCTATGGTTGAGGCCGTTGGAGGCCTTGCGGGAGAAACTGAGGTGGCGCTTCCAAGGGCGGGTGCAATTTTCTCTCTCCTGAGGCGTGGGGCACAGGCCTGAGAGAAGAGCCTGAAAAGGACCCTGGGCTGCTGATCCCAGGTCCCGCGCACAGGCTGGGAAGGGGAGAAGCAGGAACGTTCTCTCTGGTTCCTTCCTTTCTCTGCCCAACACACCAGGAAGCCAGGTGCAGATGTGAAAATTCTGAGAAACCCAGAAAACTCAGGGGAAAAGAATCCTGCATTTCTCTCCCTATAATTTTCCAGGCATTCACATCTTTAAATATACTAACCATGATTTCTTTCAACAAAAAATGAGACATGCATAATGCATCGCATGTTCTTAAAATACCCAGATGACTTCACACTGGTAAAGGAGGCTTAAAAAAATTGTACGGCATAGATTTTGATTTTCTCCCCAGAAGCTTTCTCTTAGTGGAGAAATCCTGCTTCTCCCAGCCCGGCCCGCTTCCCTTGCTGTCCTCTCCTCTGCCCTGTTTTGCCTTCCTCCCTCCCTCCTATGTGTCAAGTTTCTCTGTCCCCTTCTCGGCAAGGAAAGAGAACCGGGAACTGCTTTGCTTGGCAGTTCTGCCTCTCATCTGCCGCTGTTTGCCTCTTGCCTTTGAGTGTGCGAAAGTTTCTTCCTCTGCGCGTGGATCTGTCTTCCTCTCTGAGGCTGTTTTAGCTTCTCTCCTTCTGTTGGATGCTGTCTGTGAGTCTGTCTCTCCTCACATCTGTCTCCCCTGCACCTGGCTCCTACCCTCCCAGACGGCTCTCTCCTCCTTCCGGATCCCCTGCTCAGCCCAGCTGCTGGCGGGGCAGGGCGCGGAGGGCCTCTGTGCCCTGCGGTGGCCGCTCCCCCAGCTTCTACCCTTCCTACTACGTAGGAAGTTCCTCTTCTAGGAAGAGAAAGCCCTTCTCTCGGCCCCCGCAGGCCCTGGAGGGCTTTGGGCAGTGGGACTCACTGCATGAAGCTGTCCCTTCCTCTTATCCTAGTGACCCAATCAGCATCTCATCTGATCCTCCCAATCTCCCCTTGAGGCTGATCTGGTTACCCCCACTTTACAGCTGAGAGGAATTCTGGCTCAGACAGTGAAGTGACTGCCTGGAGGTCACACAGGTAAGAAGGGGTGGAGCTGGGATTGAACTTCTGCTTTACCCTCATCTCACTTGCTGTCACCAGGTCCAGCGCACAGAGCTCTGAGCTGGTCCTTGGGAGAACTGGGGTCTCGGTCCTGGCTCTGTTTCCGATCGGGCAGCTCATCTTTCTCGTTTGGGGTTGACTTCTCCCCACCCTGCAGTGGGAAAATGCCCCTCTCTGCCCTGCCAACCTTACAGGTTATCACGGATGTCAAATGATATTGCATCCGTGGTGGTGGTGGTGGGGGACGTGCTTGAATAACATCGTGTGGGAACCCAAGGGTCCAGAGCATGTCCAGTCCCCTCGCTGGGAACCTGAGCTCAGAGGTCAATGGCCACGTCGTTCTGTCCAGGGTTGAGCCCACACAGGTCTGACCCCAGGTTTGGGGGAGAGTCAGGGTGAGGGCGCCTGGGTTTAAGGTGTAAAAATCTCTTCTGTTGTCACAGGATACTGGTGGGGAGTGTCGTTTACGGGATCCAGTCCTGCGTTCTTTATCTGAAGGGCCTTTGGGGTTCAGAGATCCGCTGGAAATTGCACACACAATTTTCTGTATCTGGGAAAGAGAATCCATCTCTTTCATTAGATCCCCAGAGAGGTCCTCAGCCTGCAAGAGGCTTGGGCAGTGATTTACATCTCCTCAGTCTGTGGGTAGGTGGAGGTGCAGAGACTAGAAGAGGCTTGTCTCTGCGCACCTGACTCCCAGGTATCCTCAGGAAAGTGGTGTCACCCAACAGTTGAGAGCTCGGCCTGGAGTCAGACCTGCTGCCTCTCCTGGGCTGTGCTGCTTTGGGCTTGTCACTCAACTTCTCTGGCCTCAGAGCCCCTAAGGAGGATATAGAGAGAGATGACAATCCCAGCCACCTTCTGCGGTTGTCAAGCGTGGATATGTATTCCCGGGGCATGGGAAGCGCTTCATAGAGACTGGGTGGGAGAGTGGCAGTCAGAGGGCTACCGTTTCTGAGCCTGATGGAGTCAGTTCCTCCTTAGTCCCCATTAGCAGTCGCGATTTGCTTAGCTCATTTTCTGGTGAGGTCAGGGGCTCTTCAGTCAGGGGACTTCAGGCCTCTCGGGAGCCTGGGTGGGAGAAACCTGGTATGCAGAGCCCAGGCTCTGGAGCCAGACCACGGTCCCCAGCCTCCTGAGCCTCCACCATTTGTCCATGAGGCTAGCATTGTACCTGCCCTCGTCTGCACCCCTGCCCCGCCGGAGTCATGCCGACATGGCCATGGTGCCCGGCCTCTCGACTCTCCTCTCCTCCTGGCCTGGGCCTGAGTGAGGCAACTGCTTCCCAGGGTGACATGGAGCCCCAGCACCTCCCACCTGCTCGTTCTGGGCTGGTCTCTCAGAGGTCCTAGGACCACACCCCACCGCCATCCTCTGTGTGAGGACATGCAGTGACTGGGGTGGGGGGAGGACAGTGCAGTTGGGACACTGGTGATCCCTTCTCACGTCCTGGTGAGATTAAGTTCCTCAGCTCCCCCCAGGTGTCCTCACTATTTCTGAAGTTTTCCTAAAGAGCTCATGGGACTCTCACTTTGTGGGTTATTGGTATAATAAAATCTTTAAAAAATTTACCCTCGGACCTCTTTAGTTTAAAGGAACCCAGCAGACTTCATCGTTGAAAAAAGCCCTTTTATTTTGTGACTGATTGATTGTGTGTGCGGCTGGAGCTTCCCTCCAGATACAGTCCCGAGCTACAGTGAGAAGCAGGGGTGTGAGACCCTGAGCAGGAGACCTGGCTCCAGCCCGCCCCATGGGCACCCCTTTCCCCACCTGTGACGGGAGGAGGTGGGACTAGATGAACTCCAGGGCTGGTTTCATGCGGAGGCTTCTAGAACTCTGGGCATTCTTTGGAGACCCTCTGGGGAGTATGAGGGGCCCGAAGGGGGGCGTCCTGAGCCCCTATCTCCCCAGCAGCTTGCCCTTTATCTACTTTTTATCTCTGGAGGTTCCTTGTAAGATTTTATTTGAAGAAAGGGTCTTGGTAATTAAATAAAAAAAGCAAACTTTTGGGGGGAAGGGCTCTGCCTGCCACAAAAGTCCTGCACAACTGTTTGCTGAATGTAGGGAAGGTGAGTGAACTATTCTTGGGTTGTTTCTTGCTTCTAGGTCTGAGCTACCCCCAGTCGGCTAACATGCTTTTCTCTCACTGTGTGTGTTTGTGCACGTGTGTGTGCACGCACACAGGCGTGGTGCGGAGGTGGGCTGCAGAAGCCTTGCCTTTCAAGGCGGGTGGGGAACGGGCTGCACCCGGGTTCCAGTCCCCGAGGTGAGAGGCGTGGGGGTGATGTGGGTTTTTATCTGGCCTGGTTCAGAGTGGTAGTACCCTTCTGGAGGCCACTTAGACTCTCTGGAGGTGACCAGCTGGCCGTTGCCATGACACCGCATCCTGGCCTCCCCTGCTGGGCCGTCGAGGGTCTGAGCCAGTCCTGGCAAGGCTCAGCATTCCCAGCACTCCGCCCCATGGGTTACTGGGCCTGAGCTGCCAGCAGATGCCCTGCACCCAGGGCTGAGACACCACCATCTTCTCTAAGTCTCGCCATTACCCTCTGATGCCATGGCCTGTGACTCAGTTTCCCCATCTGGGTAGGAGAGAGGGGAAGGGAATAAGGGGAGCAAATGCACGCGGAGCATCTGTTTTATGCGGAGGCCCATCTGGGGCAGACTTTCCCTTTTTCCATCCCATCGACACTAGTGCAGGGTTCAGGGCACAGCAGGGCCTTGCAAATATGTATTTTTAACCCTGGAACATCTGTGCTGAAAGGGCTCACAGAGATGGTCCTGTTCTGTGGTTCTCAATTCTGCAGAGTCCCAGGGTTTGGTAAAGGAGATTTCAGGTGAGGTTTGAAGGAGAAACCCCCCCACCTTTGCCTCAAACAGGTTTTATCTACTTTAGATTTGAGAGATCTGGTTGATTTTGCAGCTGAAAAAAATGTGATTTTTCTCCAAGTTTCCCATTTTGTGATGTAGAGTCAGAGGCCTAGAGGCGAGAATCAGCTCATTCAAGGTCACAAAGAGAGTCAACAGGTAATAATAAGAACTATGTTTACTGAGGACTTACTGTGTGCCAGGCACACGATACATGTATAATCTTCCCTAAAACAAACCACCGAGTAGAAATCATTATTACCCCCATTTGACAGATGAGGAAACTGAGGCACGATGAGGCGAAACAACCACAGAGTTAGGAAATGACAGAGTAGGAATTTGATCTTGGCTGCCCAGTGAAGGCCATCCCCGTCACCCTGGCCTACTTCACTAGACTGTGTACCACCAGGTTTCCTTGATGCGTGGTGGGGAAAGTGGTCTCCACTCCTGCCTTACTTGGTCCGTTCCTCCATCTGGACCTGGCGTCTTCAACACAGCCCTGGGCATCTGGCTCACAGCCAGCCTCTTGGCTTTGTGGGGTAAGGCAGGGATGGAGCCCCAGGGTACGTGAGTGCATCCAGGTCTAGGGCTCCAGAGTAAAGCATGGCCCACTGAAGGATGAACAAATGGAGGACCGAGTGAGGCATCTGAAATGGAGACAGTTGGGAGGGGTGGAGGTGGAGGAATACCATACTGATTCACACTTTCCCTCGCAGAGCTTCTGTGTGCCCTTGGAGGCATCGCTTAGCCTTCAGGAACCTTGTCTGTAAAATGGGTCTGACTGTCCCAGTCCTGCCACTTCTGGAGGCTAAAGGGAGCCTCTAGGAAGGGAACAGTCATGGTAATGCCTTTCTGACAGTAAAATGCCATGTGCCTGAGAGGAATGTGTGGGTAAGGGGCTGGGTATTGAGTTAGGAAGGTGTGGTGCTGCCACCTTTAACCTTATTTGGAACAAGGAAAGGTAAACATGCAAACAGATGGGGTGTAAAACCCAGCTTCTCTTTTTGCTCTCAGTTGCTGTGTGTGCAGGGATTCGTCAGCCCTCTCTGTGCCTTTCTGCGGACCTTCAGTACAGGAGGACTGTGGTAGCTACTCAGCGTGAACACTGCTTTGTTACTCGGCAGTAAAGAAGGAGCCAGAGGAGTGTGAGATTAGTGGAGTGGTCTCAGCCCTGCAAGCTGTCACCACTGCGGGATGTCCCCTATAGGGGCCCGGAATCACAGCTGGGAAAAGTGGCTTCTCCTGGTTCCATCGGTAGCCTGTGACCTCGGCAAGTCACATACTCTTTCCGCTAACGGTTAAACAGGCATGCACTGTCTCCTCTTTCTACCTCAAAAGGTGTTTATTTTGAGAAGCAAGGTCGATAATGGATGTGAAGATGCTTTGGGGTGTGGTGGGGAGGAATAGAAAGACTGATACAAATGCAAGAGCTTCTTGTAACAATCATCCTGCTTGTTACGCTTTTGTTTTCTCTTGCAGCACTTGGCCTGGTGTTAACCTCAAAGCAAACACTTGGAAAAGCCTTAATGAATGGAGACAGGTTGCTTGTGGAGTGGAGCAAAGGAGGCCAGAGACCTGCTGCTTATGCCACTGACAAGCTGTGGGATTTGGAGAAAGCCCCTGACCCTCTCTGGGCTTCAGTTTCCCCATTTCTAAATGAAGGAGGCTGGACTGGGTCCTCCTTAAGGATCCTCCCAATTCTGACGGCTCTGAAATGGGAATGAATGAAGTGCTACTGTTCTTTCTCCCTCATTAAGTCATTTCGCAAATGTTTAGTGCACCTCCTTGCTCAGCCAGGCCCCGAGAGCCTGATGCTAGCTAGCCCCATGTCCCATTTTACAGCTGAGATCATGGAAGTTCAGAGAAGGGATGTGACTTGCCCAAAGTCACACAGCTAGCAAATGACAAGGCCGAGATTCAAACCCAGGCCTGAATCCAAAGGTCATGCCTAGTCCATCTGCATCCCGGTTTCTCAGCCCCTTCCTCGCCTCTCCCCAGGGTGCCTGGCCTCTGGAGGCCTGGGATCCCCTTTACACAGTTTGGGGGAGGGGCTGGGCTGGCTCCTCTCAGGCAGCCTCTCTACCATATGTTTTGTCACTAAAAAACACCTCCCCCCTTCCGTCCAGCCCACCACTCACCCAGAGTCCTAGATTTAAGGTGCGAGTGAACCTGAGGATGCTCTTTCGATATTGGTGGGACCCCTTGCAGGGCAGCTGGTGGAGCCAGTTGAGACTCACCAGGGGACCAAGATGTGTTTCCTTGCCCTGCCTTCAGCAAACTGCATGACCTTGGGATGGCTGCCTCTTTCTGCGGTCAGGCTGGTCCTGCCGCGTGAAGGCGGTCTCCAGGGGGAGAGCAGGTGCTATCGGCGCTGGGCGGGGATAACGAGCCCTCCTCGCGCACCTTGCCCCCTCGGAGTTACCATCTGCTCGGCAGACGCGCCTCCCAGGACCCTGGGGTTGCCCCAGTCTCCCTCCCGGGATCCAGAGCCCGCTCCTCTGCTCAGAAGCCTCAGTCTCTCCCCAGGGCTCGTGGCAGTTGCTGGAAGGGAGGTCCCCAGGGGCAGAGAGCTGCAGGCCCGGGACGTCCCCGGCAGAGGCAGTGGACGCCAAGAGCCGGGCATCCCTGGTGAGGCCGGCGTAAGAAGGCGCTCCCCGCTCCTCGGGGAGGCTGGGCTGCCCTCCCCACCCCCCATCCGCCTCCACCCCGAGGCCCCGCGGGAGCCCGAGTCGAGAGACCTGGCTGGGAGCAGGGCCTTCCAGGGCGAACCGAGTGGGAGAGGGAGGGTGTGAGGCCCAAGGGGCCGGGCCCTGAGAGTCTAGAGTGGGGCGCAAATGTGATGGGGGCAAGGGGTTCCCCGGTTGGCGCCGGCGGGGGAGACCGTGTCCGAGGGTCGCCGAGTGCCCTCCGACCTCTACCCCAGCATCTGGCCTCCGGGGAGACCTGCATCCATCTGTCCTTCCCCACGTGTGCGTCGTAGGTTCCCCTTCCCGCTCCCGGAATCCCCACTCCCCCCAGCTCTCCGCGGGAGGCAGAGCCGGTGGCAGGTCCCGCGCGGAGCCGCCGCGCACCGGCTCGGGACCCGGTAAACACCCCGCGGGAGGAGGCGGCGCCCGGAGGCCGCCGGGCCGGGGCGGGGCTCACGGGGGGCCCCTCAGCGCGGGCGGGACGCGGGTGCTGGGGGCGGGGGCAGGAAGCTAGCCGCGGCCCGGGCCGGCCTGCGCTGCCCCGTGACGTCGCTCGGCTTCCAGGGATCTGTCCCCGCGGCCCGGGTCCCCTCCGCCCCGCCCTCCTCCTGCCTCCCCCCGCCCCCCGCGGCCTCGCCTCCGCGCCGCGGCCGGCATTTCTCGCTCGCAGCTCGCCCGCTGGCTGGCTCTCGGTCCCGGCCTCCTTCTCCTCCTTCTGACTCTCCTCCTTCCCTCTCCGACCCTCTTTCTCTTTCTCCGCTCTCCCTCTCCGATCCTGATCTAGTCGTTCCCTCCGCCCTTTCTTCTCTTCCCTCTTGCCTTCCTCTCTCTCTTTCGGTCGATTCCCCTGCCTCTCATTCTCTCAGTGTCTCTGCTTCTCTCCCCGTTTCCCTCTCGGTTTCTCTCTTCCCCCTCCCTCCCTCCGGGCTTCTCTCCCACCCCCCACCCGTGCCCTCCCTCCACCCTCGCTCCCCTCCCCCTCCACCCCTCGCAGCCCAGCCGCTCGCAGCTCCCCAGTCAGCCTCCCCGAACCAGCGCCGCCGCCGCCCGCACTCGCCGCCGGACCGGCCTGCCCGGCTTCCCGGGGTGCGCCCTCCTCGGCCCCGCGCCCTCGGGGCTCGCTGGCACAGCCTCCTCCCCCGGCTCACGGCCCCGCCCGGCCCGGCCCCAGCCCAGCGCCCGAGCGCGCCGAGGATGTGAGTCCTGCTCGCCTCTGCCGGAGCAGCAGCCACTCGCGCGCCGCCGAGCCGGAGCGCAGCGCAGCGCAGCCTCGGGCGCTCGCGGGGTCGCTCGGGCCGGCTGCGCGCTCCTGCCCCAGCGGCGCCCTCCGGCCTCTCGCCGGCGCCAGCGCCGCCGCAGCCCGCGGGCGGTCCTCGGCCGGCCGTCCCCGGCCCCAGCGCCGCTGACCCTGTCCGCCGCGGGCGGGGACGCGGGCGGAGGAGGTGCCGCCGCGGAGCCCCCGGACGCGACCATGTCGGAGGTGCTGCCCTACGGCGACGAGAAGCTGAGCCCCTACGGCGACGGCGGCGACGTGGGCCAGATCTTCTCCTGCCGCCTGCAGGACACCAACAACTTCTTCGGCGCCGGGCAGAACAAGCGGCCGCCCAAGCTGGGCCAGATCGGCCGGAGCAAGCGGGGTGAGTTCGCGGCCACCTCCTCCGACACCCGTTTTCCGGGCACCCAGGCCTGGCGGAGGTTTGCGGGGTTTTCCCGCACCCGGGAGCCCGTTCCGACCCACTAACATCTCATCGCGCAGAATTGGACCGGGGGGGGGGGATCCCGCACTGCGGGTTCAGCTCCGGCTGGCCTCGGGAACCCCTCCCCCTCAGCTAGATCCTCGTTGGGGTCACCCAGGGGGCGTGGCTGCATCTCGCTGCAGCAGGGACTGAAAGGTTATATCCCGGTTCCCAAAGTTTGATTTTTTGATTTATACCCTGCCCCCGCCCCTTTTGCGCCCCTTTTGCGCAGTGTAGTAGCAGCTGAACTCGATCTACAACCCGGGGTGGGGGGAGTCCTAGGGCTCCCCGGGGACGGCGTGGGGAAGGGCTGGTTCCGGCGGGGAAGGCGAGGGGCTTTCGGATCACACCGGCTTTTCATTGTTCCTTGGCAGGGGGAGGGGGTTTGCCGAGCCTGGGCGCTCGGCGCAGGAGCTAGAAAAGCCCCGTAGAGACTGGGACGCGCGGGGGCTCTAAGAGGAGCTCCAGAGGCGCGGGGACAATGAGAAAGACCGATAGCTGCCGTGAGAGACTGAGACGCAGAGATAGGGAGGAAGGCGGAGGGGGGAAGTAGCGGGGAGGCCGAGATGGGCAGAGACCGAGACAAAGCTAAGGAGAGAGAGAGTCAGAGCCGGAAAGACAGCGAGCCAGGAACGCAAGTCTGGGGAGGACAGAAAAGCAGCTGAAACAATGAGGGCAACCGACACCCCGGACACAGAGAGAGGCCCAGAGACCTCGACAGGTGACCGTCGCGCCGGGAGACTGATGGAGGGACCGAGGAAGGCGAGGCTAGGTAGAGATAGTGAGAGAGGTGAAGGACGCAGAGAGGCAGATGCGGAGAGGCGGGGGAGCCGCCGGCGGGCAGCGAAGGGAGGCTCCGACCTCTGTAGCTGCGAGTGCGGAGAGGCCAAGTCGGCCCGCTGGCAGCGCGGAGGGGGGCTCCCGGCCCAAGCGAGGCCAGAATCCCCGACGGGCTGCGCGCTGTGCAACCGGCCCCTGGCGTCCCTCCTCGCTCAGCGCACCTCAGCACCCCGCCTCGGCTACCGGCGCTGCGCTCGGGGCACCCGGGAGGATCCCAGGCCCGGAGCCCGTGGCTCCTCCCTCCCCTCCCTCTCCCGCCCAGGAGCCTTTTTTCCAAATAAATGCGCCCTCCAGGGTGGGTGGGGGCCGGGGTGAGGACCAGGCCGGTGCGCGCCTAGGCTGCCACCAGGGCTGCGGGATTTGTGCTCTCTTCGCTTCCTCTTCTCAGGACCATGCTGGGACGCGGCCTGGGGGAGGGGGAGTGGTTGAGAGGAAAGCAGCAGAGGGACCCCTGGCCGAGCAGAAGAGGATGGGGGCTGTGTTAGCACGCGTGGAGACCCCTTCCCTCTCCTTTCCTCAGTCTACCCGCCCCTCCGACCCGGGCGTAAAGCGAAACTTAGGGACCCCTGGCTAGGCCCAAGAGCGCTCACCTCTCCTTTTCTCCCCCTTTTCTTGCAGTTGTTATTGAAGATGATAGGATTGATGACGTGCTGAAAAATATGACAGACAAGGCACCTCCTGGTGTCTAACTCCCCTAAAGACAATGAGTTAAGGGAGAGAATAAGAATGAGAACGGCGATATCAGTTATTGGCAAAAAGCATGAAAAGAGAAAGCACTTTGAAATTTATTACTAGCTTGCTACCCACGATGAAATCAGCAACCTGTATCTCGTGTCAGGCCGGGAGACAGATGAGGCGTGAGAAGAAGGCTCTGGGCTTCTTTGCAAAGATAAAAATTAAAAAGAAATTTTTAAAAATTAAAAAAATCACTATATATATATATATATACATAAAGAAATAAACAGAGAAGTCTCAGTTGCAGCTATTTGTCAAAATTAATATCCATTTCTTTTTCTATACAGTGAATATTGCGCAATTATAGATCTGGTTTTTGAACCACTTAAATAATGAAGCAGCAACACCGGGTGTTTTGAGGTGTTGGCATTCTTCGCTGATTTGGCTGTTCCCAATGTTTACATTATTTAATCTTGCAAAAATGATTCTGTGCACTTGGATGTGAAATGCTGTCCAGTTTTATTTTTTTATGTTGTTATCCTTGGATGTACAAAAAAAAATCAGAAAATGATCTCTATAGATATTGCATTCTATTTTGGTCATCTTTTGAAGTTATCAAGAATGTGTTTAAAACAAGACGAGAACTTTTCTAAGGAATCATACCTAGAAAATAATCATCGTTTTATTTTAAAATGAATTGTAAAGCTTGTGTTTCTTTGTTGCTGCGAGCTATTTGCCCAAGTTAATGCAAATGAACACATTTTATATGTCAGGAAAAAAAAACCACAAAAAAAACAAAGAAAAAAAAATGCTTGAGCTTTTTCTAACCTCTTCCTGCAGTCTGTTGTGTGAGCAGCCTGTTTTTTTCTCTAATATTGTGTCGGTTTATTCTCTTTAATGGACTGTAAAAAAATGTAATCACAAGAGTGCCAAATATCTTGAAATGCCAAAAGGCATTTTGGTTTCTTTTCTTTTCCCTGTGCTCTGAGTTCATGTAAAGGAATGCTTGGAGTGTCTTTTTCTGTTATTTATAGGGGTTCTCTTAGGGCACACCAGCTGCCTGTTTTGCATGGTATTTGCAAAAATGCCTCTTGCGTGAGGAATCTTTTCCCGTTTTTTTTGTTTGCAACTTTGGACCTCAAGAGGTTTCTTCCTTTCCCTCCCCTGTTGCCTCTTTTCTTAATTCAATATTCTGTATGTTGCACCTTTAACCAGCACACAGGGCTATTTCTTCAATGTACAATAAAAGAACTGTTCCTGTGTCTCACTCTCTTTTCTCGGCTTTGGTTCCAGGGAGCTTGCTTTTTGTCTGCTCGTTGCAGATGGGAAGGCGGGAACGGTAGCTTTGGTCTGTGAGGCGAAAAGGTGGTGTGGAGGCTACCGTGGGTTGGGCTCAGGTGATAGGAAAGAAGCTGGAGTGGCAAGGCCATCCCTGGAGGGCAAGTGCGTCCAGTTTGGATTTGCGTTGGGCTCTCCCAACTTCTGTTGGGTTTCTGCCATCCCTGGTGGGGTGTAGGGAGAAGGAGGCTGGTGTGCTGGTTGGCAGGGAGTCAGCCTCGTGAAAGGCAAAGTTTGGAGGCTGGCAGGCTTGGATTCAAATCCCAGCTCCTTCACTTCCTAGCTCTATGGATTTGAGCAAGTCCCTTCACTTCTTCAGGCCTCAGTTTCCAAATCTGTGAAGTGGGGTTAATGCAGCTCCTACCTCGAAGGTTGTTGGGAAGATTCACACAGCACCCAGCACATAGTAGCACTCAGCATCAGATGCCCAGGTAATCCTTCATCCTGGGCCACCCGTCCTCAAGGGCAGGGCTGAGGAGGACCTATGCTCTTTGCCCTGCACCTTTGTCTTCCTGAGTTCACAGGTCCTTCCTGGAGGGATGAGCCTGGTCCTCTGGGGCCCACAGCCCGATTGGATTTGTCTCAGGCTTCCCCAATCACCGCTCAAAAAGTCTCGTTATGAAAAAAAATTCTCAGCCCCTTGTTGGGCTCAGGACAGTTAATGGCAGCGGAGCAGGCCCCTGGGGGAGGAGGGGTTGGGAGAAGGATTTTGGCTGAAGAAAGGCCGGGAGAGTTTTTTCTCTCCTGGGCCGCTTGGCATCCAGGAGTCCCGGTGCCGCCGGGAGCTTTTAATGTGTTTGTTGTAAAACTGTCAGTCGGGGAGTCACAACACAGCTCACAGTGACAGGAGCCTGAGTGTGACTCAGACATCAGGTAAGACAGGCCTGGGTGGGGAGAAGGAAGGGGGGCTCCAGAGGGCCTGTGGGGAGGGGGGTGATGTCTCAACCCCCTTCTCAGGGGTGGAGGCCCAGAGCCTCAGGGGGACCCAGTGGAGTCCCTATCAGGCATCATTGGGAAGGCAGGCAAGCTGGAGCTGGCGGTGTCTGCAGGACGATGGGGGTGGGGTGCCAGCTGGATTTTCCCAGGCGTGTGACCCTGTTCCCAAACCTGGCTCTCCTCCCCGCTGACCCCAGAGAGTCCCAGTGCTCGGAGCCGATGGGCCTTTAGGTACCACGGAGCCCAGCTTTCCCCTGTGCTCTGTCCGCATGAAGGTTGAGGGGCCGCCTGGCAGAGCTAGGGGCCGGGCCCACCCTCCGTGCAGCGTCAATTTGCCAAGAGGAGAAGGAACCAAATGAAAAGATTCTTTCAGAAGACAGGTGTCTGTCCGCACGCAGGAGTCATTACCGCTTACCTGATCAAAGCGCCGTGCAATTACAAAGCGCTTTCCGTTCCAAGCCTCACATAATCGGCCCAGCAACCTTGGAAACCCACAGCCCCTACCTCTCTTTAGGAGGTGAGGAAATCGACACCCCAGAGGGGCTAAAAGGCCGGGCACAACAGCCATTCTCACTGAGCTCTTACTGCAGGCCCGGCTCGAAACGGCTCTGTGAAGCAGGTGTTACCTGTGTCCTGATGATACAGGAGAAACCAGGGCTCGGAGGCATTAGGTAACTTGTATGAGGTCACTCAGCTGGTAAGTCAGGAAGCACTCTTGAACCCAGAGTCCGGGCTCCAGGATGGGGCTGCAGAGTCACCTGTCCCCAGACCCAGGCTCAGTCCCAGCTGCAGCCATTGTCCTTCAGCTTTAAATATCCTTTTGTTGGTTTATTGTTCTGAGCCTGGGCTCTCCCGCTCTTCTGCCAACAGACAACTGACTGCATCAGGGGTCAGAGGGAGGCAGAGCATCTTAGCTGACCACTTGGATGTGGTCAGCTAAGACCTGGAGCTGCCCTCTGCTGGGAATGGGGGAGCACGGGAGCCCTTGGTGAGGCTCGGGTCCATTTTAATAAGTGATGTATTAAAAGGTTCCTGCTGGAGGCCACCCCACCAGCCGAGGCAGGATTCTCTGTCTGGGAAGACAGAATCTGCCTTTCCCGCAGATTCCGATCAGCAACAGAAGAATATAAATCTTTTAAATATACTCGAACATCGGGGTAAACATTTGTTGAGAAGGCACTTTAGGGACTGGGCAGATATCAAATTATACCAAGTACACGATATGTTTGAAGTATCTGGTTAGGTAGCAGTAAATACGGAAAAGGCCACTCGAAGTCCGATCTGGGGGAGGGTGTCTCGAAGCCTCCAGGCATGCATCGAGCATCCAGGGCTGCATTATTCAAACTTCATGAATCGAATGCTTGTAATAAGCATCCAGCTCCCGGGATTCTGCTTCCTTGGCCTTTCCAGGCTGACAGCCTGAAGGAATATCAAAAAGCACCTCTAAGGGGGAAATTGGCAAATTAAGTTTTAAAAGAAAGTGACTTGAAAATTACTGCTGTCTGGAGGCCACAGATGAAGGAGTGAGCACCATCGCCTGTGCAGACAGCAGGCAGCTGGTTCTCGGCCCTCAGGGCCCAGCAGAGGGGGTGGATTTCAGGGTGGCTACTGAGCACATAGAAGGCATGAGTTTGGGACTTCGGTGACTTGGATTTGAAAGCTCTCATATACTTTCTCGTTTGGACTTGGGGCCAGTTTCTCAAGCTCTTTGGGCCTCTGTTTCTTCTTCTGGAAAATGGGGATGGTGGCAATGCCAGTAGCACGAAGGATTAAACAGGAGCCCCCACTCCTCCCAGGTGCAGGGCCTGGTGCGTTATAAATGTCAGTCATCAAACATGAAGTGCCTACTGTGTGCCGGGTAATGGTCTTTCAAGACCTGGCAAACAGTTCGAGGTGTGTGAAGCTTCTTTGCAGATGGTTTTTGGCAGCCCAGAGCTGACACCCTGAGGGGACAGAGGGGCAGTGGAGGCATCTCCGTGGGGGTGGGGTGGGGTAGAGGAATCAGCTCACGTCTCATTATCCCCATCAGTTCCCCAAAGCACCCCAATCAATACAATCCTAAGTAAACCTGTGTGCTTGCTCTCCGAAGGCGGTTGAGAGGAGTTTCCTACCGGCTTCCAACCAGACTGCCGCAAGCCTTCCTCCTCTGGATGGAGACTAACAAATCCTGACTTCTTGCCCTGGGAAGGAAAGAGCTTGGCTTTCTGCTTGGATCCCCTCTGTCAACAGGTCCTCCATGATTTTCATTCATGTGACAAATATCAACTTAGCACCCACTTTGGGCCAGGTCCTGTGCTAGGCTAACTGAATATCCAATGATGAAGAAATGGGAGTTTTCCTTGGGCTTGAAAATGATAGTTGCCATGGCAATGAGGTTGGGAGCTAGGAGCTTGGAGACCCCCAAAGTCAGCAGCTCAGATCCTTCGTGCTGGTAAAAAGAGGAAACCAAAGAGAACTGGGTCTTGGGGACTGCCTGAAACCCAAACACATGACCCTCTTTTAAAAAATATAAACTTTTACTTTAGAATAGTCTTAGATTTACAGAGAGGTTGTGAAGGTATTACAGAGTTGCCACGTACCCCTGACCCAGTTTCTCCTATTGTTCACATCTGACATTTCCACAAAATGCTTTTCACAACTAAGGAAACAACACAGGTACGGTACTATTAACTGAACTCCACCGGTTCCTTCAGTTTATACCTAATGTCCTTTGTCTGTTCCAGGATTCCATCCAGGATACCATGTTACATTTATTTATTTATTTTTAAAATTTATTTATTTATTTTAGGCTGCGCTGGGTCTTCGTTGCTGCACGTGGGTTTTCTCTAGTTGCGGGGCGAGCTTGCGGGAGCACGGGCTCAGTAGTTGTGGCACGCAGGCTCTAGAGCTCAGGCTCAGTAGTTGTGGCGCACGGGTGTAGTTGCTCCGCGGCAGGTGGGATCTTCCCGGACTAGGGCTTGAACCCATGTCCCCTGCATTGGCAGGCGGATTCTTAACCACTGCGCCACCAGGGAAGCCCCACATTACATTTAGTCATCCTGTCTCCTTAAGTTCCTCTTTGCTGTGATCATTTCTCAGATTCTTCCTGTTTTTGATGGAGTCCTGGTCAGGTATTTTGCAGGCTTTCCCTCCACTGGGGTTTGTCTGATGTCTTTCTCATGCTTCAGCTGGGGTTATGGGTTTGGGAGGAAGACCATGGAGGTAAATAAAGTGTCATTCTCATCACATCCTATCAAGGGTACACACTTTCACCGTGACCGATCACTGTTGATGTTGACCTTGATCACTTGGTTGAGGTAGCATTTGTCAGGTTTCTCCAGGGCGAAGTTATGCGTTTCCTTCTGGTTTCCATACTGTCCTCCTTGGAAGGAACTCATTATAGCCCACTTAAGGGGTGGGAAGATATATTCCCCCTCCTCGAGGGGGGGAGTATCTCCATAAATTATTGGGGCTTTTCTGCCCAGGTGATGTGGGTGACCCACTTTTCAGCCGGTCAACTTTGCCCCTCTGTTGGGTAAGCCCACTGTGGTTTAGATGTAATCATGAGTTAGAGGCAAACCAGGGAAAAACAAAAATGCCCACAAGGCCCAGGGTGCTGCCTGATGACCGATAGATGGAGCCTTACAAAAAAAAAAAAAAAGATTAAACACAATTAATAAAAGCAACTTCCTGTGGAGGGGGAACTGTCACCCTGATTAGAAACTGTGCAGAATTTGCTCTTGGAAACCTTCAGGCAGCTGCTCTGGTTTATAAAATCTGCCTATTGGAGGGAAGGAGGAGGGGAAAAAAAAGGTTGTCATTATTCCAGAAACAGAGATTCTCCCAAACCATATGCAAAAATAAATCCTCCGCGACCGGGCTGTATCCAGGGAAACCTGGCAGCTGGGCTGGAGCTTGTGGGGTGGCCCCGGGGGGGATGGAGAGCCTGTGTCCACGGGCCCCACTCGCTTCTCCGGAGAAACCAAGAGTCCCAGAAGGACAGCCCCACCTTGCAGGTCCTGGGCCCCCATCCCCATCCCACCCTCCCCCTCTGAGATGAGGACTTGGTTGATCTTGTTACCTTTCACACTGGAAGTCTCGCCTTTAACCCCGGGCAGCACACACCCACTCGCTCGGAGGAAGGTCCTTGACCCAGAAACAGCTGTTTGAGGACAAAGGGTCACTAGAGGGGAAAGGAGGTTGGGGAGGCCAGGCTGGAGGGAGGAGGAGGACCTGGGAAATGGGCCATGGGAAATCCTAACAGAGTAGCGATGGGGGCTGGGCAGGCGGGGTCAGGCAGTGATGACACAAAGTTGTCAGGGAAAGGTATGTCTGGTAAGACAGAGGGCCAGTGGCTAAGGGCTTAAAACAGGGTGGGCTGGGAGGATGTTTGGGTAGAGGAAATTAACTAATTAAATCCCTATTCATTCAGGGATTCAACAGCCCCGTATGGGGGTGGGCCGGGTATTATGCTTGGCACTGGGGAGACAGGGCTGGGGAAAGCAAGGCCTCCTCTGGCCTTCACAGGCCTCCCTGCCTGGTCAAAGACCATTCGATGACAGGGAAGAGGTTGAGAAGGCAGGCGTGGACCCACAGGAAGCTTAGGAAACACTTGGGGAACCCCAATAGCATGCTGCCAGCATCCACAGAGGGTGTCTTGGAAAAGATTGGTGACTGCTTTCCAATCCCCAATGTGCCCGTAACACACTGTGGGGTGGTCGCTGTGCGCAGGTATTTTGCCTCTCACAGGGTTCCTTTTCCCTGTGGGTACCTGTCTGGGTTCCTTTTCCCAATTTGAAAAGTAATATTTACAAGGTGCTCGCTCGAGGCCAGTAACTGTTTTACACTCTCTGCATTTGATTCATTTAATTTTCACAGTAACTGGGAGGTAGTTACTGTTATTATTGTTCCCATTTTCCAGATGAGAGAAACCGAGGCACAGAGCAGTGAAGTCACCTGCCTAAGGTGGCACAGCTAGAAAGTCATGGAGCTGGGACTGACCCCAGGGAGGATGATCCCAAGAGTTCCTGGTTTCAACTGCGCCAATATAAGGAGAGGGTCGGGCAACGTGACTTCCTACCGCTTCTGGCAGCCCAAAGGGCGCAGGGTTCTGAGCCTAAACCGCCCATCCTCCTGTGGGGGAGGGGAGGCTGAGGATCCGGTTGGCGGGTAAACCCTGGACCAGGCCAGGCGGTTGCCATGGGGACGGCTGGGCGGAGGCGGCCAGCCGAGGCTGGTTGCCCCGAGGGGCAGTTCCGGGGGAGCTCCTCCACTGGCAGGGAGTGGCCCGAGCTAGCACCTGGGGCCGCGTTTTCCTGGCAGGCGGAGCCACAGTAATTCTCCCCTCTCAGGCAGGGGAGACCACAAGTCTCCTGCAGCCGTCTGAGCCTCCTCCGACCTGAACTCAATCCCCCACGAAGCCGCACTTATCTCCAGTTCATCTGCGTGAATTATTTACTGTGGCTGGCGGCCTCCCGCCTGCCTCCGCCCTCCCTGTCCGCGCGGCTTTTTCACATCCTGGTTTGCAGCAGCCCCTCTTCCTCCCGATCCAAGGAGCTCGACTGTCAGGCCTCAGGGGAACTTGGGGCAGGAGCTCCCCACCTCCTCAAGGCCTCACCTGGACATCCTTGTCTGTAAACCGGAGGGAGCACTGGATTGGGTCGGGAGTATTTGTTTAATTCTCCCAGCAATCCTACCAATCAGGGGCACCATATATTATCCCCATTCCACATATGAAGAGGCTGAGGCCAGTAGGATTTGAATAACCTGTCCACCATCAGGAAGGAGCCAGAAGTGGAAACAGCTCTCAACTCTTACCCACTCCTAAGCGGGATGCCGTGATGCCTCCTTAGCCTGAGGGCCAGTCTTGCGGGCCGGTCACATCTGTGACGTGCCCTACGCACAGGGCAATGAGCCAGCCCCGTGTGCCTGGCCCTGTGCTGGGGTTCTGGGGACACACAGATGAGTCAGGCACAGCCCCTGCCCTCCAGTTGCTTCTGTCTAGAGTCGGGTGGGGGTAGGGGACAGGTAGCAGGCAAGGACAGACACGTTCATGACTCCTTATGTGGGAGGAGTTGGAGGGCTGGGCACTGAACAGGGAGTTCTGGGGCGGTGAGAGACCCTTCAGTGAGCAGGTGGTTGGGGGTGGGGGGTGGGGGGGAGCTCTTGGTGTGGGGAAGACCATAGCAGCGGGACGGAGGCTGGCAGGCTTGGGGTTTGCTTGAGAAAGGGCAGGTCCTCGGGGAGGGGGGTTGGAACAGGGCATTCGTGTTGGCGCCAGGGTTGGAGGAGGAGGGGGCTTTGGGCCAGATCCTGGGGGTTCTTGAAGTGCGAGCTCAAGGGTCTGTTTAGAGCAGTGCTTCTCACGGGGTAGGGGAGAAATTTGCCCCTCCAGGGGACATTTGGCAATGTCTGGAGACCTTTGTGATGGTGACAACATGGGGAGGAGGGTAGAGCTAGTGGCATCTCATCGGTAGGGGACGGGGATGCTGCTAAACATCTTATGGTGCTCAGATTTATCCAGTCCCAAACGTGCCGGAGTTGAGACATCCTGGTTTAGAATGTGTTTAAGAGCCTTTACGACGAACCAAAGTAAGACTTTGGGCAGGACACCTATCTTCTCATGCCTCAGTTTCCTCCTCCCTAAAATGGGCTGAGTATATTGGGTAATGTTTGAGGTAATAGCTGTCATCTTTTTCACGCGTACTGTGTGCTGGTCACACCCTAAGCACGTTACAGATATAACAATAACATAATAACATCATCCAATCCTTATAACCCAGTGACGAGTAATACTACTACTAACAACGAGCTTTCCCAGGGCCGCTTGTTAAGTGCCAGGCCCTGTACTAAGGGCAGATATTCATTTATTTAATCCTCACAACACCTCCACGAGGTAGGCACTATTATAGCCTCCATTGAACAGCTGGGGAAACAGAGGCACCGGAGGATGGAAGGACATGTCTCTCTGAGGACAATGTCTGTCTTGTTTTCTGCTAGCTCTCCAGGATCTAGAACAGTGTCTGAATAAATGTTGAGCAGGAAATACATAAACCCTTCACGAACCTCCTGCAATTGTGAAGAAACTGGCGCACAGAAAGGTTGAGGGTCTTGTTTGGAGAAACACAGCAGGACCTTTACTCCCTTGCCTTCAGGCCGAGGCCTCGGGAAAGCCGCTGGGCAGCTTCTTCTCTGGGCCACTGGTGGCTGGCTCTTCCACTGGAGCTTGGTTCTTCCGCTGGCAGGAAGGGAGCTTGTGTGGGGCACTTCTGAGATGCCCAGAGGGCGAGAGCATCGGGGTCTCCCTAGGGTCCCGGCTGAGCCGGAAAGGACTGGCATCTTGGATTTTGACCAGACCTGGAGCTCGGTCTGCATGAGAATGTGTCTAGTGCCTGGGATTGGATTTGTCCGCTCTCCTGGTGAATGTGGAGAGATTTCCAGTTTAATCTGACCCTAGTCCCGACCTCAGGAGAGTGAGTACCTGCAGGGCTCTGGGAGAGTCAGACACGGTGCTAGATGATCTCCGAGTGGCTGTGCCGTCTGCAGGCTCCTTGCTCAAGGTGCACATCTCGGCCGGGCCTCAGAGCAGCCCGCAGAGGTAGCTGCACTGTCCTCACCCGCGGACAGGTGCAGAGAAGTGGTAACTTACTTGTCCAGAGGCGACAGCAGAGAGGCTTTAAGCCCGCCTCTCTGATGCCTATATCAACTTGAACCCTAAACACACATTCATTCCACAAGGGGCCTCGGGCTTATTACTTTACTTTTCTGACCTTCATCTGTGAAACGGGACCATGAATCCAGGTCTCAGAGGATTGCTGGAAAGATGTAAAGGCGATAATAACAAGGAATACCCAGCACCTAGTAGGTTGTTTCCCTGAACTTCCTGGGGATCCATCGAGTTTGAGCTTTGGGGTAGCCCTGGTGGGTGGAGTGGAGCCAGTAGTTGAGGAAGCGGGGGGCCAAGGGTGGGCAGAGTTTTGGGAGAAGGCCTCTAAACACTGCCCTGTACTGCTCCATGAAGAACGGTCCCTCCCAACCGTCTCCCTGGGTCCCATCCCCTGATTCTGTGCTGCCCTTAGGCTGTAAAGTGGGTGATGCTGCTTCCTGGGAGTGGGTTGTGCAGCCCCCTCCTCATTCCCTAAACAGTCGGTGGATCAATGGCTGTTAAAAGAGCAGATGGGGGTGTGGTCTACCCTGCAAGCCTCCTGTCCTTCCACTTCTTCATAAACCCGCTACGCCCTGGCCACGCTGTTCTTTCCAGAATGTCGTACTTTTTTGTCCCCGCGCTTTTGCATATGCTGTTCTCTCAGCCTCCCACCCCTTTTCATCTTGCCAAATCCTACTCATCCTCCAGGTTTCAGCTGAGTTGTGACCTCTTCCAGGAAGCCTTCCTGAGGCCCTCCCACCTGAAGTAGTTCCCTGACTTAGGCTCCTGCAGCCCTGATGCTTTCTGTCTGTCCAAGCACTCACCCCACTGAGTGTCACAGCTGGTCAGTCCTCCTCCATCAGACTGTGTTTCCCTCTTGGGTGGCACTGGGGCTGTCTTGTTGGTCTCCATATCCCCAGGGCTTCACACAAATTCCTGGCACGTAGCAGCTCCTCAGGGAACATTGTCGAATCAATGCTGTAATAATAACCATCTCTTGCATATGTACAGCTCTTTTTCAGTTTCAAAAGGCTTTTTATGACAATTATGTCATCTGATCTTCACAGAGAACTTGTCATTTACGGTAGGCAGGGTTAGCCCCGGAATTTCCGTTTTACAAGGGGGAAAACGAGGCTGGAAGAGATTAGGTGTGTTACACAGGTGGCTGGTGGGACAGGTACACTGCCCACACTGTCTTGCCCAAGGCAAGTGTGGAAATGTAATGTATTTGGTCCAGAGTTCTGATTCCAAGCTTTCCACCTCGGGAGGGGGTGGAGAGTTGGGGGCTAGAAGTTGTTGCTTTCAAGGGCTGGTGAGGAGCTGGGGCCAGCTTTGTGTGGTGGTGATGGGCTGGGTGGGTGTAAACTTATTCTCTGGAAGGGAAAGAGTAGGAGGCAGTGGCTTTCTTTTGCAAAAGATCGTTCACCACTGTGCTGGGGATGGTATAGAGCCCTGAAAATTCAGGAAAAAGGTATCCAAACTACGGGAATGACTGAGTAAACTGGAGTCCATCGACTTGGAATATTTAGCAACTATTAAAAATAATATTTCTGTGGTTCATGCCTTGACATGGGAAGGCACGTATGTCATAATGCTCAAGGCAAGAAGGAGAACATAAGTTGGACCTACGGTAGGAGAACAGTGTTGAGGAAGGGTTTGAATCCCAGCTCTGCCCCTTTGTCCTGCAAACTCAGGCAACCTAACCTCTCTGTGCCTCAGTTTCCTCATCTGTAAAATAGGCATAATAATAGTCCTACCCCGCAGAGCTGTTGGGAGGATTAAATGAGTTAATAGATGTAAAGCACTTAAAACAATGCCTAGCATATATTGTGTTAAGATTTCGTTAGTCTCCTTTTAAATTTTTATTGGAGTATAGTCGATTTACAATGTTGTGTTAGTTTCAAGTGTACAGCAAAGTGAATCAGTTTTACATATACATATATCCACTCTTTGTTTTTTTTTTAGATTCTTTTCCCATATAGACCAAAACAGAGTATTGAGTAGAGTTCCCTATGAAGATTTAGTTATTCTTATTAATTATTATCATCTCAGCTATGGAAAATATATATAAGAAAAAATAAAAAGATGGAAGAAAAGGTCAATGGTGTTTTTTGCAGGGATGAGGTTACTGGATGATTTTTACTTTCTTTTTTGCCACTTCCCTAAGTATTCCCTTTATAAAATGTATTCTCTAAATATTTACAGTGGGGATGTATTACTTTTATTATCACGAGAGGATAAGCTATTTTCCCCCAAACCACAATAGTGGGGAGACAGACTCAGTAATACTTTCCTTTTGGAAAGGGGGGGCCACAGGGAGTCACCTCCATAACTAACACCCGGGGTGCCCTGAGAACACACACATGTCACCATTTTTCTTCTGCCTGGGTCAGCAGCTCCCAGGTAATCTTTCCCCAAACAGATTAGGCTGACCCTCTGTCTCTCATCTGCTTGTTTAATAATTTTATATGATGCCCATTGAAACAAAGAGCTGAGCTGTTTAAATACCCACAACCATAAGCTGTCACCACCTGATGACAATGAGAATTCCCCAGGCAGGGTGCATCAGAGATGAAATTAAATCACTCTGACCACCCCTGTCATCATCACACTCTCCCTCTATCCAGGGAGACAAGGGCATTCACAATGAGGGAAATGCCGACTGCTGTGTAAGCTGATCCCAGCTCTGTCAGTCGGCTGGCCAGGCCGGCAGCCTGCGGGGGAAGGGCGGCCAGCTGGTCAGCGCATGACTCTGCTGAGCGCACAGTAGGTTTTCAATAATTACTGCTCATCAAATTCAACTGGAATTTTGTTTGGTCTGGCTGATGTGCGTGACTCTATCCTAGGCACTGCCGTGTGTCCTGGTGGGGAGAGGGGGTGCAAAAGGATGGTCTTCACCTTTGAGGAGTAAAGGCCCATAGGTCCTTTTAGTTTCTTCTACTAAGAATTGCATGAGTTCTAGGCTTTTGGGATGGTGGTCCCTGACCTAGGGGGTCTAGGCTAGACCTTGATTTAATTTTTCTCCTGAGCCTTCTTGGGATAAGTGTTTATGTGACCATGGTAACCATCATTGCAACATCTTGCCAGCTCTCACATCCCCATCCCCCTATTTTTCATGCGTCCATCCATCCGTCTATCCAATATGCATCTATCCAACAGTCCATCTGTCCATCTATCTATCCATCCAACCATCCAACCATCCATGCATCCATTGTGAAGCTATCTAATGGTGGATAAATAATTACATCCTAGTGTCAGGGTTTTAAATCTGCTTGTGGTCTGGGAGGCAGAGAGATGACCAGACCCTGAGGTGACAGGGCAAGTTCAAGGTTCTGTGAGTGCAGAGAGGAGAATTCTGACACCCAACTGGAGCCTTGGGGGGAGACTGTGCGTCGGGCACCATTGTTGCAGTTAACATCACCACTGGGATTCCTCTGACTGGTGGTGGAATCATTGGCGAAGGTGACCTGTAAACCTCGGCATGGTCCCTGGCATGCCTCCTCCTCCCTGGCACCCTGACCCTTGCCCCACCCCCTGGCCCCTATTACCTACTCTGCTGCCTTTCCTGGCCCTGTTCTCCACTCTCCCCTGACTCCTCTATCCCTACCCACTACCTGTCAAATGCACCTGTCCCCAGAGCCCTGAATCTTGCTGGATGACAACTAATTAGGTTGCTAAGCTTGTGTAAATGGGCCAATGGGTGTTACCATGTTCCAGCGACACCCTCCCTGGAACCATTTGTCATCACCACCGTGATCTAGTATGCGCATTTGCTGTGCACTATGAAACACCTATTGTAAACACTGTGCATTTTTCAGCACCAACTGTGTGTAATTGTCATGTATTTTGAGCACTGAATGTGAGCATTGACTCCATGATTGAACATCTCATGTGGGCCTTTATTGTGAATTTCAACTGGGTTTAGATTTCAGCTTTCTCCAAAAAATAGCATGTTGGAGTAAGGAGGAGGAGATCCTAGTCAGACAGACCTGAGTTCAAATCTCATAAAACCTCTTGCTAGCTCTTGGGTAAGTCATCGGATATCTCTGAGCCTCAGTTTCCTTATCTGTTAAATGGAGACAGTAATACCTACCTGGACGATCGGGTGTTGCAAACCGTCAAGCACCTCGTAGTGTGAGAGTCATCCAGGAGCTTTTAGTGCCTTGCACGTGTCCGCCTGCAGAGGGGCTGGACGTGCAGGGAGCATTCCGAGTGGACCAGGATGTCGGGGGCTGCGTCCTGGGCTGACTGTGACGTGGTGTCCAGGGGGTGGTACCACCAGAGTGGAGTAAGACTGGTTGGTACCTTGTCATCCTCCCCTGGGTCTAATTACACAAGGTCTTGCAGGAAGTGTTACAAGCTGAGGGTGAAGATTTCACCCACTCAATATCCCCAGGGCCTCAGTCACCACTGCTGGGTGCCCTCCCTTACTTTCCCCCTTGGGGATTCATGTCATCCACCCCTGCATCTCTGTATTCCTTACTCTGGCCTCCCACAAAGTAGTCCAAGCCCATTCCTTATTTTTTTTTTAAAACAGAGGAAAACAAACAAGAGTTTAATAACATGTGTACCTCCTGTATACATGGGAGATACCTAGGAAAACTGAGTGACTTCCTTTCCCTTGGGTTTTGTTTTTTTAAAAAAATAAATTTCTTTATTTATTTTTGTCTGCGCCGGGTCTTCACTGCTGCACGTGGGCTTTCTCTAGTTGAGGCAAGAGGGGGCTACTCTTCGTTGCAGTGCGGTGGGCTTCTCATTGCAGTGGCTTCTCTTGCTGCTGAGCACTGGCTCTTGGCGCGTGGGCTTCAGTAGTTGTGGCTCGCGGGCTCTAGAGCACAGGCTCAGTAGTTGTAGTGCACGGGCTTAGTTGCTCCGTGGGATCTTCCCGGACCAGGGCTCGAACCCGCATACCCTGCATTGGCAGGCAGATTCTTAACCACTGCGCCACCAGGGAAGTTCCCTTTCCTCGGCTTTTGCATCAGCAAAAAAGACAGTCCTCTTGGAGTGAGATCCCTTGTAGAGGCCTTGCCCCTCACGTGCTAATCCACTGCACATTCGTTCAGTGCATGTCTATTAAGTCCTACTGTGTGCTGAGCCCCGCGCACGAGATAGGGTGTCATGGATGACAGGGATGGCAATGAGCTTGGATGCAACTGATGAGTGGTGCTAGACATTCCTCCCCCCTTCCTAAGGGTCTGTTCCCAAGACTCAGTAGGGTTAGGGTCAATGGTGTGGCTTGGGACTGATACCTGATAATACAATAAAAAGCATAAATTTGTACTTGGACACACCCACCTGATGCTTCTGGGTTCGAACACTGTGTCACTATGTCAGACTTTTGGCAGACCATTGGAAATGGGGTGATCGGAAGAGTCGTTGCAAATGGGAGATACTGCAGATGTGAGATTACGATCTTGGAGGCAATGGGTCAGATGACGGGGGTGGGTGTCACTGGGCTGGGTGCTGGGGGATGTATAGGGAGAAGGGTTGGGGAAGAAGAGAAGAGAGGAGGGAACAGAGGAGAGAGCCCTGGGAATAGTCCCTCGAAAAGACTGGGAGGCCAGAAGAGGCCTGTTCTGAGAGATGGGATGAGACCTTGAGGAAAGGGCGGTGGTGATAGTGTCAGAGGAGATCCAGCGCCTGGTGGTACCTGGGCATTCATGGCCTTGCGTATGGTCACCTCTGTGACCGCGAGGCAGGAAGCAGGATGTAGGAAGTCGGGAGCTAGAGGAGATGGGGCGGGGCCGTGGGGCACCTGGGCCATTCTTTGGAGGAGGTGGGCAGTGAGAGGGAGGGGGTGCTCTTGGGGTGGGGGACAGCTTTTGGTGGGATGCAGTTGGAGGCAGAGGGAGGGGTCTCCTTAGTGCTGTGCATATACTCGGTGTGGACACAGTGTTGGCCGGTCACCTTTTGATGTCAACGGTGCCTTTGTCTCATTCACCAAGTCCTGCCAGCTAATGGCAGCTACTCCATCCCTCAGGAACTACTAAGCACCTGTTATGGGCCAGATTCTGTTCCACAGAATGGAGGACAGCTGTGAGAAAGTGGACAGGCTCCTAGCCTTCAAGGCTCTTCCCCTCTGGGGTGGGTAACTCGACTAGCTTTCAGCGCTGGTGAGATAAAATGGAGATAAGAGCCATCGGGCTTAAATCAGAGCAGCCGCATGTTACTAATGGTACAGAATAAGGCTTTATAAAAGGGGTGAGACCTCAGTCAAGTGGGAACGTGCGGGGCCATCTGTGTGGGCTGCTCCTCTGCTTCTGGGGTCCAGCCTGGGGGTCGGCCAGGCTGGCAGTCGGGAAGGAGAGCAAGGACAGACTGGAACCCACATCTGTCTCCCCCACCTCCCACCTTGATGCCGGGGACACCTCCCGGATGAGGCGGCCCCCTTCACCATGGAGCTGCACACATACTTGTTCCACGACTCGGAGAGGTTGAAGGCGGCGATCGGGGGAGCCGGAGGGGCTGCAGGATCAAGGGCGTCTCTTTGCCAACAAGGTGGGCTGTAGATGAGTGACAAGGGCGTACCGGGCCCCGACCTTCAGACCGTGATGGAAACATACAGCTGCTGGTGCTTCACTCTTGCCTTCCAAACCCCGTGCGGGATGCCTCTTGCTGCCCACATCACCCCAGCACCATCCAGGGGAGGGAATTTGGGGAGTTCCACGGACACAGCGCAAAGCTAGCCCAGAGATGAAGGGGGACGATGTGGTAGAGACGACAGGGGCGGGGTTTCTTCACTCCGGTGGGTGGGGAAAGCCCCTCTGAGGAGGTGGCATTTGTGACAGGACCTGGCGGAGAGAGCTTGGCACGTTCCAGGCGCAGGGAGAAGGACAGGGCAGCTGGGGCTGGAGATGAGGGGAGAGTCTGAGATGAGCCGAGAGGAGCCATAGCGGGCAGAGCCTTGCAGGCCATGGTGGATCCGATTCTGGTCTCTGTGGGAAGAGGTTTAAGCCGGGCAGTAATGTGGCATGGTTTCAGCCTTTGAACGCTCACTCATGCTGCTGGATGGAAGAGGGGCTTTGGGGGGTGGGGTGGGAAAGACTGGGAGTGGGGGGCAGTTGGGAGGTGATACTACAGTGCTCTAAAGAGGAGATGATGCATATATACACTACTATATATAAAATAGATAACTAATGAGAACCTACTGTATAGCATGGGGAACTCTACTCAATGCTCTGTGGTAACCTAAAAGGGAAGGAAATCCAAAAAAAGGGGATATATGTATATGTATAGCTGATTCACTTTGCTGTACAGTAGAAACTAACACAACATTGTAAAGCAACTATACTCCAATAAAAATTAATAAAAAGGAAATATTTAAGAAGAAAATATTTACACAAACTGTGAAAGAAAGAAAGAAAGGAAGGAAGGAAGGAAGGAGGGAGGGAGGGAGGGAGGGAAGGAAGGAAGGAAGGAAGAAGAAAGAAAGAAAAAGAAAGAAAGAAGGAAGGAAAAGAAAGAGAAGAAAGGAAGGAAGGAAGGAAGGAAGGAAGGAAGAAAGAAAAAGAAAGAAAGAAAGAAAGAAAGAAAGGAAGGAAGAAAGAAAGAAAGAGATGATGACAGCCGGAACCGGGGTGCTAGCTGTGAGAAGAGAGAGATGTAGTTAGATTTAGATTCTGGGTCTAATTTGGGGATGGAGGTAGGATGGAAGTGGGTTTTTGATGAAGGGTAGAGAGGCATTAACGTTCTCAAGAATAACAGAGTCATTATCCTGAGCTCCTTTGGTCTTTGCCTCTGAGAAAGGCTGCCCTTTCGCTAGTGGCTTCCTTGCTCATGGCCCCTGCCCTCAGTGGCCATGAGAATCCATCCCCTGTTTCCCCTCCTCTCTCCTTCCTGCAACGTGCAGGGCTGCCCCCACCCCCATCTCATCCTCCCCCACCTTGGCGGGTCTCTGCCTTTGGGCTCCAGGCAGCTGTCAGCACCACAGCATCCTGTGCCTTTAAGATGGGGAGAGAAGGGCCAGATGAAATCTGTCTCAACAAAGTCCTGCCTTAATGAGAGGCAGAGAGAGAAGATAATAAAAGCAAGAACTAGCCTGGGGGGAAAAAGAAAAGATTTTTATCCTCCCAACCCTTCAAGTTCCCCTCTGGCTCTGAGAAGCCTCAAAAGATTTCTCCCCGAACATGAGTAATACCGGCAAAAACGCTGTCCTCGGAGCAGAGGGAGAAGATGGAATGATTCTGTGTTTGATTAGAATTTATTTCCAACCTGCAGCCTCCCTGGTGCCAACCTCCCACGCTTCCCTCCCCTGCAGAGCTTGGCGGCCAGAGAAACAAGGCAAGGAAGGAGAAGGGAGAGTGGGGAAGAATCTCTTGGCTCTGGAGAACTTCCCGGGATAGGGAGAAGAGAGGGGTCCTCCACTTGCTGCCTGTAGAAAGAGTGGCCAACGGGGCTGCTGGTCTAATAAGACTGTGAAAAAGAGCCACTTGGCCTTCCTGGGGTCCGGGGAGAGATGGTTGATTGGAGCAGCCAGTCAGGCTGGACTACTAGCTTGCTGTGTGATCTTGGGGAGCTCATATACCCTCTCTGGTCTTTCCTAATCTGTCTTCAACAAGTTTTTAAGGACCTTAGTGGCTATGATTTTAGGACAATTGCAACATGCCTGTCTGGGAGCCAGTTTGGTTCTCACTGGGTTGGGTCCAGGGAGGTTCCCTAGATGACAGATTGGGGAGTGATATGGGGCAGGGAGGAGGGGCCAGGACAAGACTGGAGTATTGAGACTTTGGGGCGAGGGCTCTCTCCTTTCTTGGGTCGTCTCTAGGGAACTAGGTAAATCTTACCGAGTGACTCTCCTTCCTCCATCATTCATTCATTCATCCATTCACCATTTATTCACCACAGGCTACATGCTCGATGTTGTGCTCCATGCGGTTAACAAGACACAGTCCCCGACCTCACAAGGCTGTCAATATGGTGGGGGAAGGGCAAGCACAAGGCGCTGGGGACACTGAGGAAAGTCCCCTGACCTGGGCTTTGGAGGTCACAGGCTTCCTGGGGAAGCTGACGTCTAAGCTGGGACCCAGAGAGGGAATGGGAGGAAGGCAGGAGAGGGAGCCTCAGGAAGAGGGAAGGGGTAGCAGAGGCACAGGGTGAGAACAAGCAGGGTACGTGGGGCGATAGAAACAGGCTGGTGTGATGGGAAGGGGGACGGGGGTGGGGCAGCATGGGTTCGGATTTCACTCTGGGGGCCTCGGGGGCCGTGGGGGGGCTCTCAGCAGCATGTCTCCAGGAAGGCATCCGGCCAAGCACATTTCATGTGCGCGTGAGAAGACACGGGGGTGGATTTATGACTCCCGGGTCTCTCAAAGCCCCACCCTCTGGGGCTCCCTTCTCTCACCCTGGAAGCGGACAGTTACGGTTGAAACACACGTGAGAGGGAACCAGGCTTCTTTAGCATGGGTCTAGCGCTTCAGTGGGTAAAGGCTCTGGAGAGGCGGATTTTGGCTCCATCACGGAGTCTCTCAGTGCTGGACCTGGCAGCCCATGGCGCAGGTAGGTGGCTATCTGTCCAGCTCCGGAAGGAAGGGTGATTGGGATGGACAGACTTCATCTCGGAGTAGAGAGCCATGAGCCCTGGAATGAGCACAGACAAATCTGGTTTCCCAATATTGGCTCTGCATGCACAAGCTGTGCATCCTTGAGTAAGTCACTATACTTCTCTGAGCCTCAGTTTCCTTATTTGTAAAATGAGATTAATAGCATCCACTTCCCAGGGTGGTTTGGAGGGTTAAACAAGATGATGATGGTGGTGGTGGTCATAATGACATTGATGGTGATGACAATGATATTAACGGATAATGTTTATTGAGTCCTAAAATCTTTTAGAGGATGTTGCAATGACAGTTGAGGTTTCCCCTTCAGGACCAAGATACTCATCTCCCAGTTTCCAGGAGTGTTGCCGGCCGAAAGCTCACTGCTGAGTGCCTCCTTGGAACTGCCCTCAGCCCAAGTCAAGGTCACACCTGTTCCCGGAGCACGGTGCCCTGGCCTCAGTGTGCGAGAACTCAAAGGGTGATCCCTGCCCCAGAGCTCCAGATTGCAGCAACTGCAGAGCGTGTCATCTTCTCCTTCTGCCCAGTCCTGCTTCCAGCACCCCCTCACAGGTGCTCTCCCAAGAGCCTTCCCTGACAAATCTCCTGCATCCGAATCTTCATCTTAGAGACAGTTTCTCAGGAGTCAGATGTGGGACAGCCCTTTGCCTGTACTGTCTCAGGTCATCCTCTCAATAGCGCTTTGCAGGAGATACCACGATTAAACTATTCGAACAAAGAAGGAAACTGGAGTAAAGAGATGAAATCTCTGCTTGCAGCCGCGTAGGTAGTGAGTGGCAGAATTTGCACTTGAACACAGGGTAGCTGACCCCTCAGCACAGCTTCTAACCGTCCTCTGGAGCCTTGCCCATCACAGGCGGCCAGCAAAGGGCTGTAAGTGGTTAACACCCGTTTCTGTGGGGTTGGCTCTGGACCTTTGGCACTTGCTTTAAGGACCGCCCCCAGCCCCTCCCCCCTCCCCATTTTGCCCACAGCCAAGATAGTAGCAGCAGCAGCCTTCAGGAGCCGGCCTGCGTGCCTGTATCACGGTAGAAAACAGCCCCTCTCTCGGCCACCCACTCCCTAGCTGCCGATATAACACCGCTGTTACCACCACCAGGGTGGGTGTCTTCGCCTGCGCCGCCTCACATGAGGTTCATGCCTCTGGGGAAGCTGCTGGGAGGAGAGATGTGGAACCTGATCTTGCCTTACCCCGAGATCTGAGACCCCAGAGGACTGACCGCGCATGGACCTGTGATGAGCAGTATACTGGTCGGGCGGAGACCTGGCTCTAGTCCCTGGACCCCCACTGACTCAGGAGGGGTCCTTGTGCTTTTTGGGCTTCGGGTCCCCACCCAAAGATGGGCAGTGGACCTCCAAGATGGGCAGTGGACCTCCAAGATGGGCAGTGGACCTCCAAGTGAACTGGTGTGACGCAACGGTCCTCCACGTGGATGCCTCACGACTTCTGCCTCTTCCTCCCTGCCTCCCTCTGAATGACCAGAAAGCCATCTCCTTATTCACCAGTGTAGAGCTTTATGGTTCAACACCTTCACAGAAACGGTCACACTGGAACCTCACAGCACCACCGAGAGGCTGGATGATGGCTTTCTCTTGTCAGATGATAAACAGGGGCTCAGAGAGGGGCAGCGACTTGCCTCAGGCCATTTGATCTTTTGAAATTTCTTGATATTCTCTCATTTTTAACCTACAAATAAAAGAAATATATGTTGCCTAATGTGAGACCTGAGAGCTTAGAAGTCATCCCGTCAGATCCTTTTGTTTGACAGATGGGGACCTGAGGTGTCCCTCCCCAACCCGGGTTGCACAGTGACCAGTGGCAGAGCTTCAGCTGGGACCGAGTCTGGGGCTCGTTCCATGACCCTTAGTTGGGTATTTTTCAAATTTCCTGCCATAAATTATTTCCCTTTTAAGCCTAAAACCTAAACCACTAATAGGAAGGCACACACCGCACAGACTTGTGGACTTTTGGCCCCTGTTTCTGATTGCCTGTTCGGGAGGGGTGGGTGCTGGGCAGAGCTCTCACTGCGATGACTGGGCCAGCTTCACCTTGTAACACGCAGCTGCGGGCGGGCACGGTAGAGGTGGCTTCGTGTGTTTACTTTCCTATCGTGGTGGCCCAGGTGGCCCCGGGAGGAGGTGAGGCCGAGCAGCAGGGACAAAGAAATGTGTGTGTTCAGGCAAATTTGGGGAATTAACTCTGAGGTTGCTCCCGGGAGAAGATGATGTTTTGAATTGGGAGTTATTATACATTTGAGCTCACTGCCTTTTAAGGAACACCTTTAACTGTCCTGTTTACAGATTTATTTATACCTGGCTCAGTTTAAAAAGAATCTGAAGGGGCAAATTATTTAATAAGATTGTGACTATCTTAAAGGCAGAAACTACCCCTATTATCTCTCCTCTCCTAACAGGCTAACTCCTGGTTTCCCCCACCCCTTTGCCCTCCCATGGCTGGATCTTCTGCCTCTCTCTGTTGTAATAATCTATTTCTGTGTCTTTGTTTTCCACTGAACTATGAGCTCAGTGAGGACAGAAAATATGTATTACACGTTTCAGTATCTCATCCAACTACCTATCCATCCATCCAATAAACAAACAGGCATCCAACCATCCGTCCATCACCCACCTGTCTATCCAACACCGATCCATCCATCCATCCACCCATCCAACAGGCAGACATCATCCATGCGTTCATGCATCTCTGTAATCACCCATTTGTGTAACGATCCATCTGTCCATCATCCATCCATTTATGTATCCATCCATATACCCATGAAACTGTCCATCTATTCTTTCAAAACCCAAGAGAGTTGCACAAATGAAGCCAAACCGGATGAACTCCAAGCAATCATCCTCTACCCTGTGCTCATTTGGTTCCCAGCACTGTGTTACGCGTAGCACACATATTAACTAATTGAGTAAATGAAACTAAAAGCTCCTCAAGGCTCCATGAGGTAGTATTATTTTTTATAAAGTTATTTATTTATTTATTTATTTTTGGCTGCGTTGGGTCTTCATTGCTGCGTGCTGGCTTTCTCTAGTTGCGGTGTACGGGCCTCTCATTGTGGTGGCTTCTTTTATTGCGGTGGCTTCTCTTGCTGCGGAGCACAGGCTCTAGTTGTACGGGCTTTGGTAGTTGTGGCTTGCAGGCTCAGTAGTTGTGGCTTGCGGGCTCTAGAGTGCAGGCTCAGTAGTTGTGGTGCATGGGTTTAGTTGCTCCGCGGCATGTGGGATCTTCCCGGACCAGGGCTCGAACCTGTATCCCCTACATTTGCAGGCGGATTCTTAACCACTGCACCACCAGGGAAGTCCCGAGGTAGTATTATTATCACGGTATTTCAGATGAGGAAAGTAAGATGGAGAGAGTTTTAGTAACTTGCCCAAGGTCACATGGCTGGTCAGCGTCAGAGAGAGCCCATGATCTTTTTTTTTTTTCGCGGTACGCGGGCCTCTCACTGTTGTGGCCTCTCCCGTTGCAGAGCACAGGCTCCAGACGCGCAGGCCCAGCGGTCATGGCTCACGGGCCCAGCCGCTCCGCGGCATGTGGGATCTTCCCGGACCGGGGCACGAACGCATGTCCCCTGCATCGACAGGCGGACTCTCAACCACTGCGCCACCAGGGAAGCCCAGCCCATGAGCTTTTGCTTCACCATGGTGGGAAGTATTCCTGGGGGAATGATTTAAGCTGACTTGTACATCCTCCCCGAAACATCTTAACCTCTCTTGGCCCCAGTCTTCATCTTTACAAGCTCTGGCTATCTCCCCCTCCTTTCCCCCATTCCCTCATAGTAAGGACAGAGGTTCCTGCTCTTAATCCCCGAGGAGAGAGAGAAAGAGTGAGAAAGGCCTGAGGGGCATTCTCTCTCTCTCGCTCCGGAAATGACAGCGCCACCCAATCCTTTTGTCTGCCTGTTCCACTTTCTTTCCCCATTTCCTTAGGTAACAGCGCCCCTTTCTTGGGATAATAGTTCCTCTCCCATTTTAGTTCTAACGGGGCCAGCCCATCAGCGTTCTACCCATTCTTGCTGTGGGGACAGGAAACATCCTGATTAGGCCAGTCATATTCGCCCAGACCTCAGGCCACAACACCAAGGGTAGAGATGGACATGTGACCAAGTCTGACCAATCAGAGCTCTTCCTTGGGATTTTTCTAACTGGAGCTGGTAGGGAACATGTCTTTTCCCAGATGGTGAAAAGGCTTTAAAGATGAGTCGTGAGCTCTTTGTAGTTGGATAGAGAGTGGCACCAAGACACTGAGAAGAAGAGGGCATCCTGGAAGCACCTGAGGCCCAGGTTCCAGCTGCTCCTGAAGTCAGCTCCACTTCTGACTTCCCCTAGTTGGTGTTCAGGGCAGGAGTGAAGGAGGTGGATAATACATTTGCCGTTTTCCCTCGTGGTGTGATTCTGTTTCTGTCACTTGCCATCCAAGAATCCTGGTGATCACATTGCTCAAACTCAGCAACTCAAGTATCGTCCTTGGTTCAGCCCTTCCCTTTACCTCCTCATCCAATCAAAACCAAATTTCTTAAACTCTACCTTCTGATGAGTTCTCACCTCTGTTCACTTCTCTCCATCCCTACAGCCTCCTGGATTATTTGTGACTCCTCCTGGGTCTAGGCTTACCTCCTCCAATCTCTCACTTTAGCCAGAGTAATCTTTATAGCACACTAGTCTGACCTGGTTCTTCCATAGTTATAAACCCTTCAACAGCTCCCCCATTACTCCCAAGATAAAGTCTTAGCTTAAAAAAAAAAACCTTTTTATTTTGAAATAATTTTCTATTTATAGGAGAGTTGTAAAGATATTACAAAGAGTTTCCATGTATCCTTTACTCATTTTCTTCCAATGTTAATATCTCATATAACCACAGTATGTTTGTTAAATGCAAGAAATTAACATTGGGACAACTCTATTAACTAAATTACACCTTCGTTTGGATTTCACCAGTTTTTCCAGTATCATCCTTTTTCTGTTGCAGGCCCTGGTCCAGGATACCTGGAAGTCCTAGATTTTAAACCGGACATTGGAAGCCTTTTGTGATCTTGGCCTCTGTTTACTTCCAAGCCCATCTCTAACCCCTCACCCCACCCCTTTCTGCTCAGGCCACCCTGAATTACCTGCATTTCATCCAAGGGGCCAGGCCTTTGCTGTTCCCTGTCTATCTGAGGAGCCCCATTTCCCTTTCTTGACCTCACACACTTATTCACCTTTTAAGCCTCTATTAGGTCAGCTCACCTAGGAAGCCTTCTTGACCAAACCCAGCTGACCCCTGGACTTCTCCAGCTGCTCTGTGCTCTTGCCATCCCTGTACTCTTTATCCCAGATTTTGATGATCTGTTTCCTTGTCCTCCCCATTGGGTTGAAGAACCCTGGGGCCAGTGCCCTGCTTTATTTTTCCCTGTAGGAACTCAATGAATGCTTGCAAAATGGATGAAGTTAGGAAAAAGTCAATACCCATACAAGTGCCAGCGATAGCTCAGAGAGAGAAATCTGCTGGCCAGGGTAGCCTCCTTAGCTTGACTCTTGCAAAATGAACTAGTAAAGTCACACTTATTGAGCACAGACTATGTGCCAGACACTACTCTAAGCACTTTACGCATGCTAATTGAATTCTCACGAAAACTCTGTGAGGTATGTACCATTTTTCTCCCCATTTGACAGATGAAGGAATAGAGGTGAAGCAACTCATCAAGATGTGTAGCTATTAGAGGTAGAGCTGGAATATACCCTGAACTGCTTCTTCTTTGCTAGACTTTGGTGTGTGTGTATGGTCTATGGAGAGGGGTAGGAGGTAGAATTCCAGGTCGGGGCAACTGGTAAACCAAAAGCATTTTGGAAGGTAAGCATGGAAGGTAAGCATGACCCAGGTTCTTGAAGAGTTTCCATTGTGGGGGGATGTGTTGTTGGTTACCCCTGAGGGTGACAGATTGGGGGACAGCTGTTTGGAGATGTGGACCTGGAGGAGGGGAGGGACTGCATGCTGGTGACAGAGGTCACTGATGCTCTCTGGAGTGTAAGTTGGCCAGAAGCTAATTCATGAGAATGCTCTGAGGATTTGGAGCAACCCAAGAGGAGAATGTCTCAAGGAAGGAAGAACTCAGAGGTCCAGAGACAGCAGAGCCATCTGGGCCAGGGTGGGCGTGGAGTCAGGAAGAACCTGCTAAATTCCCGCGAGATGAATACTGTCATTCAGCTGGGCACCTGCAAACTACCACCATGTTTATCATTGATAGCCTGGGACTTCCTCCGGCTGAGTTGAATAGCTTTGTACCCTAAATGGAGGTGCACCTCCCCACATGAGTAATAGCTACTATTTGTGCAGTGTTTATGGAATAGACCTTTTCTACTCTGTTGTTTTCAATTCATCCTTTCAATGCCCAAACAAGGTGGGCATCATTTCCGTGTCCTGGTTATGGATTAAGAAATGGAGACTTAGGAGGAAGATGACTTACCTGAGGTGAGACAGATAGAAAGGGACATAAAAAACATTGAATGAATGAATAAATAAGAACTGAAACCAGGACTGTCTGAGTCTGGTTTCTGTTCCTTTTCTACAACCTTTGAGAAAGGGTATTTTGTGCCTAAAACTGGAGCGCCTGGCATATTGATGAGGGTTCAATAAAGAGTTGTTGAATGGAGGAATGAAAGTGGTATCAGAAAGAAATAGGAGAAAAAAAGACCCGAATCACATAAAAACCTATGATCAGTTTGTAACTGGCATAATGTACCTAGTACCTCATTCAATCAATTCTCACCACAACTTAGCTGACGAGAGGATCACTCTCTCCATTTCGCAGGGGAAGGAAGGAGACTCAGGAATTAGGCAACTTGGTGAGGGATCTCACAGCCAGTGAGCTGTATAGACAGAACTAGAGCCCAGGGCCGATGTGGATTATTTGTGCCATTAGATGGTCACCTACCCACACAAACACACAGACACACAGACACACACTAAGATACATATATACACGTACTCACCCACAAATATGTCCACAGACACACCCGGACACACGGAGACAGACACAGGTACGCACACAGATACACAGACACAGAAAGACAAAGATGCACAGAGATACAAAGACATAGAAAGAGAAGGATGCACAGAGATACACAGACACACCTAGAGACACACACAGATACACACAGACACACACTCACAAGTTGTGGTCTTTGGAGAAGATTCCCTGATGCCTTGGCTAGTATCTCTACCTGAGTAAATCTTGGGGAACCTTCTTTTTGGGTGTTCCCTGGCTGGTTGCTTATTTAATCTCTCCAAAGAGTACACAGAACCGAGCTTTCTGGAGAGGCAGAATCTCCCTTCTCCCACTCACTTCTAGCTTTTCTGAGTGGAGGATGGAAAATCCAACTGGGAAGGCGCCGGAGGAAGGCGAGAGTGATGAAATCACCAGGAACTGGGAAGCTGTTCCCCACTGGAGTCAACTGCTTTGCATAGGCTTCGATTCTTTCTAAAAAGGGCAGGTGGTATCACTCTAGCTGGCTGGGCTGTGGGGCTCCTGGTGCTCAGGGGCAGTCAGCTCCCTTTCCTATGGAATATTACCACCTTCTAACCTCCACTGACACCGTAGGAAGACTTACATTCTCTGTGGAAGCAGAAAGAGCCCTGGGTTTGGAGTCAGTACAGTTTCAAATCAAGCCCCACCCCTTTCTGACTGTGTAACTTCGGACAACTCACTTGGAGCCTCACTTTTCCCTTCTGTAAAAGGGGGCAGTAGTACCTCCCTCATAGGCTATGGGGAGGATTAACCAAGGTCATTTCTGTGAAATGCCCAGTATTGAGCCTGGCCCCGAACAGATGCTCAGTCAATGGTGAGCATTGACTTCTCCCACCAAGTACTCTTTCCCTTCTTCCTTCTCCCACCAAATACCCTTTCCTTCCCCTTTCAGTGTGGCTGGTTCCTTGACAGTCACATTGGGGTCATGGTCATCTCCCCATCTCCTGGTCGAGGCCCTGGCACATAGTAGATGATCCAGAGATACGTGTTAAGTGAATCTTTCCAAAGTCCAGGACTGCTCTTGACTCTCCTGTGTCCCCAGACTCATCAATGGGTGTTCATGTCCTTCAGAAGAGCAGGCTGAGCTCCTCCGCCTGGCATTTGAAACCTCTTGTGATCTGACCCCAGAGTCACCACCCCCCAGCGCTGTTCTTAGCTCTTAGACCCGGGGCCACTATCCAGGACCTGTGCTTCGTGTATTTTTTTTCTTGACTGCGCCACAGAGCTTGTGGGACCTTAGTTCCCTGACCAGGGTTCAAACCCGGGCCCCGGCAGTGAAAGCGACGAGTCCTAACCACTGGACTGCTAGGGAAGTCCCTCCAGGACCTGTGATTTAGAAGGTCTGAATCTGGCTTTCCTCTGGCCCAGCCCATCTCCACGGGGCAAGCAGTCTGCAAGCCAAGGGGGCGTGTCCACCCAGAAGCCACACCTCCTCCTCTGGACTATGCTTTGGGACCCAGGCCCCCCAGTTCCCTGCACGAATGGCCCTGAGTTTGCTTCCAGGAGCTGCATGGGCTTCTTCCCTGGGTCATCCTCCTGTAGTTAGATGCACGTTTGGGGTGTGTGTCCCTAAGTCTAAGCGATAACCAGAGGGTGGCCCCTTGTCAGGCCTGTGATGGCGTTTGGCCATGTTCACGTGAGGCTCCACCTGTGCATGGGAGGCCCTTGCAGAGCGAGATGGGACCTGTGTCGCAAAGAGAAGGGGGAGAGCGATGCTCCTGCGCAGATCTCCATTGGGGCCGGTCTAGTGCTCCCACCCTTCCTACCTCCCTGCAGGAAACAGGGTACTTAGGTGTGGAAGCAGGGAGGTGCGCGTGTGGGCTTGGAGGCCTCTGCATGGGGCACTCTCCTGCTCTCCGGGCCTGGAGTCGTGCTACCTGTTGGCACCACCTCTGGGCAGGGCTGGGCTGTTCTGTCCAGGGGGAGGGGGTGTCCACACTCAGGGGACAAGGTGGTCATGAGTGATGCCAGGAGGTCCTGAGGAGGTGCTCCCTGGCGCTGGCTTGGGACTACACTGCCACCTGTGTCTCTAGTCTAATTTTTGGCTGATGAAGTAGGGCCACTGCAGAAAGGGGACAAGGAGTGCGGGGACAGTGGGAACCCCAAACCCCATCCAGGGCCAGGGCCTGCTGAGTGGTTATTGGGTGTGTACCAGGAGCAGCCCTAGCGAGGGGCTGAGCCAGGTCACAACTGCCTCCAGCCGGGCTTTATTTGCCAGTTTAGAGAGAGCCTGGCCGCCAAGAGGCAGACTCAGTCCTCAAGTAGACTCAAGGCAAGGGAACGGCTGGAACAAGGGAAAGAATGGTGGAGCCGGCACTTAAACTCAGACTCCTCTTAGTCCCTTGCTTGGTCACTTTATAGAGGTGTAATTTATACACAAGAAAATGTGCCAATTTCAAGTGTACGATTTGATGAATTGTGACAAATATATACAGTTGTGCTACCGTGACCACAGTCGTGATATAGAACATTTTCATCACCCCCATGTCGCTTTGCAGTTGCCCCTTCCCCCATCCCCTGGGCCCAGGTAACCAGCGATCTGTGTTCCGTCACTGTCCTTTTGCCCTTTGTAGAATTTCACATAGACGGAATCATACGGTGCATGTCTTCTGGGTCTGGCTTCTTTCATTCAGCACAATTATTTTAAGACTCACCCACGTTGTTGCTGTGGCGGTATTTCATTCCTTTTCACTGCTGAATAGTATTCCACTGCATCCCATTTTGTTCATTCACCAGTTGATGGACATTTGGGTGGTGGCCAGTTTTTGGCTGTTACGCGTAAAGCCGCTGTGAACGGTCACCAGATCGTGTGGGTATTTGTCTGCATTTCTCTGGAGTGAAATTGCTGGCTTACATGGTACGTGGATGTCAAGTGTTTTGCGAAGAGGGCCTGCTACTTTGCATTTTCACCAGCTGTGAATGAGAGTTCCCGTTCTTCCTCATCCTTGTCAACAATCCAACCCGAGACTCCTGCCCCCGAAACCCAGCCAGTGGTGATATGTGGACTGAAGAATCTTGGTTGGGCTGCTCATCTCTGTGAGGATCTTAGGCTGAGAGACTAACAAGAACCTCCAGGGATGCTAAGCTCTGTGTTGCCATTTTACAGATGGGAAAACAGAGGCCCAGAAGAAGAAGGGACCTATACTTCTCTGACTGCTGGCAGAGCTGGGAGGAGGTTGTGGAGTGGAGTTAAAAGCAGGAATTTTGGAGTTGGGTTAGGAATTTTGGAGTTGGGTTAGATTCTAGTCTTCGTTTAACCAATTGCTAACCTCTCTGAGCCTCCACTCTTCCTTCTATAAAATGGGGACAAAACCAACCTCATAAGATAGATGGGGAGGATGAAGTGCCTGGAGCTTGAGAAGTTCAAGAAACTGAGCACTTACTACGTGCCGGGGACTGGTGCAGGGGACATAGCAGAGAATGAGATAGACACAGTCCCTGTGCTTTGGGGGCTTCCAGACAGTGACGGGGGGGGGGGGGAACAGATTATAAATAAGAAAACAAATAAAATCAATCATCATAAATTGTGACAAGTGCTGTTTGAAGGAGCCAAACTGATCTATTTCAGAGTCTCCCCAGAGAAATGCTATTTAAGGTGGGATCTGAATGATGGGGGAGGAGCTGACCATGGGGGCAGGGGGTAGTGGTGGCCTTCCGGGTGTGGAAACAGCATATGCAAAGGTGCAGAAGTTGGAAAGGGTGGATTGTCTTTCAGGCACAGAAAGGGCAGTGAGACCCTCGTACAGAGGTTCAGGAGAGAGTACTGTGGAGACACCAGAGAGCTGGCCTGGGGCTTGGTTGTGCTGCGCCTTGCAGGAGTTTGGACTTTAGATGAAGAGCAGACTTATTTTAGACACTGTGAGTGTTGGTTGTTATTATTCTTCCTCTTATTTTCCACCACTCAGGGGTCTTCATTCCCAGTTCATGCCTCTTTCCAAAAGCCCAGTGTGGGCAGGTGCAAGGCTGTGGTCTGCAGCCAGCTGGGCCTGGGCCCCCACTCCGACCTCGCCGACACGCCTGGCAAACCGAAGAGCACCAGCTGGCGGGTGGGGGGTGGGGAGACCATCTGCTGGCCCCTATTGTCCATCAATCCATTGTCGGGTCCACGCCCTCTGCTCTGAGGACAGCGGGGGACAATGGGGGAATGCGATCCACCGGCTCCTGTTTCCCGGCCTGGGCCCTCGCCCCCGCGATGACACCAGGAGAACGCCCCCCAGGGCGGAGGCCGGGGCTCTACCAGGCGGGAGGCGGTGCCGCACGCATCTCTCATCATCTCCCTGGCAACCGCAGCTGCCGAATTGTTGGTTGGAGGGTTTTTTTTAGCATCCTGGGTGGGGGGTTTCTTCCTGTATCCGCCTGGAGGGTGAGGTGCTCTTGGGAAACGATCTGCTTCTTGCCTCCTGAGGGTCCCAGCACCTGGCCTGGCGTCTACGGACTCCTCAGGCCCCCTGGGAGCCCAGCGCAGGGACACGCCAAGTCAGACCCCACACACGCTTAAGATGCCAGCTCTTGGAGGCATCAAAATAAACTCAAATTATATTTGAGAGAAAGCGTCCACGTTGTCATCACCCAAGGAAACAGAACCTTGTTAAACTTTGTGCTCAGTTTATGGTTGGGCATTGTGTTTATCTGGACTTAACATGGGGCAGTGGGGGGCACCGCCCTCTTCCCAGTCCTCAGGGGACATGAAGGTGGGGGAGCAGAGCCCTGGGCAGCTCCCCTCTCATCCCTCTGGTGCAGAGATTCACATCTTGCAGGGCAGCTTTGAGAGTGACTGGGTAGCAGCCGATGAGGTCTGCTCTCTGGCCATCCAGAAGCCAAAAAGGTGGTAATATTAGAAGGGTGATCATAAAAGAAGCCAGACAGTGCTAATGATAGCCAATGTTTATTGAGGTTTTACTCTGTGCCAGTAACTGCCTTATATATGTTAACTCATTTAATCATCACCATAAGTCCAGCAGGTGAGTACTATTATACCATCCCCATTTTATAGATTGCGACACTGAGACACAGAGAGGTTAAATGTATCGCCCAACATCACACAGCTACTGGGTGACGGAACCAGGATTTGAATCTGGCCAGCAAGGCTCCATGCAATGAGCTCTTACGCCCTTTCTCTCTGATTCCTGGTGGGCACAGGCATAGCTCTCCGTTCGGGAGATAAGTGCCAGCCCCAGCCCCACTCCAGGACAGAACTCTGGGGAGATTAGAAACAAAGAGCCCAGGCTCCGGCAGACTTGGCATAGGCTGGGGGTGGGAGCTGGACCGACCCAGGTTGGTGTCCCCACCCTGATACTGATTAGCTACGTGACCTTCACCTCTGTGAACTTCACTCTCCCCATCTGTACCTTGCTCATGGGGTTGGTGTGAGCATTAAATGAGTGAGTACATGTCAAGCGCCTAGAACACTCTGCTCAGAAGATGCTAAGGCTGACTGTTATCTTTGCTTTTGCTCCTCTTTAGGGCGATCGTGGGGCTTGAATAATGAGTGAAGACGCTTTGTATGTGGAAGATAATTGCACAAATGTCAGGGCTCAGTGTGACATATAAGTACGGAGTGTTCAGTCTGGAGAGCAGGAGGGGGTGGGGACTGAGAGGAGAGCCATCTTCCCGGGAGCCGAGTGTCAAGTGTCAGCTCGGGGGTGGTAGTGAGGGCACCAGCAGCTACGAGGCAAGGAAAGGTGGCCTGTCTGCGCTGCCCCCTTAGCCCCAGGAGCGAGTTTTAGGCTGGGACCCTGGGGCATGATCCTCTCCCTCTCTGGGCCTCAGGTTCCCCATCTGTAGAATGGGTGACTGGGGACTAGCTGCCTTCTAAGCCCCCCTATCCCAGCCCTGATCTTCTGTGACTTGGAGAATAAAAGGATGTGTAAAAATGAAAGTGGAAATAGACACATGGTGTGGTAGATCGATTGCAAAAATTGTCCCAGTTCTTCCCTTTTCTCTGTCATCACATCATTTACAAAATGACTTCGCAGCTTCTGCCTGCAAGAAGTGGAATCTATTTCCCCGGCATGTGAGCCTGGCTGTCCTGGTGATTTGCCTTGGTTAATGCAGAGTGGAGGAGGTGGTACTGCGCTGGCTCTCAGCTGAAACCTCAAGAGGATTTGCAGCTTCCTCTCTTTCTCTCTCTCTTTCCCTTGCCTTCTCCCTCCCTCTCTCTCCCATTCTCTCTCTTTATCTCTGATTCTTGTGATGCCGTATCAGCAATTCTGGGCTGGCCTGCCGGAGGAGACTTATGGCCCAGTCACTTCTGCCATCCCTGCTGACTACCAGCTAACTGTCAGACAGGTCAGCATGAGTCCATCCTAGACCTGCCAGCCCCCAGCCCACCTGCCCGCTGTCAGCAGACCCGTGAGCTGGACAAGCTGAGATCAGCTGAGCCTGGTCCAGAGCAGCTGATCCACCCAGCTGCTTGCAGACTGGTGGGAAAGTAAATGTTTATTGCTGTGTGCCGTTGAGGTTTGTGGTTGTTACACAGCATTACTGAGTCAGTAGATGACTGATACACACGGTCAGCAGAAAAAAAGTGTGGCTTTGACCCACGGTCTGACCCCTGCTGGGATTGTCTATTGCTCTCCTGGGGGTGGGGGGACAAGGCAGGGTGGGTTTAGTGTAATGGCTGAGAGCTTAAGTTCTGGACTGACATGGACTGCCCTGCTTCAGACCCCAGCTTGTCCACCTTCTAGCTGTGTGGCTTTGGGCAAGTTATTTAACAGAGAGGTCTCTGTGTTCTCTAAAACCTAGATAACCGTAGAGCCCACTTTGGGGTTTTTATGTGGATTAAGTTAATACATGAAAAACTCTGCCCATGTGTAGTTTTCATGTGTTTAAGATCTAAGATAAATGTGAGATTGAATCTTGATTTTACCATTTACTGGGAGTGTGACCTTGGGTCCTTTCTAAACTGCTATGTCCTGAACTGTAAATTGGGAATCCTACTAGCATCTTCCTCATAAATGAGATTGTGTGTATAAAGGGCCTGACCCAGAAGCTGCTCAGGGAATCTCAGTCTGGGGGAAGGGCTTCCCCTGCAGATCCTCCCCTTCTTTGCTCCAGCTTGGCCTGCCTGCGGCTTCTGGTGACATGGAATCTTTATTAAAAATTTTTATTTATTTATTTAGGCTGCTCTGGGTCTTAGTTGTGGCACGCGGGATCTTCCTTGATGTATGTGAGCTCTTAGTTGCGGCATGCATGCGGGACCTAGTTTCCCCGATCAAGGATTGAACCTGGGCCCCCTGCATTGGGAGTGCCGAGTCTTACCCACTGGACCACCAGGGAAGTCCCGTGACATGGAACCTTAGAACCGGATGTACGTTGGAAACCAGCTCTAGTTCAACTTTCTCGTTAGACATGGGGAAACTGAAGCCCAGTGTGGGACTTGCCCAAGGCCACACAGCGTCAGTGGCTAGAACCCACGCATTCTGACCTCCAGCCTGGTGAGTCTTCTATGATGCTGGGGTGGTTGAGCCCCCAAGAGGTATGTGTGTTCTGGGCTTGGTGGCTCGAAAGAGCAGACCAAGCTAGACCCTGCACCTTGCTCTGCACAGGCCAGATGGGAGCACCAGGCTCTCCCTGGAGGCTGAAGCCTCTTACTGACCTTTCCTATGAGCCCATCCAGTGCTGGTGCTGGAGAGGTCCCAGAGGGGTGGGGCCAGGACCCTGACCTTGGAGCGTACAGAGGCCAGATGTGTAGGTGACTAGTGACCCAGGTCTCCATAGAAGCACAGAGGGCAGCTGGCCAAAGTTATTCCCCTGGGTTCTCCTTGGGGAAACCAAAGCTCAGCTTGGTGGGTCCTGTCCCGGATGCCCATTTGGGCAGAGGCAGAGTCAAGCTTAGCACCCAGGCCTCCTGACCCCCAACTTGTGGCTGTCTGCTCAGCTTCCTGTCCCACCAGCTTGGCTCCTGGACCTGTGGGTGTAACAGAGAGAAGGCAGGGGTCAGGAGAGAGGAGCCGGCCCCGCCCAGGCCTCAGCTGGCTCTGGGAGCCTCCCTGGGGTTGGTCCCCAGTGATTACAGGGCTGCCAGGCTTGGCTGTGGCCCAGACACCCCCTCCTGGATCCTCCCAGGGGAATGGGTCACTGACCTCATCATCCGTAAGGGCTGAGTCAGGAATTCCCCAGGCGCCAGCCTGCCCCTGTGGTTGACCCTCCAGGTCTCAGCTTGTCTCCAGCGAAGAGGCAAGGGCTTCCCTGCCTCTTTCTGCCCCTTCCCAGGCCAGCCTGGCAGGGCTGAGGGTGCTGTGTGTGTGCGCCGTGGAGCGTGTGCACGGCTGTACGTGTGCAGTGTGGGCTTCCTCTCCTGGTGTGCTGCACGGACATGACTCCCACGCATGCCGTGCTCGTTGTGTGCTCACTGTGTATGTGGGTGTGTTGGCATAAGTTCTTGCTGGGCCCTTTTTCTGCCCAGTGTATGGGTGTCCTATGTGTGTGTTGTGTGCAGAAGTTGTGTGCAGTGTGTGTACAGGCACTGGTGGATAAGGCAGCCCTTGGGGCAGGCACACAATGCACTCACACCCTGAGCACTTAACGTATACGCTGTGTGCACTGCCTGTGACCTCTAAGCGTGTGCATGCGGTGCACGTGTGCACAGTGTGTGTCCACTTAGTGTGTGTTCATGTTGTGTGTGCACTTTGTGTGTACACAGTGTGTGCACACGTGTGCACATTGTGTGCATGTACACATTGTGTGTGCTCATTGTGTTGTGCGCACACGTGTGTGTGTGCACACATGTGTGTGCATGTTGGGTGTGGGTGCACACAGTGGTAGGTCCTCTGAGGGCCAGGGATGGCTCTGTGGCTGGGCTGGGGAAGGGCTTCAAGGTTCAGCGTTGCGTGCGTGTCTGCCTGGCCCCGCAGCTCAGCTCACACAGGCCCAGGGAGAGAGAATAGCCTGTAGGGACCCGGAGGCGCATGGATCGCCCTGGGCTGGAACTTGCACTGGATGCTGGTGCCACTCAGACACCTTGACACTGACATCTCCTCCTGGTAGAGACGAGGGAGGCAGGTCCTGGGGGCCTCTCTTGCCCTTTGATATTTGGTCCTCAAAGATCTTTTGCCTCTGGGACCCCTGCTGTCTTTGAGGGTCCTACACATAATAGGTCCTTGAACCGCGGTGCAGGGGCGTCAGGCTCCAGGAAGCTCCTCAGTTTTACCTGACCTCACAGTTGGCCTTGCTCGGTTGGCATCCAGGTCCTGGGTTAGAAGGAGGGAACGATAACATCTGAAACCTGCATCCATCCATCATGTGTCCTCCTGTAATCTAGGCATAAGACACAGCATTGTTTCTTCCCCCTGCACCCCTTCCAGGGCTGCCATGGCAACGCAGAAGTTGGCTCACCATCTGCTCAGCAGGGACCTCAGCAGGCCTTTACCGTGCTAGGAATTAGTGTGGGGAGGCAGTTGACCTGCTCGGGGGACGCCATTGGCCACATCTGGCACCTCTCAGCCTTGGAGTGTTCGGAGATAATGCAGCCTGGAGTCCCTCGGGCTGCTGGAGAAGCGTGGACATGGAGAGAGCCCATGGTTCTCCCTGGCGCTAACCTCTCCTAGTAACATCCTCTCTCAGGGAAGGGTCTGAGACTTATTTACACTAGAGTGCAAATGACTAACCCCTTCTGGGAGGGCAGTGGGTTGGGGGTGTGTAGAAACCTGGACCGAATAGAACTTAGAAGCTTAAATGATCAAATTATCAACAGGGAAGATTTTAGGAATAATAGGGAAGTGTAGGGATATTAAAAACAATTTAAAACTTAGTTGCTAAGGTGGTTCTGGATATGCATGGGAGCTACTGCAAATCTAGCTCATCCTTGGATGTCAGTGGGAGTTGGGGAGGGACCCGTGCCTCATCCGGCCTGTATCTCTGAGGCCTTTGCCTGTGTTGGGAGCTGAGTTTTTCCTACTGGGCTCAGAGGTTCCCTCTACCCCCACTGCTGGGTCCTCTACATTTGTTTTCTTTGGGAAAATGTTCTCCCTTGGATGCTCCGTGCTTAGTGTAAAAAGAGCAGTGGGGAGGAGGAGGGAGTCAGGATTCCAGTGGGGGAGTGAAGTGGGGGGTAAGGTGGGGTGACTGGGAGGGGTGGGTGGGAGAAGAGGAGAGAGGAGAGAAGGGGGGTCTTAAGGAAAATGAGACCAGTTACAGGGTTGGCTTGAATCCTGATCTGCCACTAGAGGGTGCGTGAATGTGGATGAGTGACTTCCCCTCCCTGTGACTCAGTTTCTTTACCTGTGAAATGGGTACAATAACTTCCCAGGGCGGCTGTGAGGACTGGGGAAGATGCATGTGGAGGCCTGGCATGGTGAGGGCATGCAGCAGCTGCTTCTGCACCCCTTCTTCCCTTCTGCTGTCAATTCTGTGTCAGAGAGGGAAGTTTCTAGACTCTGCCTCAGGCCCTCACTCTTAGAAGGAAGATGCTCTGGCATCTGAGCACATCTGCTGCTGACCTGGGTCCCACAGTCTGCCTGAGCAAGGAAGCATCTCCCTCAGGCAGTGGGCAGGTCTCACCAGCCTCCTTGCCAGGCGACAGGTCCACAGGCTGGGAGTAACCCACATAAATTGAGGTCGGTGTACTGTGCGGAGCTGGGATGCCGGAGTCCTCCACCTCTGGGGCCCCCCGGCCCAATCCCAGGCCCAGGAACTGGGACAACCCGGGAGATAAACAGAGGAGTCATCCTCAAAGTGAAGCCCACCTCCTCGCCACCCCCAACATCCGGCCCAGCAAGGCCCCAACAGCACCCAGCTTGGCTTGGTAGGGAAGATAAAGGGTACAGATGGGAGGGGAAAGGGGGGGGGAGCAGGGCAGGATAGCAAACCCCCTCCACCAGCGAGCTCCTCTCTGTGAAATTCTAGCATCTGCAAATTTATTTCTGCCAGCAATTTACCTTTTCTGCAAGCAAGAGAAATCTGTTCTTGTTTATGAGTCACTGCTTTTTCAGAAAGATTAGAAAAAGAAGCATCTGCAGTTGGGAATAAGACAGTGGCAGGGCCAGTAAGAATGAGCCTGGCATCACGTCTAATGTGGTCTCAGTCCCATTCAGCCAGAGGTGATTATTTTGTTGGCTGGAAGTACATGGCTTTACTAATATCCACCCGGCATCCTTTTTGGATAAAGCAAACATTTTTTAAGTAAATAAACTTTGAAGCTTAAATCGAAAGCTTTACTTGACACGATGTAATAAACTGGAAAATATGCTCTCCATAGAAACCTGTTAGGAAATGTTAAAATAGTCTGGGTTGGGGTTTAGTGTTAGATTCACAGCTGGGGCTGCGGAAGGATGGCGGGACCCTGTTTCTGGGGAGTAAGGCTGGCTCCTTCCTGTCCTCTGTGGGGACACTGCCACTAGGCAACTCCCTGGGGGGTTGCCCTTCCAGGGGCTGCCCTCTTCCCTTGGGTGCTTCAGTCAGGCACCTCAGGCCACACCTGGTGGTGTAGAGCCTGCCAGTTGTCCCCAGTATATGTGGCCCTCCAGCTCAAGACCACATTTCCCAGTCTCCTTTGCAGTTAGTCTGACCATGTGACTGGAATCAGCCAATAGGATGTGAGTAAAAGTGACATAGGCAATTTCTGGGTTGGGCCCTTAAAAGGACAGGACTGAACTTTCCTTTCCCTTCCCCTTCTTCCAACAGCTGGAGCAGACCCCTTGGACCCCAGCATGGAGGCCCATGTGAAGGCTGGCAGAAGTGCCCGGTTATGTACTTCTGGACCGTCATGTGAGAGAGAAGTGAACTTGTATCTCATTTAAGCCAATGTATTTTGGGGTCTATTTGTTACAACAGCTTATTTTGTACCCTACCTTCTTCATGGGGCAAACACAGCTTGATAACTCACCCGAATCCTATAGTGATGTCCTTGTGTGTAGTTCAGCCACAATCAGTATAGCATTGTGGTTCAAAGCCCGTTAGACCTGCGTTCAAATCCCTGCTTCCTCACCTAGCAGCTGCGTGACTTTTGGCAAATTACCTAATCTCATGACACGGGTAATTTCAGCAAGAAATGCCTTTTCACATGGTGACCCTGTGTCCACATGCATGTGTCACTGGAACAAAAGTTCATGCGACAAAACACCGTTATTACCACCAGTACACGCTGATATTTTCTATTGCAGTGGCTCTCAAAGTGTGGTCCCTTAACCACCCACATCAGCATTACCTGGGAACTTGTTAAAAATGCAATTTCTTGAGCCCCATCCCAGACCTGCTGAATCAGAGACTCTGGGGGTAATGCCTAGAAATCTGTTTTAACAGGTCTTCTGGGTGATTTTGATGAGACTGAAGTTTGAAAACCACTGTTTTACTCCATTAAGAAAATGGAGATTATTCACCTACTAAATTGATCTCATAACCCACAAATATGAATCATGAGTCATGTAGACTTAAGGGATATCTGTTTCCCTGCTAGCACTCATTTCTTCTCCTTCTCCCCCTCCCCTCCCTCCTCCCCTCCTCCTCTTCCTCCCCCTCCTCCTTTTCCTCCCCCTCCCTTCCCCTCCCCTCCCCTTCCCCTCCCCCTCCCCTCCCCTCCCCCTCCCCTCCCCCTCCCCTCCCCTCCCCCTCTCCTCCCCTCCCCCTCCCCTCCCCCACCCTCCCCTCCCCTCTCCTCCCCTCCCCTCCCTCCTCCCCTCCCTCCTCCCCCTCCTCCTATTCCTCCCCCTCCTCCTTCTTCCCCTCCCCCCCCTCCTCCTCCTCCCTCCTCCCTCCTTCTTCTTCCTAGAATTTCAATACAGGAACTAACTCTGGTCCATGACTCCAGGGATAGGTCAAGACAGGTTTAGCCAACTGAAGCAGTGGTTGGTTCAGGGATGAGCATGTGATCTTTGTTGTCCAGTGAAATGCAATCCTGGGACCTTTGCTGGAACTACTGAGAAAGAGAAGCTTTTCTCCCAGGGGTCACTGAGCTGTAGGGCCGCCCAGAGCCGCCCATTCTGCTGGAGGAAGAGCTTGGAGGAGGCTGCCTGATGCTGCAGGCATCTCAGAGGAGAGGAGCTGAGGGATGGAGGAGACAGTGCGCAGATGCTTTCGGCATCCTGCATCATCTTATATTTGAATCCAGGCACAGCTGAGGGTCTACCTCGAGCATCTCCGGAGCTGAGGAGGTCACGGAGCTGGAGCACAGGTGCAGTTCTGATGTTCAGGGAGCTTGACACCCTCGAGGTCTCCTTCAGTCGGTGTGGTGAGGAGCTGGAAGTAAATGCCCTGGCTCCTGTTCTTAGAAGGACAGTGCGCAGATGCTTTCGGCATCCTGCATCTCCCAGGCATAGCTGCTTCTCAGAGGTTCCAGAGGAACCCAGCTCGTGTTGTTTAGGGCAGCAAATTTGAAAACACAGCCTTTATACTCTTTGTTCCTTCCTTGCCTCAGTCTCCTCTCTCTCTCACTCCTGCTTCCCAAATAAACCACCTGCATCCAGGTCCTTGTCTCAAGCTCTGTTCTCACAGAAACCCAAGATGAGAGAGACAGAGTCCTGTTGACCTTTTTTTTTTTTTTTTAATTGGGGTATAGTTGTTTTACAACGTTGTGTTAGTTTCTACTGTACAACGAACTGGAGTTCCCTGTGCTATACAGCAGGTTCTTATTAGTTATCTATTTTATACATATTAGTGTATATATGTCAGTCCCAATCTCCTATTGACCTTTGAGCGTTTGGATCCAGCCAGACCTGAAACAAACTCTACTCCTGGACTTTTCAGTTAAGTGAGCCAAAAAAAATTCCCCTCTTTTTCGCTATGTGTATAGTGATCTACTACTGTGTAACAAATTACCCCCAAACTTTGTGGCTTTAAACAACAACATTTAGTATCAGTTTCTATGGGTGAGGAAGCTAGGGGTCCTCACGGGGTCCCCTGGCTCGGAGTCCCTCATGAGATTACATAAAGATGTCAGCTTAGGCTGCGTCAGCTCAAAGCTTGACTGAGAAAGGATCTCCTTCCAAGCTCACTTCTCGTGGCAGACTTCAGTTCCTGATGGGCTGTTGGATTGAGATCCTCAGTTCTTTGCTCTCTGTTGGTCAAAGGTGGCCCTCAGTTCCTTGCCATGTAGGCCTCTCCATAGGGTAGCTCACAAGGTGGCAGTTGGCTTCCACCAGAGCGAGCAACACAGAAGCCAGAGTCTTTTATCACCTAAATTTTAAAGTGACATCCCAACATGTTTTGTAGTATTCTGTATGTGAGAAGCAAGTCACTAGTGACCCTAATCTTAACCCTAACCCTAGCACACACTCAAGGGGAGGGGATTATGCACGGACACAAGGACCAGGAGGTGGGGATCATTGGAGCCATCTTAGAAGCTGTCTACCCCAAGCTACAAGGAGTAAGAGCCCCTAGGTCCAAGGCACAGAGCTGGAGAGGTCTTGAGCCTCAGAATGGAGCTTGAACCCCAAAACCCACCTTTGATTAGTCCCAAGGAAAGGAGAGGTTACAGGCATCTTGGGGACACTTGGAGAATGGAGAGTCTGCAAAGGTTCTGGTGGGCAGGAAATGGGAGAACGAAATGGAGTGTGGGCGTCCCCCCTATGACTCAGGGAAAACCTGCAGAAGATCATTGCTGTTCTCTTCATTAAGGGCTATGCTCTCTGTTGGATCTTCACCATGATATTATGGTACTAGCTAACCTTGTTTAATATTTATTCTGTGTCCGACCCTGGATGAAGAACTTCACCTGCATGATCTCATTTAATCCTCCTCCTGTGAGGTCAGGCCTGAAAGGATTCTCATTTTACAAGATGAGGGAACTGAGGTGCAGAGAGGTTAAGTAACTTGCCTGAGGACACACAGCTATTAAAGTGGTGTCACTGGAATTCATCAGAGACCAAGCCTTTACCTGCCAGGTGATCAAAGCCATCTCAGCTCAGTGACATAAAAGCATTCATGGAGGCTTGAACACGTTCATTCACTCAGAGCCTTAATCTCACTACCCCTTCATGCAAGGTCTTAAGTTCCTTACGCTTAACTTTCCTGTTACTGAGTTTTCATTACTGTCAGGATTTATAAACCTCCTTTGGGTCATGGAGGCTTTAGAGAAAGTTTTGAAATCTATGGACCTTCTCTTCCACCCAAAATGCACTCATGCACTCAAAGCCACATTTGCCGTATGAATATAGGTGGCAATTGGCTTTCTGAAGGGTCCCCTCCCATTGGCTCAACTCAGGTCATGTGGCCACCCTGGAACCAATCACTGCAGTCTAGGGGGTCTGGTGCTCTGATTGGCCAGATTCTTAGGGACAATGGCATCCCATCCTCTCATTTTACAGATGCCTACAGGGGAAGAGTGACTGGCTTAAGGTCACACAGCATTGTTAGGCCCAGTCAGATTCAGGCAGTAAGGCATGACTATCCCTTGGCCTGCAGGTTCCTCCCAGGCTGGGGTGTGACAGACTCATTGAAGTATTCCCAGCCACCTGTTCTGGGCCTGGCACACAGTAGGCATTTGATAAATAGTAGAGAAATTGATCTGCAATGCCCCCTGAAGGGAACAAAGGGTGATTCAATGGAAGTTGAGGATAAAGTATGTTTACCCAGGGAGACCCTGGAACACTGTCCTGCAGGATGTTATCAGATATTCCATGAAAAAAGAAATTGCCCCATGAGGACGTAAATTTGTGAAACACTGGACTAAACAAAGTGGATTGGTTTCTTTACATTAGAACTTATCAGAATTCTTAATAGGCTCATTGCAGGGAATCCCCTCAAAGAAGGCTATAGCATGCAGTGTTTCCCAAGCTTGTTTGACCATGCAATCCTTTTTATTAAGTGATTTTCTATTAAGTGAGATTTTTGAAGGATTAGTGTTTAGAGAACCATATTTTGGGAAATTCCAGGAACACCAGCATCAGCATGGACCAGGGTGGTCAGGGAAGGCTTCTTGGAGGAGGACAGGCCTCAGCTACATTCAAAGATAGGAGGATTAGGAGAATCAGAGGAGAGCAGGGAAGGTATCCCAAATGAATCACAGGAAAAAGCGCTAAATATTATATAGCACATATGAGTGAGAAGACATATTGGTCAAGACTCTATTGGTCACAATCATCAGAAGTGCAATTCAGACTGGCTTAGGCAAAAAAGGGAATTTATTGGTCCATGTAACTGATTTCTAGCGTGGCTAGATCCGGGTACTTGAACCATGCCCTCAGGGATAAGTACTTTGTTCACAGACAGGCTCTTTTCTGGGGGAAGGGGGCCTGGCATCTCCAGGCTCACGTACTGCAAGCTAGCAACCTCAACAGGAAGTGAGATGCTTTTGTACAATAGTTTCCATCAAAGTCCCAGCATGAACACTCATTGGCTCCGCTTGGGTCACGTGCTTACCCGGGTACCAATCACTGTAGCCCAGGAGAGTTGGTGCTCTGATTGCCAGATCCTCAGGAGTCATAGCAACCCATCCTCTCATTGACAGATGAAGAAATTGGAGCCCAGAGATGAAAAGTGATTTGCTCAAGGTTGCAGAGCAAGTGAGTGGCAGCATGAAGACAGAAACTTTCAGTTCAGGCCTCTTTCTGCTGCAGCTGATGCCTGGGTGCCGCTTAGATCCGTGTGGACCAAGCAGAGTGCCTGCTGGCATCTTCATATTGAGGGCTGTGGTGGGGTCCTGCCTAGAAAAGAGGCTAGAAGGGACGAGAGTTCCAAAGCCTTGAAGGACCACATAGGCTGCGGGAACAGCGGGTGACTGAGTTGTCTGCTGAACAGGTGTGGGGTGGGCTGTGGTCCGGGAAGTCAGAAAGAGCAGGTGAGGGGCAGGTAGAGGGAATGGCTCCCTGGTTTCTAGTGGGGATGAGCGGGGAGGGGTGTGTGTGGGGGGAGGACCTGTCCAAATGGGGTCTGTCGGAGGTTTAGGGCATCTAGCCAGCTCTCCCTTCTCCCTGAGTTTCTACATCCAAGCTCTTGCCAGGCGCTTAATTCTACCTTCTGAATATCTCTAAACAAGCCCCTTCTCTCTGGTTCTGCTGACCCCACTCTAGCCTGGGTTATCATCACCTTGCACCTGGCAGCTGACAGCAGTCTTTTAAATGGTCTCACATTCCCATTCTTGCCCCACCCCCGCCTCGATCTGTTCTCTTCCTAGCACTCTGGGTGCCCTTTTAAAAACTCAAATAAGAGGTCGTCACTAAAATTTTCAGTGGCTCTCCGTTGCCTTCAAGATAAAATCTAAACCGTGGCCCCTCAGCCTCTCTCCTGCCTCTTCCTGGGGAATTGTCCCCATTGCACTCCAGACACACGGATTTCTCCTTTGAACAGGTTTCTCCTTGAATGTGCCACATCGTCCTACCTCTGAGCTTTTGCACATGCTGTTCTTTCTGCCTGAAACACTCCTTTGCCCTCTTCCCCTGGCTAAATCCTGGTCTTCCCTCAGATTTCGGCTGTGTCCCTTCCTTTCCTTTAAGAAATCTTCCCCAGTGTCTTCCTTAAGACTGAACTGGGTCCACCTGCTACAGGCCCCCATAGAGCCATCTCCCTGAGAGGTGAGGAAACTGAGGTTCAGAGAAGGAAGGGACTCATCAGAGGTCACATGACTAGCAAATGGCAGAGCTGAATTAAGTTCAGTTCAATAAATATGGGTTGAGCCCTTACTCTGGGCCAGGCCCTGTGGTTATGATGACAAACCAGACCAGGTCTCCTGCCCTAGAGGAGCTCTCAGACCAGTGGGGGAGACAGACCTGTAAACCCGGGTGAGGACGGGGCTGAGGGAGCTGAGAGATGGGGCTGCAGACCTAATCTCAGGGAGACATGGAAAGCTCCAGGTTAGGGTGATGTCTGAGCTGAGGTTTGATGGAAAGATGCCCAAGCACATGTGCAATAATTCATTTACTCACTGAAAGAATGAATGAATGAATGGATAAGCACACCTGCATATTTTGGGATGTAGATGTCAGGGGTGTGTGCATGTGTGTGAGGAGATGTTAGAATGAATTGACATCCCTACCTCTGTAACTCACATAATATTGTGCATTGTCTATACTTCAATAAAAAAAATAAAAAAAATAAGAATTAAAAAAGAATGAATTGACATCCATTAACGTGCAGGTGATTGTTAGTATGCACTCAAAAAACGCTGTGTCTATAGACATGTACCTAACAGATGCACTCATAAAAGTATATGAGTACAATTACAGATTTACACTGTGTATACAAGCACATCAAGGCATATCATGGTGGAACCAGGCTACCTGTTCAAATCTTGGCTCTGTCATTTATCTGTCCTGGGCAAGTTCACTCTCGGTCAGCTTCCTCATTAATCAAATGGGGAAAATAATAGTATCTCCTTGACTAGGTTGGGTTCTTTAGATGCAGAGCCTGAGGCAGGCATTCTTACACAGTGATTTATTTAGTGGGAAACTTGAAAGGGAGTTAGGAAAACAGGATGGAGCCGGAGGAGACACTGAGCTGAGATGGGGGTTCAGCTAAAGTCTAGTCTCAGCCTGATCCCACAGGGAGCTCTGGAGCATGAATGACACCAGAGTTAGCCCACCTTGAGGGAAGGAGGCCAGTCTTGGCCAGCCAGTCGTTGGCTGTGTCCCCCTGACACTCCACCTGGAGGAGGAAGTCATCTCCCAGGCATTTTCTGGTGAGGCATCTTGGGTGGTTGAGGGCAGTATTCCAGAGAGGGGGCAGATGTGAGCCAGTAGGAGCCCACGTCACAGCAGCTGGGGGACCCTCAGCACCAGTAGCCTTTACCACCCTCTCGCTTCTCCAAATGAGGTCCTGGGAGCCACTAGCATGGGCCTCTCCTGGGGACTTGCTAGAAATGCCTTATCCCAGACCTGCTGACTCAGATCCTGCAACAGGATCCCTAGCCCCGAGCACATGAAAGTTCAAGAACTGTGTGAACCAGCCTCACTGGGTTGTGGCGAGGGTTAAATGAGGTTAAGGTATAGAAAGCACTTAAGAGAGCATCTGGTCCACAGTAGGTGTTGTTATTCTTATTGGCATCCAGGTATGCTGTGCTCGTTTGCTTATCCAGATTCTTAATATGTGTAAATATATGAGTGCAGGGAGGATAGGCTATATAATTTGCAGGATTCAGTGCAAAATGAGACGTGGGCCCCTTGTTCAAAAATCAGACAGTGGACAGAGCCTTGGACCAAGCATCATGCCCTTGTGAGCTTAAGGGGCTGGGTAACCACACAGGTGGCAGGAAGAGGCAGCCTGAGTGCAGGCATGTGGATGCGGAGGTAGTTGTTTGAGGCCCTGATGATTCCAGAGTTTCCTTTCTACGGTGATTTGGCTCATCCTTCTAGTTTTACAGACGAGGAAGGCCTGCAGGGGGGGTACTGGACTGGGGATTAGACTCCAATCTCCCATTTCCCGGTTCTGCCCGTCACCCTCCACCAGAGCGCTTTTGAGTGTCTGAGCTTGACTTCGGGGAATGGTTGAGAGAACTTGCAGCGGAGAAATGTTCTCTCACGTTTGCGCTCTGTGAAGAGACTTTTGAGTATGTTCCTCCGTGAATCGTGGGTCTCCATTCCCAGCGAGCTCTCTCTTCTCAGGAAGGGGTGTGAAATTTAATTTGCACTAATTATCCCAAAGTGAGAGGAGCGGGAAATGAGTTGGCTCGGCACATCCGGCCTCTTCCAGCAGCTCCAGTTCCCCGGGTGGCAGTTTATTTATGTGCAAGGGGGGTAGGGTGGGGGTAGGCTGGGGGTGCTGTTACCAAGGCCACTGCAGCTGCTGGGATTTGGGGGTGGCTGGGTGGGGAGGCCAGATGGACGGAGGGGAGGCCGGATGGATGGTGGGGAGGCCGGATGGACGGAGGGGAGGCCGGATGGACTGTGGGGAGGCCGGATGGACGGAGGGGAGGGAGTGCGTGAGGGCTGGGGCGGATCTGAGGTGTGTGCCCTTGCGATTGTGTGGTGGCCTTCTTCTGCCAAGCCCCCTGCCCCCCACCGTCTCTAATGGGGGAGGGTAGAGGACGGGGAAGGGGAAGGAGGTCCTTCTTAGCCCCAAGTTACCTGGGCGAGGCCTTTAGCAGCTCTACCCCAGGAAACAGACGGACTCTCCCAGTCTGGAGGGAGAGAAAGTTTCAGGGATTCTCTGGGGTAGGGGTATCCCTCTGAGGCCCCCAGGGCCTAGGCTGAGCTGGAGGGTAGAGACCCAGAGAGGCGGCTGGCAGAGGGAGCACCGGACAGGGAGAAAGCGGGACTCTGGAGCCAAGGACAAAATGCTCTGTCAGTCTCCTCTTGTTCCTGTCCAGCCCCTTCCTCTGCTCCAATTCTCTGCTTTCTCTTCTCTCTTCTCACTTCTCCCCTGCCCCTCCCCCTCTTCTTCCCCCTCCTTCCCTCCCTTCCCCCTTCCTCTCTCCCCAGAGACGCTCTTTCCTGCTACCACTAGAGGGCGCTGAGGCGCCACGGTCGCCCCTGGTTTATCAGCCTAGGACTGGCTGGGGGCGCTTTGATGGGGTAGGTGGGGCAGGGTGCGGAGGCCCTGCAGCAACTGGGTCCTCAGTAGAGCTGGGCCGATTCTAGCCTGTTTGGAGCCTGGGGCAGGTCTGGGCTGCCCTTCAGGGCAAAGGATGTTGCAGAAACCTCCGCCTAACAACAGGAGAGGGGGTTTTGGAGGGGGAGAGAAGGCTCCCTTGGGCTCCCTTGGGACTTGGAAGGAAGGAGCCTGGGTTTCCATCCCAGCCCTCTCACCTCCTGGCGTGTGGTGTGAGCTGGTGCAAGTCACATCACCTCTCCAAGCTACTGATTCCTCTTCCGTAAAATGGAAGGATTCAGTTGTGAGGACTGGATAGAATACGTACAGGAACGGAGGCAGAGTAGTCAGTCAAATGGGAGCTCAGAAAAATTAAGTGACTTTCCCAAGATCACATAGTTGTCAAATGTTAGGTCCAGAATTAGATGCTAAATCTGTCTGAATCCAAATCTGTCCTCCTAACTGCTAATAATGCATGTGGACCTGCTACCACTTTTCCCAGTTGTCAATGAAGTAACAATTGGGCGGCAGCTGAGTATTATGTGGAGAGAGAGAGGGATTCTAAATCTCTTTTAAAATATAAAAATTGGGAGAAATGGGTGCTTATCAGTCACTCACTCTTTAGTGCAAATTATTTTTATTATTTAAAAAAATATTTATTTTTGGCTGTATCGGGTCTTAGCTGCGGCACACGGGACCTTTTGTTGCAGCGTGCAGGCTCCTCTCTAGTTGTGGCGTACGGGATCATAGTTGCCGCTCGTGGGCTCAGTAGTTGCGGCATGTGGGCTTAGTTGCCCAGCCGCATGTGGGATCTTAGTTCCCTGACCAGGGATTGAACCCACGTCCCCTGCATTGGAAGGCAGATTTTTAACCACTGGACCACCAGGGAAGTCCCTCTTTAGTGCAAATTAGTAGCGTCTTTCCTGGCCCTGAGATTGGGTGTAAGAGGAGAAAGTAATAAGGCAGCATGTGTGACTAAGGGGCAAGGGTGTCTAGGCTGGGGGTGTTGCTGTGGGCAGCATGAAGGCACTGGCAACCAACAGCGTTTAGGGGAGCAGACAGGTTAGAGAGCTGACCCTGCTACTAACCTGCTGTGTGAACTGAGCCAGTCCCTTTCTCTTTGAGGGTGTTGTCTCCCATTTGTACAATAAGGATGGTGAACAGAATGATACCAAGGTCTCTTCCAGATTAGAAAATTGATGCAGACTCCTGGGAGTTTGACGTGGGGCAGCTGTAACTGACATCAGAGGCCCAAGAGTAACCCTAGAGTCCTAGTCTACATCTGGGTGAACTCCCCATAGAAGTGAGCAGGGATGGCTGAGCTGAGCTGTCTGGTGACCGGGTTGCTGGGGGAACCGGGGGGCTGGACCAGCCTGTTTTGAGCCACCGCCTGCAGCTCCAGTGCCCAAGCTTGTTGAGTTATCACTCTTGAGTTAGAGCCTTCATCACCTCATGATTAATTTGGGCTTTTTACTGTGACCCACCCAGAAGCAGAAACAGAGATTCCGGTATTCTGAAGTAAGCTGGGCTCAAATATAGCTTCAATTGCCCTGTGAGGAAGGGGCTGCCCTTTCACAAACTCCTTCCCTGCTTCCTCCCCAGCCCTGGAAAGTGCCGTAGGCAAGGGGAACTAGAATTGGAGACAGTCAGACCTGAGATTTAAACCTGTCTCTTTTAGGCTTTGTGGCCTCAGTTAAGCCACAAAACCTCCCTGAGCCTCACTTTCCTCATCTGGAACATGGGGAGAAACCCACTTGCCTCCCAGGGCCCTTGAAAGGATTACAGGAGGACATCTGGGAGGTGCCTGGTACACAGTAGGTATTCAATAAATGCCAGGGGATTCTGGGTCAGTGCCAGACCTGACAGACATTGATGGTTTCCCTAGCAATGGCCCTGTTTCCTTTAGATCATTGCACAGTCTCTGGAGGATTCTCCCTTGAGATCGAGGGTCAGATCTGCAAGGCGGTGAGCAGGGTTAGGCAATGTCTGCAACCTCAGAACAATGACACATCCCCTCTTGTTTCTTCACTTTGGGGCCAGACCCCAGCCCTTGGACAAATGCACAGCTTGCAATTCTGTAAGATCGGATCTCAGGTACCTGGTCAGCTTCCCTCCCCGGCCCACCCCAGCCTCTCTTTCTCCTCTAAGCTCTGCAATGGGATGGTTCAGGCCCCTAGACCAGAGGTTTTATTTTTAAGTCCAAAAGTTTTAAGTCTCATCAGAGTTCTATAAGCACACATTTTAAAGAATTAAACAGTTCTACGAGGCTTATTATAAAATTCAGAGGTCCCCTGATCTCACTGCATTTCCCCCAATCAGAGAGGCAAACACTCTGACTTCCTTTTGATGACTATTTTGGTTTTCCTTTTCATATTTCTAAATAATATGCTTGTATCGCTGCTTCTTAAATTTTCAATTTTTTGTCAGTCATTTGCCTTTCTTTTTGGCAACAGTTTTGAGGTATAACTCACATAGCAGATAATCTGCCCATTCAAAGTATACAATTCAGTGGCTGTTAGTATATTCACACAGTTTGCAACTATTACCACAATCAAGTTTAGAGTATTTTCATCAGCTCAAAAAGAAATCCCATACCCTTTAGCTGTCACCAATTGACCCATTGTCCCCAGCCTTGAGGAACCAGTAATCTACTTTCTGTCTCTATATATTTGTCTGTTCTGAACATTTCACATGAATAGATCATACACTATGTGATCTTTTGTGACTGGCTTCTCTCCCTTAGCCTAATATTTTAAAAGTTCATCCATGTTGTATTATGTATCAGTCCTTCATTCCTTTTTTTATTAAATTTTTAAAAATTAATTTTTATTGCACTATGGTTGCTTTACAATGTTAGCCTCCACTGTACAAGAAAATGAATCAGCCATATACATACACGTATCCCCTCCCTTTTGGGCTTCCCTCCCATTTAGGTTACCGCAGTGCATTAGGTAGAGTTCCCTGTGCTATGCAGCAGCGGTCCCCAAACTTTCTGGCACCAGGGTCCGGTTTCCTGGGGTCGTGGAGGGGATGGTTCAGGTGGTAATGCTAACGAACGGGGAGCGACGGGAGCGGCCGAAGAAGCTTCGCCCCTCGCCCACCACTCACCTCCCTGTGCAGCCTCGTTCCTAACAGGCCGCGGTGTCAATCCCAGTCTCTCAGTTCCTCCCACCCCACCCCTTTCGCCCTTGGTATCCATACTTTGTTCTCTATTTCTGCTTTGCAGATAAGGTCATCTGTACCATTTTTCTAGGTTCCACATATATGCGTTATTAAACGATATTTGCTTTTTTTTTCTGACTTACTTCACTCTGTATGACAGTCTCTAGGTCCATCTACGATTCTACAAATGACCCAATTTCGTTCCTTTTTATGGCTGAGTAATATTCCATTGTATATATGCACCACATCTTCTTTATCCATTCCTCTGTTGATGGACATTTAGGTTGCTTTCTTGTCCTGGCTATTGTAAATCGTGCTGTTATGAACATTGGGGTGTATGTGTTGTTTTTTTTTTAACATCTTTATTGGAGTATATTTGCTTTACAACGGTGTGTTAGTTTCTGCTGTATAACAAAGTGAATCAGTTATACATATACATATGCCCCCATATCTCTTCCCTCTTGCGACTCCCTCCCTCCCACCCTCCCTATCCCACCCCTCTAGGTGGTCACAAAGCACCGAGCTGATCTCCCTGTGCTATGTGGCTGCTTCCCACTAGCTATCTATTTTATGTTTGGTAGTGTATATATGTCCATGCCACTCTCTTACTTTGTCCCAGCTTACCCTTCCCCCTCCCTGTATCCTCAAGTCCTTTCTCTAGTAGGTCTGTCTCTTTATTCGTGTCTTGCCCCTAGGTTCTTCATGACCTTTTTTTTTTTTTTTTTTTTTAGATTCCATATATATGTGGTAGCATATGGCATTTGTTTTTCTCTTTCTGACTTATTTCACTGTATGACAGACTTTAGGTCCATCCACCTCACTACAAATAACTCAATTTCATTTCTTTTTATGGCTGAGTAATATTCCATTGTATATATGTGCCACATCTTCTTTATCCATTCATCTGTCGATGGACACTTAGGTTGCTTCCATGTCCTGGCTATTGTAAATAGAGCTGCAATGAACATTTTGGTATATGACTCTTTTTGAATTATGGTTTTCTCAGGGTATATGCCCAGTAGTGGGATTGCTGGGTCATATGGTAGTTCTATTTTTAGTTTTTTAAGGAACCTCCATACTGTTCTCCAGAGTGGCTGTTTCAATTTACATTCCCACCAGTAGTGCAAGAGGGTTCCCTTTTCTCCACACCCTCTCCAGCATTTATTGTTTGTAGATTTTTTGATGATGGCCATTCTGACGGGTGTGAGATGAAACCTCATTGTAGTTCTGATTTGCATTTCTCTAATGATTAATGATCTTGAGCATTCTTTTATGTGTTTGTTGGCAATCTGTATATCTCCTTTGGAGAAATGTCTATTTAGGTTTTCCCCTTCATTCCTTCTTATAGCTGGATAATATTCCAGTGGATAGACATACCACATTTTGTTAATCCATTCATCCATTGTTTTCACCTTTCGGCTATTATGAATAATTGCTGTTATGAATATTTGTGTACAAGTTTTTGTGTGGACGTATATTTTCATTTCTCTTGGGTATATTATACCTAGGAGTGGAATTGCTGGGTTATAGGGTAACTTTATGTTTAGAGTTTTGTGGAACTTCAAGACTGTTTTCCATAGCAAGGTGCACCATTTTACATTCCCACTGACAATGTATGAGGTTTCCAATTTTTCCATATCCTTGTCAACACTTGTTATTATCTGACTCTTTGATTATAGCCATTCTTGTGGGTTTGAAATGGTCATTGTAGTTTCGATTTGTGTTTCCGTGATTGCTAATCAAGTTGATTATATTTTTATGTATTTTTGGACATTTGCATATCTTTTTTGGAGAAATTTCTATTCAGATCCTTTGCCCACTTTTAATTTGGATTATTTAGACTTCTATTACTCAGTTGTAAGAGTTCTTTATATATTCTAGATAAAAGTCCCTTATCAGACATATAGTTTACAAAGATTTTCTCCCATTCTGTGGTTTTTTTTTTCCACTTTCTTAATAGTGTTCTTTGGGCACAAAACTTTTTAATTTAGATGAAGTTCAATTTACCTATTCTTTTTCTTTTGTTGCTTGTGCTTTTGGTGTCACATCTAAGAACTTATTACTAAATTCAAGGTCATGAAGATTTACCCCAATGTTTTCTTCTAAGAATTTTGCCATTTTGGCTCTTACATTTAGATCTTTGATCCATTTTGAGTTAACATTTTTGTGTATGATATGAGGTATGAGTCAAACTTTATTCTTTTGCATGTGGCTATCTGGTTGTCCCAGCATCATTTGCTGATGAGACTGTTCTTTCCCCATTGAATGGTCATGGTACTCTTGTAAAAAATCAATTGACCATAGATGTATGAGTTTATTTCTGGACTCTCAATTCCATTCCATTGACATATATGCCTATCCTATGTCAATATCACACTGTTTTGATTTCTGTAGCTTTGTAATAAGTTTTGAAATTGAAAAGTGTAATACCTCCAACTTTTTTCTCCTTTTTCAAGATAGTTTACTGTCCCTGCTGGTCTAGTGGTTAGGATTTGGTGCTCTGGCTCAAGATAGTTTGACTATTTGAGGTCTCTTGCAATTCCACATGAATTTTAGGATTGGATTTTCCATTTCTGCCTGATACGTCATTGAGATTCTGACAGGCATTGCACTGAGTTTATAGATCAGTCTGGGGAGTAAAGCCATATTAACAATATTAAATTTTATGATCCATGAACATAGGTCATCTTGAGATTTATTTAGGTCTTCTCTATTTTTTTTCCAACAATGTTTTGTAGTTTTCAGATTATAAGTTTTGTACTTATTTGTTAAATTTATTCCTATTTTATTCTTTTTGATGCTAATGAAAATGTTATCTTAATTTTATTTTTGGGTTTTTCACTGCAACTGTACAAAAATACAATTGAACTTTGTACAGTCATTTTGTATCCTGCAACCTTGCTGAACTTTTTAGTTCTAATAGTTTTTAGCAGATTCCTTAGGATTTTCTTTACTCATGATCATGTCATCTGTGCATAGAGGTATTTTACTCCTTCCTTCCTCACTCCCTTCCTCCCTGCCTCCCTCCCTCCCTCCTTTCCTTCCATTTTTCCTCCTCTTTCCTTCTTCGGGACTAATTACCCTGGCTAGACCCTCTAGTACAACGTTGAATATAAGTGGTGAGAGAGGATAGTCTTGTTTTGTTCCTTATCTTAGGGGAAAAGCATCCAGTATTTCACTATTAAATATGATGTTAACTGTGGATTTTTCATAGATGCCCTTCATCAGGTTGAAGAAGTTCCCTTCTATTCCTAATTTTTTGAGGTGTCTTTTTTTTTTTGTCATGAAAGGGTGCTGGATTTTGTTAAATGCCTTTTCTGTGTTTATTGAGGTGATCACGTAATTTTTATTGCATCTTCAACATCATTTCTTTTTTAAATTGAAGTATAATTGATGTACAATATAATATAAGTTACAGGTGTACAATATAGTGATTCACAATATTTAAAATTTATACCACATTTTTAGTTATTATAAAATATTGATTATATTCCCTGTGTTGTACAATATATCCTTGTAACTTATTTTATACATAATAGTTTGTACCTCTTAATCCCCTACCCCTCTATTGCCCCTTCACTCTTCCCTTTCCCCACTGGTAAGCACTAGTTTATTCTTTATATCTGTGAGTCAGTTTCTTTTTTGTTATATTCACTAGTTTGTTTTGTTTTTTTTAGTTTCTACATGTAAGTTATATCATACAGTATTTGTCTTTCTCTGTTTGACTTATTTCACTTAGCACAATACCCTCCAAGTCGAGATGATCATGTGATTTTTAAAAATTTTATTGATATCATGCATTACATTAATTGATTTTCAGATGTTATACCAACCTTGCATTCCTGAGATAAATCCTACTTGGTCATGGTGTATACTTCTTTTTATACATTGCTGGATTTGGTTTGCTAGCATTTTGTTGAGGATTTTGAATCTATATGCGTAAGAGATATTGGTCTGTAATTTTCTTTTTTTGTGATGTCTTTGGTTTTGGAATCAGAGTAATACTGGGAATATCTTTATTTCTCCTTCCTTTTTTATTTTTATTGTTTTAATTTTTTAATTTTTAAATTTTTTGCGGTATGCGGGCCTCTCACTGTTGTGGCCTCTCCCATTGCAGAGCACAGGCTCCGGATGCACAGGCTCAGCAGCCATGGCTCATGGGCCCAGCCGCTCTGCGGCATGTGGGATCTTCCCAGACCGGGGCATGAACTCATGTCCCCTGCATCGGCAGGCGGACTCTCAACTACTGCGCCACCAGGGAAGCCCTCTCCTTCTTTTTTTAAAGGTAGTTTTACTGGGTATGTGATTCTTGGTAGGCAGTTTTTGCTTTTGTTTTTTTCACATTGAATACATTATCCCATTGCCTTCTGATCCCCATGGTGTCTGATAAGAAGTCAGCTGTTAACCTTATTGGATTCCATTGTAAATGATGGTTCATTTTTCTCTTGCTGTTTTGGAGATTTTCTCTATATATTTGGCTTTCAATATTTTTGCTATTTTGCATTTGTCCTACTTAGAGTTTTTTGAGCTTCTTAAGTCTGTAGATTAAGGTTTCTCATCAAATTTAGGAAGTTTTCAGGCATTATTTCTTTCTGCTTATTTCTTCATCTCCTTTCCTTCAGATGCTCCCATTATGCATATATTGGTGCATTTCATGCTGTTCCCAACATCTCTGAGGCTCTTCATTTTCTTTCATTCTTTTTTCCTGTCTGTTCTTCGGATTGCATAATCTCTATAAATCTGTCTTCAAGTTTGTTAATTATTTTTTTCTGCCAGTTCATATCTACTGTTGAGCCTGTCTAGTGAATTTTTCAGTTCAGTTATTGTACCCTTCAGTTCCAAAATTTTCATTAAAAAACCTTTCTATTTCTTTATCTTCTCTATTCAAGAAGACATTGCTATCAAACCTCTGTTTACTTCTTTAAGAATGGTTTTTAGCCTTTGATAATATTTATAATAGCTACTTTGAGTTCTTTGTTAAATCTGACATCTTGTCACTCTCACAGGCAGTTTCTGTTGCTTGCTTTTTTTCTCATGTGTGGATCAAACTTTCCTATCTCTATCCATGTCTTGTAATTTTTTTTTTTTTTTTGGAAATTGGACTTTTAAAATAATGTAGCAATTTTGGTCTCCTTTGTGGGTATAGTTTTTGAGGTCATTGTCTGATATTTGTTCTGACCCCAGGAGGGCTCTTCTTTTTTTTTTTTTTTTTTTTTTTTTTTTTTTTTAAATTTATTTTATTGAAGAATAGTTGATTTACAATGTTATGTTTATTTTCTCCCGTTGCGGAGCACAGGCTCCGGACACGCAGGCTCAGCGGCCGTGGCTCACGGGCACAGCAGCTCCACAGCATGTGGGATCTTCCCGGACCGGGGCACGAACCCGTGCCCCCTGCATCGGCAGGCGGACTCTTAACCACTGCGCCACCAGGGAAGCCCAGGAGGGCTCTTCTTATCTGTCTCCTTCCCTGATTCTTTATGGTAAACTAGTCAGTTTATGGTTTAGTTTGTGTCTCAAATGGACATACCAGTCTTCTCTTAGTTGTGTAAGATCTCCAAGCCAGGGCTCTGGAGCTGGGGGTGGGGACAATAGTACCCTTCTCTCCAGGTGTCATCCCTGCTTTAGGAGCTGGGCACTTGGTGGAGTGGGAGGGACTGTAGCCTTTGGTCTTCTCAATTTGCCTCTCCTTGCATGAACATCTGCTTTATGACTGAGCCAGAATGAGGGTGATTGGGGTGCCAGTATTTTTCAGCATGCCACTACCAAGGTAGCTCCTCCATTCCACTGGTGGGGGCTAGGGAAAAGAAGGGAGCCCCCATTCTCAGCTGCACTCACCCAGAATGTAGCCTTTGCAACAGTAATCTGGGGTAGGAAGAGAAATACTATATCCAGCCCTTCTTGGGAAGATACTGCAGGCCTCCAACAGGGAGCAAGGGGGAGAGAGAGTCCTGTGCTAACTGTTGTACTCATCTGGAATGGAGTTTCCATAATACTGAGCTTGGAGAGGAGAGGGAGGAAGTAGATCAAAGTGCAAATGCCATAGACTCTTACTGTTCTTATGGAGTTATATTAGGTTTTCTTGAATAAATGTTTCTTCATTTGCTGTATGACCTTAGGACAATTTCCAGAGACTTTAAATGGCTCCAGAGACTTTAAATAATTTTCAGCAGTTTCACTGGGGAACAAGTCTGCATAACTCCTCTCATTGCTATGTCAGAAGTAGAACTCTAGCTATTTGACTTTACATTAAGGAAGATGAGGATTAGCTCTCTTTGCTCTCTTCCTTCCCCATCCTTACCTTGCTCTTCCCATTCCCCTCACCTCCCAATAATGTGATGAATCTTTCCTTTCCTGTGCAAGGTTTTGTTTTCCCTAATTGCCGTTTAAAAAGTACCTTTGTTTGCCTATACTTATAACAAGGAAAACCCCCAAACTCTTGGCTAATAGTGTGACTCTCCTCTCAAGACATTTGGATTCATTTCTTCTTCCTGAAGAAGTCTTCCAAGGCCTTCCACTCTGCTTCTGGTTGGATGGGTTGTTTTTGACCCCTGGGATGCACAGGTATCACCCTGGGATCCATCACTATCAACCTAGAGGATATCTTTTTCTCTCTCAGCTCCCTGTATCTCATGTCTTCCTCTTTCTTGGTTTTCTCCTTTGTTTTGGTAGAGCACATCCTCTAGTCTTTCCTGAGAAAAGATATATGGGATGAATTTGTTGAGATTTTGCACGCCTGAAAATGCCTCATCCTTGATTGGCTGTTAGTTTAGGTATAGAATTCCAGGTTGGAAATTATTTTCCTCCAGAAAATTTAAAGGCTTTGTTCTATTGCCTTCTGGCTTCCAGTATTGCTGTGAAGAGAAGGAAGCTGTTCTCATATATTATCTTTTCAATCTGGAAGCTCAGAGAATCTTCTCTTAGTTCCCAGAGTAGTGACATTTCATGACAGTGTGCCCTGGCATGGGCCTGTTTTCATTTATTGTGCTGGACCCTCTGTGAGTCCTTGAAATCTAGAAAGCTCTTCTTCAGGTCTGTGAAATTTCCTTAAATTATCTTATTGAAGATCTCCACCCTCCCACTTTTTCTATTCTTTCTGGAACTATAATTATTTGAAAATGGAACTCTTGGACAAGTCCTCTGATTTTCTTTCTTTTCTCTCCTATTTTCCTTATCTGTCACTCTAGAAGAATTAAGCCTGGTCTTCCAAATTTTGCTTTTTAATTCCTGCCATTATATTTTTAGTTTTTAAAAGCTTTTTTATTTTGTGCTCTGCATCTCTTTTTTAAAAATGACAATCCTATTTTAATTTCACCTGTGCATGTCTTACATTATCTCTTTGATGATATTAAGACAGGTCTTTTTTTTTTTTCTTGCTATTCTCTGTTATCTTTGAGTTGGTCTTTTTTCTTTGGTTTATTTTTATATTTCAGGTTAGAGACATTCTTCTGATGTCTGGTAAACCTCAGTTATCTGTGCATATTTAAAAATAGGAAAATAGGAGCTGACTGGAAGCTCTGAATACACGTGTAGTTCTTGTGGGCTGTGTACTTTTTGCAAGGTGATCTAACCGGGCTGTTTAGTTGGAAAATCTCCAATGTTGGTACCTCCAGGGTTTCTCTAGGTTTTCTCCTTGGTCCATCATGTTCCCCAGAGAAAGCTCTTTTAATTATCTGCCTGGAGGGTGTAAGTCTGGCTGCCAGTGTCCTGAGAGCAGAGTGGTGGGAGATGAATGAGGTCTTCCCATCCAGCTTGCTCATGTTCCCTGAATCTCCCTGTCATCAGTAGAGTACCATCTCATGTACTATGCTGTATGCCCTTAGGACCATCTAGAGATGTCTGGTCTGTGATAAGAGCTTGTAAAAACAGCCTCTCAAGTAATCCTCTTTATTTGAACTGCCCTTTACCCCAACTTCCAGAGGTATCCAAAACAGCCAATTCATGAGTCTTTGGGGATTTTTTTTTTCCTGATTCATTTTCCTCAGTTGTCCATTTATTTTCCAGCTCCTGAAATTTTGTGGCTGCTTTTTCCTCTCCCATTCTCCCCATCCTTCTGTGCTCATACCTTCGAACATTTAAAGAAATCCCTCTACTGTTGTTTTAGCATTTAAGATGTGGGGAGAACCAACTCCTGGCTATGTGTGTCCAATCTCCCATCTTTACACGGATGTCTTCTCTTTGTGTTGCCTTCCCCATTGCGGTAAATGGAGACTCCGTGCTTTCAGTTGCTGGCATCCAAACTTTGGAGCCATCCTTGACTCTTCTCTTTTTCCTATACCGCACATCTAATCTCTCAACAAATCTTTGAGCTTTACCTTTAAAATACATCCAGAATTCACCACCTGCACTGCTACCACCCAGGGCCAAGTCACACTGTCTTTCACCTGGACACTCCAGGAACCTCCATGCTGGCCTTCCTCTTTCTGTCTTTTCATGCTCTACAGTCTGCTCTCCACACAGCAGCCTTTTTATCTGTCATATCCCATCACTCCTCTTCCTAAAACTTTCCTGTGACTCCCACTTCACTGTGAAATAAGAGCCCAAATCCCAGCAAGGCCAACAAGAGCCTATGTGATCAAGCCCCACACACCTTCCCAGTCACACTGGCCACCTGGCTATCTCACACTATGCAAGCCAGGTCCTTCCCTGGCTCTTGCCTTTGCCTGGAGCACTGTTCCTCCAGATACCTGCAGAGCTCATTCCTTCACTTCCTTCAGGTTACCTCTCTTCTTCCCTAGGCCCTCTCTATCTTTGTTATCCTACTTTATATTTCTCTATGGCAACTCTTGAGATTGGACATATTTCCTTGTTTAGTTATTTATAGCTTATCTCCCCTCTCTAGAATGGATAGTCTTGAAGGCAGAGATTTTGACTTATTTTGTTCAGTGGTATATCCCCAGCACCTAGAACAGTGCCTGGCATATAGTAGGTGCTCAACAAATATGTGTTGCATGCATGAATGAATGAATGTTTGACCCCAGCCCTGACTCTGGGACTGACCTTATTCTGGGCAGGAGATTTGAAGAGCTCTAGGTCTACAGCCCTTTACTCCATTCATTCGTTCATTAATCCACTTAACCATCTATGCATTATTGTTGCTGTTGTGAGTATTAATATTCAACAGCTAGAAAGTGGCAGAGGGGGATTTGGCCCCACCCTGTCTGACTTCAAAGCCCTGGCTCCCAGGCATGCTGCAAAGGCAGGCCCTCCACAAGGTTGGGAGAATAAGGTTAAGACCTGGTTCCTCGCCTTGGGCAGGAAGTTAGAAGAGAGCCTGGCCCCAGGCTGTCCATGCTTATAAACGTCTCGCTGCTGGATAAGCAGTCTCTTGTGAGAGGCTGACAAGGTCCAGCTCCAATGATGCTGCCTCATGGAAGCCCCCCAGGACTGTCCAGGGCAGAACAGCTGCTCCTTGCCTGCTGTGTCTGGTCTGTGCCCCTCCTTCTATCAGGGTTAACATCTGATTTCTTATAATCGTCTGCCACACTCTGTCCACCCTCAGCTGTGAGCTCTTTTGAGATAGGGGCTGGGTCTTGTTCAACTCAGTGTCCCAAGAGCCCAGTGCAAGGCCTACAGCTGGGGAGGCACTAAAGAAGCAATTGAATGGGATGAATGATGCAGAGTAGGGGCGTGGTTGAAATGGGGTCCTGAGTTCAATGTCAAGCTCTACCACTCACTAGCTGTGAGTGTGACCTGGGGAACTTCATCAACTCCCTGAGCCTCAATTCCCTTATCTACAAAATGGAGAGAAAAAAAAATCCCCCATTCCATGAGGATTCAATGAGTTAATGAATGAAATCTTTTTGCGCAGTGCCTGGCACAGAATAGGCCTATAATTAGAAATTGCTGCTCTTCTGAGCCAGGCCTCTCTGGCCCCGGCCCACTGGCTCTGTACCCCCAACAGCAGGTGCTCCTGCCTGACTTCTTACTGGTGCCCAGGGCAGCTGGCTGAGTTCCTGGTCCAGCAGCTTGGCCCTCTGTCATTTAAGGATTGGCCTCTCTGCACTTGGAGGTTGGCCTCCAAACAGCCTGGCCCTGACACGTCATGTCCTTGCTTGCTGACCAAACTGGAGAGAGTCATCACTGGGGCAACTGAGCCACCCCTGGTGTAGCAACAGGGCAGAGGCATTGGATGAGGAGCAGTGCCTGGGATGCCCACAGGACAGGGGCTGCTGCGGGAGCAAAGGCAGGCAGGGGTGTCTGGCAGGGATGTAAGGGAGAGGGGGAGGACTGATCGGGAGTGGGGCTTGCCTTGAGGATATGGGGAAGTCTATATTTTGGTTGTGTTTATTAAAAAGTCAAAAAGAGGGGCTTCCCTGGTGGTGCAGTGGCTGAGAGTTCACCTGCCGATGCAGGGGACACTGGTTCATGCCCCAGTCTGGGAGGATCCTACATGCCACGGAGCGGCTGGGCCCGTGAGCCATGGCCACTGAGCCTGCGTGTCCGGAGCCTGTGCTCTGCAATGGGAGAGGCCACAGCAGTGAGAGGCCCGTGTACCGCAAAAAAAAAAAAAAAGTCAAAAAGAGTTTAATCAAGGCATGTAGATTTCAAAAGCCAGTCTTCTTTGGCAGATCATAAGCTCCATCTAAAATCAGGGTCCTTAAAATTTTGGGGAGGAGATCCTATGATTCCTTCTTTGAAGCCTTGAGATATGGGGCTGGGGGCTTGGGGTGGACTTTCTGTGGCCTAATAGACATTCCCAATAGTACTCTTCTCCTGTATTGTTACTAATTGTTAAATTCCTGAATTCCCTCCAAGAACATACCATGGTCAGGTCTATTCTACTTTTGTGCCCCTTTTGTGTCCAGAGCAATGCTTTCCATATAAGCATAATTATTATAGTTGTCATTTTTTCTCAGTTTTTTTGAATTTTATTTTACGTTTAATACAGCAGGTTCTTATTAGTTATCTATTTTATACATACTAGTGTATACATGTCAATCCCAATCTCACAATTCATCCCATCACCACCACCCACCTGCCCCCACTTTCCCCCCTTGGTGTCCATACATTTGTTCTCTACATTTGTGTCTCTATTTCTGCCTTGCAAACTGGTTCATCTGTACCACTTTTCCAGATTCCACATATATGCATTAATATACGATATTTTGTTTTCTCTTCTGACTTACTTCACTCTGTATGACAGTCTCTAGGTCCATCCACGTCTCTACAAATGACCCAATTTCGTTCCTTTTTATGGCTGAGTAAGATTCCACTGTATATATGTACCACATCTTCTTTATCCATTTGTCTGTCGATGGGCATTTAGGTTGCTTTCATGCCCTGTCTATTGTAAATAATGCTGCAATGAACACTGGGGTGCATGTGTCTTTTTGAATTATGGTTTTCTCTGGGTATGTGTCCAGTAGTGGGATTGCTGCATCATATGGTAATTCTATTTTGAGTTTTTTAAGGAACCTCCATATTGTTCTCCATAGTGTCTGTATCAATTTACAGTCCAACCAACAGTGCAAGAGGGTTCTCTTTTCTCCACACCCTTTCCAGCATTTGTTGTTTGTAGATTTTCTGATGATGGCCACTCTCACTGGTGTGAGGTGGTATCCCATTGTAGTTTTGATTTGCATTTCTCTAATAATTAGTGATGTTGAGCATCTTTTCATGTGCTTCTTGGCCATCTGTACGTCTTCTTTGGAGAAATGTCTATTTAGGTCTTCTGCCTATTTTTTGACTGGGTTTTTTGTTTTTTTAATATTGAGCTGCATGAGCTGTTTATATATTTTGGAGATTAATCCTTTGTCCGTTGATTCATTTGCAACTATTTTCTCCCATTCTGAGGGTTGTCTTTTCATCTTGTTTATAGTTTCCTTTGCTGTGCAAAAGCTTTTAAGTTTCATTAGGTCCCATTTGTTCATTTTTGTTTTTATTTCCATTACTTTAGGAGGTGGGTCAAAAAAGATATTGCTGTGATTTATGTCAAAGAGTGTTCTTCCTATGTTTTCCTCTAAGAGTTTTATAGTGTCTGATCTTACATTTAGGTCTATAATCCATTTTGAGTTTATTTTTGTGTATAGTGTTAGGTAGTGTCCTAATTTCATTCTTTTACATGTAGCTGTCCAGTTTTCCCAGCACCACTTATTGAACAGTCTGTCTTTTCTCCATTGTATATCCTTGCCTCCTTTGTCACAGATTAGTTGACCATACGCATGTGGGTTTATCTCTGGGCTTTCTATCCTGTTCCATCGATCTATATTTCTGTTTTTGTGCCAGTACCATATTGTCTTGATTACTGTAGCTTTGTAGAATAGTCTGAATGATTCCTCCAGCTTGTTTTTTTCCCTCAAGATTGCTTTGGTTATTTGGGGTCTTTTGTGCTTCAATTCAAATTTTAAGCCTTTTGTTCTAGTTCTGTAAAAAGTGCCATTGGTAATTTGATAGGGATTGCATTGAATCTGTAGATTGCTTTGGGTAGTATAGTCATTTTCACAATATTGATTCTTCCAATCCAAGAACATGGTATATCTCTCCATCTGTTTGTGTCATCTTTGAGTTCTTTCATCAGTGTCTTTTTAAAATTTTATTTATTATTTTTGGCTGCATTGGGTGTTTGTTGCTGCATGCGGGCTTTCTCTAGTTGTGGTGAGCAGGGGCTACTCTTCGTTGTGGCGCGCAGGCTTCTCATTGTGGTGGCTTCTCGTTGCGGGCTCTAGGTGCACAGGCTTCAGTAGTTGTGGCACACAGCCTCAGTAGTTGTTGTGCACGGGCTTAGTTGCTCCATGGCATGTGGGATTTTTGTTTGTTGGGAGATTTTAAATCACGGTTTCAATTTCATTAATTGTGACTGGTCTGTTCATATTTCTTATTTCTTCCTGGTTCAGTCTGGGAAGGTTATACCTTTCTAAGAATTTGTCCATTTTATTGGCATAGAGTTGCTTGTAGTTGTGGCTCAGTAGTTGTGGCGCACAAGCTTAGTTACTCTGCAGCATGTGGGATCTTCCCGGACCAGTGCTTGAACCTGTGTCCCCTGCATTGGAAGGCGGATTCTTTACCGCTGCACCACCAGGGAAACCCTCTAGGTATTTGTTGATTTCCTTTTTGATTTCTTCAGTGATCTCTTGGTTATTTAGTAACATATTGTTTAGCCTCCATGTGTTTGTGTTTTTTTATGTTTTTTTCCCTGAAATTTATTTCTAATCTCATAGTGTTGTAGTCAGAAAAGACGCTTGATATATTTCAATTTTCTTAAATTTACTGAGGCTTGATTTGTGACCCAAGATGTGACCTATCCTGACTGTCACACAGAGTGAAGTAAGTTAGAAAGAGAAAAACAAATATCGAATATTAACGCATATATGTGGAACCTAGAAAAATGGTACAAGTGAACCGGTTTGCAGGGCAGAAATTGAGACACAGATGTAGAGAACAAACGTATGGACACCAAGGGGGGAAAGTGGTGGTGGGGGGCGGTGTGATGAATTGGGAGATTGGGATTGACATGTATACACTAATATGTATAGAATGGATAACTAATAAATAAATAAATGCATTAAAAAAAAAAGATGTGATCTATCCTGGAGAATATTCTGTGTGCACTTGAGGAGAAAGTGTAATCTGCTTTCAGATGGAATGTCCTATAAATATCAATGAAATCTCTCTGGTCTATTGTGTCATTTAAAGCTTGTGTTTCCTTATTAATTATCTGTTTGGATGATCTGTCCATTGTTGTAAGTGAGGTGTTAAAATCTCCCACTGTTACTGTGTTACTATTTCCTCTTTTATAGCTGTTAGCATTTGCCTTATGTATTGAGGTGCTCCTATGTTGGGCGCATATATATTTATAATTGTTATATCTTCTTCTTGGATTGATCCCTTGATCATTATGTAGTGTCCTTCCTTGTCTCTTGTAACATTCTTTATTTTAAAGTCTATTTTATCTGATATGAGTATTGCTACTCCAGCTTTCTTTTGATTTCCATTTGCATGGAATATCTTTTTTCATCCCCTCACTTTCAGTCTGTATGTGTCCCTAGGTCTGAAGTGGGTCTCTCGTAGACAGCATATATATAGGTCTTGTTTTCGTATCCAGTCCGTGAGCCTGTGTCTTTTGGTTGGAGCATTTAATCCATTCACATTTAAGGTAATGATGGATATATATGTTCCTATTACCATTTTCTTAATTGTTTTTGTAGGTTTTTTTCTTCTCTTGTGTTTCCAACTTAGAGAAGTTCCTTTAGCATTTGTTGTAGAGCTGGTTTGGTGGTGCTGAATTCTCTTAGCTTTTGCTTGTCTGTAAAGCTTTTGATTACTTCGTTGAATCTGAATGAGTTCCTTGCTGGGTAGAGTAATCTTGGTTGTAGGTTCTTCCCTTTCATCACTTTAAATATATTGTGTCACTCTCTTCTGGCTTGTAGAGTTTCTGCTGAGAAATCAGCTGTTAACTTTATGGGAGTTCACTTTTATGTTATTTGTCATGTTTCCCTTGTGGCTTTTCATAATTTTTCTTTGTCTTTAATTTTTGTCAGTTTGATTACTATGTGTCTCAGTGTGTTTCTCCTGGGGTTTATCCTGCCTGGGACTCTCTGCTCTTCCTGGACTTGGTGGCTATTTCCTTTCCTATGTCAGGGAAGTTTTCAACTATAATCTCTTCAAATATTTTCTCGTGTCCTTTCTCTCTCTCTTCTCCTTCTGGGACCCGTATAATGTGAATGTTGTTGCATTTAATGTTGTCCCAGAGGTCTCTTAAGCTGTCTTCATTTCTTTTCATTCTTTTTTCTTTATTCTGTTCTGTGGCAGTGAATTCTACCATCTGTCTTCTAGGTCACTTATCTGTTCTTCTGCCTCAGTTATTCTATTGATTCCTTCTAGTGTATTTTTCATTTCAGTTATTGTATTGTTCATCTCAGTTTGTTTGTTCTTTAATTCTTCTAGGTTTTTGTTAAACATTTTTTGCATCTTCTCAATCTTTGCCTCTATTCTTTTTCTGAGGTCCTGGATCATCTTCACTATCATTATTCTGAATTCTTTTTCTGGAAGGTTGCCTATCTCCACTCCATTGAGTTGTTTTTCTGGGCTTTTATCTTGTTCCTTCATCTGGCACAAAGTCCTCTGCCTTTTCATTTTGTCTATCTTTCAGTGAATGTGGTTTTCATTCCACAGGCTGCAGGATTGTAGTTCTTGCTTCTGCTGTCTGCCCTCTGGTGGATGAGGCTATCTAAGAGGCTTGTGCAAGCTTCCTGATGGGAGGGACTGGTGGTAGGTAGAGCTGGGTGTTGCTCTGGTGGGCAGCGCTCAGTAAAACTTTAATCCATTTGTCTGCTGATGGGTGGGGCTGAGTTCCTTCCCTGTTGGTTGTTTGGCCTGAGGCAACCCAGCACTGGAGGCTACAGGCTCTTTGGTGGAGCTAATGGCAGACTCTGGGAGAGCTCAGGCCAAGGAGTACTTCCCAGAACTTCTGCTGCCAGTGTCCTTGTCCCCGCAGTGAGCCACAGCTATCCCCCGCCTCTGCAGGAGACCCTCTAACACTAACAGGTAGGTCTGGTTCAGTTTCCTATGGGGTCACTGCTCCTTCCTCCTGGGTCCTGATGTGCACACTACTTTGTGTGTGCCCTTCAAAGGTGGAGTCTCTGTTTCGCCCAGTCCTGTTGAAGTCCTGCAATCAAATCCTGCTAACCTTCAAAGTCTGATTCTCTGGGAATTCCCCTGCCCGTTGCCGGACCCCCAGGTTGGGGAGCCTGACATGGGGCTCAGAACCTTCACTTCGGTGAGTGGACTTGTGTGGTATAATTGTTCTCCAGTTTGTGAGTCACCCACCCAGTGGTTATGGGATTTGATTTTACTGTGATTGCGCCCCTCCTACCATCTCATTGAGGCTTCTCCTTTGTCTTTGGATGTGGGGTATATTTTTTGGTGAGTTCCAGTGTCTTCCTGTTGATGACTGTTCAGCAGTTAGCTGTGATTCCAGTGCTCTCGCGAGAGGGAGTGAGTGCACGTCCTTCTACTCCGCCATCTTGAACCAATCTCCCTTTTTCTCAGTTTTATTGAGAAATAATTGACATACATCACTGTATAAATTTAAGGCATGCAGCATGATGGTTTGATTTACATTTAGTTATCTTTTAATGAGCACTTACACCAATCCTGAAGTAGGTACTAATTTATTCCCCATTTGAGGATGAGGAAATGTGGTTCAGAGAGGTTAAGAGGCACAGCTATGGTCACATAGCTGGAGGTGGCACAGCTGGGATCTGACTCCTCTGAGGGCTGTCTTATGAACTGTGTCAGACTCCCTCCCTCTGTCATACTGAGCAAGAGTTTGTTGAATGACTGACAGTGTTGACATGTGGTGATGGATGGATGGGTTTGAACAGCTGGCCTCTGCCAGCTGCAGCTGTTCATCAGGGACAGGAAGAAAGAAGGTGAGCTGGGGCCAACCCATCTGGGGGCTGGGGTCAGGCTTGGAGATCTACCAGAGATTCAGATGTTCTGGTGGGGACTAGAGCCACCCAGGGTCATTTGCAGACTCCAGATGAAAAGGTAGAATCTGGGCTCCAAGGCAGAGGATTCTCCAGACTCCATTTAAACCCTTCCCGTGCTGGGAACCGTCCTCTTCAGGGATGAATGGCAAGGTTCTGTAGCTGATAAGTCTTGATCCCAGCAACCAGGTTCAAGAGCCTATGTCTTAACCACCATTCAATGTGTCTTCCCTGGTCTAAGCACTCTCATTGGCTACCTGGATTCCTGCAATGGCCTCTTCCTGTTTTCCCTTTGACTTCATCTACTACCCTACACCCCTTGGTCCATCCAGCCACACTGGCCTCCTTGCTGGTCCATGAACATGCCCAGCTCACTCCCACCCCAGGGCCTTTGCACATGCTTCTCTGTTGTTCAGAATGCTCTGTGTCATCCAGGTCGTTTGCTTGATTTGCCTCCCCTCCTCAGGCCTTTGCTGAAATGTCTTCTCAGTGAGGCCTTCCCTGATCAACTTTTAAAAAATTCAAACCCTACTTCTCAGCACTCTCTACCCTCCACTTTATTTTTACATAGCACTTATCAGCACCTGACATTCTTTTTATTTTACTTATCTATTGGTTGATTATCCATCTCCCTTGACTAGAATGTAAATCCCACGAGGACAAGGGATTTTGGTCTGTCTTGTTCATGGCTGTGTCTCTAGTGCCTAGAACAGTACCTGGCACAGAGTGGGTGCTTTGTAAATATCTGTGCATGAATTCCCTGAGCTTGCTTGAATCCAGGATCTCTTTATCACCATATCCTTGATGAAAATGTCCAGAGACAGATCCGTGGTACACCATCTGAGACATGCTGCAGGCTGACATTGATTCGTTTATCATCATCCCTCAAATCGGGTCATTTGACAGATTATGGACCTACTTAACCATCCAGTCCCTCAGCCCTGACATGTAAGCTCCGAGAGGAAAGGAGGTGGGTCTGTTTTGCTTGTTCTTTTTCTTTTTGAAAAATTTTATTTATTTATTTATGGCTGCATTGGGTCTTTGTTGCTGCGCGCGGGCTTTCTCTAGTTGTGGAGAGCGGGGGTTACTCTTCGTTGCAGTGCACGGGCTTCTCATTGCAGTGGCTTCTCTTGTGGCAGAGCATGGGCTCTAGGCACATGGGCTTCAGTAGTTGTGGCGCACGAGCTCAGTAGTTGTGGTGCACGGGCTTAGTTGCTCCACGGCATGTGGGATCTTCCCCGATCAGGGTTCGAACCGGTGTCCCCTGCATTGGCAGGTGGATTCTTAACCACTGTGCCACCAGGGAAGTCCTGTTTGTTCTTATGAACAAAATATATTTAATACTTTGCTTTGCACACTCTAAGTGTTCAATACATGTTTGTAGGAAAAAAAAAACATCAAAAGAGCCGGCAGGGACAAGGTCTCAGCTAAAGTAATCTACAAACTATCTTGTTTTCTTATGATGATTGTCAATTCCCACAGACCCTTCCTGCCCCTACCCCTGACACCCCAGTCTTGGTGGGGGAACAGCACCTGTTTACATATAAATATCTTAGTGTCCTGACTGCTCTGAAAGGAATGAACTGAGAGAAATCAAGTGATACCCTTCAGGAGAAGCAGTGAAAATAATATGCAGTTTAATGTATTTATACACAAATAGTTTGCTCTGACTAGAGGCTCTGGGGAAACCGGAGAGAGTCTGGCTGTGTGAGTGGAGAGTGGAAAAACAGAGAGATTCCACCCCTCTCGCTTCATGGAGGTCACATGGGGAACTGGGTCTCCAGGCGCCTTTAAAAATTTCATTTGTTTGGTGCCTACTAAGCACAGGAACTTTATACCAAAATATCTCATTTCACCCTCATAACGGTCATTTCCTCTCTTTCACAGCAGGGGAAACAGAGGCACACAGAGGGCCAGTGCCTTGCCCAGGGCTGCAGAGGGGGTGTGGGAAGGGCAGGGAGGGGGCCCCCGTCGGTTTGGTTTCCATGGTCTCCCTGTGCCAACCTTCACCTGAGCTGCCTGCTCTGGGTTAAGGGTTTGCCCCCCCCCCGTGGGGGAGGCAATCAAGCCCTGAGACAGTGGGATGGACTAAATGACCTCCCAGCCACCTCCCTTATGTCCTTCCTTCCCCAGGATCCCTGGTTCCTGGGCCAGGTGCTTCAAGATGGTGGCCCAGGTGGTCCTGCGTCACCGTATGAGCTGTGACCCCAGCCAGTGGGGCTGCACCACCGACCGAGGCTGGGGAAGTGGGAGGAGGGCGGGGAGGAAAGCAGGGAGAGACGCTTTCTCGATCTGCGGTGTCAGCCTCGGCTCTGGAAATGAAATGCCTTTTAATTTCAACGTCTGCTCTTCTTTTCCCCTCCGTGATGCTGTCTGGTGCCAGGAGGCCCTTGGCCACAGGATGCGCATTTAACAAATCCAATAAAGCCTGTATTTGGCTGGCTGCTGGCTCCCTGGAGCTGGGCTGGCCTGGGACACATCACCTCATTCAGGCTCCTCACCTGTGCCTGGGGGGCGTGGGGGCAGAGAGCAGGGTCGGCCAAGGCGCTGGGAGAAGCAGAGGTTGGAGGTGCTGCACTGCTCACCAGGGGGACAGGTGATGCCTGGGGCAGGGTCCCGAGACCTGAGTGCCGGTCCCAGCTCTGCCACCAGCTAATGGTTTGACCTTGGGCAATCCCTGGAAACATTGGTTCTTCTGTGAAGCGGCAGGATTAGACTAGGTCTGTGGGCTTTATATTTTTTTAAGCAGCAAAACCCAATTTCCCCAAGTGGAATGCGTTACGGAAGTCTCCTCTTGGAAGGCTCTGGCCCTTGGTTACTACTCCCCTTTGTGGTTTTTGTTTGTTTTCTTAAAGATGGCAAGCTTGTTCCTGCTTCAGGACCTTTGCACTGACTTTCCCTTTTGCATGACTACCTTCCCCTAGAATGTTCTGTGCGCAGCTGGTGCTTCTCTTGTCAGTTGGGAGTTAGCTCAGATGTTACTCCCTCAGAGCCTTCTCTAACCAGCTTGTCTAATGACGTCCTGCACGCCGCAGTCATTCTGTACCCAATCACCATTTTACTGTGTCCTCAGCACTTATCACTGCTTGATATTTCCTTGTGTCTTTATTTGTTAACACGTTTATGGTCTCTTTTCCCCACTAGCTTACAAGTTGCACGAGGATAACTTCGTCTCTTTTACTGCTCTATTCATAGCAGTAAACACAGTGAAGGTACTCAATGTTTCCCTGATGAACGAATAAACGATTATCTAAAACAGTGAAGGTGACGCTGCTCTGGTGTGGAGGGCTGTGTACCCCACTGGCTGGACCACCCCCTCACGACCTCCAACCTCCCACCGTCTTTGAGGTCCCTCCCTGTCCCCCCATTGGGATGTCACAAAGCCCAGTTTGAAAACCACTTGGACTTGGGTATCTCTAAGGCTCTCCTAGCAGCTCTGACCATCCGTAGCCAACTCCAAAACCACGGTACAGCCAAGAAGTGCTGGGGTTTCAGAGAAGGGCAAAGTGAAAGCTGATTGCAGTTGTCTCCGAGAAGGTGGCCCTTAAATTGGCTTGGAGCTTTAGAGCTGATGGAAAGAGGCTTTGAGGAGGAAGAGAAGCAGAGGCCACGGAGCAGAGAGGAGGTGGGAGATGTGGGCCTTCTTCAGACACCTGTGAGCCACCCAGGTTGGCAGGACCCAGGCGAGATTAAACAGGAAATGTTGGGCACGGCCAGCTATCGGAGGGTCTTGAGTGCTAAGGTGGGATGCTTGTGCCTGATTCGTGATGTGTGGCGGTCCGCACTGAAGCTTTGAGTGGGACAGTGGAATCGTCAGGGCCTTGCATGTGGGCTATAAGAGGGAGAAGGCAGAAATGGAGGCAGGGAGACTGGGGAGGAGGCTGAGAGACGATGAGGCCTGGGCCATGGCAGCGGGGATGGAGAGAGGGATGGGATTCAGGAGAGAAAGGGAACTAAGAAGGGAGCTGGGGCTTCCCTGGTGGCGCAGTGGTTGGGAATCTGCCTGCTAATGCAGGGGACACGGGTTCGAGCCCTGGTCTGGGAGGATCCCACATGCCACGGAGCAACTAGGCCCGTGAGCCACAACTACTGAGTCTGCGCGTCTGGAGCCTGTGCTCCGCAACAAGAGAGGCAGCGATAGTGAGAGGTCCGCGCACCGCGATGAAGAGTGGCCCCCACTTGCCACAACTAGAGAAAGCCCTCGCACATAAACGAAGACCCGACACAGCAAAAATAAATTAATTAATTAATAAACTCCTACCCCCAACATCTTGGAAAAAAAAAAAAAAAGAAGGGAGCTGATCTGGCAGTGGGCTCGTATGGAGGGAAAGGAAGAAGGAAGAGGCTAAGATAGACTGAAGTTTCCCATCAGCTTATGGGGATGATGCTCTCTTCCAGGAGGAATTGTCCTGGAGGACTGTGTTGACGGGGATGGTTGGGGAGGGTCAGGCTTGTGGACAGCCCATATCCCAGGCCCAGAGAGTAAGGCTTCACAGCTCAGCTGCTCCACACCTCAGGCTGCCTGGGCCAAGAGGAGCCTTTGGGGCAGCCCTCCAGTTTGGTTCCCTCCCCGCAGGCCCCGGGATTAATGTGCTAATGGTCACCCAGGGACCTCAGCAGAGAGTGGGGATGACTCAGTTTCGACTCATCCCCACTGCAGAGAACAAGGCACACCATGAAAAGCACTGGAAGTGCCCGGCCGGGGGAGCCCCCTTTGGCTATGAGGGCTGGCGTGTCACGGGCATGTCTGTGATGGTCTGCATTTCCCAAGTGACAAGGACAGGGTCATCTTCTCAATCCTACAGGTCGTCCCCTGACCCTCTTCTCCAACGTGAGCCCTGAGCACCCCACAGTCCTCGCAGTTCAGACAGAAAAGGAAGGAGAATTTATTTAGGGGCATGTTTTAGAATTTGGGGGTGCTGCCGGGATAGTGTGCCCAGACTGCCAGAAATAGAGGGCATTCTCTGGATGTCTAGAGTGAGTTCTGGACCTTGGGGGAAATATTTTGTAATTCGAGGATAGATTTCAGAATTCTAGGCTTGTTCCAAAACTCTGGGCTCTGTTTCAGAATTCTCAGGAATGTTTCAGAAGCCTAGGGAATTCTGGGATGTATTTCTGAACTCTGGGGCCCTGCTGGAGTCCTGGGCTGGCTCCCCATCATTCATCTCCTTGGACTTGTCTTTTCTGCTGTGATCTGCCTGTACACATGGTTACAGGGAGGCAGTTGCTATGGCAACAGTAACCGTGGGGTGTATCAACTCCCAGAATTTACTCTGAGCCTGTGACATTTTAGCTGGTGGAAAACCACAGTTAGCTCCTGAGAGCCTGATGAGCAGGGATTCCTGCCAAACCTGTCTTTGTGCTTCCCTTTTCCCCAACCTCAAATAACCTCCCTCTGGGCCCGTGGATATGGCTGCCTGACACTCTCTTGGGCAAATGAATATTCAAAAGCAGCCAAAAAGTGTATTCAAATCTCATAAACTTCCGCCAGCCTTGCTCCATTTAAATGCAACAACAGTCTCTGTTTTGCCCCATTCATCTGCCAGGAGAGTGAAGGGTAATTCCAGGAGCTGAAAATAAGCGCTTTTCCCAAGTTGCTTTAACCTCCTAAGTGGGCTAACAGAGGGGTGGGGCTGGGCTTTTCACTCTATAGGTTGTGTGAGACCAGTCTCCTAGAATCCTAAGATGCTGGACTACATCTGCTGAAACTGTGGTCCAGGGAGGGCGAGTGACAGCCGATGAGCGCCAGAGGCCAAAACCCGGGTTTCCTGACCCCCAGGTTAGGCTCTCCCCCACAGTGGCTGCGTCCTTAAACAGTAGGCATGGCCCGCTGGGGACGGCGCTACGTGAGTAGGCTTTCTTGCCTGAGGCCTGCTTCTGTCTACAGAGTCATAGACTGTCATGTGTGGAGGACTCTTGAGAATCATCTGGGTTCTATGGATGGGGAAACTGAGACCCAGAGACATCCCTCAGATGGTTGATTCGTGGCAGAGCAGGGACCTGAATTTCAAGCTCCCAATTCCCAGCCCTGAGCCCTTGCTGTTACCCTCACCTCTCCCGCTTCATATTATTAGTTCATCATTTGTCCATCCATCGTCCATTCATCATCTGTCCATCCATGCATCCATCTGTCCACCCCCCCATCCATTTATCCATGCATCCATGCCTCCAGACATACATTCATCCAGAAAGATATTAGTAACTGCTGAATGTCTTGTATCACCTTGGGCCTGGACAGGGCAGGAAGCTCATGGTTGTCTCACCTGGGTCCCCTGTTTAGGATTGGGGCCATCCAGTCCATCCCACTTCATTCTTCCCTTCTGCTAAAAAAAAATTCCCTCCTTTAGACCAGCGAGTGCCCATCCCTGCCCCCACCCCCACTGCCAACACACCAATCTCCTTCTAGTCCCTGCCCTTTTGCTGGTGATGTCCTTCCTGCCTGGGGCCCCCATACTTACAGTTTATCCAAACCCTACTTACCATTTAAGGCCACAAAAGCCCGCCGTCCTCCACAGAGTATTTTCTCACCACCCCAGGCCATCTGCGCTCTCTTCTCTCCTAAGACCCTTGGACAATTAATTGCACAAGGAGCCCCTATTTCCTGCCTTTTGGTTTTGTCCCGGTTCACTCCTTGAGATTGGTCCCATGCTATTTTACTACTAATGTTGCTGTTGGTATATTAGATTTGGGCAGTGCTGTGATGTAAAGAAAATGTCAGGAGATGTGGAATCAGACATAACTTTATAGATGAAATGCTGTGTGATCTTGAGCAAACTGCAGAACCTCTCTGAACCGCAGAGGTATGCGGTGAGGATTCCTGAAATGATACCTTTGAGAATTCTAAAGTGCTGAATAAACAGAAGGGAGTCCTCCTCAATTTGGGATCTATTTTCCTCTGTGCTACTTGGGCTTGTGGTCTTGAATGACTACTGACAGTTTAGGGCACAGACACCCTCTTCCTCCCCTATTCCCCATCCCCCAGGGGGGAGGCCTTGCTTGAGGACAATCTCCCAAGAGGGGTCTTGCTAAGCAGCCTTTTCTTTTCTTTTTTTTTAAACATCTTTACTGGAGTATAATTGCTTTACAATGGTGTGTTAGTTTCTGCTTTATAACAAAGTGAATCAGCTATATGTATACATATATCCCCATATCCCCTCCCTCTTGCATCTCCCTCCCACCCTCCCTATCCCACCCCTCCAGGTGGTCACAAAGCACGGAGCTGATCTCCCTGTGCTATGCGGCTGCTTCCCACTAGCTGTCTATTTTACATTTGGTAGTGTATATATGTCCATTTATACACTACCACTCTCTCACTTTGTCCCAGCTTACCCTTCCCACTCCCCGTGTCCTCAAGTCCATTCTCTACGTCTTCATCTTTATTCCTGTCCTGCCCCTAGGTTCTTCAGGACCACTTTTTTTAGATCCATATATATGTGTTAGCGTACGGTATTTGTTTTTCTCTTTCTTACTTACTTCACTCTGTATGACAGACTCTAGATCCACCCACCTCACTACAAATAACTCAATTTCATTTCTTTTTATGGCTGAATATTCCATTGTATATGTGTGTCATATCTTCTTTATCCATTCATCTGTCTATGGACACTTAGGTTGCTTCCACGTCCTGGCTATTGTAAATAGAGAGCAGCCTTTTCTTAATCTCTTCTCTCGAGGAGAGGTCCAAGGCAATGGTGGGGATGAGTGGGATATTTTTTTCTCCCAAGAAGAGTCATTTCCTCCATTGGTTGAGGTTGAGCAGAGCCTGGACAGGCCTTTGAGTATTTCCGAAGGGGTGCGGCTTCCTCAGGGACCGCCTCCTGTCTGGGAAAACAGGAAAGCACTTGGCCGCCTCTTGATTCCCACTCTGTGCGCTGCTGCCTTTAGTCTTCCTCATGTGTTTCTTTCCTGAAGTATGGCTTTAACACTCTCTGGGGCCTGTGGGAGGAGGTTCATACCTTAAGCACCTTTTTTTTTTCTCCCCCTACTGATTGATCTGTGCTTTCCAGAGCTGAGATGTCTTCTTTCACCATGGTTCCAGGAGACAAATCAGCAGTTCCTTCCTCACCTTAACATAAATCAAAACACGTCTATGTACCAAGGGTCGGCCACATGTGCCCGCCACATATGCAGGCCCAGGTGTGTGCACAGGAAGGCATGTTTTCACATGGAGACGGGTGTGCACAGGCCTGGCACGCGCGCTTGCCTCCCTGCGGGCACATGACGCCTGTCCACGTCCTGAGCCTTTGTGCTTAGTTGCATCCCTTTCCCACTCACAGTGGGTGTCCACTTGAGTGGGTAGATTTACACATGTGCTGGCATAGAGGGGGCCGCTCTGTCTTGGGTGTGCATCCACCATGTGCACAGGCTTGTACACCCACATGCATGTGTAAAAATACAGACCTGCGTGCATCCATGTGCCACAGAGATAATCATGCCAGCTGCTGGTTACACACACCCATGTGCCAGGCACTGTTAACTTGGCGGTGTTAACAATTGAGCCCTTGCGATGACACTATGACATATATACGTAAGACTGTATTATTATCCCCATTTTCCTGGATGTAGAAACTGAGGCTCAGAGAGGTTATATAACTTGCCTGGGTTCCCACAGCTAGGACATAGGAGGGCTGGGGTTTGAACCCAGGCAGTCAACTCCACAATCCACACTCATAACCACTCCACAGACTTGGTGGTTAAAGTCTGCTTTTGCTGGCGCTGCAAGGATTAAGCCAGTCCCTAACCTGGGCCTTTCCTTCTCGCATAGGCCAATAAGTGCAGGGTGTGAAGGTGAGCGTGTGGTGTGAAGCTGCCCCCTTGGGAGCCTCTGGGAGCATTTCAGCTTTCTCAGGGGGCCAGTGCCCCGAGGCTCCTGAACCAGCCTCTCTAAAACTTCCACCTTCCATTGCATTTTCTTTCCTCAATTCACATGTCCCAAGGCCCAGCTGAGCCCCATGAGGCAGGAATTGGAGAACCAGGCCACTCCCCCCAGTACTGGGTCTTTCCCAGCAGTCAGGCAGCTCTTAGAGCCCCTGCTCCACCTTGTTCCCATCCCCATCCTCACGTCCTCCCGTTGAGATCACTTTTGAGGACAGATGCTTTCCCCAGCAACCCACCCTGGACCAGTCTGATCGAGTTGGGGGCCCCTTCCTTGCATACGTACCCAAGTGTGGCTTGGGATCTCCCTCGGTCCTACTTCTGGCTTTGCTGCTTCTCAGCTGTGTGACCCTAGGCAAGTTTCTTAACCTCTCTGAGCTTCCTTTGCCTCATCTGTAAAGTGAGGTAGCATTGACATCTACCCCAAGAGTTAATGGGAAGATTACGTGAGTTAGTATGTGGAAAGGGCTTAGAACTGCAGCTAGCACTTAGCTACTCTCATCATCACCATTGTTCTACCCCTTACTGTACTAGTGCATGGTTCGTTGTCAGCCTTCCCCGCTCGGGTGTTGTGCTCTCTAAGGGCAGGACCACGACTTATGTCTCCTGGCTTGGTCCCTGGGGCATTGTTGGTTCTGCTCCACGTTGATTACACGTCTGAATGAGAAAGCCAGTTCTTCCCCCAGTGGGACAAGTTCTCTCTGTGAGTGGGATAAACCCCATCTTTCTGTCTTAGGGGGTGGGGTGAGGCCGCCTGCTCTATGCCAGGGATGCAAAGTAGGGCAGCCCTCCCCAGGGGGGTTGCCGTGGCAACAGGGAAAGTTCTGCACAGAGGCAGACACGCACGGGGTTGGTTGGGAGGCATGGTGGTGTTGCCTGCTTAGGGTAGAGAGACAGGCTGTTGAAATGGCTTTCGAGCCTCAGTGACTCATCTGTAAAATGGGGGTAAGCTCCCAGCTCATGCTTAGGGTCATATTTAAGGGGGACATTGATGGGGAAGGCTGTTGGGAGCTGCAGAGGGCTGTGCCGGTCTGCTGTGACTCCCTTCCCCACCAGCACGGAAGCATCCCAAGAGAAACGACATTGCTTTATTCACTGCTGTACCCCCAACACCTAAAAACGTCCCTGACACGTAGTAGCTAGTAATAGGTGTTTGCTAAATGAGGAATTAGTCAAATAAGAGGGTGGGGACATCTCAAGGTCTCGCCCCAACCCAGCATCTAGAATTCTACCAGGCCCTGGTTCCGAGCTGTGGTTTACAGTAAGTAGAGACCCCTCGATGCCAGCCCTGACCTCTCCCAGACCCCCAGGGCTCCCTGAGTACCACTGCCCACCCTAGTTGGGGCCTCTGTGAAGGCATGCAGGGGACTGGATCCCACCCAGCCTTGGGAAAACTGTCCTAGACTGGGATACTCAGACCTGGCTGATGATGGAAGCTTGGGGTGGGGGTGGGAGAGGTGATTATGGTGGATATAATGAATTCAGGTTCCCAGGCCCCTTCCCTGTCCTATCAACTCCCTGGGGTACGGCTCAGCATTTGGGGTTAACTACACTCCCAGGGGATTCTCAGGACTTCGGCTCAGGACACAGCCTCCTGCAGTTGTGGGGCCCTTAAGGGGTCTCCCCGAGCAAACCAGGTTCTGCTGCTTTTTTACACTTGGGGAGACTGAGGTCCAGAGAGGGACATGACTTGGCCCGCGCTAACTCTGGCGCTCCTTTGTCCTGTGGCTTGGACAAACTGCTTCCCCATCAACCCTCATGGTGTCCACCTAGCCTGGCTTCTCCTGAGGGCTGCCCGTTACAGCTCCCACCTATGCATCCAGGTCACGACACAGAGCGGCAGGGAAGGAGCAAGGCTACTGAACCAGACAGCCCTGAGTTTGCAGCCTGGCTCTTCTTTTGGGCTTTTTGGGCAAGTGCCTTAACCCTCTTGAGCATCTTCCTCTGCAAAATGGGCATAACACGACCCATTTCACGGAGAAGTGGGTTAGTGAGGCAGTTAAGAGTGTGGACTTTGTAGCCAGGGAGTACAGATTTTGAATCCTGGCTCTACCGGGTTGACAGCTGTGTCACCCCAGGCAAATGACTTTCCCTCTCTGAGCTTTAGTGTCCTCATCTGTAAAATGGGGGAGATGAATCCCAGCTCCCTGGAGGTCATTGTGAAGATTGTAAAGGCACCCATGAAGCACATATTTGGGGGCTCCGCTGAAATGAATGCTTTTTTAAAGAAAGGCAAGAAGGTGGCGACTCAGATGTCCAGCCTGATCCATTCTAGCTCTAGAGAGAAGCTAGAGAGAAGACTGGAAGCTTTCCAAAGGGCAGCCCAGACCAGGGACGGTAGAGGGGAGAGGTGTTTGTTTGAATAGCCAGAGATGCTGAGAGGCCCCTGGTGTGTGTCCATTAGCTGTTCCTGCTGAGTCGGAGGGAGTTGAAGGCTGGGGAAGTGAGGAGCCGTCACCGCAGCTGTGCAGTACTTTCTCTGCTGAAAAGCAGTTTACAACCCGTTATCATAATGCACCCTCACAATAACCCTGGTAACTGTTAGCCCAGGGATCAGGCTTCCTGCTTCAGATGTGGAGATGACAGCCCAAGAGGCCAACTGACTCCGCCAAGGTCACATAGCACAGCAATGGCTGGAGACAGGGAAAGTGGAGGGTGCCTGTTGTCTCTAGAGGACGGTGACAAGCGTAGGGGTGTCCCTCCTGACTTCTGTCCAGCTTAACTGCTCCTTGCTCCAGTGCTCTGAAGCCAGATGTCTGAGTTCAGATCCTGGATCTTCCCCTTCCTAAATGTGTGCCTTGAGGATGTCACTTAACCCCTGTTAGCCTGGTTCTTTATCTGTCAAATGGGAGGAATAATAGTACCTACCCCATAAGGTTGTTTTGGGGAGTAGCCCAGCCAATATATGTAAAGCGCGTGCCTAGCACAGGATGGGTCCTCTCTCTGACGTGCAGCTTTCCTGTTCCGAGATACGTACCCCTAAAGTCACATCACCTGTCTGGGCCTCAGTTTTTTCATCTGCCAAATGGGCGCTTATCTGGTGCCAGGCATTGCACTAGGCCCCTGTGAGTCAGGATTTTATTTAATATTAGCAGTAACCAATGAGGCCAGTCCATTTAGTCATCATATTCTACAGATAAGGAAACCAAGATGCAGAGAAGTAGACTGATGTGTCTGTAGTTACTTGGCTAGAGATCAAGATAATCCAACTCAGACTCAGACCTGAGATTCCAGAGTCCACAGCCCCTAAATGCGCCTGCCTCTAGGTTTTCCTCCAGGGAATTCTTTAGGGCCGCTAAACTTGCCTGGGACTTCGGAGCCTGCGGGCTAGTGCCCACCTGGGTGCCGGAGCAACAGAATCCAGCCCCACCCCTGCAGGCAGTGACCTCTCTCTGCACTCTGCCCTGGCATGGAGCTCCAGTCCTAACTGGGCCTTTCTTCCCTGGGGCCTGCGGGGGAGACTGGCAGGCCCCAGGCCAAGGCGGGAAGGCCATTAGCTGACACTGGAGCCTGAGCGCTGGTAATGACCCTATTTTCACATGGACGCAGCTCATGGTCTCTCCCCACGCTCAAATCTGCTCCCAGAGCGCCCATTCTGGAAAGAAGCAGCGCCAGATTATGTAATCGGAAGCGGGTTATGTAAGGATGTAGCAGGCCCTGGTGGGACTGGGGGAACGGAGCAGTGCCCCCAGCCCCTGCTCGCAGCCCCCAGCAGAAACTTTGCGAGCTGGGCCGGGTTCCTGCTCCCACACCGCTCGGCTGCCCATCCTGGGACTGAGAACTGCGGCCAGGGCGGGGTGGGAGAGGGGAGGGCGAGGCTGTGGGACGGAGTGAGATGGCACTGGTCAGCGAGTCAGGAATCCTCCCCTCGGTCCCAGCTCTTTCACGAATTGGACAAATCCCTTCCCTGCTCTGGGCCTCCGTTTCCTTTTCTGGAAAACCGAGGAGGGGTGACTTAGGTCATCTCTAGGGGTCCTCCAGTGCTAGGGCTGCTGTTTCTCTCACCTTGGAGAAGGAGCCCCAGATTTCTAGGTTCTGACTCCTGCGGTTGCCAGCTTGCTTGTGCCGGGTACATTCTCTCTCTGGGCCCTGCTTTGCCTAACTGCCTAGCAGGAATATGGGTTCCACTTTCAGCTTCGTGGGTGCCGGATGTGCCTGGACTTTTGAGGTTCTGGAGGCAGGCAGCAGAGTGATGCCAGGACATCTCATCCCTAACTCTCTCCCTTGCTCTCTCATTGAGCCCCAGCAGAGAGCAGCCCTGCCTAATAATAATAGTGACAAGGACGCCAACTACCACTGATTGGTCAGGCCCTGTGATAAAAAGCCCTAAGAAAGGTGTACTTTTATTATCCCTATTTTACAGATAGGTGCTCAGGCTCAGAGAGGGCAAGTGACCTGCCCAAACTCACACAGCTAATTCAGTGGCCAAACCAGGATTTGGTTCCAGGCTTGTCAAACTCCAGAGCTCCTGACACTGTGAGCCTGCACGGAACGGCCTGCTTCTCTCCGGAGTCCAGAGAACCAGCTATGGCCAGATGGTGTAAACAGCCTCGTTCTGCAGTCTGGGCTCTGAGGAATGTCCGTCCCCGTCACCAGCCACCCCCAGGCCTTTCTGGACTCCCCACCCCCTGTCGTTCCCTTCGTGCCACCCACGGTGGCCACAGTGGCATCTGTGTGGTGGGCAGCACAGCCTGCAGGCTGTGTGGGCAGTCGGCACTGAGGGTTCATGGGCGCTTGTATTTTTAAACCCCGGCTCTGGCCAACCTCTGAAGTTAGCTCAGGGGTTTTCTTTGGGCACCGCTGACCCTGAGTGGGAGGGCGGGGTGGCATCCTTGGCTTTGGGAGGTACCCTGCCAATAAGTGGGGCTCTTACCAGCCAGGGAGATGATCAACACTGGCTGGGGTCTGTGTCCCTTGGACTCTGGGAGCCCCAGGAAGGCTGAGCAAAGACCATGGGAGCAGTGGGCAGGTTGGAGGCTTGGAAGGAGGAAAGCAGGGAGAGCAGAAGAGGGAGGAGGGCGGAACGCAGCCAGAAGGAGTTAGAGGACGTAGGTGGGAGGCCACTCAGAATGCTTAGAGTCTGACCCACTCACTCTGAGATGGGGATGCTGAGGTCCCTAGAAGGAAAATGCACGTCACACTGACTTAGAGGCACGGTCAGGACTCGAACCCAGAGCTCTTGATTCCCAAGCAAGAGCCATTTTAGACCAAGTTTGCATCTTGGCTCCCAGGGAAGTCCTGCTCCTGGGTAGGGGAGTTTTGTCTGCCCTGGAGGAAGGCGAGGGCAGAGGAGTCCCCTCCTGTGTCCGCTGAATGCTGCCATATTGAAGGAGCCAGGGCAGGGTTTCAGGATCAAGGCCAGATGACAGTGAAAGATGTGACTGGGGTGTAAAGGAGAGGTAGCTATACCCACGGGGCCCACCGGGGCTGCCCTTGCTCTCTCCCTTCTGATACTTAGGGCATTGGCCAATTTCCTTGTCTCTGACCCCTGGCACCAGGGGGGTCCCTCATACCATAGTACAGAGCAGGAAACTGAGGGCACTGTGGGGGCCATTTACAGGAGAAACACAATGAAAGTAAAGCACAGAGACAGTGGGAAGACCCAGTCCGCGTCCCCAGCTTGGACGCTCCCCAGCTCCATAACTTTGTCACAGCACCTTTCTGGGCTTCAGTTTCTTTATTTATCAAATGGGGACAATCACCAGCGTTTATCAAGTACTGATTTTATGCCAGGCACGGGACTAAACACTTTCATATGTTATTTTATTCAACTTTACGATGATCCATTTTTCCGACGAGGAAACTGAGGCTCAGAGAGGTTAAGCTGCATGTCCAGGGTCACTCAGCTGCTAAGTGGCAGAACCTGGGTTTGTCTTTAGAATCCAGGCACTTAACCTGCATCCAATGCCTCCACCTAGGGTGTCAGTTGCTCAGATGAAAGACAAGTAGTAAGAGAAAGGGATTTGGAAAGGATGGCTGGAGACATATACAAGCTGGGTGTTTCAGTACTCTTCCCTTGCCACCTACCCGGGAAAGGAGGCCCAGACCCATTCCAGGCCTCTCTCCAGATTCTTTCTTGCCCACCCTGCCTAATCCAATCTCCATGCCACTGCCACAAGTGCTGGCCTTCTGAAAACACCAACCTGATGGTCTCACTCCCCAGCTTGAAACCCTTCCATGGCTCTCCGCTCCCTCTGGGGAAAGTCTAAACAGCCTAGGTTGGCATTCAGGGCCTTTTTATAATCCAGCCCCTTCCCACCACTCCAGGGACCCTCTACTTTGGCCACATCATTCCCGGGACAGATTTTCTTCTCCTCCCTCATGCCTTTGCTCTGGCAGTTCCCTCTGTCATTTTTACCTTATCCTCAAGCTCCTATTCATCCCTCAAAACCAGCCCAAAGTCACTTGTTCTGTGAAGATTTCTGTGCCTGTCCCTGGTGGAATGTCACTCTCTATTGGTGCTCCTGTCGCCTTGAGGGTGGTTCTCATCACCAAGTTTTGGAGTAAACTGTTTATGTGACACTCTCTCCAACTCACCTGACAGCACCTGAGGGTCTCTGGAGGAAAGGGACTCTGTGAGCCACTCCAGTGTCCTAGCCCCAAGGCTGGGCACAGTGACCATTTGCTGCTGAGTGAACGAATCAAGGGCGTGGATCAGGAAGCTGCAGAGGGTGGTAGACCAGAAAAAGTTCTTTCTGGGTAGAAGCCAAGTCTTGGGTTCTGGCACAGCTCCATCTGTATCCCACTCACCAAGTATGGTTCAGGTTGAGAGCTAATGGTCCACAGTTGGGCAGATGTGGAATTGAGCCAGGTGACTTTGGGTAAGTCACTTAACCTCTTTGAGTCTCTGGTTCCTTATCTGTGAACTGCGCTAACAATATGGTTGATGTGAGGATTCAGATCAATAGTGCCTGGAAAATGGCTAGAACAGAGCTTAACCTGCCATAGGGTAGGTGCTCAGTACAGGTTTTTTTCTCTTCTCCTACTGTCATCCCCATCATCATCACCAACATCTCCATCATCATCATCATCTCCATCAATATTATCATCCCCATCATCATAACCATCATCATCATATCGCCTTTATCCCAACATCACTGTCATCCTCATCATCATTATCATCGCCACCACCACCACCATCATCATCGACAAACCACCACCATATCAATATTATGAGAATGTTGTATAAGTGAAATCATATAGTATGTTACCTGTTGAGATTGGCTTTTTTTCCCACTCAGCATAATGGCCTTGAAGGCCATCCAAGTTCTTACATATATCAGTAGTTGGTCTTTTTTTTTGTTTTTTAAACTGCTGAGTTATATTCCATTGTATGGATGTATCAGTTTGTCTTTCACCTATTGAAAGACATTTGAGTTGTTTCCAGTTTTGGGCTATTACAAATAAAGCTAGTATGCTACTTTATCTGATATTAATGTAGCAACTCCTGCTTTTTATTTTTTTAGTCATTGTTTGTATGGTATATTCTTTTCCATTCTTTTCTTTCAACCTATCTATATCATTATATTTGAAGTGAATTTCTTGTAGATAGTATATAGTTGGATAATTTTGCTTTTAAAAAAATCTACTATAATTTCTGTCTTTAGTTGATGTATTTAGACCATTTACATGTAATATAATTGATATGTTAGAGTTTATGTCTGCCATTTTATTTTTTGCTTCTGTTTCCTCTGTTTTTCATTTGTTTTCTTTTCTTCCTTTTAACTACTTGAACATTTTTTTAGGATTTCTATTTTGATTGACCTATAATGTATTGATATTTGAATATATCTCTGTATATAGACAGATTTTTAGTTGTTTTTCTAGATATTACTTTATGCATACATAACTTATCACAGTCTACTCGTACTGACATTTTACTAATTTGAGTAAAAACCTTACCTCCTTTAATATTCCTTTCCCTCCTTGTTTTAAATATGATTGTCTTAAATATTTTCTCTACATGTATTTAGAACCACATCAGACAATGTTATTGTAAGGAACGGCACCAAAAACGGAGGAGAGATTAAACAAGCTTTATTGGGGAACGCTCCCAGGTGAGGTTCACTGGTATGAGAGAAAGGGGCCAGAGAAGTCGTGCCCGGGTGTGGGCGCGAACAAAATTTATAGGGGTGGACGCAGGGGAGGTGCTTGCTGTGTGAAGCAGCCCTTTTTTGGTAATCTCTCGGGTGTTGTGGCAATGTCAGGTGTCGGTTGCATCAGCCACTTTGGCGGGGGTTCTGTCTGGCTCCCTGGGCCCTTCCCCGGACCTGCTGGCCTTACAGTTATATTCTTTGATTCAATTACCAAATATAATTTAGAAAACTCAAGAGAAGGAAAGAGTTTATATAGATATCAATATATAAAAGAGAAACAGAAAAGTACATATAT